>NW_027507718.1:326595013-327195013 GCF_037356315.1 Lithobates pipiens | reverse complement strand
GTCCGACCTGGTCTAGCTAGGTCCAAGCCTAAGGTGCGGAAGTCTAGGGCTGTGGTGAGGAGACATTGAAATAATGGGACAGGCTACCGCCCATCCCCGAGCCCCTGGTCCTATTAAACTATTTCCACCTCCTGCCCCCAAACTTAGAAACTAAGAAGCTACAGGGTGTCGAGTAGGAGGAGGGGGAGCCTGTGGATCTGAGGAGCCATCAACCCAAACCTACCATGTAGACTTATGAGTCACAGAGACCTTCAATTGCAAAGTGGGTCCGTTCCGACCCAGAGGGACAGGACCGGGTTAGGCCTGGGCCCCCAGGCGGGTAGACGGACTCGTCCTAAAAGAACCAGCAGCTACCAGTAAGGTGTTCCTAGAGCCCATCCACGACCCAACCGTAGAGGGGCTAAAGGGGGATAAACCCACGTAATCGCCCGGATGCCAACCCTATGAGCAAAAGTTAACATGTAAAAAATACTTATGTAAACAAAACCAAAACCAAGTGCCTTAAAAGAACAATCGGGAACAAGGATGAAAAGGTTAATTCAACCGTGAGGTTGGAGGATATCCCTCCGGCCAGCGAGTGGGCTAGTGCCCGAGGAAGTCCACTCGAGGTTAGGAAAAGAGATGGAAAGGTCAGCTTCGCAGTAGGCATCCGTCAAGGGGGACCACCATCCTTGCTCTTCTTGTTGCGACCGTTAAGCCAGAGTGGAGAAACTGGGCTAGATGGAGGGGGTCTCTTGGCTGACCCGGCTGAAGACGCAGAGAAATCCATGGGGAGCTCCTGAGAAATCAGCTTCAGGTGTAGAAAGAGTTTTTCACCATCCGTCAGATTGGAGAAAGAGAAAGATTTACCGTTGAAGGAAAACTTCGCTGCAAACGGGAAAGTCCATCGGTATTTAATGTCGTGCTGGTTGAGCACCCCCAGAAGTGGTTTAAGTGCCCTTCTCTTTTGTATGGTGGAGGGAGCCAGGTCAGCAAAAATCTGTAAACGATGGCCCTGGAATTGGAGATCTGACTGCAATCTAGATTGACGCATCACTTCCTCTTTAGTGGAATAGTAATGTGGTTTCACGATAACATCCCTGGGGGAGCCATCTTTCCTGGGGGGTCCCAAGGAACGGTGCGCCCTGTCTAGGTCCAGGCGTTGTGGAGGGATTTGTGGGGCCAATTGGGAGATGATGTCCCGGACTGTAAGGGGGATGTCCTCAAAGGACTCTGGAAGGCCACGGATTCGGAAGTTATACCTCCTAGACCTGTTCTCAAGGTCATCGATTCTTGCCATGGCAAGGTCAAGTTGGTCCTGGATAGTTTGGATATGTGCCTCGTTTTGGTTGGTCCTGGCGACCGTAGTGTCCATTTTGTTTTCTATGGCCTCAATTCTGGAGCCCAGATTGGCAAAGTCAGATTTGATGTTGTTTGTGATCTGAGTAGCAGTGTTAGCAAGTCCCCTGTCCAAAAGCTCAGAGAATTTGGAGAACAGGTTAGCTTGGAGAGTGGAAATGTCCGTCATGGAAATGTGCTGAGGTGCAGGCCCCAGTGGCTGCGGAGTGCCTGGGCTTTCTGGAGAAGGGGGAAAGTCCTCCATGTGGTTGCCTATAAGGGATTCGGTGGAAGCAGGTGACGGTACCTGAGGGGAGCAGGGATCCTCAGGTGGGTGATGCTTGCGTTGGGAGCCGCTCCTTGCCACCTGAGAGTAGGACAGTGTGGCTGGGGTTAAGACTTGCCTGGTTTCTGGCGGTTTGTCCGTGTAGGCCGCGAGAGACTGTGTGGCTGAGGCGCCGGCGGCCATCTTGGTACACCCTTTTCCCGCTGAACGGCTGAAATGCGGTCCGAGATCGCGTCGGGCGGGGGGACCAGGCATCCGTCGATGTGCTCCGTTCTTTCCCACGTTCGGGGGAGTATCTGGGGCGATGCTCAGTGCGCTGTGAGCGGCGTTAGGCTGATCGGCGGTCCGGGGTGGTGCGGAGCTCGTGGGTTAAGCGGCCATGTCGGAGCTCTCGCGCATGCGCTAAATATGATATTTTTAAGGCGATTGCTTATATATATGTATATGTATGTGTATATATATATATATATATATATATATATATATATATATATATATATATATATATATATGTATGTATTTTTGCATACATTGATTTCACTGAGCTCACAGATATTCAGTCACTCACAGATGGCCACATTGTCTTAGGACCATTGTGGCTAGTCTTTTGTGGGTGCCAGATAAAACCAGCTTTTTCGCGCTTCTTTCAAGCCTATAAATTGCCAGACAATACAGAAGGCCATTGAACTTCATCTAGGGCTGCAAGTGCCTAGAACTTTGAAAGACTGTCGTCTCCAGAAGCTGAAGAAGCTACAGGGGTTTCCTGGATTGAAAGCTGAATTAATTTTTATCCTTGTATTGTATCATCTGTAACACATCTGTAACCGAAGCTAAGTAAATCTACTTTTTATTACATTCTATGTGTGTGTTTTAATCCTTGCATTTACTGACCACATATCTGAAAGGGTAAATATCTAAATGAACCTATGGTTAAATATAACACACAATTTAACCCCTTATTACAATGGGGAAATTGGTAAAAATGGAATTAGTTTAGATTAAGATAACAATTTTGTAATTTTACATTTATTGAGTGGAAAGAAAAAAAAAGATTAAGATGAGGTTGTTAATTTGAATACAGCTGCAATAATGTTTAACAAAGCCAAGATGGATGGGATACATAAGGAAGTTTTTCTACAGAAATTAAATCTTAAAGTCTGATAATAACTTAATGTGCGGTCCATGATGTGAGAGTAATAATAACATGTAAATATAACAGACCCATCACATCAAGTCCATACATCCTGTTAGGATAGCTGCTGCCTGCAGCCAGTTGGTTTATAGTTTTTGATGGCCGAGTGCTTTCTGGTCCATCATACATATTGTTGGTAATTTAGTTTTTATGTATTTTTATTTTTGAAATCCAAAGCAGAATGTGTGGATTGTGAAATGATGTGCCCCTTTTCCTTGTAAGTGCAGTGGGTATAAGTAGAAGAATATTTAGGATTTATGGACATCTCTGCATGACTGCAGGATATTCTTATCATTTATTATAATATTTCTAGGAAAAAGTTGTCTTTTTGAAACATGAAACTGGAGTTCTTACACAAACAGCATGATAGAAAACAAGCCATTGTTATATTTATGCAAGCTGGACCCAGTAATGAAGGGTTCACTCCGATGTATCAGAGCTTTAGCTTTATGCAAAGTTGCTATTAGACAAAGTTACATATATTATTTTGGTTGAATATTTAATTTTTAATGATCCGATATTCTGTACAGCAAATATATAGCTAACTAAGTGTTTGTCTAATGAAAGGTTCAAAATATGAATTTGTTTTGTTTATGTACAAATCTAACAATGAAAAATGCGTACATTTGAATCCAGCCACCTTATTGCCTCTATTGGAGGAGGCTAGAGACAAAGAAAAAGCACATGTGTTACATTGATGACGTGGGAATCAGCTGCTGTGAGCCCCGTGCAGGAAACACTCCCTGAAGACCCGAGTATTTACTTTTTTGTAGTGTTATTCCTGGTTTTATACTGAGTATGCAGTTTATCACCCAGAAGGATACTCTGTATTCGGAGTCATTGGATCCTTTTTTCTCCAGCTCAAGAAGCAGAGCTCCATGTTTTAGCAAAGCCCGTGAGCTATAAAAAGAGTATATATTTATATAGATAGTCGAGATATAGAGGGCTTTTGGTTCCATTTGAAGGGCCAGAAGTTTGTTTTTACTTCGGCAGGTAAACCAATCAAGTATGCTAAGTTAATTTGATCGGCTGTTTTCAGCCTTCCAGGTTCTTGCTGAGGTAGCCATACTAACAGTAAAACTCACATATGGAAGCAGACCAGGCGACTCTTAGGATGCTGCATTTACAGCCCCGGACACTTGCTGGGTCTGTGCAACTCACAGATTCCACCCTAGTTCTGGCCCAGTATAGCTGGGATTAATAATTCAACTTTAAGGACCCCAGAACGAGAAGCACAAGTGGTCCACAGAGGGCAACTTCTTACGAAACAAGACTTTGGAAAAGGTGATCATTTATGTCTGCCAGACACTCTTTTCCCTTCAGCTTGACACATGGACCGTGTCCTCAGTCACAAGTAGTTATGGCTGCCTTAGTAAATGAGCGTGGGATAGAGCCAGGGTTCTCCACAGTTGTTTTTATAACATACCACTTCTTGTTTTACCTGTTACCAAAGGTGTTACCAAAAGCTGAACATCCCTTCCAGAGATAACAAAAAGATATATCCAGATGCCCAAGTCAGGATCTTACGAGCATGTATTTTGTTTGTATGGACATGTTTTCTGGATGTCCAGTGACAAATGCTACTGCAAAGGCCACAGTAAAAAAGTGTTATCAGAAGAAGTTTGTAAGTACAGAGTGCAGAATCTACAGAGAGTAACAGAGGAAATCATTTTTATAGGAGAGTCCTTACTAGAAGTTTTGAGGTTTTATTTTTACACCCCCTACTGTCTACAATGTAGCGGACAAAGAGTAAGAAACTAGAAAACTTTTGCCTGAATGTTTTATTATATTTTATCAAGCCGTAGGGGGATGTTGGACTCTCTGCCTATGGGATTTGGTTTGGGAGTGTGTTACTCACTTGCTTATATTTTGTCTCAGCAACTGAAGTCCTCCATTCGGATCTCACAGGGAATGTTGCTGATCTTTTAAGGTTTTTGACAAACTCATTTATGAGTTTTCTCCCCAATTCCAGATCCTAAAAGTTTGGAAGGATCTAAAACTAAAGCCAGGTGACTTGTGGATTGTTAAGAGACATTTATATATAAGGAAATGTTTGGAGACTCAATACAGCATCTATTTCATGTACAGTTTTGCAAAACTTGAAGGAAAAGTCACCTGGATCCACACCAGACACTGTAAAATGTCTAAATTAAAGAAATCTCTGTGTTTGATTTGTTTCCCTCTTGCGATAACAGTCTAGGGTACTTTTTGATTCAATTACCGTATATACTCGAGTATAAGCCGAGATTTTCAGCCTCTTTTTTGAGGCTGAAAGTGCCCCCTCGGCTTATACTCGAGTCACCGCTGTCTGACTGCTCGATCAGCGTATCGAGCAGACAGACGGCGGACATTAAAATTCAAAAGCCGCGCCTCCTTCTCCGCCTCCGCCTGTGATAGGCGGAACACTGAATTTCCCAGCAGTCAGTGTTCCGCCTATCACGGACATCCGTTCATTCTCATACTACGGACGAGTATGAGAGGATGTCCGTGATAGGCGGAACACAGGCTGCTGGGAAATTGAGTGTTCCGCCTATCACAGGCGGAGGACGGAGGCGCGGCTTTTGAATTGTAGAATGGCCGCCGAGAAGAGCGGCGATCCATCGGCACGACACGGGACGGAGGAGGCACGGAACGGAGGAGGCACGGGACAGAGGAGGCACGGGACAGAGGAGGCACGGGACAGAGGAGGCACGGGACAGAGGAGGCTCGGGACGACGGCGGCTCGGGACGGAGGCTTGGGACACAGGTAGGCTGGACACACACACAAGGCTGCACGGACACACACACACACACACACACACACACACACACACACACACACACACACGGATGGATGGATGGATGGATGGATACACACACACACACACACACACACACACAGGGATGGATGGATGGATGGATGGATACACACACACACACACACACACACACACACACAGGGATGGATGGATGGATGAATACACACACACACACACACACACACACACACACACACACACACACACAGGGATGGATGGATGGATGGATACACACACATGGATGGATGGACGGACACACACACAGGGATGGATGGATGGATGGATGGACACACACACAGGGATGGACGGACACACAGGGATGGACAGCCATGTCTCACCCTCGGCTTATACACGAGTCAATAAGTTTTCCAGTTTTTTGGGGGTAAATTGGGGGCCTCGGCTTATATTCGGGTCAGCCTATACTCGAGTATATACGGTACTTTAATTTTAAGGGATATATATGTTTGAAAAGTAGTTTAGCCATGTTGAAGTCATATTTGTCTTTTGTACCTCTTCCATTGTATGTAGAATTGTCTGTGTTTACATGTGCTTATAAGTCAGCATACCAGCAATTAAGCTAGAAGGCCATTCTGGCCACAGGAGTGTACAGCCAGTACTCTGTAAATATGTCTTATCAATCATTTGTTTTTCACAATGAAAAGTCATTTTGTAATCAAAACAGCTGCTCAGCTATTATTTTCTCCACAATGGAGTTTTTGCCTCTTTGGCCAGGACTACCTCCACCTAAGTGTGTGGAAGTTCCAGGTTAAAGGTGATAGCAGGTATGGTTAGTGATCAAAATATTGATCAAAAGAGAGGAGACTGTAGTGGAAATTTGTAGGTTCTGTATATAATTGTATTCTATTTTATATGTATTGAACAATGCCCTCACTGTGCACACGGCACGAACAATGTTTTCAGTGCATGTTTTGCATTCTTTCAAGTCTTGATTAGAATTAGCCTGCCTAAGTAACGCCCCTTGTTACCATAAATGTACAAATGTAATATCAATGTGATACCTACGTAATCATGTGTATAAAAACCTTCAAATGCGTCATAATAAAGGAGAATGGTTATTTGGAAAGATGCTGAGCGTATCTTTTGTGTCTGTTCCCTACTGCAGTAGTTATTAATTTGGAACCACTAATCAATATGAGGATAGGAGTTGCCTATCATCAAAATATCCATTTCACACTGTTACCATTTCCCAGTTAATCCACCATTAACTGGGCTCCAACAGAGGACGCCATACCTTAGCTGGGTCACACTCTAAAGTGTTCAACAAATTTTAAAGCCTCCAAAGAGCCCAACCGCCAAGGCTTTAGGAACCAATACAATCCAGGGCGAGAGGGCAGGAGATTTCTTCTCAGCCATTGCTCCAAAGAATTTGCTACGATTTCAGATCTTCCCCTTCCTACCCTTCATCAGCCCCACCTACACAGCAACCACCAGACGATAATGTAAGGGACCACCCATCCACCATATACAAAATGAACCCTCCCCTTTCAGGTTTCATCTCCTGTCCCCCCGTCATGGGGCCCTTTACCTATTTTTATTTCTTTTTTGCTTCGGGACTATCTATATGATAATATAATCCTGTGAAGATCCATGCTAGATAAAATAAAATGCAAGAAAAGAGAGAAAAAAAGAAAAGATAGATGCTAGCACGTGTCAACAGATACAAATACACGCCATATAATTCATACTAAGTGCATCGCTTATCATAAACATATGAAAAGTTGGATACAAAAGTATTAAATTAATTGAAAAACTGTTCTTTCAAAAAAGTTCATGCATAGGTGATGATATGTATAGAAAAAAAAAGAAAATTACACAAATGTACAAAAAATATGCTTCCAATGATCAGCAAGCCAGGAAACACAGTTCCGGAATAACTTCAAAAGAGAAAGCAAGAATAAAACTTCCCAAATAAAGTGAAGGTGAAAGTGGCTGCTTACCAGGGGTTATTGACTTTCAAGCAAATGAAAAGCCAGAAGTGCTTTAGGGTAAACACCAAATGGATCCACAATAATTGGAAAAGGACAACCCTCGGTCTCTCGACTCCACTCTCAAAGTGTGGGGGCATATAGAACATAAAATCTGTATGATGCTCAGCAAACAAAAACATGTAACAAATCACATCACAAATTATTTTCAGGTAAAGAGAATTAAAATATTTCCAAAACAAACAATAATCAACGTTTCGACAACTAAGATATAGAACTTTCTAAAAGTACTTTATTATACATAAGGAAAAACCTACTGTGATTGCAGAAGTTTATTAAAAGATTTACACTCCATTCTTCCTGGAACAAAATACAAGCACTAACTGGAAAGAATTCTGAGGATCATGCACACAAAAAGCACACAGCAAAAAAAACTTTATAAAGTATGTGTCCGCTTCTGGCTTTGAAGCTACTTTCGGCCACTCTACTTCAGAGAGATCTTCAGTTCATTGTGCATGCTGCCAGGCAGACCCAGGCACTTTCATGTCACTGAACATGAGCACACAAGCTATCTAGAGTTTAAAAACTGTGACAGGCCTAAAGCAAACTTTTTATTTCTAAAAGATATTCTGAAATCCTCAGAGTTATACTGAATTCAAAGAAGCAAAGATTAGCAGTTAAAGAAGAACTCCTGGCAAACGTAAAATCTTCTTTAACTCAGTTTGCGTTTGAGTGATTCCTCAAGGTACATTTAAACTCTGCTATCTATAGTTTCTTGTAAATTTTCACTGTAATAATGCCCTAAGTATTCATTGGAACATAACAGAAATCAGGTTGATAGTGTGATTGCTAGCATTGCTATGTGAATTTATAAACAAGCTGAACAGCTTTTTTTTTTATATAAACCCACACCGTTTTGTGTTATTTCACTTATCAGCATCTCTAGTAGTTTAATATCACCTATCTAAATCTCTGCTAGTGCCATCTCATCTACATGGCTGTCTGATAGTGTCATATAACCTACCAACATCTCTGGTAGTGTCATTTCACTTATCAATGTCTCTCTAGTAGTGTCATCTCATCTATCTACATCTCTAGCAGTATCACCTCACCTATCTACATCTTTGCTAGTTACATCGTATCTATATAACTGTTGAATAGTGTAATATCACCTATCAACATCTCTGGTAGTGTCATTTCACTTATCAGTGTCTCTCTAGGTAGTGTCATCTCACCTATCTACATCTCTAGTAGAGTCATTTCACCTATCTACATCTCTAGTCGTGTCTTCCCACCTATCTACCTCTCTAGTAGTGTCATCTCACCTATCTACATCTCTAGTAGTGTCATCTCACCTATCTACATCTCTAGTAGTGTCATCTCACCTATCTACATCTCTAGTAGTGTCATTTCACCTATCTACATCTCTAGTAGTGTCATTTCACCTATCTACATCTCTAGTAGTGTAATTTCACCTATCTACATCTCTAGTAGCATCATCTCACCTATCTACATATTTACTAGTTCAATCTTATCTATATGGCTGTCTGAAAGTGTCATATCACTTATCAGTGTCTCTCTAGTAGTGTCATCTCACCTATTTACATCTCTAGTAGTGTCATCTCACCTATTTACATCTCTAGTAGTGTCATCTCACCTATCTACATCTCTAGTAGTGTCATCTCACCTATTTACATCTCTAGTAGTGTCATCTCACCTTTCTACATCTTTTCTAGATCCATCTTATCTATATGGCTGTCTGATAGTGTCATATCACTTACCAACATCTCTTGTAGTGTCATTTCACTTATCAGAGACTGTCTAGTAGTGTCATCTCACCTATCTACATCTCTAGTAGTGTCATCTCACCTATCTACATCTATGCTAATGTCATATCATCTATCTGATGCTATAATAGTGTAATATCCCCTATGAATATCTCTGGTAGTGTCATATCACCTATCTGCATTTCTGGTAGTGTCATACCATTACATATCAGCATCCCTGGTAGTGTTATATGCAGGGGTGGACTGACCATTTGGCCACTTGGGAAATGCCCGAGGGCCCCGGGCCACTAGGGCGCCCCATCAGGGTTGTCAGCCTCAATAAAACCAGGGACAGTATGTAAACATCTGTGTTTTTTTTTACATCTGTCTCTGAAATGTCCCTTACCGACATCCTTTTGGTCCAAAAATCCTGAGATTATAGCTGCCCCACCTCTCCAGTACCTTCTCAGCTAATACGAACATGTCTGTGTATACTGGGTGATTGTATACTGTGTGTGTGTGTTTGTGTATACTACGTGGCCCCATAATCTCTGATTGCCCGGGGGCTCCATGAGTTGTCAGTCCACCCCTGGTTATATTACTTAGATTTTCCCTCAGAGGTGCAGATAGGAAATATGTATGACACTACCAGAGATGAGTGATAGGTAATCTGAGGGATATGCCAGAGATACTGATAGGTAAAATGGGGCTACCAGACATACAGATAGATTATATGACACTACCAGAGATGAGTGATAGGTAATCTGAGGGATATGCCAGAGATACTGATAGGTAAAATGGGGCTACCAGACATACAGATAGATTATATGACACTACCAGAGGTGCAAATATATGATGTGACACGACCAGAGGCACTACCAAAAATGCAGATAACTGACATGCCACTACCAGAAAAGCAGATACTGCATATATTCTTCTGGTAGCAGAAAATGCTACCAGAAGAATAAATCTGAAATTGTGCCTTGACACCCGCAGAACAAAAAATATGAATGCAAATACAATACAATGTGGGTCATTGACTGACGTTTAACATGTTTACTCTAGTAATTAAAAATAGGGAGAGGCTTGCTAGCTCTTTTTCTTCACTTTATGAGGTAAATTACTCCTCTTTCATTCAAAAAATCTATTGTGTAGTTGGACTAATTTCCCACTTTCCCGGTTAGGAAAAATTGATGTAATGATAATGATTTATCTACCTAATTTATTGTACCTATGCCAAGCACTGCCTATCCACGTCCCATCCTACATGATTCACATACAACAAAACCACATAATTGATTTAATTTGGGAAAACCAAAAACCAAGACTCTCCAACCATACTATGTTCCAAACTAGGCCAAATGGGGGTCTAAGTGTCCCAAACCCTTTAACCACTTGCCCACTGAGCACTTAAAGCGGTTGTATAGTGTTTTTCTTTACTTTTACCTACAGCTAAGCCTATAATAAGGCTTACCTGTAGGCAAAAAAAATATCTCCTAAACCTGTATGGTTTAGGAGATATTCCCCTGGCAATAAGCAGCTGACTGCAGCGGTGCATGCGCACAGGGGTTTCTCGGCTGGAAGCCCGGCAGACCCTGCCAGAAAGAAATCTCCCGTGCGCATGCGCGGGAGTGAAGATATCGCTGCTCCGGCCACTCACAGTGCTGGAGCCACTATATCCAGGGTGAGATGTCGGGGCCTCGTTCTAAGGTAAGTATTTCATAATGAGCTAGTATGCGGTGCATACTAGCTCATTATGCCTTTTCCCTTACAGATCTGAAAAAAAAAACATTTCAGCGGGTTTATTACCGCTTTAAACCCCCTTCCTAACCAGGCCAATTTTCAGTTTTCAATGCTGTCACACTTTGAATAACAATTACTAAGTCATGCAACACTGTACCCCTATGAAACTTTTTTTTTTTCTTACAAATAGAGCTTTCTTTTGGTGATATTTAATCACCATTGGGTTTTTACTTTTTGTGCTATAAAACAAATGAAAATTTAATTTTTTCCCACAATCCTTTGAAAACTAAAAAAAAATCACAAAATTTACATATTAACAGGTTATTTCTCTCACATGGCATGTGCATACCACAAATATCACCTCAAAACACATTTTGCAACTCCTCCTGATTATGGCAATACCACATATGTGAGACTTTTACACAGCCTGTCCACATAGAGAGGCCCAATATGCAGGGAGAATCGTCAGGTGTTCTGGGGACATAAATTACACATATAATTTCCTGACAACCTATCACACTTTTAAAGGCCCTGAAGCACCAGGAGAATGGAAAAACACACAAAATTACCCCATTTTGGAAAGATAACACCCCAACATATATTCTCTGAGGCATAATGAGTCTAGTGAACATGTACATTTTTCCACACATTTTTGGAAAATGTGGAAAGAAAATGAAAACGCATTGTCTACGCTTTTTTACACATTTTTATGGCACTTACGGGCGCTGATGAGGATCCACTGATAGGGTGGCACTGATAAGCACTCACGGGTGGGCACTGTATTGGCACTAATGGGCACTTTAATGGCACTGGGGCATTGTAAAGCACAGATGTGACACTGATGTGGCACTGATGGGGCACAGATGTGGTACTGATGGGGCACAGATGTAGCAATGATGGGGCACTGTAGGGCATTAATGGGGCACAGAAGAGGCACATATGTGGCACTGCTGGTCACAGATGTGGCACTGCTGGGCACAGATGTGGCACTACTGGGGACTGATGGGGCACAGATGGGCACTGATGGGGCACTGCTGGGCACTTGAAATACATATAATAAAAGTCAAGCAGCCTCACGCTGCAGCTTCTGTCTCCACTCCTCACATAATCTGTGTGAGGAGCAGAGAGAACTGGACTGGAATGGCCCAGAATGAGGACTGGTTGGTAGCAGAGTGTAATGAGTTGTTGTACGTGACCTCTGCCAATGGAAGCAGAAGCCCAATTGTCTTGGGAAAAAGCTGAGAAGCAACATAGGTACTGCTCCAGGGTTTGGTTTGTGCACTCAGTTTGCCCGTTGCTTTGGGGATGTGGAGGGTGTGCCTACTATGGGCAGGAAATGGGCCATCTTTGACAGGTGATCAACCACCACCAAGATGGTAGTGAATCCTTCCGAAGGCAGAAGATCCACGATGAAATCCATGGGGATCATCTCCCATTGACAATTAGGGAAATTTAAAGGGGTTGTAAAGGTAAATTTTTTATTTTCTACATAGGTTCCTTTAAGCTAGTGCATTGTTGGTTCACTTATCTTTTCCTTCGATTTCCCTTCTAAATGTTTTTTTTTCTTTGTTTTCTTTGTCTGAATTTCTCACTTCCTGTTCCTCCTCAGTAAGCTGTTCAGTAAGTTGTTCTGGCTGACTAACCACCAGCTCGGATGATGGTGAGAAGTTTACTGAGGAGAAACAGGAAGTGAGATATTCAGACAAAGAAAAAAAACATTTAGAAGGGAAATCAAAGGAAAAGGTAAGTGAACCAACAATGCACTAGCTTAAAGGAAACTATGTAGAAAATAAAAAAATTACCTTTACAACCCCTTTAAGGGTCTCCATAATTCCCAGGGCTTTGTCTTGTCACCTTTGCTGTGTAGGCACACAGTGCAGGATCTAGCATAGGCTCTGCAGTCCTGACCAAGTTTGAGCCTTGACTCCTGGGGTATGAAGACCTTATCCTGATGCCAGAGTATTTCATCCTGTCTTCTTAATGCTGCATGTTCTGTTTCGGGGTATGATCCAACCGATTGCAAGCTAGGCAGAAGTAACAAATAATTCTGGGCAGAAAGAATGGTGCACGGGGTGAACAGGTTAAGTAGATTCAGGGAACATCCAGGATAGGGCATCTGCCTTTCCGTTCTTGGGTCCAGGTCTGTATGTCAAGTGAAAATTAAACTCTGAGAAAAATAAGGCCCATCTGGCCTTCCGGGCCCTTAGACGATTAGCCGACCTCAAATACTCCAGGTTCTTGTGTTCAATAAAGATCATGACTGGATGACTGGCGCCTTCCAACAGAGATCTCCACTCTTCAAACGCTACTTTAATTGCCAGGAGTTCTCTGTCACCTACATCATAATTTCTTTGGGCCTGGCTTAGTTTTTTTGGACCAGAAGGCTACTGGGTGCAGCAGGGTCTTTGTGCCCAGACACTGGCAGAGTACAGCTCTTGTTGCTATTTCTGAAGTGTCTACCTCCAGAATGAATGGGGAATGCTGGGTCCTTGTTTCAAAACACCGGAGCGGAGGTAAACAAGGTTTTCAGGCATTCAAAGACTGACTGGGCTTCCTGGTTCCAAAGAAAATGAGTATGAAGGCGAGTGAGCTGAGAGATCGGAGAGATGATGGTCAAAAAACCTTTGATAAACCAGAGAAGCTAATGAATCTTTGGATTTCCTTTCTGTCGGAGGGTGTGGGCCATTCTAGTATTGCTGAGACCTTCTGGGGATCCATGAAAATCCACTCAGTGGAGATTATGGGTCCCAAGAATTGGATGGACTGCTTCTCAAACTCGCACTTTTATGCTTTGGTATACAAGCCGTGAATTCGCAGAGTATTCTGTACTTTCTTGACATGGTCACGGTGGAGTTCAGGTCAGGCTGAGAAGTTTAAGATATCGTCCAGGTAGATGATCAAAAACAGGTCAAGGTACTCTCTGAAGATATCGTTCACAAATTGTTGGAACATTGCAGGAGTATTGCATAGCCCAAAGGCATCGCAAGGTACTTGAAACGCCCAAAGCGGATTCTGAAAGCCTTCTTCCATTTGTCCTCTCTAATGTGGATCAGGTTATAGGCCCCTCTCAAGTCCAGCTTCGTAAATGCTCTGGCTGCTCGGAACCTCTGGAATAACTCTGGAATGAGGAGTAGAGAGTACCTGTTCTTGATAGTAATATTTTTGAGTTCCTGTAGGAGGAGGGGCAAATGAAACCTTTGGCTAGGTTCTCATCAATATATTGCCTGAGGGCCTCAACCTCGGACAGTGGGAAGGGTATCGGCTTTCTATCCAAACAAAAGAATTTGCTGCTCCTGGTGACACAGGAAGTCTAATGATATCACAGCTGCCCGCCTCAGCTCGCCTCCGCATACTATCAACACTGAAGAAATGGCTGCACTCCAAGATCCATCAAAATTCTTTAATAAACAAACATCCCAAGTGTTACAGACAGTTCAAATGGTAGACACGTTTCACACACTAACAGGTGCGCTTATTCATTACAAAGATACATCAGTATTCTTTTCCTTATATAATCCTATCCAATATAGCAACAGGTGATACAGATCATTAAATTGCAGACTTCTTTATAGCCACATGTGATTCATATAAACATTAATGAGAAGGAAAAAAACATAGACATATAAACTTGCACATATTTGGATATCCATTCATAAATATATGGTAGTAGTGAGGATATACCAATATAGACATTTCATATTGCTATGAAAAAACAGGAAAAAATGTGTACATATAAAGTATGTGTGCAAGATAAAAACACATTATATTATATACATATTCTCCTCCTGTACCTTTTGTATTGAACTGTACTGTAATTGTGTTGTCCCCCCCTCTATACATTGTAAAGCGCTGCGTAAACTGTTGGCCCTATAGAAATCTTGTATAATAATAATAATATAATAATATAAATGTATATATATATATATATATATATATATATATATATATATATATATAGAGATCCCAGCAGCCTCTACGCGTTTCGCAAGGTTTGTTGCGTCATCAGGAAGCTTTCAGATGATGCAACAAACCTTGCGAAACGGAAAGAGGGATCTCCGTTTACCATTTCCGGTGTATGAAGAAGAGGCTTGGAACGCACTTGAGTACCGTGGAATGCACATCATTACCCAGAGGGATCTGAGAGTATAGGGGGATAGATTTAACCTATATCCCACTTACGCGGCTGGACATACTTGGTGCCGGTTTGAGCACAAGCACATGTGAGTGTAAATGTTGTCATTTTAACACTTTTAAATATTTTTTTTTTATATACTGCACTATGATGGTCCCTTATATATTTTTGTGAGAAAAACTAGCACGAGAGGTTTCTATTTCCTGTTTGGAGAGGCAGTTGGTCAAATCCCTAAAAGGAGTGGTTATCCTAAATTAAGTAAAGGCGCATATACAGATTTGATCTGGTGAGTGGCCATTTCAACTGGTGGTGGTGAAGTCACTTGGTTGGTGAATATAAGAAGCACTTAATATTTAAAAAGAAGCACCTTAAAATAGGAGGAATTGATCAGCACTGGAGTGATCGCTCACTTAGGACATGCATTGTGCACTTGAATTAACTGTTTAATACTGGAGTGATCACTCACTTGGGACATTCATAGCACACTGTAATTGATTGTTTTGACATATATATATTTTTTACTTTTTCATGCGTTTTAAGGCACTGTTTTGCACTTTATTTATTTGACATCACTGCAGGGGTAGCAAACCCGTAACACGGGTTAGGTGGGTAGCTCTACAGTGGCGCCAATATTTTGTATGTTTTTGACCTACACTGTCATATAGCACTTTTGCAACATCTAGTAGTTTTGAAGAGGGAGCAAGTTGTTTTTTTTTTGTTTTTTTAGGGAGTTTTTCATACATACATGGCACTTTGTGGGCTTTATAAAAAATAAAATAGTGTGGAATTTAAATAGTTAGCGCAACCCACGCTTTATACATACGTTGGAATTAAATCTGTTCACAGAGTGACATTTTTATACCAGGTTGCAGCAAACTAAAATATAGATTGGTAGTTCCTTTTTGCGCCGGTAGTCCATTGTTTTTTTCTATGTTAAAGATTTAATAGTTCTTCTTTTGAAGAAACTAGGGGACAGCGATTGACCCAGAGTGGGAGTTCTATGTGGTACTACATTAATTCCTCCCCGCAGAATACTCGCACAAGTCTCATCTGCATACAGAACGGGAAAGATGTCTATTCACAATCTCTTTAAATTCCATACTGTAAGGAGTAGATAAAGTCATTCTGTTTTGATGTTGATTTTGAGCATGCATCCTTTTTCTACTGATAAGGTCAAATCTGTTTTTATTCTTGGCAATCATCCAGGCCCTATTGATCATCCATCTTGGATATCCTCTTTCCAAGAACTGTTGGGATAAAGATGCTGCCTCACGCTCAAAATCAACATCATCCCTTCAGATTCTCCCGATTCTTACAAACTGTCCCACAGGGATCCCATTAATGGTGTGTCTGGGATGTCCTAATTGAGCTAAAATGAGGGAATTTCCTGACAAAGGTTTTCTATAGAGATTAGTAATAACATCCTTATTCACTCCCTTAAGTGAAGGTGAGGTTTTTATTGTTTATTGTTACAATTAAGGTACTCCAAAAAAGAACCTAATCTAGATGTACCATCCTCCATGATAAAAAGGAGGTAATCTATAAATCTCAAAATCTAATGGAGGACCTAAAGGGGTTCTCCCCTCCAAAGATGGGGGGCTGCTCCCACCAACCGATGTAGAGGTTGGCTAATGAGGGCTTAAATTTGGCCCCCATAGCGGCCCCACATCTCTGGAGGTAGAACTCCCCATCAAATGAGAAATAATTGTGAGATAACAGATAATTTAAAACTTCCACAATAAACTCTCTCTGTTCAATTGGTAGATCTGTGAGTGTTTCAAGGAAGAAGGCTACTGATGTAATAGCTAAATTCTGTGGGATGGACGAGTATAAACTCACAACATCGCATGTAACCCATGAATAATTGCTTCTACATTCAAAACTCTCTGCGATTTTTAGAATGTGATTTTATCTTTGGACTAGAGGCTGCAATTGCCTGTCCAGCCACTGTCCCAGTCTCTCATTGAGGGAACTGATACCCGATATGATAGGTCGTCCCTGTTAGGGATCCAGTCCCTTATGGGTTTTAGGTAGGTGGTAAAACATGGGGACTACTGGGCTCTCTGGTATTATTTTACTGGCTTCTTTTTGATTAAAAATAGCCATTCTAGTACCCCTATTAACAATTCTTACTAAAACTGATCTATACTGTTTGGTGGGATCCCCCCTTAAACGTATATAGGTACAGATGTCAGATAATTGCCAGGTAGCTTCTCCAATATATGAGTCAGTATCCATTACTACTATAAGCCTGCCTTTATCTGAGTCAGGAATTACAATAGTATCATCCTCCTTAAGCTTTTCTTAGAGAGATTTTTTTCCTCCTTTGTCACACCAATATGTGCCACCTCCCATTGCCGCAGAAGCTAGTGCTGTCAAGTCCTGTTCCGCCACTCTCTGAAATTTTATCATCTCAAGACTGCGGGAATTTACAGGATAAAATCAGATCTGGTATTAAAAAGTACAGGTTTGACAGTATCAGCTTTAGTGTTTATATCTAGTGCAATGGGGGGCTTTCATTGGCTACATAGTTCAAATCCCTGATGGCACAATGTTCCCTAAAAGATACCAGTGTCCTCTGGTGTAATACCACCACAAATGGACATGGATAGCTCAGACCCCTTAGTATCTCTTGCTGAAAAATAATGTTTTTTAATCGTTACATTTCTGATAAATTTATTCTCATTAAGTATAGTGTCAAAGTTCAAATGCCTCTGTGGGCAGAAATTTAGGCCCTTAGATAATAAAGCTTTTTCACTATTTGTGAGAGTTCTCTTTGATCCATTTAAAACATTAGAATAATCATTTAGGACTTGCATGGTTGTCTCCGGGATGGGTATCGTTTCTGCTCCTCCGTTCCTCCCCCCTCTGTGGCTCCACCATGTCTTTTTGTATTTTGGTTTCTGTCCCTTTTGTGGGGCTTGTGTTTCCTTGCCCTGTTTTTTGCCTTTGTAGAGGGGATGGATCCAGCTTGTGCACCCCTCATGGCTGAACTGAACTGTGGACTATGGGTTCCAGAGGAGGCAGTACCTAGCAGGTGAAGCCGCAGTCGCTGAGTTAGAAGGTACTGCTGTAGGGGAGGAACTTGTGGCTGGGTTTGGCTCAGCAGAACTCATCGAAGCAGTGAGGGTTTGGAGGCACCCCTCAAGCTGGAAGTAGCCATCTTGCAGATACATGACTGCTTGTGTCAGGACAGTCATCTGTTGACACAGCTTTCAGCACGGAAGCACCTCTCTTGGCTTTAGACATAATGGCTGTTTGATTCTATCACGTACCGGGTGCTGGAGGTCAGAGGAGAGAGGGCTTCCCTTGCTGCTAAGTTCCAGGCTCCCCTGGAGGTGAGACAGGAGAAGTTAGGAACAAAGTAGCACAGGTCGCCTGCAGAGTTGCTTGCAGAAGGATTCAGGGATCCTGCAGATGTAATAAGCTGAGGCTGAAGGCATATGGCACCTGTGAGGTGTGACAGGTATGCAAAATCCTAGTGTCAGGAGGATAGTCGGTACAAGCCAGAATCAGAAGCCAGGTGAATAACAGAGCAAACAAATTGAGGTGGAAAGCCGAGATCAAACACAGAAGCAGGTAGTGGGTATCCATAAGACAAGTTGGGGTTGAAGATTGGAGCAAGCAAGAGACAGGTCAGGAACAAGCCAGGTCGGTAACTAAGGAGCACAAGAGCAAGGGAACACTGGTAACAAGCTGATGATCAAACAGCACTTCAGCCAAAGGCTGGCTTCCTTATAAAGGCCCGTGTGATGTGCCGGTGGAACCGCTGGATCCTAGAGCCCGTCTCTTGCCCAGACAGATGTTGGTCTTTGAGTCCTCCTCCTGCCCTGACACTTTGAATGTTAAAATGAATTAAATAGTGTGGTGCTCAAATACATTGTAGTTCTGCTTTAACAGTTTTTAGACTTTACTGGCTGCCTGATTGTTCTAAGTCAGTGTTTAGGCACACATATGTTAAGTGAATTAAATCCTTTTTTTGATAACAAACGCTTTAAACCTCAATGACAAATGAATGATACCAGCTGGGGAAAGGACAATCCACATCCAAATGTAACTATTGAAGAGCAAAGAGGAAAAGGAACACCTAGGGGGACGAACCTTTGATTTGTTCATATAGTGTTATGGTGTTGCTCTTTCCATCCTTGAGCTGCAGCAATAGACTATTCCCAGTGTGCTTATACAGTTGTTGAGCATATATGTGCTTTTTATTCTTCTTTGCTTGGCTTATACTGTAAATCATGTTACTATCGGAACTGAAAAATACTAATAATCTTGTTATAAAATAATGACTCTGTAAATGGATATCAAAGTTTCCAGAGGAAGCCGATCAAATCTGTGAAACACGTTGGAACTGATTTTGAGGAATCCTTAATAGTCAACTTTTTAATGATTGTGTTCTGTCCTATATGTGCAGTGTGACTCTGTTAAATTATATGCGGCCATCATTTGATCAGGTTTATGCTTTTACCAATTTTTAATAAAGTTAATTTTATTTTATTTGAATTATTTCATTTGATTTCCTCTATATTCTCACAATATACATCCTGTAAAGTCCTATATGAACAAATAGGAGGTTCTCCCCCCTAGATAAACATTTTAAACAATCATATATATATATATATATATATATATATATATAATATTATTATTATTTACAGTAGTTAAGTCCCCACATAGATTAATCATCATATGCAAGTTGAGTAACCAAAAGTAGCCAATCATCAATTATCTATATGGCCTATGGATATCTCTATTTTTTGCCTATAGCCATAGAGAAAGGGGTCTATAAGTCTCCTGAAACAGGTTGGCTCATTTCATGTTATTTTCATAAATGAACAGATTGAATCTGAAGCAGAACATCTCTGATCTACCAACCTTTGGCTCTCCTACACGTGTTTTGTGTTTTATTTGTTGCAAGCTATGAAAGACCTCCGGGCTGGTATGCCTCCTTCCATGTGAGTGACCTGAATATGTAGAAGTCAACATCATACAGCATATGAAATCCCAATAAAATGAATCCAACAAGCAATAGACACAATTGTCTTGCATTGTTTCAACTTTTCTAATAAATGGGGAAAGTTGTTGTTACTGCCCTTTTATATCAGTTTCGTTTTTCTTTTGAAATTATTTAAAACCAAGAGCCTAACTAATCAAAGTGTGAGAAATTAGAAATGTATAAATTGTTCCAGAATGTTCATACTGAAACATTCAATTTCCAAATTGAATTTTCTGGTACACTTTTGAATCTGTTTTTGGAAATATAGAAATGTCTTTTTTCAGACACTATAATTTAGCAAATCATGTTTGCTTCTGCCTGTTCCTTCTATTTTAAACTTTGCTCAGAGAATTTTACTGGCAGTTTTTTACTTTTTAGAATACTTAAAATAATCCCTGTTTTTACATTATGTCTTTCTGTTGCACAAAATAATTATATTTTAAAATAAAATAGTTTGGAAAAAATACTGCAAGCCTAACCAGACCACAGAAGAGCATGTAAACATTATTGGTTGGAAACATTTACACTTGCAGTGGGAATACAGCAGGTGATTTTAACCTGACAACAGTTACATTTATGAAACAGTGTAGATGAAAGTGAGCATGTACAAAATCAATATGTAAGCATAGCTTCTGTGTTGGCTGCCAGCAATGTTTACAGAGCTGGATTGTACCACTATGTCTGTCTGGATATAAACCTTCCAAGTCCTTATGCAACCACCTATAAGACTCTCAGGTTTCTTTAGTAAAGAAGTCGTGAATATTCACTTAAATTTGAAAAGCAACTTCCTGTTCGTTTTAAATTCCCAATCATGTCCAGATTAAATAAGTAAACAGGTTGCTTTAAAGTTACTTCAAACTAGACACTAGATTGTGTGCCCTGTGCAGGTCTGTGTTTACCCACAGCACCTGTGCATCCCGATGTCGGTAGACCATATAAGTCTATTGGGAAATGTGGCTGCACAGACAGAGCCACTGTGCACCAATATGACATGCAAGTGCGTACAGGTCCCTGAACTCACCCTGTGTGCATTTCGGACCCACACTGGCACACACCTGTATATCATATTGAGACACAGCAGCTCTGTCCCTGTCCCAATAGACTACTATGGACTGCTGACATGGGGATG
Source organism: Lithobates pipiens (assembly GCF_037356315.1). NCBI lineage: Eukaryota > Metazoa > Chordata > Amphibia > Anura > Ranidae > Lithobates > Lithobates pipiens. The sequence continues at coordinate 327,173,705 of NW_027507718.1, read as the reverse complement.
CATGTAACATTTGTGCATCCCCATGCCAGGAAAACACTGACTTGCTTGGGGCATGCAGTAGAGAGCCCTGTGGTTACAAAGCTATACACATGATTGGATAATTAAAGTGAATATTGACTCAATTTATTAAGGGTAGATTCAGCTCCTTTAGTAAATCAGCCTCATTGGATCTCTATCAGATCCTCTTAGTCTCGGGAGCCTAACCTGTGGACTCGGGGCTGCATATGACCCTTAAACGCTTTATGTGCTTCCCCTTTGCCCTGTTATAGCAGTGATTTCCAGTAGCCTCGTGTAATATATCACCAGTCAATGACTGCCTTCACGCTGGCAAATATTTGGGAAGTTTGCGGTGACTGGTCACCTGAGCTGCGGAGTCTGCAAATAGGAGACACCCATTTTTTCACATCTGGTCGTCTGGAGCCAGAATTTGTGACATTGTGACGCACTGACTGACCTCCCTTAAACAGGGGGTCGCTGATGATCTGGTAAGCCCCCATCTTATTAGTGGTGATTAAAGGTGACGGGTCCCACGTGGTCAAGTATATTATTATTATTTTTATTCAATCAAGTCACACTATCTTTTTTTTTTTATATTTCTATGGACATTTAGTTATGATTTATGGACTCACATATGAATTTTTATTATTTTTTTATTGTACATTTACATGTTAATATTGATTTAGTTTGAGTGGCATTTTATTTTGGTTTTGGATTGTCACCATTTTTGCATGTTTCACTTGTGCGATTATTTAATCATTATTTTTTGAACAAACGCTGCACTTTATTTTTTTCTTTGCATTTCTGTGCCCAGTATCTGGGTTATGGTGTTCAGCTGCTGTTAGTTGTTTAAGTTTAACTGAGTACGGATATTTACCTACTTACAATGCCTGCCTTTTGAAGCATGTCCCCAGTCTCCAACAACTCCAATACAATTTTCAGTCTGTGACAGTCTCCTACAGCATGTCTACAGTCTCTCACCATATATTATTTAATGTCTGCAGTCTCTGACCATCTCTTGTTTCATGTCTGCAGTCTCTGACCATCTATTGCATTATGTCTGCAGTCTCTGACCATCTCTTGTTTCATGTCTGCAGGCTCTGACCATCTTCTGTATCATGTCCACAGTCTCTTGTCATCTCTTGTATCATGTCCACAGTCTCTCGCCATCTCTTGTATTATGTCCAGAGTTCTTGACTATATCCTGTTGTGTGCCTACTGTCTCTGATCATGAATATTCACTAAACATTCCTATGCAGCTCTTGCGATGTTAGAGGCCCCACTTGAGGCTTCCCATATCAAAAAAGTTGACCACCTCTGCTCTAAGTACTCTCATGCCACATACACATGACATGACATGACTTTCCGGCAGATTAGGTCCCGTGGTCTTCCTAACGGACTTTCGGTGGAGTTCCGATGGACTTAATGAATGGACTTGGCCACACACCAACGGACTAAGTCCATTTGAAATTTCGTTAGTTTTGAACGTGATGATGTAAACGGGACTAAACAAGGAAGTTCAATAGCCAGTAGCCAATAGCTGCCCTCGCGTAGTATTTGGTCCGTCGGACTAGCACCCTGAGGAACAGTTTTCCCAATTTTTAGTCCATTGGAATTGAGTCTGTCGGATAGATTTGAAACATGTTTTATTTCTAGGTTCGTCGGATTTTGATTTCCAAAAATTATCGGAATAGCCCACACACAATCAGATTGTCAGACGAACTGATCTCATCAGACTTAGTCTGCCAGAAAGTCCTGTCGTGTGTACACGCCATTACTTGAAAGGCAGGCTTAATTTGCAAAGAACGAATTGAAAATAAATGACAAGATGAAGCTCCTGGCTTCCTTTGATGTTTGTGCCAGCCTCACTACACTTCTGGTTTGTGTCACTTCTGTTAACATAAAAAAAATAAAAAAATAACAAAAAAAATCTAGTCTTCCAAAAAAACTAAAAATAACAGCAAATATTTGAAATATACCAAGATGACTTCTTTATTGTGACACTCATTATATTTGAATCTGGTTTAAGTGCTAACAAAGGTTAAAGATCTTTGACTTTAGAGGAGAACTGGCAGAACAAAAGTCACTGGTAAATGTACATGACATCACATTGTATTAATTTTTCTTAATATTAGCTGCAGATGTGCACATGAGGTTAAAGTGATACTAAACCATGGTTTTAAAGAAAAATTATATTCCAGTATGTATTCTTAACAAAAAATAATATATTGTTACCCATCTTGTCCAAAGCTTGAATTTCCAATTTATTTGTTGCTGTGTTTCAGGAGTTTAAAGTGACATTAAACCTTGTTTTTTTTTTTATATCTAAAATAACAAATGTGATATACTTTCCTGCTCTGTGCAATGATTTTGCTCAGAACAGCCCTGATCTTCCTTTTCTGGGGCCCCCCACTAGCTCTCCAGGCACCTCCTCTTCGACGAGCGCCCCCAGTCAGACGCTTTCCATGTGCATGCTTGTTCCCGAGCTGCCCAGTCTGCATCTATTGACACATACCAAGCAACTCAACCTCACCCCCCCTCCTCATCACTGCATTTGATTGACAGCAATGGCTGCCGCAGTCCTCGTGCACATCACTGGATTGGATCAGGCTCAGGTAAGAATAAGGGGGCGGGGCTGGGGGGGCTCTTGCAGTATAGAAGGTTTTTCACCTTAATGCATAAGGTAAGAAACTATGTGGCTTTAGAACCACTTTAAACACTTCAGCCCTGGAAGGACTTACCCCTTTAATGACCAGGCCATTTTTTGCGATGCAGCAACACAATGTACCAAAACTAAATTGATGTCCTTTTTTTCCCATACATATTTCTTTTGGTGGTATTTGATCACCTCTGTGGTTTTTATTTTTTGTGCTATAAACAAAAAAAGACCATCAATTTTGAAAAAAAAACTATATTTTTTATTTTCTGCTATAATACATATCCAAAAAAAATATGTATAAAACACATATTTATTCATCAGTTTAGGCCAATATGTATTCTGCTACATATTTTTGGAACAAAAATCGCAGTAAGCATATTTTGATTGGTTTGTGCAAAAGATCTACAAAATAGGTCTGTAAAACAGGGGATAGATTTATGGATTTTTTTTTTTTATGTTTTCACTGGTAATGGGAGCGGATTTATACCCTGGGTACTGGTTATAACCCTCCCTTACTCTGTCCAAAATGAAGAAAAATGTTCTACTTTAAAGTAAACATTACAGGGAGGTAGAAAAACAAAGAAAGAAACATTTTTTTTGTTAAAAATTTAATTATAAGACCTTTATGTAGTGAATGTGTATGGATTATTTTTGGAAAATAAGACTATTGTTTAGTGTCACTTTAAAGTAAGACTGATAAAAATTGATTTAATATGTTACATTATTACACAAATCATCTTTTATATCAGTATTGAAAAAGCAAGCCCTAACCTTTCAATCTGTAACCTGCTATGATTTGAAAAACTTTTTTCAAAGCATGAGAATCATATTCCATGGGTGAAAAAATCACTCAGAATTTTTATCAACTTGTCCTTTTACATAGTTACATACAGTAGTTACATAGTAGGTGAGGTTTGATAAAAGACACAAGTCCATCAAGTCCAACCTATGTGTGTTATTATATGTCAGTATTACCTTGTATATCCCTATATGTTATGGTCATTCAGGTGCTTATCTAATCGTTTTTTGGAACTATCGATGCTCCCCACTGATACCACCACCCATGAAAGGGAATTCCGCATCTTTGTCTCTCTTACAGTAAAGAACCCTCTACATAGTTTACGGTTAAACCTCTTTTCTTCTAATTTTAATGAGTGGCCACGAGTTAACCACATGCCGACCGGGCAATAGCCGAAAGATGGCTATATCGCGGTCGGCTTATTCTGGGTGGACATCAGTGGGACGTCCTCACAGAATCTTGTTCCCGCGTGCCCCCTGGTGCGTGTACCCGTGAACATCCATGCCCATGGATCACAGTAAATGATCTTACCACGTGATCGATCTGTCAAATGACGGAGTGATCACTTGTAAACGAACCGGCATCACGTCATGACGCTGGTTCCTCTCTCCACTCTCTGTACCGATTGATACAGTGCAAGGGGAGAGGGGGTGAGATGGCGTTGTTCAGTGACAATCCTCTGCCCATACTCTGCATTACTGTTCAATACTCTGCCAATACTTTGCAACACTGTGCAATACTCTGCAACACTGTGCAATACTCTGCCAATACTGTGCAATACTCTGCCAATACTGTGCAATACTGTGCAATACTGAGCAATACTCTGCCAATACTCTGCCAATACTCTGCCAATACTCAAAATTAATTTTAACAGAAACAAATATTTTTTTTTTACCTAATCTTCTGTCCTTTTTGATTTTTATAGCGCAAAAAAACCCCAAAAAACAAGTTGTGATTAAATACCATCAAAACAACGTTCTATTTGTGTGAAAAAAAGGACAAACATTTCATATGGGTACAGTGTTGCATGACTGAGTAATTGTTATTCAAAGTGTGAGAGCACCAAAAACTGAAAATTGGTCTGGTTAGGAAGGGGGTTAAAAGTTTTATCTTTATTGTGGGGTCACCAGTACGGTATTTGTGAATTGAAATCATATCCCCTCTCAAACATATATTTTCTAGAGAGAATAAGTTCAGTGCTTGCAACCTTTCCTCATAACTAACATCCTCCAGACCTTTTATTAGCTTTGTTGCACTTCTTTGTACTCACTCCATCTTCAGTACATCCTTCCTGAGGACTGGTGCCCAGAACTGGACAGCATACTCTAGGTGCGGCCCGGACCAGAGTCTTAGCCCTTGTACACACGGTCGGACATTCCGACAGAAAATGTCCGATCGGACCATGTTGTTGGATAATCCGACTGTGTGTGGGCTCCATCGGACTGTTTCCGACGGAATATCCAACAAAGTTTTAGAGCTGGGCTATAAAACTTTCCGACAACATGATCAGATCGAACTTTGTCCGATTGTGTGTAGAGAATTCCGATCGGACAAAGTGCCACGCATGCTCAGATTAAATTCCTAGACCAAAGCTATTGGCAACTAGCCTGAGTCCCGTCGTTACGAAATAACGTCATCACGTTACGTACGATCGGATTTTCCGACAACTTTGTCCGACCGTGTGTATGCAACACAAGTTTCGGACAAAATCCGTCAGACAAAATCCGACGGATTTTGTTGTCAGAATGTCCGACCGTGTGTACAAGGGCTTATAGAGTGGGACAATTATCATTTTATCTCTGGAGTTGATCCCTTTTTTAATGCATGCCAATATTCTGTTTGCTTTGTTAGTAGCACCTTGGCTGAGCCTATCATCTATTAGGACCCCCAGGTCCTTTTTCATCCTAGATTCCCCCAGAGGTTCTCCTCCCAGTGTATAGATTGCATTCATATTTTTGCTACCCAAATGCATTATTTTACATTTTTCTACATTAAACCTCATTTGCCATGTAGTTGCCCACCCCACTGATTTGTTCAGATCTTTTTGCAAGGTTTCCACTTCCTATGGAAAAGCTATTGCCCTGCTTAGCTTAGTATCGTCCGCAAATACAGAGATTGAACTGTTTACCCCATCCTCCAGGTTGTTTATGAATAAATTAAATAGGATTGGTCCCAGTACAGAACCCTGGGGGATCCCACTTCTCATCCCTGACCATTCAGAGTATTCCCCATTTATCATCACCCTCTGAACTCGCCCTTGTAGCCAGTTTTCAATCCATGTACTCACCCTATGGTCCATGCCAACGGACCTTATTTTGTACAGTAAACGTTTATGGGGTACTGTGTCCAATGCTTTTGCAAAATCCAGATACACCACGTCTTTGGGCCTTCCTTTATCTAGATGGCAACTCACCTCCTCATAGAAGGTTAACAGATTGGTTTGGCAAAAACGATTATTCATGAATCCATGCTGATTACTGCTAATGATACCATTCTCATTACTAAAATCATGTCTATAGTCCCTTATCATCCCCTCCAAGAGCTTACATACTATTGATGTCTGTAATTCCCAGGGATGTATCTTGGGCCCTTTTTAAATATTGGTGCTACATTGGCTTTTCTCCAATCAGCTGGTATCAGTCAGTAGACTGTCAGTAAAAATAAGGAACAATAGTCTGGCAATTACTTGACTAAGTTCCCTAAGTACCCTTGGGTGCAAGCCATCTGGTCCCGGTGATTTATTAATGTTAAGCTTCCCAAGTCTAATTTTAATTTTGTCCTCTGTTAACCATGGAGGTGCTTCCTGTGATATGTCATGAGGATAAACACTGCAGTTTTGGTTACTGAAGCCCCCCGATTCCCTCATGAAGACTGAGGAAAATAATAAATTCAATACCTTTGCCATCTCCCTGTCCTTTGTAACCATATGACCTTCCTCATTCTTTATGGGGCCAATATGGTCTGTCCTCCCTTTTTTACTGTTTACATACTTAAAGAATTTCTTGGGATTCTATCTTAGCCGCCCTAACTGCACCCTTACATTTCCTGTTGCATTCCTTATAAAGTCTGAAAGCTGATGATGATGATCCCTCAACCTTGTATTTCTTGAAGCCTTCTCCTTTGCTTTTATATGTATTTTTACATTGGAGTTAAGCCATCCAGGACTTTTGTTCGCTCTTTTAAATTTATTACCAAATGGGATGCAAGGGCTAATTGGCCCTTATTTAATATGCACTTAAAGCACCTTTTCCTAAGATTTTATCTCTATTTATGACTTCTAGCAAGGTTAGTAGTTTAGGGAAGTTGGCTCTTTTGAAATTCAATGTCTTTGTATTCCCCTTATGTTTACTATTTGTGTGATTTATACTGAAGCCAATTGACCTGTGATCGCTGTTTCCTAAATTGCCTCTATATCTACATCCATGATCAGGTCTGTATATTGTTGGTAATCAGTAGATCCAGTAATGCTTTATTTCTAGTTGGTGTGTCTACCATCTGAACCATGAAATTGTCCTGCAAGACATTTAGGAACTGGCGAGCCTTAGACGAATGCGTGGTTCCCTCCGCTCAGTCTGTGTCTGGATAATTAAAATCCCCCATTATGATAATACTTCCCATCCTTGCTGCTAATCCAAATTGTGATAGAAGATTCGTCTCCCCCTCCTTCCACAAGTTAGGGGGCCTATAGCATACTCCCAGTATTATTTTTCCTTTAGCGTTATCCCTTTTGGAGCTCTACCCATAAGGATTCCACCTCCTCCCTAGTTCCCTTAGTGATGTCATCTCTCACATTCACTTGTACATTATTCTTGATATATAGGCATACCCCTCCCCCTTTTTTACCCTCTCTATCCCTGCTATAAAGAGTATACCCTTGAATGGTTGCCAGCCAATCATGAGAGCTGTTGAACCAGGTCTCTAAAATTCCCACAAAATCCAAATCCTCCTCGTACAACAGAATCTCTAGTTCATCCATTTTGTCCGCCAGGCTCCTGACATTGGTGAACACGCCACATAGTTTAGACAGGTTGCATACTATCCTCTTATTGGGTGTTTAGAGATTGCAACTATGACTTGTTACTATACTTACCTTGGGCTTATTTGCTTTAGTCAACCTACCACTAATGCCTCCAATACTAACCTGTGGAATATGTTCCGTGCTGACTATCTCTACCTCTGGGCCCTTCCACCCCTTTGTCTAGTTTAAAAACCCCTCTAACTTTTTGCCCATCTTTACTCCCAGCTGATCTGTACTCTCCTCATTTAGGTGCAGTCCGTCCCTTCTATAGTACTGGTGATCGACTGAGAAGTCGGCCCAGTCCTCCAGGAACCCAAACCCCTCCTTACTACACCAGCTCCTCAGCCACTTGTTTACTTTCCTAATCTCCCTCTGCCTTTTTGGTGTGGCTAGATGTACCGATTAGAATTCCTGAGAATATTATTTGGCTCACTGCTTTTTCAAGACACAGTCAAGTTCTCATAAGACCCAGCAATGTATTCACTGAACCCTTGGCAAATTGAAACCTGGCAAATTTCCCTTCACTAGTAGACAAGTAGACAGTCCCACCAACCTAGTGCTCTCTTAGAAAAGTTTACTGAAATGGCCTGTATCATAGAACAGAATTGGGAATCCAGAATGAGTTTTATTAAAATGCTTTGATAATACACAGCTGATCTGGAAAGGACAGTTTCTTTCAAAACTGAAGTAAGACTTTAAAGAAACTTTACCACTTCTGGAGTGGGTAAGCAGACTTACTTCCTGTTCAGTGATGCAATGTATGTATTCCGCTAGCACCCACCACCACCACCAGCACTGGATCCAGCATTTTTCATGTCTACCACTGATCAGTCACTGATGATGTAACTCATAGATATGTGCACAGGAGTTACATTATTGCAAACACAAAGCTGCATTCTAGCATGAGCTGGAGCTGTATATGTATACTGACCTGTGCATGTTAAAAAAAAATGCTAGGAGTAAAATAAACAATTTTATGTTGGTATAAAAGACTAAATGTCTCTACTAAAAAAAAACAGTTTTTTTTTCATTTTGTATATTTTAATTCCACTCTAAAACACAGCTTTCTATGGCTATTTAAGTGTACACGCAACAATATAGTAGGTGTGTCCAGTGTTAAATTATACTGTGTGCAAAAAGGTTTTTTGCAAAAAGCTTTTTTCGTCACAGGCTACTGTTTGCATCTGAAACCAATATGAAAAACGACATTTTTGGCTAGACATCCAAAGGTAAAAAGCAGACCTGGGTAGTTATTATCTTACTATAATTGTTACCATCTCACCCTTTTTCTACTCTTTAAGCTTAAAAAACATGCTGATGTTATCTCATGTAAAATAGATGGAATAGCATATATATATATATATATATATATATATATATATATATATATATATATATATATATATATATATATATATATAGATATATATATATATATATATATATATATATATAGGAAGGCCAGTGTGGTGGCCTGAATTTATGGGAGGAGCCCGGAGGGTATTTAACCAGCCCGCTCGCCTGTGGTCTTTGTCGGTTTCCAGTGCATGACGTCACTAGGCTGACTCTTCAAAACGCGTTAGCGCCCATGAGTTACCGTTTCGTAGTTGTTCGAGGTCCTCGTTCCCGTTTGGAATTCACATACAACGCGTCGATTCGGCTGTCGCAGGTAGGGTTTTTTCGGTTGACTTGTCATTTCATACATTGTAAATGTCTCGTCACTAAACCTCGATATCAAACTTACGAGTTATTTGTAGAACCCTACACACAGCCGCGACGTCTGTCTTCTACTCCTAACGTTATCATACTAAAACATTTGTGTTTGTGTACCTCACACCGACGCAAAGACACAGCTTCGTTTAGGCGTGTCTCCCTGTTTTTTGCTCCACAGACTAATCGATGTTTCTCGTGGATTTGATGGACACCGGTCAGTACCATATCAAGGTCGAACCATTTCAACCATTTCAAATCATTTCACTCTCACCTACCGCGCTCCGATTCGAATCCAGTCGCATCCCCAATGCACCGATTCGTCCCGGTGTGCCCCAGTTGCTTTTTCGGCCTCATTTCAGTACATGCTCCAGAGTCCCATTTGTCGAGTCACCGACTCATGCCTCTGTCATGGTAAATCATTTCACTGTCACGTATCACGTTCCGATACGAATCCAGTCGCATCTATGATGCACCAATTCGTCCGGCGTGCCCCAGGTATTTTTCTGCCTCATTTCAGTACATGCTCCAGAGTCCCGTTCGTTGTCAGTCGCAGGTTGCAGCGCACCGTTCCATGCCTCTGTCATGGGAAATCATTTCACTGTCATGTATCACGTTCCGATACGAATCCAGTCGCATCTACGATGCACCAATTCGTCCCGGCGTGCCCCAGGTATTTTTCAGCCTCATTTCAGTACATGCTCCAGAGTCCCGTTCGTTGTCAGTCGCAATTGCGGCACGACCAATTCAGGCCTCTGTCATGGCAAACTTTTGTCACTCATTTCACTGTCACTTACCGCGCTCCGATTCGAATCTAGTCGCATCCGTGATGCACCGATTCGTTTCGATGTGCCCCAGTTGGTTACGGCCTCATTTCGGTACATGCTCCAGAGTCAGGATTCATTATCGGTTTCAGGTTTCGGTTCTCTGATTCATGTCTCTGTCATGGGAAATCATTTCACTGTCACGTATCACGCTCCGATACGAATCCAGTCGCATCCTGCACTAATTCGTCTCGCCGCGCCCCAGGTATTTCAGCCACATTTCAGTACATGCTTCAGAGCATGCACGATTAACGAACAGTCGCAACAGCGGCATGATCGATTCGTGCCTCTGTCATGGCAATCAATATAATTTCACCGCCACGTACCGCGCTCTGTTTCGAATCCAGTTGCATACATGCACCGTTTCGTTACGGTGTGCCCCAGTGCTTTAGCCTCATTTCAGTGCATGCTCCAGAGTCCGGTTCATCATCAGTCACAGTCACGGCACGACCGTCTTATGCCTCTGTCATAACAGGGTTTTTCATTAAATTGACCGTCATATACCGTGCCCCGATTCGAGTCGGTCGCATCTGACATGCACCGATTCGTTCCGGCGTGCTCCAGTTGTTTTCATTCGTACGACCGATTCATATCGGATTCATTCCATACACATCCAAGAAACAACTTCTTGCAAATTGCTGCTAGCACGCACCTAAGCATACACTCCCTGCAATCATTGCAAACACATTCCCAGGCACAGACTTCTGGCAATCGTTGCAATCACGCATTCAAGCATGGACGTCTTGCAGTCGTTACAAGTACGCATTCAAGCGTAGACTTCTTGCAATCTTTGCAAACACGCATCCAAGCATAGACTTCTTGCAATCGTTGCAAGCACGCATCCAAGCATGGACGTCTTGCAGTCGTTGCAAGTACGCATTCAAGTGTAGACTTCTTGCAACGGTTGCAAGCACGCATTCAAGCATGGACGCCTTGCAGTCGTTGCAAGTACGCATACAAGCGTAGACTTCTTGCAGTCATTGCAAGCACGCATTCAAGCATAGACTTCTTGCAATCATTGCAAGCACGCATCCAAACATAGACTTCTTGCAATCGTTGCAAGCACACATTCAAGCATGGACGTCTTGCAGTCGTTGCAAGTACGTATACAAGCGTAGACTTCTTGCAATCATTGCAAACATGCATCCAAGCGCAGACTTCTTGCAATCGTTGCAAGCACAAATTCAAGCATAGACTTCTTGCAAATCGTTGCAAGCACGCATTAAGCATAGACTTCTTGCAATTGTTGCAAGCACGCATTCAAGCATGGACGTCTTGCAGTTGTTGCAAGTACGCATACAAGCATAGACTTCTTGCAAACGTTGCAAAACATGCATCCAAGTGTAGACTTCTTGCAGTCGTTGCAAGCACGCATCCAAGCGTAGACTTCTTGCAGTCGTTGCAAGCACGCATCCAAGCGTAGACTTCTTGCAGTCGTTGCAAGCACGCATCCAAGCGTAGACTTCTTGCAATCGTTGCAAGCACGCATCCAAACATAGACCTCTTGCAATCATTGCAAGCACGCATTCGAGCATAAGACCTCTTGCAATCATTGCAAGCAGATGTCCAGGCACAAGCTTATTGCAATCATTGCTAGCAGGCAGTTCTGGCTGGCTCAATAGATTGCTTTAGGAAAAGCCTGGATACTTTCCTAAATGTACATTATATAACGGGGTACTTATATTTATAGGTAAAGTTGATCCAGGGAAAATCCGATTGCCTCTCGAGGGATCAGGAAGGAATTTTTTCCCCTGCTGTAGCAAATTGGGCTATGCTCTGCTGGGGTTTTTTGCCTTCCTCTGGATCAGCTGTGGGTGTAGAATTGGGTGTGTCAGGTTGTGTGATATTTTATTTGTTTGATTTGTGGTTAGGACTGGATGGACTTCTGTCTTTTCCGACCTGGCTACCCATGTATCCTACCATAAACTCCTTGCAATCGCTGCAGGCACGCATCCTGGCATAACTCCTTGCAATCGTTGCAGGCACGCATCCTGGCATAACTTCTTGCAATCATTGCAGGCACGCATCCTAGCATAACATCTTGCAATCATGGCAAGCACGCATCCTGGTGTAACTCCTTGCAATCTTTGCAGGCACGCATCCTAGCATAACATTTTGCAATCGTTGCAAGCACGCATCCAAACACATGTTCAAGTACATCTCCTGCAGTCTTCGCAAAGCACATGCGGTAACACGAATTTCTCACAGTCACTACGAACACATCTCCAGTGACAAACTCCCGCGCAATTGTCGCAAGTACGCGTTTAAACACTACTTTTGCAATCATGCCAAGGCTCGCGACTTAGCATAACTTCTTGCAATCATTCTTTTGCAAGCACATTCTCAGTGGCACACAAACTGGCTACACGTCGTTTTCAGCAGCACTTAATTGGCCACTTGTCTCCTGTGGCTTTTCTTACAAGCCACTCACCGTTTCCTGTCGGTCTGTCTCTCCCTTAGGACAGTTGAGTTCAACTTCCATCCTGCACCAGGATCGTGTTGACACACGCAACTGGCTTCTTCCTGTAACACGCTCAGGCTATACCTAGCCAGCGTTCAGCATTTCTTATCCTTACAGGGCCCGGAGAGCCATCTGTCTTTACGGCCCATACAGCAAGATCCCCACTACAAGGCATCCAGAGGCATCGGCCCATAGCCAACGGCGAACGCTCGCCCATCACAACTGCCATCTTTAGGGACATATAAAATCCTCGCATATTCCCCAGTCTAGTCATCCAAGCAGCCATCTACCTGGCCCTTTGTGGTTTTCCATGGCCTAGCCAATTTATTGTTGGTAGCACTGGCAGCCAGGTTCTACACAGACACTACCTGACGAATGTTCAAATCTGCAATACGGGCCATTCCCCAGGGTCGATCTTTATGTCACGCCTCCTGGTCCTCCTCTCACGGACACAGGACCCCTCTCAGATCCTTAATTTAGATGCCATGGCTATAGCAGACCTATCAAGGTTCCTTACTGCATGGATTGGTGTAGCGATGTTTAGACCATCTACGATGCCCTGTCACCCCTGGTAGTGACAGATGCCGCAGCCTCCACAGGCTTCGCTGCAATTTTTGGCCACCACTGGTTTACAGAACCATGGCATCAGGGATACTCCTAAACCCCGGGTTTACCTGGACTTCCTCCCTCTTCAAGCTATACCCGGTCATAACAGCCTCTCGAATCTGGGGTCATGTCAGGACAGGACAGGCTGTGGCTTTCACCACCGACAACTGGGCCGAGGCTCATCTTGTTGATGAAGCCAGGTCTGGACCGCTCTCGGTTGTGTCCTTCCTTCGCAGACTGCTGCAGTTATCTTGGCGGCACCAGTTTAATGTCCATTGTATGTTCATTCCAGGCCTTCAGCAATCCCGCAGGCCAAGTTCTGCATAGTCGTCACTTGGCTCGCTACCAACACCATTTCATCCTCCACCTTGCAGTGTCTAAAAACCCAGCAATCTGGCTCCAGGATAGACGTCCATTTCTATAGAACAAGCAGTGCTTGGTGTCGAGTAACCATACTCGACTACCTACTGTCACTCCTACCGGAACGCGTAAACTCTAGTTCCCTATTGCCCTTTCGTGCTAACACTTGTGTACCTGCCAGTTTCCCAAACACATGGGGTTCTTCTACGCAGCCTACACCTCGACCTCGGTCCATACCATGGTCACTCTTTGATATTTGAGCACCCTTTGCAGCATGTTGGCATGGGTCCCAAGTCACGTCATTGAGAGACTAAGCAGTTGGAACCCTGCCTACCTCGCCCGGTACATCCCCAATCCTCGAGTGGAAATAGCACAAGCATTCACCAAACTTGCTCAACTAATTAAGCTAAAACTAATAAAACTACACCCCTACCTGAATGTTTTTGCCCCCTTATTTTGGTATACCGACCATCAGACCAGGGCACACTTCAGGTCCATTTCATGTTGTTAATCTTATGGTAAAGTCTATTTGTTCATATCCGTATCGGCCATAGGGCTTCGACCATAAGTAGGAAGGCCAGTGTGGTGGCCTGAATTTATGGGAGGAGCCCGGAGGGTATTTAACCAGCCCGCTCGCCTGTGGTCTTTGTCGGTTTCCGGTGCGCGGCACCCACCCTCCCATCCCCTTTTTCAGGGCATTTCTCAAATTCATTTCTCTTCACAAAATATTAATTTCTAATCTAGGGTATGCCCCCTTATTTTGGTATACCGACCATCAGACCAGGGCACACTTCAGGTCCATTTCATGTTGTCAATCTTATGGTAAAGTCTATTTGTTCATATCCGTATCGGCCATAGGGCTTCGACCATAAATATATATATATATATATATATATATATATATATATATATATATACGCATTTCATGCTGTAAAAAATTAAAACATAAGCAATTGATAAATGTGAATGTAATAGTATAATAAGTTTCAAAAAATTTCTTTTGAAGAATATTTTGTGATGTAAAATTGTACTAATTCAAGCATTGTTCCACTAAGCTCAAGTGACAAGACAGAACTTTAAGATCAATTGTCTCATTAGTTGCAGTTCTAGGATAGTAATACGCTTATTGAAATGCAATAGTAAAACTTGATAGCAGAACAAATCCAAAAACGAGATGCAGCAAATAATTAAAGTTATTAAAACGGATCTTCAAATGCTTGATCTTTTGCTAATTTTGGAGTGTAAAGAAAGTTAAATAGATTATTCAAAGTGATAGAGTGATAAATAAAGTGCTCTCTGCAACATTGTTGATATATGAAATGTGCTATGGCCCTTTTTCTCTATTTATTTTTATCTCCATTTGCTCAAGGGGTAACATTTTCTTCATGGGCACTGGTGTGAAGGTTGTACAATATGAATAGCATGAGAGACGCCATAAAAAAGAAAAAGAGAAGTTTCAGCACTGAGAGATACTGAAAAGAGATGTTCTTGAGTGAGGACAATAGCCATGGTTGCAGAAATAGGGGTTTGCAGGATTGGCTTGCTTCCTACCTTAAAGTAAAACTATAGGCAAACCTTTTTTTTCATTTTAGATAGAGCAAGGGAGGGTTATAACCCCTGTCAGATTGTTTTTTCAGAGATTTCCCTTCACTTCCTGTGGCATAGCCAAAGATTTTCCCTCTATTACTTTTCTGGGGATAACCCAAACATTGGGATTTTCATTTACTTTCACTTTCAGTGATAATGGTAAACTTAAAAAATTAGAAGGTGAATCTCCTTAATAGGGTCACAGACAGCAATAAACACTTACAAATGTTCTGAACCCTCTCTACTATCCAAAAAGAAAAAAAAAATTGCCTTTAGTTATACTTTAACTGCTAGCGACCGCCAGCTGTCAAATGACGGCCAGGCAGCGCGGCTCTTGTGGCGGGAGGCCTTCACATGACATCCTCCCATTTAAACAGGGAATACGCGCTGTTCCTTCCGTGTCGGCGTGTCACGCAGACACCGCTCACCCCCGAGGGGGGTGAACAGCCATTGGGTATAGCTGATTACCACGCGATCGGCCGTGATTGGGAGCAGAGATCAGTGACATGTCACCTGTAGCCACACACCCCCACAGTTAGAAACACTCCCCAGGGCACACTTAACCCTTACCCTGCCCCCTAGTGGTTAACCCCTTCACTGCCAGTGTCATTTACACAGGAATCAGTGCATTTGTATAGCACTGATTGATGTATAAATGACAATGGTCCCAAAAATGTGTCAAAAATGTCCGATGTGTCCGCCATAATGTCGCAGTCATGATAAAAATTGCTGACCGTCACCATTACTAGTAAAAAATAAAAATGTATAAAAATGCCATAAAACTATTTCATATTTTGTTTTGTTTATTTTAAATCAATAAATGCTTATTGTGTTTTTTTTAGTTTTTTTTTTACCAAAAATCTGTAAGAATACGTATTGGCTTAAACTAAGGAAAAACATTTTTTTATATATATATTTTTGGGGGATATTTATTATAGCAAAATGTAAATAAATCTTTTTTTTCAAAATTGTCGCTCTTTTTTTGTTTATATCGCAAAAGAAAAAAAAAAGGGTGAGCAAATATCACCAAAAGAAAGCTCTATTTGTGTGAAAAAAAGGACATCAATTTTGTTTGGGAGCCACGTCATACAACCGCAGAATTGTCAGTTAAAGCAATGCAGTGCCAAATCGCAAAAAGTGCTTTAGTCAGGAAGGGGGTAAAATCTTCTGGGGCTGAAGCAGTTAAACTTCAATAAAAACATTTGAAAGAACAGTTTAGATTTGACATCTTTCAATGCAATGTTTATCAGAACCAGTACTCAGTGCTCACCAGGACCAGATGAATCACCTCAGTAAAGGCACATACAGCAATAAAAATCTGAAAGATGTTGTAATCCTTCTTTACGCTACCAACAATGAAAAACAAAATGTTTTGGCTAGGTGAGTGTGCAGGAAAACACTATTATGAAGATGTCTGTTTTTTCCTGCTTAAAATAAGCTAAAATATTAACCTTCATTAAAAGCAATTAAAGAGGGATTCCACCAAAAAAAAAATATTAAAAGCCAGCAGCTATAAATACTACAGCTGCTGACTTTTAATAAATGGACACTCACCTGTCCCGGGTTCCAGCGATGCCGGCAGCCGAGGCCGATCGATCGCTCGGCCCTCGGCTGCTGCCGCCACCATTCTAGGTGAGGGAATCAGGAAGTGAAGCGAATCGGCTTCACTTCCCGGTTCCCTACTGTGCATGCGCGAGTTGCGCCGCGCAATAGGAAATCTCCGCGCTGTCACTGGGACCCGTGTGTGTCCCAGCAGACAGCGCGGCAGGGCAGGAAATGGCGTAGACTCCCACGGGAGTCTATGCCCGGAAGTGGGTGTAGATACCTGTCTTTGACAGGTATCTCCACCCCCCTCCCCCCTGAAAGGTGTCAATTGTGACACCGGAGGGGGGGGGGGGATCCGATCAGCGGAGGTTCCACTTTAGGGTGGAATCCCGCTTTAAGTTACAGTTCAGCTATGGGTAATGCCAACATGGTAACCCTGATAACTCTAGGCAGAATGGTCAATAGACAGAGGGCAATCTATTAGTCACTCAAACAAGTTGTGTATTTAGGAACAGAAATCAAGGTCAATAACATGAAACCATACATCAGGCAAGGTAGGGAGTCAGGTGGTAGTCAAAGACAAGTCAATCTGAAACACATACCAAAAACTCAAAAATGCAGGAACACATGTGTATAGGGGACTGGGGACACAGGGACGGAGTAACAGAGAGTCTAGGTATACAGCAAAATGTTCTTACAACTTTCTGCTGTCTCAAAGAAGTTATATAAATGCTTGGAGTCCAAACTCTGTAGACCGGGTGCCAAAGCTCCTTGGATGGAATGTATGGTATATTTTCTGGGGCATATATTTTAAATTTCTAATGAAGTGTTTAGATTACATTACCTAAATTCACTCCTACGCCTCCCTCCCCTCTTCTACAGCATATCCCAATATTATTTTCACTTTTTCAATGTCCCTGTAGCAAGAATCAGCTTTTACTCCCTGTGACATCAACACCAGGGTTGTACAATTCTTGTAGGGGAAGATGCTTGGAACTCTGTGCCTGCTAACATAGGCACATCTCAAAAATGACTTCTCCCAAGAGCTTTTTTACTTATAAACTGTTTGTTGACAGACTATTGGCCAACAAGACAGAAACATTGTTCTACTATAAAAGAAATGAATGCATGCACCTGGAGGTGAATTTAAAGTGGATGTAAACCGGATTCATGAAATTTGAGCTGACCACATATATCTGTACTGTTTTCTTATCTCTCTTCAAAGCCCTAAGTCCTGTGTCTTTCTCCTGCTCCGATCTTTGGTTATCAGCATGATAACATCTGACAAGTTTTCTGACACGTGATAAAACCAGCCTGAATTTTGTGTCAGGGTGGGTGCTATAAATAGTTTAGCAGAAAGCTGCTTTACTAACAGGACAGCTCTGAAAGTCTCTGCCTTCTCTCACAGTGCAGAATGAGAAAGTGAAAATTCTAACATGACCTGCACTTTCTAAACAGTATATAAAGATGAAGACAGCAGATATACATGTAAAACGTATGTAGGGAGATTTTTTTCATCCCTGTGTATCATCGGAGGCTGTTCACTTCACTAGGTATATGTGAGGGTTTACATCCACTTTAGGAGGAGTTGTTATATGGACTAGGGATTAGCCGAATACCCCCTGGTTCGGTTTGCACCAGAGCCTTCAAACGGACTGAAAATTTGTATGAACTTTAGAACCCCATTAAAGTCTATGGGACTCGAACGTTTGAAATCAAAAGTGCTAATTTTAAAGGCTAATATGCAAGTTATTGTCCTAAAAAGGGTTTGGGGACCCAGCTCCTGCCCCAGGGGACATGGATCGATGCAATTTTTTTTTAAACTGGTACATTTTTAAAGTGTAGCTCCAGTCAAAAAAAATATTTTTAAGCTTTTTGGAAAACATAGGGAAGGGTTATCACCCCTGTATATTTTTTTGTCCGTCTGTCTTTTTTCATCTCACTTCCTGTTGTCTCCATCCGTTTGAAAGTAGGAGACGTTTGTAAGTTGGATGTTTGAAAGTAGGGGCCTGCCCTATATGCTCTGCAGAAATTTGGCCCTAAGGTGTTGGTGTTGCCACAAGTTAACTGTAAGCCCTCAAAGTGACTCTTCCTGGGCACTGGAGCACCCTGCTGTGAACTATTATATCAAGAATTGTATCATACATGCCCTTGTTGAACATTGGTAGAAAAATTGGGCCTTTGGTGGTTGTGGCGGTGGTGGTGCTGGTGCCACAACACTGTAAGTTCTCAGTTAATCTCGGTGGGCGCAGGAACGGGCCCTGCTGTGAAATATTATATCAAGAACTGTAATTACATGCACCTGTTAAACAGGGACTGAAATATTGGGCCTCCCGTTTACTCTAGTTGGAGTGCAGGAATGAGCCCTGCTGCAAAGCATTGCATCAAAAATGTTAATTATATGCCCCTATTAAACAGGGGCTGAAAAATTGGGCCTTAGGCACTGGTGCTGGTGCCATGACACTGCAACCTCTCCCAGATACTCTAGTTGGAGTGCATGAATGAGCCCTGCTGCAAAGCATTGCATCAAAAATTGTAATTACATGCCCCTGTTAAACAGGGGCTGAAAAATTGTACCTTAGCCACTGGTGGCGAAGCCCAGAACCAAAAATGTTCTTCCAAGCTATCAGCAGGATCATTGAGGAGGAAGAGGATAGTCAGTCAACATAACAGGATAGTCACTCAGCATCAGCATAGGCAGTCTTGAAGGGATGTGACATTTAAAAAAAAAAATTATATTTAATTACATCAGCTTCAGGTGCTTGGTAGCTGGTGGCGATCCCAGGCTGATTCATCTTTATGAAGGTCTGTCGACCGAGACGGTGGACAGGCGCACCCTGTGATCGGTTACAAAGCCACCAGCAGCACTGAAGGTGCGTTCCAAAAGAACGCTAGATGCAGGACAGGCCATTAGCTCAATTGCATACTGTGCAAGCTCTGGTCAGTGATCCATCCCCAAGATCCAGTAAGCCAGAATATTTTAGTTGGGAAAGGTGTCCAAGTCTGACCTTGCCCCTAGGTATTCCTGCACCATGTAAATCAGTCGCTGGCGATGGTTGCTGGAACCGATCATACCTTGGGGCTGCACACTAAAAAATTGGCTGAACGCATTGGTCAGACGGCCACCTTCTCCACCGCTCCTTCTGTGACTGACCAAAGCCTAAGCAACACCTTGTCCAGGACCAGGAGTTTGTAACCTCCCAGTCTCTGGGAACGTGTTCCACAGACCTTTCTGCAAGGCCTCCCGGAGATGTCTCATCCTCTGTTCCCTCTGAGATGGCCATATAAGATCTGCAACCTTACTCTTGTACCGTGGATCAAGGAGAGTTGCCAGCCAGTAATGATCCCTCTCCTTAATTCAAAGAATATGAGGATCCTTCCACAGGCTTTGCAGGATCAGGGAGGCCATGCAGCATAGGTTAGCTGAGGCATTCAGCCCAGAGTCCTCTGGGTCACTAAGGATGACATGATCCGCAGTCACCTCCTCCCAGTCACGTACAAGTCCACAGGTTTCTTAGGACTGTAAATCATCCCTAAAAGACTGCTGCTGCTGATGCTGAGTACCAGGCTCCACCTCCATGCTGACACAATCCTCCTCCTCCTCCTCTTCCTGTGTGATCGGCGGGAAGGGGGCCTTGAGAGGCAAGGAAATCCTCCTCTTCCTGCCTCTGTTCTGCCTCAAGTGTCCTGTCCATTATTCCACGCAGCGTATGCTACAACAGGTGGAGAAGAGGGACAGTGCCACTGATGCATGCACTGTCACTCCTCACCATCCTCATGGCCTCCTCAAATGGTGGCAGAACAGTGCATGCATCCCTGATCATGCCCCACTGGGGTGGTGAAAAAAACCGAGCTCCCCCGACCCAGTCCTGGTGCCGTAGTCGCACAGGTACTCATTGATGGCCCTCTGCTGCATGTGCAGCCGCTGCAGCATGGCCAATGTTGAGTTCCACCTGGTGGGCATGTCACATATAAGGCGGTTCTTGGGCAGGTTCAATTCCTTTTGGAACTCCGCCAGCCGAGCACTGGCATTATATGATCAGTGGAAATGCACATTCCTGGCCTGCCTCTGGACATTCTGTAAGCCTGGTTACCTGCCCAAGAACCGCTGCACCACCAGGTTAAGGATGTGATCCACACAGGGAACATGGGTCAGTTGTCCCTGTCAGAGGACGGAGAGGAGGTTGGTGCCATTGTTGCAAACCACCATTGCTGGCTTAAGCTGGCATGGCGTCAACCACCTCTCGGCCTGCCCCTTCAGAGCTAACAAAATATCTGCCCCAGTGTGGCTCCTGTCCCCCAAACACACCAGCTCAAGCACAGCATGGCATCTTTTTGCCTGCGTACTTGCGTAGCCCCTTGAACACCTATGGAGCACCGCTGGTTCTGAGGACAAAGCACAGAAAGAGGCCATGGAGGAAGAAGAAGAGGAGGGGTGGAGGAGAGAAGTGTGTCATAACCAGTAGTAGCATTTTGGAGGCATGGTGATGGAACAGCCTCCAACACTGCTGCACCTTGTCCTGCATCCTTCCCAGCTGCCAGAAGAGTGACCCAATGCGCCGTGAAAGATAGGTAACGTCCCTGTCCATGCCTGCTGGACCATGAGTCAGCAGTAATATGCACCTTACCACTGACCGCCCTGTCCAGCGAGGCATGGGGATTGGCTTCCACATGTGGGTAGAGAGCCGGATTCGCCTTCCGTGAGAAAAAGTGGCTTTTGGGAACCTGTCACTGAGGAACCGCACATTGCACAAACTCACGGAAGGGGGCCGAGTCTACCAACTGAAAAGGCAACAGTTGAAGTGCTAGCAATTTAGCCAAGATAGCATTCAACCACTGGGCATGTGGATGGCTGGGAGTGAACTTCTTTCAACGGTCCAGCAGCTGGGGCAGGAAAATTTGCCTGGTACAATCGGACATCAGTACTTGGCTGTGACACACTTAATTCTACACCTTCATTCCTCTCCATGCACGTTTCGGAGAAGACTGAAGGTATAGTGGGGTTGGAGATCCCAGCTAATGAGGAGCAAGGAGAGGTCCACTTTGTTCTTTGGTGTGGGTCTTTAAGGTACGCTTGCCAACGAGCTGCATAGCAGGTCAACATATGTTTGGTCAAGCATGTGGTGCCCAAGCGGTTGATGTTTTGGCCACACAAGATACGCTTGAAACATATGTTGCAAATAGCAGCGGTCAGATCTGAGGCACTCATCTCAAAAAAGGCCCACACCAAAGAACTTTTGGAATAACATGCAGAGGCAGCGCCCTGCACAGGCGGAGCTCTGCAGTGTCATTCAGTCGGTGTGCACCGACTCTAACTGCTGCAGCTGCCTGTGGTATAGAAACAGAACAACACCAGCAATTGGGGGTAACTTCAGGAATATACTGTGCAGGTGGCACAATACACCGACTCTAACTGCTGCAGCTGCCTGTGGTATAGAAACAGAACAACACCAGCAATCCCATCAGTGCAGCCTATTAATGCAGCCCATCAGTGCAGCCTCATCAGTGTACATCAATGAAGGAGAAAAATTACCTGTTTGCAAAATTTTATAACAAACTTTTATTGTTTGTTTAGCAAAAAATAAAAACCCCTGTGATTACATACCACCAAAAGACAGCTCTATTTGTGTGAAAAAATTATTAAAATGTCATGGTTACAGTGTAGCATGACGGCGCAATTGTTGTTCAAAGAGTGTCAACGCTGAAAGCTGAAAATTGGCCTGGGCAGGAAGGGGGTTTAAGTGTCCAGTAAGCAAGTGATCAAACATACCTTCTCTGTTTTAGTTTTCGTGTTCCGTGATTATCCAATTTTATTTGCTTTATGGCTGCACCCTTTAAAGCCCTTAGCACTATACTTCATAGGAAGTTACACTGCAGTTTCATGCAATATAGTCCAATTTTAGCACAGTGCCAAAGGCAAAGTTTTCCTTGCATAACATCGGTGGAACAACACTACATCATATAGATCTTATATGAACGAAAAGCTTGGAAAAAATAGTTTCTCTTGTTTTTCTGTATTCTTTGCAATGAAATCCCAATTTTCTGCTTAATAAATACAGTGTGACAACTTTAATGCTAATTATTCTCTGCACAGCTATAGAGCTCACATCAGCGTTCTACCTGTCAATAACATGTAGAGATACCTGGGTTGCTGGATGCTGTTAAATATACACAAAGCATATTTATTTCTTTAATAAAGAAAACTGGGACTTACCTATGAAAATGTAATATATGTTGCTTTGCTTTTGTTTATTAAGATATAAGCCTAGTCTCATTAGGATGATGGATAATGTTTATAATGAAGGACTAGAGAAATCCCAAAAGACAAGCAATTCATGCTTTGATGTTATTTTTTTGCACCGTGAAAACAGATGACACTGTCTCCTGATACCTCATCATACTATGTTATGTACTTTCTCCTCTATGACATCATGCTTGAGTAATGTCTAAATAATAGCTTAGGGCTCATTCACAACATGGCGTATTTGTCAGTTAATGCATAACATGCACTGGCATTTGAACTTACACTTTGCCATTTTGCAATTTGTTTTTAACATGCATTTTTTTCTTCTGTATGCTTTCACATTTGCTGCAGAGCTTTACACGGCATTATAGTGAATCAGAATGTTCTGTACGGCGCAATGCACTGAAACCATAGGACATCAGGAAAATTGTCATGTTCTTGTGTTTGGAATACGTTGGGCAACACAGCGTTATGCAGCCCTAACTGAATTATATTAAGTTTGCCAAAGCACTGTGTATCATAAACAATTGCTATTTTTAATTAAATACTCTTTCACATGTAGTACTAACCCCCGAAGGAGCTGCTGGTTTGATTGGGCTTATCGTTACCTTCTTCACCTCGATTTGCGTCTAGGGGTTTCCCGTGGCAGATGGCCCAGAAACTTTAGAGACTGAAGACAGATCCGCTTAAAGGGATTTTTATTTGCAAAAATGTAGAACAGTCTCTTAGTATAGGATCAGAGGGTTAGGAGGAAAGTTCAGGTACTCTTAGTGTCAAAGTCAATGATAAAGGACTTGCTCACTTCGACTAAATCCAGAGAATAGCCATTCACAGCTGGATGTTCACTCAAGTTGGATAGTCCCTCCCTCACAAGGCCTAGCAGCCAACAGGGTGCTTAAATCAGGAACAAGTCTCTGCCACAGACGTTGTTGTAGAACATGTAGGAAAGTAGAACTTGTAGAACATTTGTGTGGTACCAGTATCTTTCAGCCGGTTTGACGATACCCATGAGATTGGATTCACTTAGGTCCCTCAGCCTCACCAGGCTCTTGCTAAGAAGCCAACCCATACATGGCTTTCTTCTGAAGAGTCTTCCCCTGGATAGCTATGAAGTTGCTGGGCCTCTCCACAACCAGAGATGGCACCGGACCACCTTGGAATCCTTTCTTTAGTTTCCTTGCCTCTGGCTAGCCAGCCCCGAGACATAAAGTCGGGTGGATCCGCACCCCAGGCCATAGCCTTCCTGGGGGCTGGTTAGGAGGACCAGGACCATGGAGTCAGAACATATTCCTGGACCAGAACCCCGAACCACGTGACATCCGCATCTTAAGTACCCTCTCCCAGAAAACACAGCAAGAGTGACACTCCCATTGGGCTGGCTATGAGAGAAAGTAACCTTAAATCACCCAACCAGACTGTGGTTCCAATGCTTGCCAGAAGAGACAGTGCCCCCTATGGCCAGGCTGAACACCCTATAGTCCAGTCAGACTGATGCTGAGGTCCAAATTTGGAATAATTATACCCGAACCAAACTGCAGTTCAGGTGCAACATTACATTTAGAAAAACATTTTTGCTGTCATGGTTTGTTTCATCTTATTGTTTCTGATCTCCTGCATCCTATTTGAAGTTAATTTATGTGTATATGCATGCATTCAAATGTTATGCAAGGTGACAACCGTAGTTTGTATGACTGTGAGCTGTAGACCAGGAAGCAAAAAGGTGTTGGCTGTCAGTGGTTGGAGCTCTGTAATGATGAAAAAGTTGTAAGCAGCACATTCAAAGCAGTTATGGAGAGTTAAAGTGATGGAAAGCTTTTAATTGGTATTAAATATGGCAGATGGTGGTTGTGTGAATACCAGGGGCTAACTACAATAATAAAGTTATCTTTGCCGTTTATCTTCAATGTGAGGCAAATTTGTCTGGTGAGTGAGATTTATCACACTTTCGTGAGTAGTGATCTTAAATTCAGCACAAGTAGACGTCACTTTGTTGAAGATTTGTGGACACTAGTGGTGACACTTTCTACACATCTTTAAAGCGGTGGACTATACTATATTGGAACTGACTGGAGTTTCTTCCAATGCATTCTCCTTTGTGAGTTTAGTTTACAATTTTCATATACTGCAAAAATATACACAAGAGGGCATGAACACCTAGTGCATTACCACAAAAAACATAACAGTGTTGTACTCACAAAGTAGGAATAAAACCAAGCTTGTCATATACAATGCTCCAACTGGTGAGGCGGGTGACTCTATTGCTGCGTACACACGATCGGACATTCCGACAACAAAATCCTGGATTTATTTCCGACGGATGTTGACTCAAACTTGTCTTGCATACACACGGTTGCACAAATGTTGTCGGACATTCCCGAAAGTCAAGAACGTGGTGACGTACAACAAAATGTACGATGAGCCGAGAAAAATTAAGTTCAACAGCCGGTGCGACTCTTCAGCTTGATTCCGAGCATGCATGAAATTTGGGTGTCAGAATTGTGTTCACACGATCGTAATTTCCAACAACGGATTTTGTTGTCAGAAAATTTGAGAACCAGCTCTCAAATTTTTGTTGTCGGAAATGACGTCAATAAATGTTCGATGGAGCCTACACATGGTTAGGATTTCTGACAACAAGCTCCCATCGAACGCAAATTCCGACCGTGTGTACACGACATATGGCTACACAGTCGAAAAGCTAACACAGAGATCTGAGGAAGGGGGTCTGTCCCCCAAAAGGCGTACGTTTTCCACCATGTGGCCATAGAGTCACCGTCCTCACCAGTTGGATACTGTTATGTGCTTTCAATAAAAAATGTTTGTGCTAATGCACTACTGAAATTACAAGTTTCTTTCTTGCACTTGGCCTGTGTCTGTTATTGCCACTGTACCATGCTGCACCCCACTTACAAGCACAGACTTGGACTTCCATTAAAATTATTTCTGACCATGAAGACCCTTCTACAGGCACTTTCTGTTATAGGGTGACAATGCTCTGTCCCTGTCCCCTATTTGTTCTTCTGTATTTTTACCTTTTCACACATTAGCTGACACACATCACACAAACTCCAAAATTGTGTCTGAAACAATGCCAATATTGTCAGGAACCTTTACCTGTTACTAGTGCTCCTACTGGGCCTTAAACAGGCTCTGCCTGACCCAAGATGGCTGCTAGAGCTACATGGAGCAGCAGCATCCAACTGAATTTCTGCCCCAGTGACCCAGGAAACCATAGAGTATTCATGTTCCTCTTGACTTCCTTTGCAACTGCAGTGCCGCTTTGGAATAGTGCAGTAGACTGCACCTGCCTACAGGTTATTAATATTCCTGGCTATGCTCTCTTTGGGAGAGACAGGGTAAAATTAAAAGGTGGTGGTGTCTGCTTCTATGCAAGAAGTGATCTGAAAGCGAGTGTGAAAGAGGACCTTGTTGATGGAGAGTGTGATGGTGCTGAAGCATTATAGATGGAGCTGTAGATGGGTGCGTGTACTTCAAAGTTAATTACTGGAATTTTTTACAGGCCACCCACTGTTAATAAGGAGCTGGACACACAGCTCTTTGCACAGATGGAAAGGGTTGCAAGGGCAGTGATAATAATGGGGGATTTTAAATACTCTGAAATTGACTGGAGTAATGGCACTCCTGGAAAAATAAAAAAATAAACAAATTTTAAGAGAGCACATTTTCCAAAGCCTAAGGGCCGTTTTACAAAATTTAGAGTGGGAGGAAATGTTGTCATTAAATAATATAGAACAGAAATGGGAATCAAATTGACTATATGCAAACATACTGCAAACTATATTCCCATCGGCAATACTATTAAATGACTAAAATAAGAGATATGAGGCACATGTCCAAAGTTAAAATATCTCTAAATAATAAGAAAAAAGCATTCAAAAATATAAAAATGAAGGAACACTATCATCATTTAACAATTACAAAGAATATAAGAAGGGGGATATTCTGAAAACTTCACTTTTTTGTGCTACAGGGCTGACAAGGGCAGGTGGGCATGGACAAAAGCCAGTAGGTGCAAAATTAACATATAGATGAAAAAAATTAGGAAGCTGTGCTGGGGTGGGGACCTGTGACACTCGCCAGCAGACGCAATGCAATCCCAAGGTCCAGGAGTAAAATTGGATTGGGAGGGGTGAATTTGGAGGTGGCTTTATCAAGACATTGTATTAAGAGAAGGGGGTGTTTTAGCCTGAGAGGCATTCTGTGCATTACATACTCCTGACCCTGGCACTCTGTGCATTATATACTGGACCCAGAGCACATTAGGCTCAGGTTTATTTAACCATAACCATACCCCTTTAAGTGCCTAGCATTTTATCATTGCTCCCCTCAGATTTCCCAAGGGTGCCTTAGGTTTTTCACAATTCTGAAAATGCTAATGGGTCTTGCATCTTGTACTGCTGGGTAATCATTTTAAGGAAGGTGCCACCCCAATATGGCCATACAGGAGCCAGTCATATATCCTTAGTAATAAGATGTCCCAGGGTTCCATTTTGAAAATCTGGTAATCTTAATTTATGTATACTTTAAGCATTTAAGGCAAAGTAATATGTTTTCCTTAACCCCTTCCCACCTGCACCTCCAACCCTTTAAGGGATTTCAGATGCCGGGAGGTGAGGCGGAGTTTCCGATCATGTTATTGTCTATCACAGTGGTTATGTGATTGGAAAGCTCCGAGCGCAAGTAGAGACCGGGAGCTTGCCATTAGCTGCTGGTAACTATGCCTGGAGAAATCATGGGGCCCCCCATACAGCCTACCTGACAGGGCACTCCCATCACCAAGCATGTGGGTGCAGATGTACAGCAAAAAAGAAAGACGGTGTGCATTTGGGCCACTTACCTGCTTCTGCATAACTGTCAAATTAGGGCCTGTGGCTGTGTTTGTACAGCCACTGCATCCCCATAGAGTAACAGGGGGCTCTAGCTGCATGACCAAACCACCCATTTACATAGCCAAGTGAGTACAAAGAGATTGAGGACATAGATTCCTCAAGCCATTTTTCTGCAGCTTCAGTTGCACTGCAGCAAGAATGAACAAGAAACATTCTGTACAGAAGCTCCTTGTTCATTCACAAACTGAAACATAGTAAACACCGTTTACTATGCTTCAGTTATAAATTAACACAGGGATGATCGTTGCCCATTGCTTACTGTGCTCATTCAAGAAATGAAGGTGCCAGTAAGCATGACATGTTTACTGGTCCACCCGCTCTCCATCCTGACACCCATCAGGTGTTCCCCACAGGTGGATTGGAGCTGTAGGAAGGAAGGGTGTGATTGTGGGGGGGGGGGTGATTAGAATTGGTGGGGGAGACTCAATTACTGGAACCAAGTGGGTGAAGAGGAGAAGATGTTTTCAATGCAAGGGAAGTCACGGGGGATCTGTCCCCACCATGCCCGTCTAGTAAACTGCCATAAAGCTGTATGGGCCCCTTGTTAAACTTATAGAGCCTGGGCCCTGTACAAGAGGATCAGTTCTACCCCCTTATCATCAGCCCTGATAGGCAGCACTGATGGGCACTGATATGTGGCATTGAGGAGCACTGATAGGTGATACTGATAGGCAGCACTGACTGCCACTGATGAGCACTGATAGGCGGCATTCATAGGCAGCACTGATAGGCTGCACTGATGGGAACTGATGGGGCTGCACTGATAATCAGGGCACTGAAGATTAGTACCCTGATTATCACTGTAAATGATGTGCTGACAGTCTTGCTCTCCTTTTCTCACACAGACACGGTGGGAGGAAAGGACTGGCAATAACCGGCAAGTCAGTTTACATGTGATCAGCTGATAACATGGTAAAGGCCCTTTACTGTGATCTGTGTTTAGCTGTGTCCAAAGAGGGCTTTGCCCCCAGAAGGCACACGGGGACAGAGTTCTGGGAGGATGTCCATGGATGCCCTTCCAGAACTGGAAGTCTGAGGCTTGGGTGGAAGGGGGTGTCAGGGGGGCCCTTCATGGTTTCTTGCACCTGGGCCCTGAAGGTTCTAATTACACTCTGATTGGTTTCAGTGGTTACTTATCTGAGAGGCAGAAATCGTTCTTTGCTCAAGGAACCTCCAGCAACCTCTGAACGAATCCTGGCTGAGAAAGGCTGCTCTAGAGCAGGGGTCTCCAAACTTTATAAACAAGGGGTCAGTTTACTGTACTTCAGACTTTAGGGGGGGTGGACTGTGGCCAGTGGGGGCAAAAAATATCCCAGTGTCAGTGTGATTAACCAATGCCACACCTTTAGTGGGGGGAATCACACCCCATCATTGATGTCAGTGGAAGGAATAGTGCCCCATTGTTAGTGTCAAGGGGAGGAATAGTGCCCCATCGTTGGTGTCAGTTGGGGAAATAATGGGCCATTGTTGGTGTCGGAGGGGGGGTGGGATAGTGGCCCATCGTTGGTGTCAGGAGGCGGAAGGGTGCCAATCAGGTATCAGTGGGAAGAATTGTGCCTCATTCTTGGTGTCAGTGGGAGAAATGATGCCCCCACTGTTGGTGTCAATAGAAGGAATTTGGCCCCCAGGCCACAGTTTGAAGACCACTGCTCTACAGCAATCAAGTAGTTTCAAATGCTATTTTAGCAATTCAGGTTTATAACAAAGAATGTGATTGGTTAGATGCATTTTCCTCAGGCACTTTTTGAACATGAAACAACCCAATGAGAGACCTAAAAATCACCAAAATGTTCATTACTGTTGATAAAATGAATTCTTTGTTAAATTATAAGAAGAGGTTAATAAAACATATTATAAGTGTAAAATATACTGTATATTGCAAAACATATCACTCAAGCTGCACACCACCCCAGAGTCCCCATCTATTATTTTCCCTGCCTACCAGCTATTTATTCCCCTGCAGGGCACCATAACTATAATCCCCGCTAAGTATAAGATATATCACAACATAACTATTATTAGCATTAAGTATCTCTGAATTCTAAATACACACATATTCAATCTTCCATGTTTGTTTTCTGTCTGAGTCCTGTCAGAGCATATGCTTACAAGCATGTACAGCTAAATATCACAGCTTGAGAAGGAATAACAAATATGTTCATGATGAGTATGAACACTAGGAAAGCCATTGACAGTAAGTTGTCAGGATCAAACGTCTAGCTGCGTGAGAGAAATAGGAGCGTGCCTTCAACTCCATTTCTGAATTTAATGTAGCCACTCAAATGACACAAAGTGCTTTTCGATGAGGCCTCTAATCCTACTTATCCATTCTACCTGATACAAATGTGAAAGCCTTATTTACAAGACCCCGGATCTATAGAGCAAGTTAAATGGTATGACTAGATCCCAGCTGCAACCCTGTATCATTAGCCTGAGAAACCATGATTTTATACAGTTCAGCTTCTTTAAAATATATTGTTTTGACAAAGGATTGGCTTCATGTTGGGTATTTGTAAATGCCACTTCTTATAATGGTCTGTGCTTCAGAATGATCAATTCAGCTGTAGGAAACAGGCCTGTGTGCATCTTTTTACTGTTGTCCTGTCACATCTGTCTATAGACTTTCTGCTTTAATCATGGGAGCTGTGCTCTATTGTTACTGGGTTCATACAAGTGTCATCATGTAGGTTTCTCCACAAAACTGCCATGGTCCACATGTTTAAAAAAAAATCATTAAACTTATAAAGAAATTGCTGATAGCAAAGAGCCCCTGTGGAAAAAGTAGTGCCATCTCTACATGCAAGGACACACACACTTATTAATAGCAAACAATTGGGCTAGAATTACAAGAAGAAGGCAGGTGCACCCCATGGGACTTGCAACATGAGGAACATTCAATAAGGTCTGATTATGGTCCTCCGAAACCTTGACCATAATAAACACCTTATTGAACCTTACTCCTGTTGCAAGTGTAGTGCTTGTTCCCGAAGGAGCTGATAAATTGTATAGAGTCCTCCTGCCCATCACCGATGATGACTTGCCCTTAGCTGGACAAAAGAGCACTGACACACTTTACACAGTTTCAATTGTTTTTATTTAAAGGGAAAGCCCCGCAAAGGTACAGGAAAAAGCAGAACGTCAGTATTTTTTTCATCTTTCCATCTTTTAAATCTTCTGCCCTTGTTGTTTTAACTTTGGATAGGAAACTTTTTTTTTTTCTGTCAGTAAGTACCTTATACAGCCCACTTCCTGTTTCTTGTCTAGTAAAAAGCCTAGGCTTATGACATCATGCACAGCTCTTTCTCTCACGCTCGTGAGATTGTGCCAGGAAGGGAGGGGGGGGGGGGGTGAGTCATAAGAGGGCCAATGAGAGCTGCAGATCTGGAGGTGTGCCTCTGTGTGTCTGTGTAAATCCAGGAAGTGAACAGGCAGCAGCTTCAACTGCCATAGTTAAAATGGCTGCAGCCAGACTTAGTGGAGGGAGATTTCTGCACAGCATAATTGGCATGTACAGAATCACAGTATATGTAAAATATTATGTAAAGTGGTTGGAGGGAAGCTTCAGAATGGTAAAGATATTTTTATTATAAATTATGTTAACAGACTACAGTTTGTCTTTAATTAAGCAACAGTTTACAATATTACCGCAAAGAAAAAATAGACAAAGGTAATAATGTGTTCTCAATCCAGATATGTGATATAGTAATAATATACCTAAATGATCCACACTTTTTTTTTTTTTACAAAAAGTATTTTTGAATGCAGATTTTGGATGCAGATTACAAAGCAGCTGGAGTGACAGGTCACAGCACTGGTGGAGGCCTACTGGGGCAAGGAATCTTTTCTCAATAATTCTCTGCCCCTAGACTAAATTAGCAATTAACTGCAGTGCTGAAGGCATAAAAATTGCAGCTACTGCCATTTTATTTACCAGTGTATATATATATTTACCAAAAAAGTACACATTTTCAGCTGTTCCCATTATTTAGAGAAACTCAAGTCAAGCATAGAAGCTGTATCAATCAGCAGTAATCTCACTTTTTCACTGATCTATGGTATTTATAGTACTATGCTACCATCGTAGAGAGACATGCTTCCCTCATAGAGATTGCTGTACTACAAAGAAGGAACAACTACAAACTTGTGGAAAAGGCTACAAACTTTCCAATATAAAAAAAATCTTGTGGGGGAACATGGCCGTCACTGCTTAAATGTGTTAACATCTGCTGTACCTACCTCTTTTTATGGAGTATTAATAAATGTGAAAAGATGAAGAGCATGTATGGAGTTGCAGATCATTTTTTACTGATAAAAAAAATCTGCAATAAAGCTGAAAGGAGGGCTCTACCATGGGACAACTCGGAAACTCCACCACAAAATATGAAGAGACTGCCAAAATAATGAACCTAGTTTACTGCAATCACTTAATGCTGGGAGTCCAGTTTGCTAAGGAAATTGTGGACCAGCTACAATGGAAACTAAGTGACTTTTAGTGTGCCCCTTTTCTGGCTAGGAACAGAAAGCGAGCTGTGCATGTGTGTATGCATGCATATTTGTAGCACTCTGTAACTGTAAGTAGTTTGCAGACACATTGTCAGGAACGTGCTGGCCACAGCAGAACTGAAGTTCCAAGGCACATGCAAATGCATGTGCCTGCCAATGCCCGTCTTACTGCACTCAGGCGAATGCATATGCATATGCCCGTGCATTAGCCATTGACACTGAAGCCAATTGTCCTATATAAGCACAGCAGCTGCACTAGTCCATTACTGTATGATCTGCAGCTGTTCTTTGAACCCGATCCTGCAGACTTCTGTATTTGACCCACATTACCTCTGACTTCACTTAAATATCTCCTGCCCTGACCCTGGCCTATATCTGGCGTTTGCCTTCTGCTTATCTGCCTGATCTCGTGTTGCTGACCTCTGCCTGTACCTGGACCATTCCCTGTCTGCCATCTATGCCTGCATCTGGCCATCTGTTAACGACATGGCTTGTCTGACCACACATCCCACATCTCTTCTGCTCTGCATGAACCTGCATGTCCCCTGCTGGAGCGTCTTCTACTGGGGCCATTAGTCTTCCTGAATCTGCAATTAGCAACTGCCTACTGCTGCCTGCTGCCACCAGCCCAGGGTCTGCTGTTTCTGCCAACACATGCTGTTCCAGCTAGTCCGGTCTGTCCTGGTGACACATCCGCTATGCAAATGACTGCACAGGCACCCATACCTCACCATGCTCTTGCGAGCACTGTCTCAACATCAGTGGTCTCCGAGCCGGGGCTGTACAGGAGGCTTTCCCTCTACACCTCAGGCTCAGCTGTAAGGTATGTGAAACACATCATTCTTGTTTAGTAAAACGCTTTGTTTTTTTTTAATTTACTGCAAGAATAAGTCAAACAGCAAAAAGAAAAAAGCAATGTAACCAACGGTATTAAAAACTATAAATATGTATATTTCATATGAACCTCCTTTTATTGTATCATTTTTATTGTTTCTAATTATTCTAATTTTACAGTTATCACAGTATCAAGAATGTGTTTTCTATATCCGATTGTTAACATTTTAGACTTCTCTATTTTTAACAATTATTTACAATCCTTGCTACATGGCCCGGCCTTGTCTTCCTGACTATATAAATCCTGCATTAGTCAGTTTATTTAGACAGCTCAGAGAAAGTCTGACTCATCCAAACAGGCTCATTGAAAGCACAGGAAATTATAATTAGGACTCATGTTGCTCATTTAGTAAGGAAAATTCCACAAACATGGAGGTAGAGCAGTCTGAGCTGCATTTAGACTTTCTTTATTAGCCACAAGCATGTGCCAAGAATATCACAGAATTTCGAATGGAACATAATTGACTTAGAATATATCATACTAAATTAAACACCATATGATTACCGTACTTTAGATAAATTATAAAAGGGAAGAAAATAGACATCTTTTAAAGACTCTGCCTCATGTGGCATGAAGGCAAAGACTGTTCTTAGATTTCTGCCTGTGATTAGTACGCTTTATCCAAACTGTAATTTAACCTAGTTCAGGCCAATAATGGGCCATTAAATGTTTACTATGGTTTTATAAAAAATTTACAAGTTTATTATGTCGATTAAAATTAAAAACCCACCCACAAGGGGAGAGAAGAGGGAAGATAGGAGTACATATGTCCAAAAAAGAACAGCCAGACAATACTAATAAGACATAAATTCTTCTGATAAGGATGGGAAGTTATATGGGTATCATTCCAGTCAAAAATGACCTTAATTCACATAGTTCCAATCTCACACTCTACATGTTTTGCAGGAAACCCGCTTCTTCATGAGTTTAATCCAAGAAGAAATTTAATCTGTAAATAAAAAACAATACAGAAGGAATTAAACATAGAAACCAAAACACATTGTAGACAGTTTAGGAACATCTGTGTGTGTACCATGAAACAGGTGCAAATATATATGAAATGCCACAAGGGCAGGGTACACATCAACATACAGAGCGCATGATAATTCCCCACTAGACGCTAAAAAGGCCAAAGGCAAAGCAAGCCATACTCGCCGGAGAACCCACATCGATAACCCAATGGCAATCTGCCGGGCGAGTGCGGTAATCAAGTGGAGGTGTATAGGGTAGATACTACCAAAGAGAAAGTGGATCATTATACAAAATAGACTCAATACAGGTCAGTAAGAGATGATCCACAAGGCCTAGTCCCCTTAGAAAATAACATATACAACCATACACACCTAAGATTTTCTTAGGCTTTTCTTAGGCTAAGATTTTCTTAGGCTGGATTCACACCTATGCATTTTTAGTGCTATTTGCATTTTGCAGATTTGCACTACAGTCCATTTAACATGATTTCCTATGGAACACGTTCTGTAGTGCAAATCTGCAAAATGCAAAAAGCACTAAAACTGCATAGGTGTGAATCCAGCCTTAGTATATTGAAAATGACGGGTGTATAGGCAGTGAAATAAAAAGAAAAAAACTCCTGAAAGCAGGTTTGTTCAGACGTACCTAGAGGCATTCAGATATATTGTACATAGTCAGTTAGAAATCTAGATAATGAGATATCCTTGGGAGAGTATTCAATGCATTCAGAGACACTAACCTAACAGTAACTACATAAACTCACAAACAGATACACCTGGGATACATTTCAAACTACTGGAATGGGCAGTATCTCATTGTGCCAGATAATGCTTGATCTAAAGTTTGATACTGAAAGAGGAGAAAAGACCAATGGTAGCCTACAGGTTTCCGTTATCAAGATAGGAAGAGTATAGCTATAATAACAATCGACACTTTCATCATTTCATTCACAAGGTCCTGAAACCTCACCTTACAGAAGTTGATTAACTAGTAGAGCCCAGTCAACAGGAATACATCTCAAACAGAAAGGACCAAGTGGCTCATATATCCATAATGAGAGTCCAAAAGAATCAAAAAGTCACAAATCTATGGGAAGCTGGGCAGGAGAAGTGATCAGACGGCTCCAGTAAGTAGGTGGGCAGCTGATACTGACAGAGTAGCAGAGTCAGACAGGCTGGGTCATACACAGACAAGAAAGATCGGGTACAGGGCACAGGCAGGTGCATAGTCAGGAAACAAGCTGGGCCTGGAACTAATCAGTAAATCAGAAACCAATGGATCAGACAGAAGTGAAGGTCAGGGGACAAGGCAGAGTTCAGAGAGTGGTCAAGACAAGCCGGGTCAGCAACTGAAATCAGGGTATAGAATCACAGGGTCACAGGATACAAAGGAGTCCAAAGACAAAGTAGCATTAATCCTGAGCAAGGGTCGAGCTTAAATAGCCTGTTTGGCAACAACATCTGTTACAAGTGCATGCGAGCACCGGAATGCGCGAGGGCTCGTGTGCACTTGGATATATGCATTAGCCAATGCCCAATTCTTGTGAGCACGAAAGGGAGCATGTTTTAGCCTGTGCACAGAAGTCCGTCCAGGGGAGTAATCTCGTCTATTGGCATTCCTTTCCTTACAATGTCAGTTGGGATGCAATGGCTGCATGGACACAGCCACTGCTCCCAATTAGACAGCCATATGGGTACGGGTGCCTGCGGGTTCTCTAGAGACTGTGCATTCTAGAACCCAGACCAGTACCCAAATGGCTATCAAATTGGAAGCAGTGGCTGTGTCCGTGCAGCTGCTGCGTGCCAATTGACATGAATTGGCCTCACTGCTTTATAAATATGCCCCAAGTATCAGAGGATAAGGTAAGATTTACATCCAGCTGTGCATGTGAAGGAGGCATGCTCAACTTGGATTGGTAACAGTAAACAATGCACAAAACACAGACAACATTCAAAGCAGGTTTCTTCTGCATTTTTTTTTTCACCAAGGCAGTAAACAAATACAATTTCTATGTTTTGTACAGAAAGTCCAAAGCTCAAAAAAAATCTGTTCCTCTGAGCCACTAACTAAACTCAAGTTGGTTCCCGACATCACACAAACAGACATCACTATATTGTTTTCACGTTCTATCAGCACTCATCCTTTTTATCCAGCAGCAAGCTCCCTTAGCAGAGACAGAGCAAAACAGCCCTGAGTGCGCTGGCATATATAAAAAGGCCTGTGGACAACAGACACAAAAATTACATCTAACTACCAGATAAGATGTAAACCTAGGAATGGAGACTTTATCCCACCGAAAGCTCTGCAAAGCTTCCATATATCAGGATCCAGAAAAGAACTTAAGATTCTAAAAAAAAAAATCCCCCTACCCTCACAATTGATGTGGAAACGAAAATCCTTCCCCCTGTTTCACTGTATTTTGACAGCAGAACTCCCCCACTGTCAAAATACACTAATCAACACCGGAGCCTAATAGCTGCAGGCACTGATTGAGTGTAAATTTACTAACAAGTTGTTTCATAAGATATTGGTTAATTGATTGACTTCTCATGAATGGGAACTGCTGGATTAAAATGTGGCTAGTTCCTAAAAAAAAAATAAAAAAAAATTGTCTACTCCCAAATTAAATCTGTTAAAGCGGTAGTAAACCCGCACTTTTTTTTTTAAACCTGCAAAGCAAAAGGCATAATGAGCTAGTATACACTGCATACTAGCTCATTATGAAATACTTACCTTAGAACGAGGCCCCGACATCTGGCCCGATCCACGCCGAGGGAGCTGACATGCTCCCTCGGCGTTTCTTCCGGGTATCGCGGCTCCGGCGCTGTGAGTGGCCGGAGCCGCGATATCGTCACTCCTGCGCATGCGCGCGGGAGATTTCAGTCCGGCCGCTCGGCTGCTGCCGGATTTTGACAGCGAGAAACCCCTTGTGCACATGCGCCGCTGCAGTCAGCGGCGCATACCGAGGGGAATATCTCCTAAACCGTACAGGTTTAGGAGATATTTTTTTTACCTACAGGTAAGCCTTATTATAGGCTTTCCTGTAGGTAAAAGTTAAAAATGTGGGTATACAACCACTTTAAATCCCGAATTTTAGTTATACGGTATAATCTTGGATATCAGGAAAAATGGCCTTCACCAAACCTTTTGGATTAAAATATATTGGCTACAGATTTTGCTGATGTTTTTCATACATTTTATGCTTTCAAGAATTTGTATATATGTACTTACCAGGTGCAGGTGCATTAACCTTACATTTTCAGAGGTCATACCTGTTTTGGTTATTTTGCCATGACGGAAGCGGGTGGTACTAAAAAGATGGTCTGCATCGCTGACATAAGGATAATGAGCTTCTTAGAATGAAATTCAAGAGTTTTTTGGACTTGCATTTAAACTGAGAAATGGGGGCAGAGATTTAAGTGATAAGGCCCATGCCCAACAGGCAAAAACAAACATAAGGGTTTGTGTTTCAAAGGACTTGGCTGATGGGGTAGTTAATGCAGTTAAAGAGTCTGGTACTAAAAATCTAACAGTAGATGGTAGCGTTTGTCACTTTATGTGCACTAATGCTTGTAGTTTAGGAAACAAGCTTTATGAGCTGACAGCTATTATGTCAAGGTTTGTTACAATACCAATGGTACAGGGTTATAAATGACTTGGAAATAACTATACTAAGGTACACACTACTTAAAAGGTGCAAACTACTTGAACCCCTTAGGGTTTGCCTACAAGCAAAAGAGAGAGGGATTTTCCTATAGAATTTGTGTAGTACATACACCATTAGGACAATCGGGGATTAGGATAACCCTTTGATGATATAACTCAAATTACAATAAAATGGAGAAGTTTTAAGTATGGGTGATTTCAACCTTAACTGGAATTTTCAAACTTCACTTAAAAACCAGGGTTTAGATATGTCAGAGGCAGTAAAAGGGGTTTCTTTAAGGTCTCTTTCACATGGACACTTTTTTTAGTGAAGCAAAGCCAAGTTGTTTTAAAATACACCTCAGTATGGATGAGCCCGATGTTCGAGTCGAATGTAAGTAATAGGTAAACATCAGGTGTTCGCCTGTGCGCCGAACAGCGAACAATAACCAGTGTTCGCAGCAAATTCGAAAAGCCCCTGGAACACCGTTAAAGTCTATTAGGCTTGTGCAATTCGTTTCGTAACGAATTGAAATTCGGCCGAATTTTGCAATAAAACAATAACGAATAACAACGAATACGAAAGAAATATAATGAATAAATTTGAATGAATTTGAATGAATTTGGTAATTCTTTAAAGATCTAATGAAACAAAAGGTCATCTTAACCACTTCCTGACGAGCGCACGACGATGTACGTCGACAGAATGGCACGGGCAGGCATATTGGCGTACAGGTACGTCCAATATTCGATGCCGCCCTGCCATCGGGAGCGCGCCGCCGGCGGCGCGCTCCCGCGCTGGTCGGGACCCCCGTGAGTCCGGTCGCGGGACCCGCGGACTCGATCGCCGCGGGCATCCCCGCGATTGTCTCACGGAGCGGCCGAATGGAGGAAATGCTGTATAAACAACATTTCTCCATTCTGCCTAGCAACTAGTGACGCTGATCTCTGCTCCATGTGATTGGAGCAGAGATCAGTGTACACTAAATGAAAGCCCAACCCCCCCACAGTTAGTAACACACCCCTAGGAACACTTAACCCCTACACTGCCACCCACTGGTTAACCCCTTCACTGCCAGTGTCATTTACACAGGAATCACTGCATTTATATAGCAGTGATTACTGTATAAATGACAATGGTCCCAAAAATGTGTCAAAAATGTCCGATGGGTCCCCCACAATGTCGCAGTCACAATAAAAATCGCAGATCGCCGCCATTACTAGTAAAAAAAAAAATAATAAAAAATTATTAATAAAAATGCTATAAAACTATCCCTATTTTGTAAACGCTATAACTTTTGCGCAAACCAATCAATAATCGCTTATTGCGATTTTTTTTACCAAAAATATGTAGAAGAATATGTATCGGCCTAAACTGAGGGAAAAAAATGTTTTTTTATATATTTTTGGGGGATAATTATTATAACAAAAAGTAAAAAATAATGCGTTTTTTTCAAAATTGTCGCTCTATTTTTGTTTATAGCGCAAAAAAAAAAAGGAGGGGTGATCAAATACCACCAAAAGAAAGCTCTATTTGTGGGAAAAAAAGGACGTCAATTTTGTTTGGGAGCCACGTCGCACGACCGCGCAATTGTCAGTTAAAGCGACGCAGTGCCGAATCGCAAAAAGTGGTCTGGTCTTTGACCAGAAAAATGGTCCGGTCTGCAAGTGGTTAAAGTAAATCTTATAGTCCAATCAGTTAATTCATTTTCTGCCGGAGGTTGGATTACTGGCAAAGTGCATTCCTGAGTAGGGATGGCCGAATGGTTCGCCTGGCGGTCGTTTCGTGGCGAATTTCGGCTGTTCGCGGTCCGCCCGATCAGCGGACTATTGCCGCCGTTCGCCCGGCGGACTTCCGTGTTTACTGTGTAAAAGAACTTTGACCTATGATGACACATCCATCATGGGGTACAGGACAGCCAATTGAGACATTACAGCACATGGACACTTGGACATTCCCCCTAACTTATAAATAGACCCGATCCGGCAGCCATTTTACATTCTTTCGTCTGTCACTATAGGGAGAGGTTGCTGTGTGGAGCAGGGAGAGACTTCAGTGACCCAAATCGCTATTTATTAGGTCCACAAAAGTTCTTTTAAGGACTGGTATCATGGTATAGGTGTTAGGTGTAGTTCAGGATATAGGTTTGAGGCAGTGCTGTGCTAGTGATTGTTGCAGCAGCCTGAGTGTCTTTTGTCAGTGTAGAGAAAGGGACAGGACGCTGTGGGCTGCAGGGACAGTCAGTTTAATCATTAGCTGTTACCATTAGGTCCACAAAAGTGCTATTCAAGTTATTGTTCCAGCAGCCTCTGTTTGGTCAGTTTAAATAGGGACAGGCAGGAAGCTGTGTGTGAGGCAGTGAAGGACAGTCAGTTTAATCAGTATCTGTTACTATTAGGTCCACAAAGGTTCTTTTCAGGACTGGTATGGTAATAGGCTTGTACACGTATAATATTCTTTCTTCCAAATATACAAAGAATATTATACTTGACTGCTGTCCTTCTGCTGCAGTCTGCTAATCATTCACAACCTACTTGTTCCACAAAGGTCCTTATAAGGACTGGTAAGGTCTAGGGTATTACAGTACAATGGGTTGAGTGAGGTACAATCTGCTATTCCATAAAGACTGGTATAGGTCCACAATACATAGGGTTGAGGTGCAGTACTGCTGACCGCTGCCCTATACTGCAGCAGTCCTTCATCAGTATAGGGACTGACGTACAGTCTGCTAATCACTCACAACCTACTTGTTCCACAAAGGTCCTTATAAGGACTGGTAAGGTCTAGGGTGCTACAGTACATAGGGTTGAGTGAGGTACAGTCTGCTATTCCTTAAGGACTGGTATAGGTCCACAATACATAGGGTTGAGGTGCAGTACTGCTGACCGCTGCCCTATACTGCAGCGGTCCTTCATCAGTATAGGGACTGACGTACAGTCTGCTAATCACTCACAACCTACTTGTTCCACAAAGGTCCTTATAAGGACTGGTAAGGTCTAGGGTGCTACAGTACATAGGGTTGAGTGAGGTACAGTCTGTTATTCCATAAGGACTGGTATAGGTCCACAATACATAGGGTTGAGGTGCACTACTGCTGACCGCTGCCCTATACTGCAGCAGTCCTTTATCAGTATAGGGACTGAGAGTTTTGTCAGAGGGTCATTTAAAAAATTACAGTCAGAGGAAGAGGCAGGCCCTTCCGCAGGGGTGGTAGGGGTAGGGCAGGAGCAACAGGCTTGAGCCAAAGTGGGAAATTGCAGAAGGTGCGTTCAATTACTTTAAAGGACTCCTGGGGCTGCTTATTATGAGGGGCTCCCACCATCCCTGTGCTGTGCTGACTTCCTCCTGGGGCTGTACCTCTGCTGTGCATATTATGAGGGACTCCCACCATCCCTGTGCTATGCTCATTATGAGGGGCTCCCACCATCCCTGTGCTATGCTGACTTCCTCCTGGGGCTGCTTACGGTGCAGGTGACAGTGCTGTATATCACAGTGCTGGTGTCAGTGCTGTATATCACGGTGCTGCTGTGAGTGCTTTATGTCACGCTGCTGATGTCAGTGCTGTATATCACGGTGCTGGTGTTAGTGCTTTATGTCACGCTGCTTATGTCAGTGCTCTCTATCACGGTGCTGGTATCAGATCACTCTATCACGGTGCAGGTGTCATTGCTGTATGTCACGCTGCTGATGTCAGTGCTCTCTATCACGGTGCTGGTGTCAGATGACTCTATCACGGTGCAGGTGTCATTGCTTTATGTCACGCTGCTGATGTCAGTGCTCTCTATCATGGTGCTGGTGTCAGATGACTCTATCACGGTGCAGGTGTCATTGCTGTATGTCACGCTGCTGATGTCAGTGCTCTCTATCACGGTGCTGCTGTCAGTGCTGTATATCACGGTGCTGGTGTTAGTGCTTTATGTCACGCTGCTTATGTCAGTGCTCTCTATCACGGTGCTGGTATCAGATCACTCTATCACGGTGCAGGTGTCATTGCTGTATGTCACGCTGCTTATGTCAGTGCTCTCTATCACGGTGCTGGTGTCAGATGACTCTATCACGGTGCAGGTGTCATTGCTTTATGTCACGCTGCTGATGTCAGTGCTCTCTATCATGGTGCTGGTGTCAGATGACTCTATCACGGTGCAGGTGTCATTGCTGTATGTCACGCTGCTGGTGATCATCTCCTGCACCCTCTTCTTTGCATACCCTGACCTTCCCTCTCCTCCATTGCCTTCATGCGCTCCACAGTCCTGAATTGTCACAACAATTTCACATATAAAAAAAGAATGCTTGTAGTTGTCAATTCCAGATTCACCTCATACATGTGTTATGTCATTGGCCATGTGGTGGGACTATGTTTGCACAGCTATTAATTATTTTGTGGCTGCAAATTTGACCTGTAGGTTTGCAAAGTTCGCCTCCCATTGAAGTCAATGGGGCCCGCCGCAAACGTTACGGTTCGCGAACTATCGGGCGCGTTCGCGGGCCACGTTCGGGAAACGTCCCGTCAGAAGTTCGTCCATCACTATTCCTGAGAACTGAGTTAGAAGGGTGTTGTATTGTATTTGAGCCGAGGAGAAGAGACGTTGTCATTGTGTGTGTTAAAAGATTCAATAAACTTTTTATTTGTTGCGCTATAAATCAAAAAAGACAGAAAATTCGGTAAAAAATAATAATTCTTTGTTTATGTTAAAAATGTATTGCAGAGTATTGGCAGAGTATTGGCAAAGTATTGCAGAGTATGGGCAGAGTAATGCAGATTATTGGCAGAGTACTGCACAGTATTGCAGAGTATTGGTAGAGTACTGCAAAATACTGAGCAATGCTGTGGGCACTACAGATCCAGCCCACAGCGCTGCTGCAAACGATCTCTCCCCTCTCCTCCTCTTCCCTCGCACTGTACAGATCAGTACAGAGAGGGGAGGGAGGAACCGGTGTCATGACATGATGCCGGTTTGTTTGCAAGTGATTGCTCAATCATTTGACAGAGCGATCAAGTGGTAAACGCCCGCTACCAGCGGGCATTTACTGTGATCCGTGATGCTCCAGGTCTTTCCGACCCAGTGATCATGGATTTTTCCGGGAGCGTACCCCAGGGGGGTGCCAGAGCAAGATTCTGGGAGGACTTCCATGGACGCCCTCCCAGAATAAGTCGACTGTGCTGTAGCCATCTTTCGGCTATGGCCCAGTCGGCAAGTAGTTAAATTACTTTTTTTCCTTTAGAAATGTCATTTTGCTGTGGTACTGTTCTAAACATGGGAAAAATCCGCCACTTTGCAGGCATACTATAGACACCCCCCCAGGCACGAAATTTAAAGGAATATTTCATTTTTATTGTTTCACTTTAAGCATTAAAAAAAATCAGCTAAGTGCAATGTACCCCTGGGTGTGAGACAGGGAGTATGGTGCCCAAAGGAGCCCGGATTGGTACTGCAGCTGGGTAAGGGCAGCTGGGGTGCACTGGGTAAGCTGATTGGGCAACCATGCAAGGAGAGATCCCAGGTTTTGGAATAGCAGAGCAAACCAGGAACAGAGTCAATAGCCAGGCCAGGGGTCATGCACAGCAGGATCATCCTGAGATGAGGTACAGCAGGATAAACCATGAGCAGTGTCGGTAGCCTGAACAGGAGTCAAACACGTGCAGTGAGACAAGGTACAGATGTGGAGACAGATGCACGGGAATTCGCCTGGCGCAACCATGACTGGCAGGATTGCCTGTCCTAAAGCCATTTCCCTGACAGTGCCCCCCAAGGGGCAGCCTCTGAATACCTAATCGGGCCCATCTTTCAGGGTATCGGGCTCCAAACCTCTGCAAAAGTTTAGGGGCATGAATGTTGTCTGCTGGTTCTCAAGAATTTTCTTCTACTGAGTACTCTTTGCATTTAATAAGGAATTTAATTGTCCTACCTCCCCTACGACAGTCCAGAATGGCTTCCACTTCATACTCTGTTTCATCTCCCACATCTCCCAAACTCCACACACGGAAGTAAAGAAATCCAATCGTCCTGGGAAAAAGAGCAGAAGCAGCAACAATATTGTTCTAAGGTTTGATTAGTTCTTTTGGTTTGACCCTTGCTTTGGCGATGATATGCTGAAGATAGGCATTCTGCAGAGCTCTCTCCAGAACCTGGAGGTAAATTGTACCCCTCTATCAGATACAATGTTGTTAGGTAAGCCGTGTAGTCTGACTATCTCCTTTATGAAGATCTTCGTCGTGTCTGCAGCAGATGGTGTACCCATCATGGGCAGAAAGTGTGCCATTTTGGACAGCTGATCCACGACTACCAGGATAGTTGTAAAGTCTTCAGAGGGAGGTAGCTCTAATATGAAGTCCATAGATATTTTTCTCCATGGTGGCTTTAGCACTGACAGTGGACATAATAAACCCCAAGACTTGACATTGGACCCCTTATTCCACCGACAGCTAGTACAGGAGAAGTCGGGTTTCAGAGCAGGCCACCAAAAAGATCATTGGATAAGCTCCATTGTTTTTCGCAAACCATAGTAGCCAGCAAGTTGGTGATCATGCAAAGTCTATAGGACCTGGATTCTGGCTTGCTGCGGGACAAAGATTTTATCCTGATACAAAAGGAACCCTTCCTGGTTTCTTAGAGAAGATGCCTTTGGTTCCGAGCATGGGAAGGAAGCCTGTTTAAGTGAGGAGCTTAGATCAGATTGGATCATGAGGAAGTTTTGTGATGACAGGATTGTGCTGGGAGCTATTTCTTCAAGAGTATCAGGGAACATCAGCCTTCCCGTTTTTGGACACAGGGCGGTAGGTTATGTGGAAATGAAACCAAAGAACAGAGCCCAACGAGCCTGTCAGAGACTTAAGCGCTTGGCAGTTCGAAGATACTCTAGGTTCCTGTGACAAGTGAATATCATAATAGGGTGAGTGGCACCTTCAAGGGGAT
This sequence comes from Lithobates pipiens, assembly GCF_037356315.1. Lineage (NCBI taxonomy): Eukaryota > Metazoa > Chordata > Amphibia > Anura > Ranidae > Lithobates > Lithobates pipiens. The sequence goes on along the minus strand of NW_027507718.1, from coordinate 327,129,055 downwards.
ATCACCAATCCTCCAGAGCAGTCTTAATGACCAAGAGTTCCTAATCACCCACGTCCTAATTCTTTTCTGACTGAATCATCTTCTGTGAGGAGAAGGCCATTGGATAATGTAAAGATTTAGGCCCCTGGCATTGAGATAAAACCGTCCCTATGGCTACTTCTGAGGCATCAACCTCCAAGGTGTAAGGTAGAGCAGGATCAGGGTGCTGTAGGATTGGTACAGAGGTGAATAAAGATTTTAGTTTATCAAAGGCAGAATGAGCTTCTGGAGACCACAGGAACCAAGCATGTAGACAGGTTACTTGGGTTATTGGTGAAATGATGGAAGAAATGTTCTTTATGAACCTTCTGTAGAAATTTGCGAAGCCCACAAATCTTTGCACCCCCTTCTTGTCTGATGGCGTTGGCCAGTCTAGGATTGCCTGCACTTTTTGTGGATCCATAGCTACACCACCAGTGGAAATGATTAGCCCCAGAAACTGTATTGATTCCTTTTCAAAATCGCACTTTTACACTTTCACGTACAGTCCATGTTTTCTCAACGTGTACAGCACTTTCTTCACATGTGTTCGATGAAGCTCCAGGGTAGTTGAGAACATGAGGATGTCATCCAGGGGAATAATAACAAAGTAGTCTAGTTATTCTCGTAAAATATAATTTACAAAATGTTGGAATGTGGCTGGGGCATTACACAGTCCAAATTACATGACTAAATACTCAAAATCTCCGAAGCGCGTTCTGAACGCTGTCTTACATTCATCACCCTTTCGGATGCAAACAAAATTGTAGGCCCCCGTAGGTCAAGCTTGGTAAATATCCAAGCAGTACAGAATCTGTGAAAGAGTTCAGGGATTAGAGGGAGAGGGTAGCGGTTCTTTATAGTGATTGTATTAAGCTCCTTGTAATCCCCACATGGTCTTAAGGTCTTGTCTTTCTTTTCAACAAAAAAGATTCCAGCAGGAGAAGAAAAGGGACGGATGAAGCCTTCTTCTAAGTTTTCATCAATGTATTGTCGCAATGTTTCTAATTCCATCTCAGAGAGAGGAAATATGCTTCCAAATGGAATTTCAGCCCCTGGGAATAATTCCATAGGACAGTCATATGGCCGATGTGGTGGTAGAACATCAGCTTTTTTATTGTCAAAGACATCCAGGAACTCCTAGTAGGCTGGTGGTGCACTCTGGTTACTGGCAGGTACAGGTTGAACTGTCAGGCAACTGGTAGCATCTCTGGATTCAGGAACAAGGCAATGTTGCAGGCAATAGGGAGAGGTAATAAACAAAAAAGTCAGTGCTACTACCCATACATCACATAGAAAGCAGAGCTCCCAGGTGCTCGATCCACAGCTGTTGGCTGAGTAGAGAAATGAGGAAAAGATGATCCGCACTCCGGTGATTGCTCTTAAAAAATGTAGATTTCTCTCTTGAGCCAGATGATTTGGGGATTATGTGCTTGGAGCCAAGGAGTACCCAAGATGACTGGGAGCATAGGCGAACTCAGGACGTCAAAGCGTATGAATTCCTGATAGCCATCAAGCATAATAAAAAAGAGAGGAGCAGTCTCTTGTGTAACAGGATCAGAGCTAGGCAGGGTACCATCAGCCAGGAGAACTTCCAATCTACGTTTCTTGTGAAGCAGGGGTAGACCAAGTTGTCTTGCCAAGTTCAAGTCCAGGAAACAGCAGCATGCCCCAGAATAAACTATGGCCTGAAGCCGAACCTCCTTCTCTGCCAATTGCAATATGATGGGAAGGATAAGGTGAGAAAGGGAAGTTCCGTAAACCTGGAAGTACACTGGGGTGTATTTGAGTGGCTTGCTGGGCCTTATGAGGCAATTGCACAGGAAATGTCTGTTTCCTTCACAGTAGAGGCATAGATTGTCTTGACGATGGCGTTGTTTCTCTTCAGGGGTCAGTGCAGATCGCACCAGGCCGACGGGCATAGTGCCAATTCCTGGATTAAATATACTGGAGAACACAGGTATTGGTGGAGTGGGAATCTTAGGCAGCATCCAGATGGGCCTGGAGGTCTGTGCTCATTCGGCCTGTCGCTCCTGTATCCAGCTGGATGGCCAATTGAATGAGACCCTCGAGTAGTTGGGATCACACTCCTGACCAATTCATCCTTGAGGTATTCAGAAAGTCCTAGGCGGAACTGATGTTTTAAAGTGGCCTCATTCCAGCCTGTATTTGCAGACCATCAATGGAAGTCCATGGTAGAGTCCTCCACCAGCTGCCGTCCCTGCTGTAGAGAATGCAGAGTGGCTTCAACGGTAACCGCACACTGAGGCTCTTCATAGAGCTGCATAATAGCTGCAAAGAATGTATTCACTGTTTTAATGACTGGGTCTTTCCATTCCCATGAACCAGTCTTTCTCAACCTTTTTACTCCAGAGGAACTCTTGAAATCATTTTCTAATCTCGAGGAACCCTTACTAAAACCAATTCATTGGTGGTCAGGGAAAAAAAATGCCCCTTACATTTGTGGTCATGTGGAATGAGGCAGCCCTTACAGTGGAGGTCAAAATGCAATCCGTACAGATGGCTTAAAAGATTGTTGGATTCATGCAATTGGCTCTACCAAGTGGCATTGACCCCACAATTATTCAGGCACCTTAAGATAGGAGGTCAATCAGCCACGGCTCAAGGAACCCCTAGCAACCTTTGGAGGAACCCTAGGGTTCCACAGAACCCTGGTTAAGAATGACTGCCATAAACTGTGGGCCCATGTCTGGGGTTCATTGGACAACAGAGAAATGAGGAACCCCACTTTGACAGTCTCATTGGAAAAAGTCCGGGGCTGCAAGGCCAGATATAATAAGGCTTTCTTAAAAGACCTGAACTTTTGTCGATCTCCAAAGAATCGTTCAGGGATTGGTACTCGTGGCTCTGGAGGCGGGGTTACCACCGTGGGGGCCATGGCTATGAAGCTGGTGGAAGATGGACCTGAGCCCGTAGAAGCAGATTGCAACATTAAATGTTGAAACCGACCCTTTAACTGAAGGTATCCTTCCTGTAGTCTTTGGACTGCTTGAGATAGGGTAGTGGCCTGTTGGTACAAAGCCTCTATCGGGGGATGCACCTCTGCCGGCCTCAGACATGGCTGAATTATACTGTCCAGTCCTGGATGTGAGGCCGGATTGCTGAGAGGGTGTCCCTTGTGGTTAAGTGCAATGTACCGCTGGGAGTGAGAAAAGGAGTATGGTGCCCAAAGGAGCACAGATTGCCTGGTACTGCAGCTGGCTAAGCTGGTTACCAGAGGGCAGCTGGGGTACACCGGGTAAGCTGATTGGGCAACCATGCGAGGAGAAAATCCCAGGTTATGGAACAGCACAGCAAACCAGGAGTCAATAGCCAGGCTAGGGGTCATACACAGCAGGATCAGTCCAAGATGAGGTACAGTAGGATAAATCAGGAACAGAGTTGGTAGCCAGGTCAGGGCTCAAACACCATGCAGTCAGACAAGGTACAGATGCAGAGACTGGAGAATGGTCAAAGCCCAAGCCAGGAGTCGATGCAGGCGGAGAGCAGGAGAAGTCAACCAAGCCGAGTAGGTAACAGGAATCAGATGCAGATAGTAGATACAGGAGACACGGGAAGCTGACAATAATCCAGCAACCTGCATGCATCTGCAGCAGGTTTAAATAAGCCAGAGGGTGGCAACCATTGTCATGGTGCGCGCGCACGCATTAGCGAGCGCATCGACACGCATCCCACCGTTGCGCACCTGAGTGCCCTTCATGTGATAACACTGAAGAAATGATACTTTGCTACAATGTAAAGTAGTGAGTATACAGCTTATATAATAGTGTAAATTTGCTTTCCCCTCAAAATAACCCAACACACAGCCATTAATGTCTAAACCGCTGGCAATAAAAGTAAGTACACCCCTAAGTGAAAATGTCCAAATTGGGCTTAAAGTGTCAATATACTGTATTGTGTGGCCATCATTATTGTCCAGGCTGGAGGACTGGAACAGGCTTCATGTAATGTGGAGAGCAGAAGATTTTGAAGACAAGATTGGTGGAGAAAGGATACAGACCCAGGGAACTTGATGCTGATATTCAGGAGGTCATACAAATTGAGAGGGCTTCCCTTTCAGTTGGAAGGCCCAAGGACACGTACCTGGCTGTCGTTCCTGCAGTCCTTCATGTACCTTCATTGTTGTCGGGGATTGTGAGCTGCTCATCCATCCACTCCAAGTGATACCCATTGGAGAATTACAGGCCCAATTGACTCACTGCCATTGGTATGTGTGTCCACCACATCTGGTAAGCGTACCCTACCCTGTGTGTATTGCCTTTGGGATCCGATTGATCCACCCACATCTTTACCAAGGCTTCTAGGAAGGGAGATTACCAAGGACTAATCCACTGGTCTATGTACTGTTATTTTTCATTACAGCACCCACAGGGTCCCTTTTAAGGGACTTCTGATTTTGTACACAATTTTTTGGGACTTTTTTTGCTTCACATATTATGATATATTATTTTCACTTTTTTTTTTCTCATTTTTTTTATTTTATTGAAAAAGTTACAAGGTAAATGTGCAATACAGTACAGTCAATATAGCATTTTGCAGTAGGTTACATAACTAGACATAACATTGAGAGAATACTTAACAACGTTCAAGGCGACTAGTCTTGCATTAAAATATAGCGATAAGGAGTCCTCTCAGTGTGTACCGCTTTTCAAAGCCAACCCCCAGGGGCGATTGGAACAATGCCAATGAGACCATTGTTGACAGGTCCAAACAATGGGAAATTTGGTTCTGGAGGGGTTATCCTCTATCTCGCAACATGGGTCATGAGAGAACGTGCTAGTGTTGTGGGGTCTAGTCACGTGCATTAATACAGAGGAAGGGATGGGTTAGAGGGGAAAGAAAGGAAAGTAGAGAAAGGTAGGGGAAGGGGTGGGAGAAAGGGAGGGGATAGGGACCCCTCTCCGTCCCGACCCCACTTAGGACTTTTGGATGGGGTGTCCCACTAGTTTGTTCCGGTTACCGTAGCAAGGGGTGTAAAATAAGACTTATAGTTCTCAGTGGATTTAAATTGGGTCCAACATGCCCAGGTGGTTGTGAAGCTTTGCAGACGTTCTTGGGAGATATGAATCAATTCCTCCATTTCCTCGATCTTAGAAATCCTCGTTAGCCATTCCCTAATGGATGGTGTGTCTGTCGATTGCCAATGCACCGGAATGCAAAGCCTAGCAGCATTGACCATATGCATGGCAAGTGATTTGTAATAGTGTCTCTTAGGAAGAGTCGAGTAATGTAGGAGGTATTGCGCTGGGCTAAACTCTAGGTGGAGTGTAGTAACTTGTGGTGTTAGGGTATGCACCTCTCTCCAAAACTGTTGGATTGAAGTACACTCCCACCAGATATGGAGCATCGAGCCCACCGCCTTCTTGGATCTCCAGCAAATGTTAGAGATTGTAGAGGAGAATTGGTGTAGGAGAGCAGGGGTCATGTACCATTTGGTTGCGATCTTGTAGCAATTTTCTTGGATTGCTACGTTCAACGAGCCTTTATGAATGTACTCATATATGTCCTCCCAATTGTCATCCATAAGGGTCACCTGGAGGTCCCTTTCCCAGGACAGTTGTGAAGTATCCCTGCTGGGGGTTGAACAGTTCCCCTGGAGTAGAGTGTATATGCATGATATTAGGTGCCTTTGAGGGGTTGTGCGTGTGTGTAGGGATTCAAAGGCAGTAAGCTGTCTGCTCCACTGTGTAGATGGATCTGGCGACATAAAGAAGTGTCTCAGCTGTCTGTAGGTCCAAAAGGGGAATGTTTTAGTACGTGATGAGGATACCAAGTCTTCACAGGAACACAGACATCCCTTGTGGAAAAATTGGTGTGCCAATACTTCCTCATGAGGCCATTCCCTTTGGTGGAACGCCTCAGAATCTCTAGGGGGAAAGTCAGGATTCCCCCGAAGAGGGGTCAACGGGCCTGGGTATGAGGACAGTTGGAAGAGTACCATAGTCTTCCTAAAGGCCATTAATGTGGGGTAGATAAAGGGGTGCGTCACCAAGTCTCAGGGCCATAGAGAGGGTTTTGTCCAGGGGATTAAATGTAATAAAGTATCCGTGAAAGAGTTCTCCAAAATGACCCAAGTCTTCTAATTTTTGTGGGCTTTCCAATCCACTACCCTGGTCAAATGACAAGCTAAATAGCACATCAGGTAATCCGATCCCACCTTTGCTTTTGGCGCGTGTGAGCCGAGAGTAACTAATACATGCGGTGCTATTTTTCCATATGAATGCAGCGCATGATTTTTTATATGACGAAAAAAAGGACGGGGGAAGGTGGATGGGGATTGTCTGCATTAAGTAGAGTAGACGAGGGAGAATTATCATTTTTACTATGGCTGAACGCCCAAACCAGGATACGTTAAGGCTGGCCCAATCCTTCAGGTTCGATTGAATCTTAGATAACATGGGTATGAAGTTACGGTTATAGAGGTCAGGTAGTCTCCTGGGTATCTGTATACCCAAATATGGGATGGAGTCCTGTTTCCATATGAATGGGAAAGAGTCTTGGCAGTGTAGTACTTCAGAATGGGGGAGTGAGATATTCAGGGCATAAGATTTAGAGAGATTAATTTTGAGATTTGACATGTCACCAAATTGTTTCATATCTTTCAGTAGACTAGGTAAGGAGACTCGAGGTGTTTGGAGTGATAGTAGCATGTCGTCAGCAAACGCTGCTATTTAAAATTCTCTATGTGGTGTGGCGATCCCTTTGATGTCGGAATTCGCCCTGAGTTTGATCAATAGGGGTTCTAATGTTAGGACAAAAATGAGGGGCGAGAGGGGACATCCCTGACGTGTCCCGTTACTAATGGTAAAGGCGTTCGACAGGTGGCCATTCACTTTTACCCTCGCCGAGGGGTTGGAGTATAGTGCAGCTATGTAGGAGCACATTTGGGGCCGAAGGCCTATACCCTTCAGCACTTCCCGTATGTAGTCCCAGGCCACCCTGTCGAACGCCTTCTCCGCATCCAGGGATAGAAGAAATCCCTGGGTTTTTGAGGAGGTGAGCCAATGATGTAGATTTAAGGTACGTGTGGTATTCATACCCACCACCCAACTTTCTAGGCTGAAGGAAACTTATCCCTAGATGGTGCAACGATTCACTCAAATATCTGGGTGTCTTCCTGACTCCTTCCTACTCCCACCTTTTTCGTGCAAACTTTCCTGTCCTATTCCAGGATATAAACAACTCCCTACTGTCTTGGTCCAGATACCCTCTGTCCCTTCTGGGCAGGATCAACGTCCTTAAAATGTCGGTCTTGCCCAGATTGCTTTACCACTTTGAGACGCTGCCGGTTGCCATTCCGGCCCCACAGCTTAAACTTCTCCAAAGACGTTTTCTAAAATTTATTTGGCTGATAGGTCTCACCGCTTTGCCAGTTCAGTGGTGTTTGCGCCTAGGGATCAGGGAGGTTTGGGGGCTCAGGATATCGTGAAATATTATCATGCCACACATTTAAGAATCATTACCTCCTGGTCCTCTCTCAGTGCCACGAGTCAATGGGCCGCTATTGAGAAGGAGGTCCTATATCCGGTTCACCCATGCTCTTTGATCTGGGGTGCCCCATCCCCTCTACACCCAAACCTTAGACGTCAATGTACGGCCCCAATGACCTTTACTCTGGACTTGTGGCAGAAGTGCAACAAAAAGTACTCCCTTTCCTCACCCTGCTCCCCCCTCCTGAATGTGCTGTTTAACCCTAGTATCCCAGATGGATTGTCATTGGGTAGAATATCCTCGTGGCTAGATCCCTCCCTTTTCCAACTTAGGAACCTAGTACACTCTGTCTCGCGTAGGCTTCATGCCTTCGAGACTTTACGTAGACAATATGACATCCCCAAACATTCGTTTTACTTCTATCTACAGGTCAGGCATCTCTTCAGCTCCAAGTCTCCGACTTTAACCCTTGATAACCCCACGGCTTTTGAACACCTCTGCGCTTAAGGTCCCCACCAACTACACTTGATCTCCTCTATCCACCGAATCCTCCATGAGTCGACCCCCTTAAATGAACTTTCACATCTGTATATGGATAGGTGGTCTCGATTGTTAGACAAACCTATCACCCTGCAGACTTGGGATAGGATCTGGTCCTCTACCTTTAAATCCTCCAGGTGTGTTATGCAAAGGGAAACAGCAATTAAAATTCTCATGTTTTGGTAAAGGACTCCTGATGTCATCCACAAATATGACCCCTCAGTGTCGCCACGCTGCTGGCGATGTGGGCTAGACATTGGGTCACTATTTCATATTTTCTGGCAATGCCCCCTGATACGTCCCTTTTGGATATCGGTGGGGTCACTGGTGGCGGAGGTGACGGGGGTGTCCCTCCCCATTGATCCCTTACACTGTCTGTTGGGTCTCCCTGTTTCTGGCCTACCTAAAATTACAAATAGGTTGATCTCCTATATTCTCTTGGCAGCTAAGAGGCTTATCCCGCTGTGCTGACTGTCGGGTGGAACGCCCGCATGGCCTAGACTTCTTCAATTGGTGTCCGATATTCGGAGAATGGAATACCTGACAGCCTCGGTGCATGACTTGATCCCCCAATTTATGGGGGCCCTGGGATCGGTCGAGTTATGGGGCTCTCTTACCTGTACTTCCTTTATGATCATAGCTACCAGATGTAACTAGCCCTTTCTGTCATTTATTCTCATCCCCCCCCCCCTCATATTTACCTCTTCTTTATGTACCAATCCTGGCAAACTAACCCCCCCCCTCCCCTCTCCTGAGACTTACCATGATGACCATGTAAATGTTATGTTTCTATGCCTCTGTTTGGCCTACGGCCTTTTGTCAAACAACATTTTGGTTTTAGTAAACTGTTTATTGATCATTCTACATGATTTGGTTATGCAGTTCACCCTTGTGCCTGCATATATGGACGCTATTCTCTGTCTTTTGTAGCCACTGTTTGTGCTATGTTCTATTTTCATTCCTGTCTATTGATTACTTTAATACTCGAATACTTTGTATTTTATTTGAAAACGAATAAAAAATACAATTTAAAAAAAAAGGTACGTGTGGTATTATCTCTCGCCTCCTTACCTGGAATGAAACCCACTTGGTCGGAAGATATAAGGCTGGGTATGAGAGGTAATAGTCTGTTGGCTAGCATTTTGGTGTATAATTTGACGTCCACGTTCAACAGTGAGATGGGTCTGTAGTTGGAGATTGACGTTGGACCCTTGCCTTCCTTCGGGATGACCGCTATATGGGCCTCCAGCAGCCTGCCTGGGGCGAAGTCTGGGGGAGGGCAAGGGAGTTAAAAGTTGTCATAATTCTAGGTGATAGGACCTCTAGGAAGGACTTGTAATATTGCAGTGGTAGGCCATCTGGTCCCGGGATTTTCCCTACTTTCATTTGACTAACGGCCGTGCTCAGCTCCTCTGCAGTAAGCGGGCTGTCCAGGCCCTCAGCTTTCTGGCTGGTAATAGGTTTCAGGCAGAACTGTGCTAAAAAGTCTCGTATTTGGGCAGTGCGGGCGTTCGAGGGGTTAAGGTCAGGGTGATCTGTCGGCAAATTGTGTCCGGTATAGCTGCAGGCGAGATAATGTACCTCGAAGAGCCCCGCTGGCTTCATGTGCAAGTGGGTTACCCGCAAAACCCGGAGAGGTTGGCAGGTGCGAGCCTTTGAAGGGAGTCAAACAAGAGAAAAAAAAAAGAAAAAGAAAAAAAAAAAAGAAACCCCCCAAAAAAAGGGCCACAGTTAACAGTACTTATGAACATCCCGGTGTAACATGCGACAGAGGTGGTTATACAATCTGTTGGTCCTATCAGGGGGTCGCAGCCGGTCCTGGGCTGCGCATGGGTAGGTCCCGACGTGAAGGACGATCAGCCGGTGATGTTGGATCCAGTCTGCGACATCTCGAATGTTGTCTTTGGGATTTCGGTGCTAGGCTGTGTGAAACCGACTTCCACGGTCCCGATGGGAAGTAGAAGGAGCACAACTCAGGGAAATCCACTCGTGGAATGTCAAGCTGGTCGCAAAAAGCAGACAGATCTTCCTGTGTTCGGAGTAGAGCAGTGCGACCCCTGGTGGCGGCAGAAAGACAGAATGGAAACTTCCATCTGTATTGGATATTTCGTGCTCGCAGGACTTCCAATAGGGGGCGTAGCGCACGTCTGTTTTTTAGTGTTATTGGAGAAAGATTGAAATAGTTTAATGTCCGTGCCATTAAATAGAATGCGGCCTCTTTCTCGTGCCATCCGAAGGATTTCTTCTTTAAGAGGGAAATTTACAATGCAGCACACAATATCCCTTGGGGGATCAGGCTCAAGGGGAGGGGGTCTCAGCGCTAGGTGCAGTCTCTCCATTTTTTGGGGGGAATCTGCTGTGGATGTCTGCCTTCAAATCTGTGATGACTGCAGTGAACGTATGTTTAATATCAATGGTCACCTTTTGCAGGTACTTCTGTAGGTCCAGTAAGCCAAAGGGACGGTCCGGACTTTCGTCCTCGTCCATAGGCATGTCAGTGTAGCTACTACGCGAGCCCGGTGATGAGGCCTGCGGGGTCTGTGAGGCCTGTGATGCCTCGTGGTTGTGCGCCTGCTGAGTGCTGAGTGCAGAACAGCTCTGGGATGTTTTTACCCAGCTGTGTCCCGGAGTCCTTTAGCGTACGGGGAGTGGAGGTGCTCCTGTTAGATTTACCCATTATTTGGTGTGATTGCGGATGGGTGAAAGTCCCAATAAGGCAAAATTCATCCTCTCTGTGCGGGAGCTCAGGTCTTAGGTAGCCATCCCGGGTCCCGTCCAAGCCACGCCCCCCTTCACTTTTTAACCATTGAGTGTTCATATATATGGTAATAATTTTAACCGCTACACATATTGTTTCACATGTTTACAGCACTGCCTTAACCCTCTTGGGCATGGAGCTACACAGGTTGCTACTGTTGTCCTCTTCCACTCCTCCATGACGACATCACAGAGCTGGTGGATGTTGGAGACCTTGCGCTCCTCTACTTTCCACTTGAGGATGCCCCACAGATGCTCAATAGGGTTTAGGTCTGGAGACATGCTTGGCCAGTCCATCGCCTTTACCCTCAGCTTCTTTAGCAAGGAAGTGTTTGTCTTGGAGGTGTGTTTGGGGTCGTTATGTTGGAATACTGCCCTGCAGCCCAGTCTCCGAAGGGAGGGGATCATGCTCTGCTTCAGTATGTCACAGTACATGTTGGCATTCATGGTTCCCTCAATGAACTGTATCTCCCCAGCACTGGCAGCACTCATGCAGCCCCAGACAATGACACTCCCACCACCATGCTTGACTGTAGGTAAGACACACTTTTCTTTATACTCCTCCCCTGGCTGCCGCCACACAAGCTTGTCACCATCTGAACCAAATAAGTTTATCTTGGTCTCATCAGACTACAGGACATTGTTCTAGTAATCCATGTCCTTAGTCTGCTTGTCTTCAGCAAACTTTTTGCAGGTTATCTTGTGAATAATTTTTAGAAGAGGCTTCCTTCTGGAATGACAGCCATGCAGACCAATTTGATGCAGTGTGCGGCGTATGGTCTGAGCCTTCAACCTCTGCAGCAATGCTGGCAGCGCTCATGCCTCTATTTTCCAAAGACAACCTCTGGATATGACACTGAGCATGTACACTCAACTTCTTTGGTCGACCATGGCGAGGCCTGTTCTGAGTGAAACCTGTCCTGTTAAACCGCTGTATGGTCTTGGCCATGTCACTGAAGCTCAGTTTCAGGGTCTTGGCAATCTTCTTATAGCCTAGGCCATTTTTATGTAGAGCAACAATTCTTTTTTCAGATCCTCAGAGAGTTCTTTGCCATGAGTTGCCATGTTGAAGTTCCAGTGACCAGTATGAGAGAGTGAGAGTGATAACACCAAATTTAACACACCTACTCCCCATTCACACTTGAAACCTTATAACACTTACGAGTCACATGACACCGGGGAGGGAAAATGGCAAGTTGGGCCCAATTTGGACATTTTCTCTTAGGGGTGTACTCACTTATGCTGCCAGCGGTTGATACATTAATGGCTGTGTGTTTAGTTATTTTGAGGGGACAGCAAATGTCCTTTTTTATACAAGCTATACACTCAATACTTTATACTGTAGCAAAGTGTAATTTCTTCAGTGTTGTCACATGAAAAGATATAATAAAATATTTACAAAAATGTGAGCGGTGTGCTCACTTTTGTGAGATATTGTATGTATGGAACCAATCCTAGACTAGGAAAAGAGCCTTCACCCAGAAAACTCTCCATAACCTAACAAAGGGTCTAGTATAATACTGCCTCACCAGCAAACTAACAGTTGACCTTTACTGAATACATTTATGAACCACTGCAAGGTTGATGAGCTGCTGTGTCTGCTCTTCAATTTGTCACTCACATTCTCTTGTTTGTTACTAAAGCTCTTACAGAAAAATATATCCCTTGCAATAGTAAAACTAGCACGTCATTTAGTACAAAGAGCAGACCTTGTGCTGGAATGCAAACCATTGTACAACATTGCTCAAATATTCTTGCATACAAAATGTACTCCGGCCTTTATGTTAGGAGTATGATCACACTATATGAAAAAGCATTCTGTTTTAGTACTTTATTCAACCTCACCTACTATGTAACTATGTAATCCGACAACAAAACCATTTTGCCATATTTTCATTCTCAGAAGATGAAGTTTCTTTATTCTGTGTCATTTCACATCCCTAGGTGTGGTGGGAAAGATTTTTCCTGTGACTACTTTATTAACAGAGGTTTTGTATCCCTTTCTGGTGTGTTTTTTTTTTCACTTCAAAATACAGTATGTTAGTTTGGTTCAATATAAAATGTTGCTTTTGTAGTTTGTTTTAACAAATTATGCATTTTTGGACACAGAAAATGGAACATTGTTTTTTAGTGCTAATTGTAATTCTCCTTTCTTGGTATTTCCTTATATAAGCACGCACCTGGCCTCCCAACACTAAAGCCAGCTCTTCATCATTTAAAACTGTTAAATATAAGCATGTCCGAAGAGGCTACAAATTAGAATGACAGGAAAAATTAAAATGACAAATAAACATAAAAAGGCTGTTTTCTTATGTAAGTAATTATTGGGTAGTAAATGACACTAAAGAAACAGCATCAGTGAAAATGGTATATACTTTTAAAAAGAGCAAATCTTATAGTGTGTGTGTGTGTGTATGTGTGTTTGGGCATAGTTAGGCACCCAACCAAGCTGTCATCTTAATACAGGAGCTCCGCTGCCCTCAAGGATTTCTGCCTGTTATTCGCTACTTTGTGTTGCACAATGGGGAAAATTGTGCGCCCACTCCATCTCACCAGAGCCCCCCAATCTCAACTGGGCTGTAATCTGCCGGAAATCTTCCATACTCTGCCACAAAACTTCAAGTCTGGGTCCACCACCGGGCCTGTGCCATCATTTGCCAATACAGAGCTCTCAAATCTCCCCAGGCAAGAAGAAAGCTTGCCTGGAAGCTGAGGCAAGCTTGGTGGAGCTAATCCAACAGATGCCTAAAATGACGGACTTACAGTCTATAGCCTCGGATATTAAAAATGCAATTTGGATGGCTGTTTCTGACCTGAAGGAGTAGATTAGGGCCCCGAACTGGAGCACAAGTCGGACGGGTTTCTAATCGCCATGATGCAGAAGTCAAGGAGCTGAAACAAATAACAACCCAACATATCAAGCATTTAAAAATAAATTGCAAGCTGGAAGACTTGGATAATAGGCCCAACAAAGGAATCTGTGAATTAGAGGCATCCTGGAGATGGTATAACAAGACCAGATCCTGCCAGCACTCCAAACACTTTTTAATAATCTTTTGGAGCACCCTCAGTAATCTGTGAGCTCACAGAGCGCTTCAACAGTATGGCAGGGACACTGTTGTGTCCCTAAATTCAGGCAAAGTGGGGTCCCAAAATCATTTTGTACCCTCCTTCCCCCCTAACTGCTAAGTCAACTGATACCAATCCTCTATATGCTGACTTTGCCAAACCCATATACACTATACCTACCTCTTTTGTGGTCAGATTTATGGATGAATCCACCAAAGCGTGTAGTAAAAGGTCCTGCCTGAATACTTTCAAATGGTACTGTTTAAAGTTTCTTCCCCTATTATCTTGATAGGTACAGTGGTGTGAAAAAGTGTTTGCCCCCTTCCTCATTTCCTGTTCCTTTGCATGTTTGTCACACTTAAGTGTTTCGGAACATCAAACCAATTTAAACAATAGTCAAGGACAACACAAGTAAACACAAAATGCAATTTGTAAATGAAGGTGTTTATTATTAAAGGTGAAAAAAAATCCAAACCATCATGGCCCTGTGTGAAAAAGTGATTGCCCCCTAAACCTAATAACTGGTTGGGCCACCCTTAGCAGCAACAACTGCAACCAAGCGTTTGCGATAACGTGCAATGAGGCTTTTACAGCGTCCTGGAGGAATTTTGGCCCACTCATCTTTGCAGAATTGTCCTAATTCAGTTACATTAGAGGGTTTTCGAGCATGAACGGCCTTTTTAAGGTCATACCACAACATCTCAATAGGATTCAGGTCAGGACTTTGGCTAGGCCACTCCAAAGTCTTCATTTTGTTTTTCTTCAGCCATTCGGTGGTGGACTTGCTGGTGTGTTTAGGATCATTGTCCTGCTGCAGAACCCAAGTTCGTTTCAGCTTGAGTATACGAACAGATGGTCGGACATTCTCCTTCAGGATCTCTTGGTAGACAGCAGAATTCATAGTTCCTTTTATCACGGCAAGTCTTCCAGGTCCTGAAGCAGCAAAACAGCCCCAGACCATCACACTACCACCACCATATTTTACTGTTGGTATAATGTTCTTTTTATGAAATGCAGTGTTCCTTCTACGCCAGATATACTTGGACACACACCTTCCAAAGAGTTACACTTTTGTCTCATCGGTCCACAGAATGTTGTCCCAAAAGTCTTGGGGATCATCAAGATGTGTTGTGGAGAAATTGAGACGAGCTTTGATGTTCTTTTTGCTCAGCAGTGGTTTTCTCCTTGGAACTCTGCCATGCAGGCCATTTTTGCCCAGTCTTTTCCTGATGGTGGAGGCATGAACACTGACCTTAACTGAGGCAAGTGAGGCCTGCAGTTCCTTGGACGTTGTTGTGGGGTCTTTTGTGACCTCTTGGATGAGTCGTCGCTGCGCTCTTGGGGTAATTTTGGGTGGCCGGCCACTCCTGGGAAGGTTCACCACTGTTCCATGTCTTCGCCATTTGTGGATAATGGCTCTCACTGTGGTTCGCTGGATTCCCAAAGCTTTGGAAATGGCTTTATAACCCTTTCCAGACTGATAGATCTCAATTACTTTCTTTCTCAATTGTTCCTGAATTTCTTTGGGTCTCGGCATGATGTGTAGCTTTTAAGGATCTTCTGGTGGACCTTACTGTGTCAAGCAGCTCCTATTTAAGTGATGCCTTGATTGTGAACAGGTGTGGCAATAATCAGGCCTGGGTGTGGCTAGAGAAATTGAACTCAGGTGTGGACAACCACAGTTATAGTATGTTTTAACAAGGGGGGCAATCACTTTTTCACACAGGGCCATGATGGTTTGGATTTTTTTCCACCTTTAATAATAAACACCTTCATTTACAAATTGCATTTTGTGTTTACTTGTGTTGTCCTTGACTATTGTTTAAATTGGTTTGATGTTCCGAAACACTTAAGTGTGACAAACATGCAAAGAAACAGGAAATGAGGAAGGGGGCAAACACTTTTTCACACCACTGTATATGCAGAATGTAAAAAAAGTGCTTCAATTTGTACAGTGTGTATTCATATTTTTGTATTACGACACTTCTTACTTGTCCAGTGGGCTGCCAATGGGGTAAGTAAGAAGGGCCTGGCCAGAGTAACACATTATGTATTCATTCAGCTCTCAATGAAGTGGAGAGGGTTACCTGTCCAAAACACCCCCCCCCCCCAAAAAAAAGTTTTACAATGGGCCATCAGATGACATGAGGAATCTGATATGTGGACCTTCTCTTTTTGTCTTTTAAATACTCCTTCAAATGTTAATACTGATTTTGGCCAAGAATGTTTGTGTCTAATCTGCTTGCAATATTTATGTGCAAAATGACAATTTTTTTTTTTCTTATTTGACTCTACAGTTTCCTTCAATGCCACAGGAATGGCAGACTGTGGCAGCACAGTTTGCCCAGTGGTGGGACTTTCCCAACTGTGCAATAGATGGGAAGCACGTACACATCTTCCCACCCTCCAACTTGGGGTCATACTATTATAACTGTAAGGGGTTTAATAGTATTGTGATGTTGGTGGTGGTGTCGGCAACATATGAGTTCCTGTATGTGGACGTGGGGAAGAATGGCTGGATGTTAGATGGTGGAATCATCACCCAGACCAAATTTTATAGACAGCTTCAGAATGGTGGCTTGGGATTGCCACCTGCTGAAGAGAACATGGAAGGACTCCCATTTGTTTTTGTTGCTGATGAAGCATTTGGTCTAGGTGAACCCCTGATGCAGCCGTTCTCGATGAGGACCCTCACCCCAGAGCAGAGGGTTTTTAACTGGTGGTGGAAAATGCCTTTGGAAAAATGGCCAGCCATCTCTGCCCATTCCTCACTGCAATAAACATGGCGGAATATAAAATAAATCATATTGTTATGGCATGCTGCATATTGCATAACTTTTAAAGAAAAATGCATCAAACTATGTGGCCTCAGTTGGGACTGAGGTTGGCTTACATAGTTACATAGTTAATAAGGTTGAATAAAGACACCAGTCCATCCAGTTCAACCTGAGTCTCTACAATTGTCCCCATCACTGTACATTGCACACTCACATTGGTCCGTACCCTCAAGGAGCCCACAATCCAAGTTCCCCATTTATATACTAGGGCCAATTTTGGACAGAAGCCAATTAACCTACCTGCATGTCGGAGGAAACCGGAGTACCCAGAGGAAGCCCATGCAGGCACAGGGAGAACATGAAAACTCCAGGCGGGTAGTGTTGTGGTTGGGATTTGAACCAGCGGCCCTTCTTACTGCTAGGTGAGAGTGCTAACCACTACACCACTGTGCCACCCAAGATTTTACCAGATACAACAACCCTGATGGCTCTTGAAGCTGGCCATCCTGACTTGCCCCCCCAAAGTGCCCGTGAAGTTTGTTAAAAGTATAATTTTTTGGATACATGAGGTGACAATCTTTCCTTGGCAAAATATTATGTTGTGGGTCTGCTACACACACACACACACACACCTTGTTTTTCTTGTTAATGTATGTAATGCATTACTGATAAAAATATTCATCATTTTCAGCACCATGACTGAAATTTCTGGAGTCACAAAAATGGCCTGATTGTGGCAAATTATAAAGCACCGTGGGTGTTATATACTAAAGGAAATTCCACTTTTCACTCCAAGTGTACTGCAAAAGTGCACTTGAAACTGCACTGAAATTGAACTTGAAGTGCAAAGTGGATTTGCCTTTAGTAAATAACCCCCATTGTCACTGTAAACACCAACTTACTACAAACACTGCTATTGAGCATTGAAAGAAGAAGCCACACATTGAGTATAAGACATTTTACTCAAAGCACATGCGCATGTGTGTTAGAAAAGGGTTTTTGAACAAATCAACATCTTTGGTGCATAACATTTATTTACACATTAGAAATATCCCTTTTTTTGGTTAAACAGGCATGTTTCAAACAATAAAACAACTCAGGAATTTACAAAGTTAAACTTTGATAAAGCAAAGGCAATATCAGACATTAGCATGCCCAAACTGTGTTGATATTGCCTTCATCAGAGAGGGTGATGTCACCCCTGTAAAAGCCAAGTTTTGAAGATGCACAAAAATTGTGATTCAAACTGGGGATTTCCCTCCTGATACCATGCCTAATGTCAACATGTGCTAGCTCCCATCATTGGGAATCAATGGACGTATTTTGGGGGTGCAACCTCTTCCTCTCACCTACTTGAGTTGCAAGTTGTACATTGATATCCCGTAAAGGCACATAGCACATGTTGACACACCATGTGCATCTTCAAAATTTGGCTTTTAAAATACTTTAAAACTTGTTTTTAAAAACAAAAATACGCAATAAAATGGTACAATTTTTGTGTGTTTTATATTTTGCCTAAAACATCAATGAAATTCTTCAGTTTTTGTTGAACACCATTGATGTTTTCCTTTATATTTTCTAAATCACGATTGCACCTCATTATCTCCCCGATGAGACAGATATTTGATGGCAGAAATAGGAATATGAAACACAGCTTGGAAGTGTCGTACAATTGTCTGTTTTGGCAGAGTTCCAAGCTGAAGAAATTTTTATTTCCTTTCTAAAGCTGGAATACTTACCTTTTTTGTTAACGTTTCACACATGGAGAAATCTCTAGTATCCACTGGAGCACCTGTATGCGACACCCTAAAAAGTTTGTTCTGGTTTCCCACATTAGTGCTCCTGCATCCAGATGTGTAAACAGCTGCTGAGTGTCCTCTCCTTACACTGAATCAAGTTTCTATTTCATTCTAGTTACAAACCCATCTAGACAACAAACTTATTTTAATACAAATAGGCCTGAACAAATGTAGTTAACCTGCATCTGGCCAAAACATCTTATAAGTGTGCGAACGAACGATGTTTCCTACAACCAATTACTGTGCCCATGAACATGAAAGTTGCCATTTTAAACTGTACAACAGTAAAGAAAAGCACATAGAGCAGCATGCAAGTAATAAGAATAATAGGAACACACAACTGCTTACTTTTTTGAAGAACTCTCTTGATCTTTCTGTACTGATCGTTCTCCCTCAATTTGAGGTCTGACCACCGTTTCCACAGGTGATCCTTGGATCGCCGTACTCCAAAATTCCTGTACAGACTCTTCACAACTTTAGTCGTGATCTTGGCCTTTCTCACATTTGGGTTTAAGTAAGGTCCATACTTCCCATTTTAGTCGGCCCACTTCAGGGATGTCTACCATCTCCACCATCTCTACAAAGGACATAATCCCCTCTGGGATCATGACGTTCGTGGCTCTGGGCTTTTAATCATTGCTGCTCTCCTCTGTATGCACCTGCTGTGTCTCCGCCATAGTCTCTACCCAGTGCGCTGAAAGAGAAGGGGCAGAATATACTAGAAAGAACATCAGGGGCGGGCAGAGTTTCACGCAATGCGCAGTGTATATAAAGCGTAACACGCGTGCATCATATGTACGATTTGTGAGCAAGGACGGAGTAGCAGAAGCGACGATCGTTATAACGAAGGTACAATTTTAAGTTGGTGCATCAGTGGCCTATACTGCTTATAGTATGAGGCCTGTATTGGGTCAAGATTAGGAGAGTTTTGCCTGTTTATCTTGTGTTGTGTCTTGCAGAGAAAATGGATGGGTTGAAAGACCACCGTTTCCTCCCAATATTCATTGATAAATACAGGGAGCTGCCCTGTCTGTGGCAGGTGAAACACCCACATTATAGTAACAAAATAAAGAGGCAGGCAGCGCTGGAGAAACTGCTGGAGTTGGTGAAGCTGCAGGTCCCCATGGCAGACATCCCCTATTTAAAAAAAAGAATTAGTGCCCTGAGGAGCACATATAATCATGAGTGTACTAAGGTCCAGAAATCCATGAGATCAGGAGCAGCAGCAGATGACATTTATGTCCCCAGGCTGTGGTACTATGAGAGACTTCATTTTCTGGCAGGCCAGACTGAAGTCAGGGAATCCCTCTCAACCCTTCCTTTCACTCTTCCTTCCACGCTTCCTTCCACCCCAGCTGAGGCTTCCGACGCCCACCCTGGGCCTTCCAGCCAGGAAGAAGTGGAGGAGCCCAGCTTGAGCCAGGTATAGCACTGTTCAACATATTATTGTCATAAAATAACTGATGTGAAATAGATGTTATTATTGATCACTAATTGTTGATTTAATAAAGTGTTTTATATATCAATAAACAGTAGTGGCCAAAAATGTTTGGGACAAGAATGAAAAATGCTGGGGTCAGAATGATAGTCTTTTCTATTTATTAACATTCAATTTGCAACAGTCATGAGCTGAAAATTGTGTGTGAATGATGAACAATAAACTAAAACGTCCAGGAAAGCCTCAGCCAGGAGGAGGCTGTGGAATGTGGCAGCCAGGAGGTAGCGGGTGTAAGTGGCAGCCAGGAGGTGGCCGCACCCAGTAGGAGCCTTACAAAATCGCAAGTCCGCTTTCCAACCAAAAGGGCCAGGAAGGGGAGTAACGTGGAGGAGGCAGCACTCAGGCTGATTAGGGAGGCTAATGAGGCCCTCAAAGCCAACCACACTCTCCAAGAGGCCTTTGCATGCATGACTGCATACAAAATGCAGCAAATGGAGGAGGCCAACGCTTCTTGTGTGAGGAACTTATGGTGAGCACCCAAAATAAGAGGTTGAGGGGTCAACTCACAACAAAAACACACCTGTGTGAGTTGGACCATCCTCCTCCTCCTCCTCCTCCTCCTCCACCTCCTGCCACACCTCTAACACCACAGCCACAGCCTGGAAGGAAGGATGTAAGGAAGACAAAAAAAGTGATGGCCTGGGTTCAGTCTGGCCTGGCAAAAGATGCAGTCTGTTGTATGACCACAGCCTGGGAACATAGATGTCATGTAGTCCTGGACCGGATTGTGCTCACTATTATATATACTCCTCAGGCCACCATTTTTGGCTGGCAAAGAGTTGATGTGTGCCCTGGGGTACAAAGGCTTGGCCATTTTCAGCAGTTTCTACATCGTTGCCTTGCTCTTTATTTTGTTATGACCCTGAATAAATGGCTATTTTATTTTCAGAAACACTTGCCTATGTGTTTTACATCAAAAGGGACAGTTTGTTTGTGAGTAGGCAGGTACATTTCCAAAATACAAGGTCAAATTAACAAAGCACACCAACACCAACCTCCTTGAGATTAAAAAATACAAGAGATCACTATAAAAAAAATAGGAGATCTTGATAAAAAACTAATTACATATATATATACACACCGTATATGCCGGTATAAAAAAAACGACCCCCATATCTTTTTTTTCCCTGTACTTACCGTATAAGACGACCCCCCTTCCGAATCTTCGGACACTTGATATTTCTTTCTTCTTGCTGGAGCTGGAGCTGACGCCATATCCTTCTTCCTGCTTTTTCTGGAGCAATCACGGCGAGCGATGTATTCTATTAATGAACACAAAGCCTGCTTGGATTGGCAGAGGCTGTAACATCATCAGCCCGCGCCTCTCTGACTCTCAAAGCCAATCCGAGCAGGTTACAGATTAGCCTGCTCGGATTGGCAGAGGCTGTTACTCCAATCCGAGCAGGCTCTGTATTCATTTGAATACATGGCTCATCGGGATTGGCTCAGCGGTATATACTGTATGTAGCTTCGGCTACATACAGTATTACCGGACACTCAGCAGGCATCCGAGGGACTATATATATATATATATATATATATATATATATATATATATATATATATATATAAACAAAAATTAGAAACATTATTATAGAGATCTGACGAAAAAATAATATTGTTCAGGAGATCATGAGAAATAATAAAGAAATCATTTTGTCAGAACTCTGTGTGAATATGAGCAGCAAAACAACTTCATTATTCTAGCATTAGAAAGAAGAAGAAAATGCACTGCATTAAACTATTTAAAAAATCACATCACGAATGTGCTGTCTCCATTATGAACGCTAGTTTTACCAGATCGAGCACTTCCGACTTCCGTCTAGTAATTTATTCTGAGCATGCGTGGCACTTTGTGCGTCAGAATTGTCTACACACAATCAGAATTTACGAGAACGGATTTTGTTGTTGGAAAATTTGAGATCCAGATCTCAAATTTTGTGTGTCAGAAAGTCTGATGGAAAAAGTCCGATGGAGCCTAAACACGGTCGGAATAGCACATTTGCCGTCGGTAAGTCAGACCGTGTGTACAGGGCATAACATGTTTTCTTCTAATATTGCCCTGTATTTGGCTCCATCCATCTTCCCATCAACTCTGACCAGCTTTCCTGTCCCTGCTGAAGAAAAGCATCCCCACAACATGATGCTGCCACCACCATGTTTCACGGTGGGGATGGTGTGTTCATTTTTATGTGCAGTGTTTGTTTTTCCACCATGCATAGCGTTTTGCTT
Source organism: Lithobates pipiens (assembly GCF_037356315.1). Taxonomy (NCBI): domain Eukaryota; kingdom Metazoa; phylum Chordata; class Amphibia; order Anura; family Ranidae; genus Lithobates; species Lithobates pipiens. The sequence continues at coordinate 327,106,913 of NW_027507718.1, read as the reverse complement.
TTAGGCCAAAAAGTAAAATTTTGATCTCATCTGACCAGAGCAGGCTTCTTTGCAAAACACAAACTGTACTTCTTATGGATTTTTGAAAACCATTTATCATTCCAAAGTAATTAGTAATCTGTAAAAATGGGGTATCTGGCACTACCTGATATTGGAGACGTGGACCCCAGTGTTTCTAACAATCCAGGTATCATATAAATGTACTCACCGAGGCCAAGATGCCGAGAGCGGTCGCTGTTGCGACTCGGCGCAGACCACCCCTGAAAGTGGCACAGAGAGTGGTTGCACCAAGAGGCACAAGCTACCAGTAGGACAGTCACTTGCTAGCAGATCAGCAGGTAGCTTGAGCAGAGCTGAGAGGTGATGTCCCGTGGGAAGGTCCGAAAGCAATGGTAGCAAGTCCGTAAGGCAAAGACAGAATCCAGGAGACAGGCCAGGGGTCAAACACAGTCCAGATCAGAAGACAAGTACCAGGAACGCTGAGACAGAAGGATAATCCAAGACAAGCCGGGGGTCGAACACAGGAGACAGCAGGTAAGTCCAGATGCAGGCTGAGGGTCAAACACGTAAGAAAGCAGGAGTCCAAGTTCAAGCCAGAGGTCGGGTCAGGAGAAGATCAGCGAGGTCGATAAGGCAATCCGGGTCACAACGGGTAATACAGATAACAGAAGCAGACGTGGGAATCACAGGAAGCTGAAGACAAACCAGCAGTGTGTTTGGATGACCTCACTTCCTTTATAGGTCAGCGAGGGGTCACACCCTGTGTGTGTGTGCTTGTGTGCTTTAGTTTATTCCTCTTGCACACAGCTGTGCGCCGGAGTGCTTTAACCGTGCGCATCCTATGACAGTGCCCCCCCCGAGGGGCGGCCTCCGGACGCCCAAGCTAGCCATCAATTCCGGATGTTGCTGATGGAATGTCTTTATTAATTTGGGAGCGTGAAGGTTCTTGGATGGTTCCCAGGAGTTATTTTCTGAAGGATACCCCTTCCATTTTACCAGGTATTGTATTTGTCTACCGACTTTCCTGCATCCTAGTAAAGCTTCTACTTCGAATTCATCTTCTCCATCGATCTTGATGGGTGGAGGAGGAGGCACTTCCCTTCCAGGAAAAGGACTAGGAACCAATGGCTTCAAAAGGGAGGCATGGAAAACAGGGTGTATCCTGTATGATCCAGGGAGGGTTAGTTCAAAGGCTACAGGATTTATTACCCTTTTGATTTTGAATGGTCCTATGAATCTGGGACCCAGCTTGCGTGTGGGACAAGGAAGTTTGAGATTGGTGGCAGATAGCCAGACTTCCTCGCCAATTTTAAAGGTAGGGTTCTCCTTCCTTCCCCTATCATGGTATTTTTTGTAATCATCCTGGGCCTTCTGTATGGTCTCCTGGATCCTTTGGAAATTAGATTGGATGGCGGCTATCCGATCTTGGACCGCAGGAACAGTGGATTCTGGGATGGAGTTGGGGAGGAAAGAATGGTGAAACCCACAGTTGATCCAAAAGGGAGTCCGGTTGGTAGTTGTATGAATAGAATTATTGTAGGCGAATTCTGCATATGGCAATAGGGCCGACCAATCATTCTGAGATCCTGAACAAAAGCAGCGAAGATACTGCTCAAGGGTTTGGTTTGTCCGTTCCGTTTGCCCGTTACTTTGGGGATGATATGCCGATGACAAACAGATCTTGATTTCCAGTATCTTGCAGAGTTCTCTCCAAAATCTAGAGGTAAACTGTGGACCTCTATCAGACGTGATACTGCTGGGAACCCCATGGAGCCTGACAACCTCCTTAATAAAGAGATTGGCAGTTTCCAGAGCAGAGGGAGTACCGACCATAGGTAGGAAATGGGCCATCTTTGAAAGACGGTCGACTACTACCAGAATTGTGGTGAAACCTTCCGAGGGCGGTAGCTCCACAATAAAATCCATTGACACGTCTGCCCAAGGTCGGTCAGGAATGGGCAAAGGCCTTAACAGACCCCAGGGCTTGATCTTGGGACCCTTGCTACGCTGGCACGGTACACAAGAGGCAATGTAAGTCTGGCAGTCCTGTCTCCAACATGGCCACCAGAAAGAACGAGAGATCAGTTCCGCTGTTTTCTGTGTCCCAAAGTGGCCGGCCAATTTGTGATCATGACAAATCCTTAGAACTTGAGTCCTAATCTCAAGGGGAACGAAGGGCCCAAAACAGATTGTCACGTTTTTCCAAGGTAGATAGGACTGGGTCATTGCAATGGACTGAAGCTGTTTTGATGGCCGTAAGTAAGTCAGGCTGTGGGAGTAGAAGGAAGTTGTGAGGAGACAAGATCGTACTAGGCTCCGTTACCTGGGAAGACTCAGGGAACATGCGCGAGAGCGCATCCGCTTTGTTGTTCTTGGATCCGGGCCGGTACGAGATATGGAACTGGAATCTTGAAAAGAAAAGCGCCCAACGGGCTTGACGGGGTCTTAAGCGTTTGGCAGTCCGCAGATATTCAAGATTCTTGTGATCTGTGAATATTGTGATGGGATGAGTGGCTCCTTCCAAGAGGTATCTCCACTCCTCCAGGGCGAACTTGATGGCCAATAGTTCTCGGTCGCCTACGTCATAATTCCTCTCCGGTGGGGTTAGCTTCCGAGATGCGAAAGCCACCGGGTGTAACAAAGCTTTAGGCCCTTGTCGTTGAGAGAGGATGGCCCCTGTGGCTGTCTCTGAGGCATCTACTTCCAGTACGAATGGTAATACTGGATCGGGATGCCGTAAAATAGGAGCTGAGGTGAACAAGGTCTTTAGTTTGGTAAAGGCTACTTGGGCTTCTTGAGACCACTGAAATCGGGTATGTTGGCGGGTCAGCTGAGTAATGGGGGCGACTATTGAAGAGAACCCGGCGATGAATCTGCGATAAAAGTTAGCGAAGCCTATAAACCTTTGCACGGCTTTCTTATCCCTTGGAGCAGGCCATTCCAAGATTGCCTTGATCTTTTGGGGGTCCATGGAGATGCCCTCAGTAGAAATGATGAATCCTAAGAACTGAACTGTAGTTATCTCAAATTCACATTTCTCCGCCTTAAGGTACAGCCGATGTTGTCGGAGGATGGTGAGGACTTTCCGCACGTGGACCCTGTGGAGTTCAAGAGAAGCAGAGAAAATAAGGATATCATCTAAATATACCACTATAAAATTATCAAGATAGTCTCTGAAGATGTCATTTACTAGATGCTGAAATGTGGCCGGGGCATTGCACAGGCCAAAGGGCATAACAAGATATTCATAGTGGCCAAATCTTGATCTGAAGGCTGTCTTCCATTCATCCCCAGCACGGATTCTAATGAGATTGTAGGCCCCCCGCAAGTCCAGTTTGGAAAATACTTTGGCAGATCCTAAGCGCTGGAATAACTCAGGGATGAGTGGAAGTGGGTAGCGATTTTTGATTGTGACTTTATTAAGTTCCCTGTAGTCAACACATGGCCTAAGGGATCCATCCTTTTTTCCCACGAAGAAAATACCTGCCCCTGCTGGCGAAGAAGATGGGCGAATGAACCCCTTTTCAAGATTTTCATCAATGTAGGCTTTGAGAGCCTTTAGTTCAGTCTCGGATAAGGGGAAAATTCGTCCAAAAGGGATCTCAGAACCAGGTAACAGTTCAATGGGACAGTCATATGGTCTGTGTGGTGGTAGACGATCAGCCTTCTTTTTATCGAAGACGTCCTTAAACTCGGAATAGACCTGAGGAATGTGCTGCAGGTGATCAGTGGTGGGGGCCACGGTCATACAAGGAGCTGGAACAGAATCAAAACAATGCTGCATACAGTAAGCGGATGTAAAGGACACTTCCTTCTTGTTCCAACTGATCTGGGGATCATGAGCCTGCAACCAAGGAAGTCCCAGGATGATAGGGAACATGGGAGATGATATTAGGTCGAAGCGTAGAAGTTCTCTATGGCCAGAGTCTGTAATAGTGAGCAAAGGTAGTGTCTCCTGTGTTACTGGACCTGAGAGTGGCAGAGATCCATCTGCTAAATGGACTAGAAGATGTGTTGCTTTATTCTGGCTTGGAATGCGTAGTTGCTGTGCGAGGGAGATGTCCAAAAAGCAACTACATGCCCCTGAATCAATCACGGCTGGGAGTGGGATCTTCTCTTCTGCCAGCTGTAGGGAAACAGAGAGAGTCACATAAGTTTGAGCAGGACCAACACTCTGGTAGTTCATTACACACCGTGGGGGCAACTTACGGGGTCTCACGGGACAGCTGTGAATGAAATGTCCAAGCCCCCCACAGTATAAGCACAGATTGGCTTGGCGTCTTCGTTGTCGCTCTTCTGGGGTGAGACGAGGACGGACCAAACCTAGCTGCATGGGCTCCCCTTCCGAAGCTGAGGGACCCGAAGGAACCGGGATGGGCGGATACGGGACAGTGGCCTTAGGAAGCATCCAACTAGGCCGCGGGGCCTGGAGGCGTTCGGAGCGCCGCTCGCGCATCCGTCTGTCCAGTTTTGTAGCCAACTGGATTAATTCCTCCAGGGAGGCAGGAGTCTCTACTCGGGCCAACTCATCCTTTAGGTTCTCGGAGAGCCCCAACCGGTATTGATAACGCAGGGCCGCCTCGTTCCAGCTGGTGTCAGCTGACCACTTGCGAAACTCAACGGTGTAATCCTCCACCGGTCTTCTCCCCTGTGAGAGAGCATGCAGGGTAGCCTCAGCCGTGGCAGTACGCTGAGGGTCATCATATAATTGTCCCATAGCCTCAAAGAAGGTGTCCGTGGAGTTTAACAAGGGGCTTCTCTGTTCCATAAGGCTATGGGCCCAGGCCTGGGGTTCCTCAGCCAGAAGAGAGATAATAAACCCGACCTTGACAATCTCTGAAGAAAAGGTCCTGGGTTGCAAAGCCAAGTACAAGGAACATGCATTTTTAAAGGCTCTGAATTTCTTTCGGTCGTCTGAAAATCGCTCAGGCGTGGGTACTCGTGGTTCGGGTACTGCCATCATCATACCGGGTGGAGGCTGGACATGAGGTGTGGAGGCATCGCTGACTGAGGCCTGCGTAGGATTTGTGGGTGCCGGAGCTGTGGCTAGTCGCTGAAGCCTGCTGTCGATCTGCGCATAGCCATCCTGTAGTCTCTGTACTGCTTCTGTGAGTGCAGAGACTTGTTGGCACAGGACTTCTAATGGCGAACCCGCTCTGTTGGCCTCTGTCATGGCTGGTTTGTACTATCATATAAATGTACTCACCGAGGCCAAGATGCCGAGAGCGGTCGCTGTTGCGACTCGGCGCAGACCACCCCTGAAAGTGGCACAGAGAGTGGTTGCACCAAGAGGCACAAGCTACCAGTAGGACAGTCACTTGCTAGCAGATCAGCAGGTAGCTTGAGCAGAGCTGAGAGGTGATGTCCCGTGGGAAGGTCCGAAAGCAATGGTAGCAAGTCCGTAAGGCAAAGACAGAATCCAGGAGACAGGCCAGGGGTCAAACACAGTCCAGATCAGAAGACAAGTACCAGGAACGCTGAGACAGAAGGATAATCCAAGACAAGCCGGGGGTCGAACACAGGAGACAGCAGGTAAGTCCAGATGCAGGCTGAGGGTCAAACACGTAAGAAAGCAGGAGTCCAAGTTCAAGCCAGAGGTCGGGTCAGGAGAAGATCAGCGAGGTCGATAAGGCAATCCGGGTCACAACGGGTAATACAGATAACAGAAGCAGACGTGGGAATCACAGGAAGCTGAAGACAAACCAGCAGTGTGTTTGGATGACCTCACTTCCTTTATAGGTCAGCGAGGGGTCACACCCTGTGTGTGTGTGCTTGTGTGCTTTAGTTTATTCCTCTTGCACACAGCTGTGCGCCGGAGTGCTTTAACCGTGCGCATCCTATGACACCAGGTGTCCCATCAATTTAGTAAATTTGTTATAGTACAGTGACCTTTCTGTATCAATTTTGGGTATTCTAATTACCGTATCCCTAAAGTATAAATAAATTGTGACAAAAGGATATAAATGCCCATAAAAAGTGCTTTGTGCAAGAATAAGTGCAAAATAATATAATACTCAATGCGATTTATGTTTGAAATCGCATAAGTACTATTATGTGTTGAATTTTCTCCAAAACACTGATAAACTACATATGGTAAATTGATCAAGTTATAAAGTGCAAATATGTGAAAAATAGATAAATTTCAGTTATAACTGTAAAATCTGTAAACATATACTCCAAACCTCATGTATATAATGGTGCAAAACCACAAGGTGAGACAGGAAAAACAAACCCTATATAGATATATGTACGTGGGATATATGTCAAAATTTTTATATATCATAAACAGAAAATATATCGAAAAAAATATATATAAAAAAAATATATATATATATAAAAATAAAATATAAATTAAAAATAAAGCAAAATAATAAATTAAAAGAAAAAAAGAGTCTTTAGTGTCCACAAGTGAAAAAAGAATCATCAGTTGTGCAAATCCAGCAAAAAGGTGTATTCATAAGGTGACTTTAGTGCTTGATATATATCCTTCAGGTGACTTGCGTGCTCCCCCACAAGGTTCCCCACTCACCAGAAAAATATACCCCTACAGGGGTACTGCGCCTTTAAATCAGCCTCATTCAGTTCCAGCTCTCAGGCCCATATAGGATATAGTTCTTCGTATCCAGAAAAAATCCAGTTTATTACTCATAGGAGAAGGATATAACCTCCATAGTGTAGTATATACGTAATTAGATGGGAGCACTAGTTAATTACTTTAGCAGAAAAAGCTTTTATTTTCACAAAAAATATGTATAACAAAAAATATCCAATACCAATGGTGTTCTACCGGTATATACATTGCAAATCTATATACATTGCTTGCATTACTTTATTGAAGTTTAGTTTTCAGAGGTTGAGGCACCTGGTGAAAATGGTTGGGTTCACAGTGGTGACCCACTAAGTGCTCTTTACAATACAAAATTCTGTGCTGTTTTGTCAGCTATGATGTATCAACTCTATATATTTTTTTTCCTGCATAAGGGTGCCACTGAATTTTACTTCTTTAAGCAACGCCCACAATGATACAATCTTTTTTTCTTTTTTTTTTAGGCTTTGCTGATCCATTACTGATCACCCTGGTAAGCGTAACAGTATTTGCCACCACAATGCGTTCATACCGTAAATGTTGGTCTTATCGTTCAATGGACATACAGTACACGCTAAGGCCCTGTGAGAGAGGGCTCAAACTGTTTTCATTTGTTGCAATAAAATACCCTTCTGAGCTAAGTTACATGTGGGGGGGGGGGGGGGGGTGGGCTGTCTTGATGGTCTCTGAGAATGATTAGCATATGTCTTTGAGTGTCTATTAAGATACCTATAGGTTGTGAGTAAGTTTACTTTGATTGTTGCTAATTTTTTTTCTTAACTAACCAGTTTGGATATTAAAGCGGGGTTCCACCCTAAAGTGGAACCTCCGCTGATCGGATCCCTCCCCCCCTCTGGTGTCACAATTGGCACCTTTCAGGGGGAGGGGGGTGGAGATACCTGTCAAAGACAGGTATTTACACCCACTTCCGGGCATAGACTCCCGTGGGAGTCTACGCCATTTCCTGTCCTGCCGCGCTGTCTGCTGGGACACACACGGGTCCCAGTGACAGCGCAGAGAATTCCTATTGCGCTGCGCTACTCGCGCATGCGCAGTAGGGAACCGGGAAGTGAAGCCGATTCGCTTCACTTCCTGATTCCCTCACCTAGAATGGTGGCGGCAGCAGCCGAGGGCCGAGCGATCGATCAGCCTCGGCTGCCGGCATCGCTGGAACCCGGGACAGGTGAGTGTCCATTTAGTAAAAGTCAGCAGCTGTAGTATTTATAGCTGCTGGCTTTTAATTTTTTATTTTTTTTTTTGGTGGAATTCCTCTTTAAGTACATTGCTTCAGATGTTAGTACTTCTTGCTAGATGACCCCTGTCGAGGGCTATCGGGATTGCTCTTACTCCCTCCAGCTTTCACATCTTAGGGGTGGATGTATTAGTTATAGGTATGCAATTACCATCTGGTTACTATGATCTATTTGACATTTATTTATCCTGGATCTTAGATGTAGTGTTCCTGTTGAGCACCTGGGTTATTATTTGCTCACATCCCATACGAAGATTCCCTCTCCAGCCTCATTGGGGGTGGAGAGGGATCCAGCGTCAGAGATGCAGCTGACTTTATTTCAGACTGTGTAGTGAATGGGAGTTCTATCTCCGACACCCACTTAGATCATTTGGTCTCAACGCCCCTCCTCCCACCCCCGAGATATGGTGTAAATATTTTGCATTGTTTCAATAGATCAATGAGTGACCTTTCTCTTATCTCACTTATTTTTTTCAGACTCTCTTTATCTCATACTCTTTATTCTATTGTTCTTTCTTTTCTTTACCCCTTGTACCTTTCCCCTTTTTTTTCTTTCTTCTCCATTCCCCCCCCCCATCCCTCACCCCCCTTTTCTTCAACCACCATGCCCCCCCAATGACTAAAGAATCCTGCGGAGAGACCAATTTCAGTGAAGTTTCTGTTAACGTGAGAGGTCCCAATGTGCTATAAAAATGAATGCAAATTCTCCATGAATTACGTAAAAGCATATTATAAGGGTGCATTATTATTATTGTTATTGTTATTATTATTTTACAGGATTTATATAGCGCAGTTGACGCATAACTTTACAACATAAGGGCAGATATTACTTCAAGAAACCCGTTTTGAAGGTCCTCTTGTACCCAAACTGATGAACTATAGGTACCTGTTGATGTACCATGCATCATCACAGACTTCCAAAATTAAGCCGGTAGCTATCATATTCTCTAAGGGCCTCCTCGATTTTAATTTGCCTCTCAATCCACTTTTGGACTCTCCCACTGGCCCTTCTTCCCTTTAGGGTTTGGAGACAGATAAAACTCAATCCCTTCACTTTGACATTCTATGACAAGTGGCGCACTTTGCACCCATCTACTAAAGACTACACTTTTTACTCTTCTAAGATCTGGAAGATGTGTGACCAGTAAATTTGTAGTAAGGGGCAGGTCCAGAAGATGTGAAGCATATCCCCTCGTGTTGCCTTGCATCTCCGCCACTGTTGTTCTGAATATGAGGTCTCCGGTTCTGATTCCCAGTGCAGATGGGCATTAGACTTGGTGAAATCTTGTTTCTGGTGGAATGTGTTGTAGAATAAGTAGATACCTTTCTGTGTGGGAGATGCAGGATTTAGAAAAGACCAGGCATTGGAGGGGATGGAATATAAGGGGATAGGTAGAGTGGATAGACAGTGGGACACACGTAGGTAAGTGAATTGCTCAGAGGTGGGAGGTTAAATTCTTTCTGTAAATAGGTAGTTTTGAGGCCTGGTGTGGAGAAGAGGTCCTGGATTGTTTTGATACCTTAGGTAAGCCAGTGAAATAACGTTAGGTCTGGTGTTAGGTAATTCAGTGCTTCTAGCGGGAATTGGTAGAGTTGTGGAATGTGAGGTTGGTAACTTTATGCCTACTAATATATTCCATGCTTGAGCTGAGGCTTTAATGGTTGGGGAAAGATCAGCTGGTATAGGAGTACCCAGTGGGAGTCCAAGTAACCAGTTTTGTAGGTTTGGTCAGATGAGTGAGGAAGATTCTTTTATACCCCAGAGGGACCACGGAGAAGTGCGGAATCAATCTTGTAATTGGGTTAATATGGAGACCAGATAGTAGTCTTCAAAGTCTATATAGCCTGAGCCACCTACTAGTCTGTGTTAAATAAGCTGTGTGAGCACAGCGGGGGTTTCTTACTCTGTCAGATGAATCTATTGTGCATGGTTTGGAGAGATTTAAAAAAGGAGTGGGGGTTAAAGATGGGAAGGGTCCTAAGAAGGTAGAGCAGTTGTGGAAAATGGATCATCTTAAAAGACGCTATCCTCCCAGACCAAGATAGTTTGTGTTTCCCTAGTTGTTATATTGCAACTTGGAGTTTATTAGCAAATACTTTGTAATTGGCTAAGCTGGATGCCCAGGTATTATACTACTGCTTGTCCAGATATAGGGGAATTGGGATTGTAGTAAATTGCTTAGTAAATTTAGTAAATTATAAATGACATCAATTCCCAAGTTAAAAATAAATTATTTTGTTTTGTTCATCTTATAGTATGATATTTTACTGAACCAGAGGAATATTTTTTGTATTTCTGCCAGGGAAGGAGCCGGGTTCGTGACTATAAGGATGACGTTGTCAGTGTATTTTGATTTTGTAAAGCCAGAGATATTGGTAGACATGTGCAGAGTAAAATATTTCGTTTCGGAATTTCGTTTTCGTCCGAAAACTTAATTTATTTAGTTACTCCCGAAATTCGTTTTTATTTATTTCGTTTTTCGTTCAAAAATTGCATTCGTCCGAAAATCCACATGAATTACGGTCGAATCTGTCTTGGAAGGCTTATGGTGTCTGTCGAATGTATAAAGAAGATTCGACGGAGCTAACTATATAGCATACTTTAGAACCCTATTAAAGTCTATGGGACTCCAACGTTCAAAATCTAAAGTGCTAATTTTAAAGGCTAATTTGCAAGTTACTGTCCTAAAAAGTGTTTGGGGACCCGGGTCCTGCCCCAGGGGACATGTATCAATGCAAACAAAAAGTTTTAAAAACTGCAGTTTTTTCGGGAGCAGTGATTTTAATAATGATTAAAGTGAAACAATAAAAGTGTAATATTCCTTTAAATTTCATAGGGGGGGGGGGGGTTGTCTATAGTATGCCTGTGAAGGGGCGCATGTTTCCCGTGCTTAGAATTGTCCCTGCACAAAGTGTCATTTATGCAGGAAAAAAAGTCCTTTAAAATCACTCGCAGCTATTATGAATTGTCGGCTCCGTAATACAGAGAACACTCATTGAAAGTCATTGATAAAAAAATAAATAAATAAAAAAGCGTGGGGGTCCCCCAAATTCAATTACCAGGCCCTTCAGGTCTGGTATGGATATTAAGGGGAACCCTGCCTCAAATTTAAGAAAAATTTTGACGTGGGGTTCCCCCTAAATATCCATAACCAGACCCTTCAGGTCTGGTATGGATATTAAGGGGAACCCCACGTCAAATTTAAAAAAAAATTGACGTGGGGTTCCCCCTAAAAATCCATACCAGACCCTTTATCCGAGCACGCAACCTGGCAGGCCGCAGGAAAAGAGGGGGGGCCAAGAGAGCGGCCCCCCCTCCCTCCTGAACCGTACCAGGCCACATGCCCTCAACATTGGGAGGATGCTTTGGGGGTCCGTGACCCCTCAAAGCACCTTGTCCCCATGTTGATGAGGACAAGGGCCTCATCCCCACAACCCTGGGCGGTGGTTGTGGAGGTCTGCGGGCGGGGGGCTTATCAGAATCTGAAAGCCCCCTTTAACAAGGGGACCCCCAGATCCCGCCCCCCCCCCCCTGTTTGAAATGGTAAGGGGGTACTTTTGTACCCCTACCATTTCACAAAGAAAGTGTAAAAAATGGTTAAATAAAACAAACACACTTTTGAAAAATTCCTTTATTAAAAATAAAAAAATAAAAAAAAGATTCCAGCGGCGGTAATCCACTCTTGCTATCCAGCGACGGACAGTCATCTCTCCAGCGATGTCTCATGTCATCCAGCGCAGCGAATACATCCTTCTTCTGTCTCCTCCACGGAGACACTGCAGGCATTCCGGCGGCTGACGTTTCTTATATACGAATATTATTATATCCGAATTTCAGCTATTTTCGTTTTCGTTTTGACAAACGATAACGAAAGCACAAAATCCGAAAAAGGAAAGATCCGACATAAATAAATGCTTTATTTTCGTTTTCATTGTTACAACAGTTCGATATAGAATAGGAGATTCGACATGACTCTGACAACAATCTGTGTCTATAGAACCTGTGGTCGAATGTGCTTAACCTTACCTCTATTAATCCAAGATTATATAGAGAAAATATTCGACAGAGAAAAAAGATTTGACAGAGAGAAAAGATTCTGCAAGTATTATAATATGATCTGCCAAGGGTTCCATAAGCAGGTTGAATATCAGGGGGGAAAGTGGACACCCCTGCCTTGTCAGTTGGTTATGTCAAATGTTTGTGATCGCATATCTGCTGAGTATACCTTTGCGGAGGAGGTGAAACCACATTTGAGAAGGACCTGTTGGAGGTAGGTCCAATGAATCCCATCGAATGCCTTCTCTGCATCCAACGAGAGAAGCAGAGAAGGCATTCTGCTGGACTCGCTTGATGAATGATGTCTATGAATCTTCTAGTGGTATCAGACGCCTTTGGTGAAGCCTGACAGGTCTCGATAAATTAGAGTAGGCAGCATGTCATTCAGCCGAGTAGCAATTGCTTTAGCATAAATAAATGTCAATATTTAGTAAAGTGGTCTAAAATTTGGAGTGGCTATTGGCTCCTTACCTGGCTTTGGGGGGGGGGGGGGGGGCGGGGGTTATGACACCTGAAGAATTTCAGAGGGGAATTTAGAAAAGGGGGCAGCATTATTAAACAGTGTGACCATGTGAGGAACTAACAGTTGTGAGAATTGTTTGTTGTACTCACTGGTAAGCCAATCTGGGCCAGGGGCTTTCCCCATAGGTAAAGGTTTAATGGAGGATTAAATTTTGCTGGCTGTGAAGAGGTTGTTAAGGGTAGCAAGTTGATCCTCATTCAGGATTGAAAGGTTAAAATGGTTAAGAAAGGTATTAATATCTCGTATTGAGAGTTGAAAAGTTAAGGGGTTTTGCTTTATATAGTATAGTATAGTATAGTATAGTATAGTATAGTATAGTATAGTATAGTATAGATCCCCATAATAGGCACTAAAGGCATCAGCAATGCTCTGGGGGTTCAATAGTTTGCAGTTAGTATAAGGGTAAGCCAGGTAAGCTATTCTAGCTTCAACTTGTTGTCTTTTAATATGTTGTGCTAGGGCTTTCCTTGCTTTATTGGAAGTAGAATAAGAAGCGGCTTTTAATTTGCGATGAGTATTCTCAAAGGACTGCAAAAGCAGGGCTTTTAGTTCTTGACATAGGGTTAAAAGTTTGGGCAATTGTGTTTGGGGACTAGTTTTGTTTTGCTTTTCTAGACCATTTATTTGGGCCATTAGGGCGTATATACTCTGTGTCCTCTAATTTTTCATGTAAGAGCTCATTTGTATAAGCATCCCTCTTACAAATGCCTTATGGGCACTCCATACCATATTGGGGTCAGGTATCAAACTTACATCATTTATGAAGAATTTGGGTCGGGTGTTGTAATACAAAGTTGTTCACTTGCCAAAGTCTGTTGGTCAAGTGTGGTAGAGAATCAGCAATAGACATGCTGATGAGCACGTGGACTGCCCACAATATGGTACGCATATCTGACTATTGTATTTTTTGAAGAAGCCACTTATCAGTGAGAGACAAGTCCATGCGTAAGTACAATTTATGGAGTGGAGAGAAGTACATATAGTCCTGTTTGGATCTATGGTAACAGTGCCACAAATCAAAATCATCTTGAGCAAGTAGGAATTTATTCAGAGGGGATTTGTGGCATTTGACTGTAGAGGATGAGTCCAAGTGCACATCTGGAATTAAGTTGAAGTCGCCACATATTAGCAGGTGATCTTGTTGAATTGGTTTGATAGTGCCCATGTGTTTTCCTAAGGAAGTGCATTTGACGGGTGAATAGATATTCAACAGCGTATAGGGAACATTGTTGATGGTGCAAACCAGTATGATATATCTACCATTTGGGTTGAGGACCGATCTGTGTGATTTTTACAGTTAAATTTGTTATACTTACAAAAGTTACAATAAAAACATGCTTGTATCCTTCAATGGAACAGACAGCTTGCAATGACTTCACGAGCGTCACCTGACACGTTTGAACCCAGCCTAATTTTATTTTTTTTTTTTTTGTGGCTTCCTTCCTGTTTATTTCAAATAATTTTTATTGGAATTTTATAGAAAAAATATACAGATTACAGTCAGTACAAGCTTTGACATATTGTTACACATGGAGATATATATCTGCAACCATCAAATAACAATTTATTATCAAAATAGTGTCGTCTCTCGTGTACTGAACAGATACACGTAGAGGGCTTGGATGATATGGAGGGCTACCCCACCGGGTGGACTCAGGCGAACTCCCTAGGAGATCGCATCCCCCCGAGTGGGTACTCCCCCGCTTTGATTCATTCTGCTAGGTATAAAGTGAAACAGAAGAGCTTACTTTAGCAAAGTGTACTTTGAAAATTGCTGATGTCTCACTAACCGACTGCAATTTATCTTTAAACAATTCGACTGTATAATAAAATACCAAGTTTAATAACAACTCAAAACTCAAAACTTGAAACATGGAAGTCAGTCTTAGCACAAGTAAGCGTTACTTATTCCCTCATTCGCTCCCAGTTAAGGCGGGCTGTCCCCTGTTGCTGTATACCGAGTACCACTGATGCCATGGGGCCCATAACTCGTTTGTTTCTTCATACTTCCCCTGTATGGAAGAATGCAGAATTTCGTACTTGCTATGCGTGTGGACAGTAGTCATAACTTCTAAAAAGGATGGGGCTGCGGTATTTCGCCAGTGCCTAAGGATTATTAATCTGGTAGCCAATAGCACATGTGAAACTACTGTTCTATGTGTAGTATGAAATTTGTCCAGGTCTAGCGAGAGTATCGACGTCTCTGGATCCAATTTCCCTTGCGTTCCTGTAATGTTGTAGATAGCACACTCCACTTGTTTCCACAGTAGGCCTATTTTAGGACAGTGCCAGAGGACATGGCTCAGAGATCCATATCCCCCGCAACTTCTCCAGCACTTAGACGATGTTGTGTGATAAATTTTCGAGAGACGGCTCGGGGTTAAGTACCATCTAAGTGTAATTTTCTGTTGCATTTCTCGCAGATTGGTGCTTTTAGTGGACATGTGTGTCATTTTAAAAGCCCTCTCCCATTGCTCTATCAGGAAAACCTTTCCCAGTTCATTTTCCCATGCCTCCATATTTTGCGATTTCTCGCACAGGTCTTTCCCCTGAAGTCCCATGTATATTATGGAGATCCCCCTTGAGTTGTTTTGCTTATCTGTAAAAAAGCGGTGCAGTTTAGGGGGAAGTAAAAACATTAAATTAGTGTCTTTCTTGAGGAGCTGTGAGAGCTGTAAGTATCTGTAGTACTCCTGTTCCGGCAGTTTGTATTCCTGGCAAAGCGAGGAAAACGGCTTAATACTTGCGTCTACTATTATGTCATCTAAGTGTTGGATACCTCGGTTTTCCCATGTTTTCATGTTTATGTCCGGTATCAGGTATCTGATTGCCGATATGGGTAATTTTAGGGGTGAAAGAATGCCCGACCCTCTACAATGTTTTTTAAAGTATAGCCAAGCCCTCAGGGCGGCCAAGATAGTAGGTGACATTTTGACATCCAGAAAAGAATGTGAGTGTGCTGTAAGTAAAAAAATCTCTCAACGTGCCCGATGATAGTTGTGTCTCTTCAATATCCGACCATAGTTTCCTCTGGTCGGGATTAGCGATAATCCAATGTCTAAGTTGGGCCAAGATTGCTGCAAAATAGTAGTCTTGGATATGGATGTGGCCTACCCCTCCCGCTCTCTTATGCTTGATCATCCTACCGAAGGCGCACCTAGCCTTTTTCCCCTGCCATACAAACCTGTTCAATACAGATTGTATTGTGTGGAAATACGAGTTGGGTAATGGTATAGGTAGCGTTCGAAAGACATACAATATTTGAGGCAAAATCTGCATTTTAAAAGCCGCTAGTTTTCCCAACCACGATAGTTCTGTCATGGATATGGCTTTCAGTTTCCCCTCCAGTTTATTTAGCAACGGAATGTAGTTGGCTGCTACCAGATCCTCCGTTTTGGAAGTGAGAGTTATACCTAAATACTTAATCCCTTCCTGGCACCATATATACGGGAACCTCTGTTCCAATTTGCTCTTGGAGTGGTTCGGGACTCCTAAGTTAAGTATGTAAGATTTGCTTGCATTGATTTTGTAGTATGATATATCATTAAAGTCTTGTAGGGCTTGGTGAACCGATTCTAAAGAGACTTCAACATCAGTGAGCATCAGAATAATATCGTCTGCAAACAAACTGACGGTGTGTTCCCTCCCCCCAATGCGTACGCCATGAATATGTGGATGCGATCTCAAATAGATAGCGAGAGGTTCCATCAATAGATTAAAGATCAGGGGTGATAGAGGGCACCCCTGCCTCGTCCCATTAGTAATCTGAAACGGCTTAGATAGAGCTCCTGCCACAAGTACCCGAGCTGATGGTTTGGAATATAGGGCCATTATGGCGGAGTAGATTGTACCGCTAAAACCAAACCCCTGCAGCACCTGAGACAAAAATTGCCAATGTATTCTATCGAACGCCTTCTCTGCATCCAAAGCTAGGAGCAGAGAAGGCGTTCCACTCTTATTGACTGCATGAATCACATTGATTAGTCGCCTAGTAGCATCAGAGGACTGCCTCCCTTTAGTAAATCCCGATTGATCCACGTCGATCAATTCAGGCAGGATATGCATTAATCTTGTAGCTATAAGCTTAGCATAGATTTTAACATCATTATTCAACAACGATATTGGACGAAAATTCTGCGGTGAGTCCGGGCTTTTACCTGGTTTTGTCAATGCAACTATAATGGCTGTCAACATTTCCTGAGGGAACGAGGAGGAGGCAGCAGCAGAACCAAACACTTCCACCATATGTGGGATCAATATATCTTGAAAGGATTTATAGTATTCCCCAGGGAAGCCATCTGGGCCCGGGGACTTGTTTAAAGGTAGCTCCCTTATTAACTGGCCAATTTCCCCGCCTGTGATGGGGCTATTCAGCATATGTAGGTGGTCCTCTGTAAGCTTGGGGAGGCTGAGTGTTCGTAGGAAGTCGGATATAGTGGCAGTAGACGGTTGCGTAATATTAGAATCGTCTTTGAGGTTATATAAGGAGCCATAGTAGCTACTGAACGCATCTGCTATGTCTTGTGGGTGTTGTAGTTTAGACTGTGTCTCATGATGTATTACATGTTGAATGTGGGTCTTGTGTCTGTATCCCTTAATTTTATTAGCTAACAGTTTCCCTGCTCTGTTGCCACTAGTGTAGTAAGTCAATTTCATTTTTCTGGAGGCTTTCTCAAAGTCCTCCAGAAGGCATAATCTCAATTCTGTTCTGAGCAGTGTGAGTTGATCTGTCAAGGCTTGGGTCGTATGCCGTATGTTTTGGGTCTCTAGAGATTTTATTGTTTCTATAATAGTCGAGGTCCGCTGCTGCCTCTCCCTCTTAGCCCTGGCCCCTTGCTGGATCAGTACTCCCCTGGCGAACACCTTGTGGGCATTCCAGAGAATAAAAGGATCTGATACTGAGCCTAGATTAGTATTAAAGAATTCAGATAATCTTCCCTGAACATATTCTTTGGTCGGACCATGGCGGAGGAGTCGGGATTTGCTCGCCAAATAAAAGCATTTTTCCTGTTCATAGGGTTCCCCACTTGCAATTCCACTGGAGCATGGTCCAACCAAGTTATGTCATGGATCTGCGCTGATTTACATTGAAACAATAATTGCTTGTCAATCAAAAACAAATCGATCCTACTATATGTTTTGTGACTATGGGAAAAGAATACGAAGTCCCTTGCGTTGGCATTCAAGCATCTCCATGCATCAAAGAGGGAATGCTTGCGCAAAAACGGGAGGAGAGAAGGCTGAGGCCTTTTGGGGTGTGAAGTAGAGTCTAGCTTGTGGTCTGGAGCCATATTAAAGTCCCTGCACATCAGCAAGGAGCCTTGAAGTACTTGATGAATTTTCTTCATCATTTTGTTCAGGAACTTGGATTGACCTGCATTAGGGAGCGTAGATATTCGCCAGCGTGAAGAGGGAAGAGTTAATTTCACAGACCATAATTAAAAATCTGCCCTGAGGATCCTCTTCAATTTTGTGTAGTTTAAATCCAACAGTGTCTCTGACCGCCACCATCACCCCTCTCTTCTTTTGGTCCGCACTGGCGAAGAAGGTATGGGGAAACTTGGGATGAGTGCATTTTGGAGGTGCAGTGCTCTGAAAATGAGTCTCTTGCACGCACAAGATGTCACAGTTCCTTTGGAGGGCCTCTTTCCAAACAGACTTGCGTTTGGTGGGGTGATTAAGGCCTTTGGCGTTTATTGATAGAAAATTAACCGCCATGGAAGGTGTAGATGGAGAGAGTGCTTACCAAGTGGGAGTGTTGCTCACTTACGATTGTAGCGGTCCACCAACGTGGGCTTCGCAGGGGTTTCTCAGGTCGATGCACGAAGGGTTCCGGTTTGCTTAGTAAGGAAGCTTGCATCGCATCTGGGAGGGAAGAGACGACTGACCATCCAAAAAGAAAAATATCGTGTGAGTCAACAATAAACTGAGTGGACAAGTGCCACCAACCATGTAAACAAAAAACTTGGAGTAATAAAAAGGTCATACACAACAAAAGTGTGAAAAAGTGTGACATGATGCCACTCAAGTAGTAACTTGGGGGGAAAGTTATATCCAACTTAACAGAGTAGTACAATGCCTCCTGAGCGGGTGAGGATTGGAAGATCCCTATTCCCAATCAAGTATGCTTGCGGGCGTTTTTATGGTTGACAGTGCGCCATTCTGCATCCTGCCCATCGCCGGGACTGCCATGTCGGAGAGGTTTCTGGGTTTCTGCAATGATCCCCCATGAGCTCAACAGGGCCATGCCCTTGGGGATGGAGTCCATGACATATTCCTTGCCCTCTTTGGAAACTATCAATTTTGTGGGGAAACCCCACCTGTAGCTTATCTTGTGATTCCTGAGTGCTTTCTTTAAAGTTGCCATGTTTCTGCGTTTTTGCAGCGTGTAGTGAGATAGATCCGCATAAAATTGCAGATGAGAGTATTCGGGAGGAATCTTGTCCTTCTGCCTAGTGGCGGACATGAGTCTTTCCTTCGTGTGGAAAAAATGTAGGCGGAGGATGACATCTCTGGGAATGTTCTCAGATAGATAGCTGGGTTTCGGGAGTCTATGGATTCTATCCACTGTGAAGTCAAGCTCCCGCAGGTCTGGCAGAATGGCCGTGAAAAGCTGTACTGCATATTCCCTTAGCTCCTGCTGTTGGACCGACTCAGGGACCCCTCTGATCTTCACGTTATTCCTCCTAGACCTATGTTCAATGTCCGCCATTTTAGCTCTGATATCTTCTATCTCATCATCTTTCGCTTCATTAGCGTCAACCAGTTCATTAATAGTTGTAGCATATTCCCCCATTCTGTGTTCAATATGGGTCACCTTGGCAGTTACAGACTGAAGATCTTTCCCAAATTTGTGCATGCATGCCACCATATCTGAGTGCAGTGAGCCCCTTAATGATACTAGCATCTCCTTCAGCATAGTGTCCATGACTGGCTGGCCGTTAGTGGGAAATGTGTCTATGGAGTCTGGCAACTCCCTAGTGTCATCCCCTGAGTCTAAGAGGGAGCTCACCTCATGGTTGCCATCCACGTCATCCGGCTTGAATCGCGCCTTCTCTGGGCTCCCTGAGGATGGTGTGGCAGGTGGGGACCTTGGATCGCCCAGAGGGCTGCTCCTTTTTTGCTTCCCATGCTGCGTTCCGCGGCTGGGGGCTGCGGTGGACGGCGTGGATGTATGGCCGGCGCCATCTTGCTTCCCTTCATAGGAGAAGTACTCCGTGAGCCTCGCTGGCCCTCCCGGCCTTCGTTTCTTCCCCGGCATGTCAGCGGAGTGATCACTGACTGTCAGGGGTCTGGATCGCCACTGTGGTTGCCCTATAGAGCGATAGGGATGGGTGCTTTTAGCAGCTTCTTCCCCGCTGAGTCAGGAGCTCCTTTACTGCATGTCCATCTTGGACTCCGGCTAGCTCCGCCCCTCTCCTAAAAATGTTTTAATAGCTTGGGGAAGAGAGAGTAAACCCAGCCTAAATCTCTTTAAGAACAAGAGATACCCCCCTGTCAGAGCAAGATTGGAGTGCAGTC
This sequence comes from Lithobates pipiens, assembly GCF_037356315.1. Lineage (NCBI taxonomy): Eukaryota > Metazoa > Chordata > Amphibia > Anura > Ranidae > Lithobates > Lithobates pipiens. Next base: position 327,086,974 of record NW_027507718.1, on the reverse strand, counting down.
TTCCTAGTAATGCATAAAGGAACCTGTAATGGGACTGTGCTGGAACACAATTCTAAACTTTAGTCCAGATGGCATAGAACGCCACACCTGCTTCACAAAATGTACCTGACTGTGCTGGCATTGCAAGGAGGGAGTGGGCACAATGCTGCACATTTGGTGGACATGTCCTGCCATCCAAACATACTGGTCTAAAGTACATGACCTTTATGTTAGGATTATGACATACATTTTTGACTTTACTCAATCTCAGTAATACCTTTTTCACCACTCAATAAAATCTTCCTATCACAAATCTTTGGCTATACATCTGCTCAAAGCGGCAAGGATGTGCATTTCAACCTTCTGGTGTACAAAATATGTATCTTCACTGAAAGAACATGAGCTATGACTAAGCACCGTGTTCGGTGTGAAACATGACGGCGGCTGTGCAGTTAGTCTGTTTACTAGCCTAGATGCTATGATTTTAATTACATTTTTTAAATAAAGTTGAACAATTTGGAGTGCGGCTATCCAGCTACATCGTTTCTACTTCAGTTCCTGTTGCAAACAGAGCCAGCACCCTGTGGGATTGTGGAGACAGCTGTTTTGGGAGAAGTGATTACCTTAGAGCGGTAATTCTTTGTATTCTTTGTATTCACTGAAAGAATAGTTTATCAGAATTAATAAAATTGCTGAAATGTAGGAGCTGATCCATACAGCCCATGATAACCTATGCAAAATTCAACACTAAATGGGCCTATTGGATTAAATTTCAGTCTACTTCAGAGTATGATGAAATTTGGACCCTAGCTCGCTGATTGGATGGTAATTCCCTGTCTTTTTAGGAACTAGGTCAATTTGTGGCACGTTGAGATGCACATTCCTTAACTCCTTATTACATCCTTTTAAGCATGTTGACCTGCTTGTGTGTGGGGGGATATTCCAGTAGCCCTGTATTAACGTTTCCCCCTTTATTAGCCCCTCTCATACTTGCCCTCTCTTCTTTCACCTCCCCACTGATTTGCCTACCCCCTCTCCCCTCTCCCTCCTCCCATCACTCCCCCTATCTTTTTGATTTCTTCCTTCTTCTCTCATCCTCCTCTTCTCTTTTTCTGTTCCCTTTTGTACTTTTTTTCAGGGATATTTTTCCTCTGCTCCTTACTCCTTATCCGTATATCTATTAGGCAGGCACATCACCATGGTACGGTTACCCGTGGAGGGGATCCCAGTCTTTTTTTGCTTATGATCTCTCTATTTGCCTTTCATTTTAGCTTTTGGAAGTCATAAGGATTCTTTATGTATGTTATTCTCATTTATATCATTGTGCTCATAAACTTATATTATCTCTACTGACATTTATACTCTCCTTGTGCTGTAATTGCTATATCGCACCTTTAATATTTTGAGCTGATGCCATATTGTCTGGTTATATTTTTATTTTCTCTGATATATTTGTTCTATGTAGTTGATGTTATTAACTTATATTAACTTATACTAACTCATAAGTATATGAACCTCCACTAATTGGATTCAGTAGGTGTATGGCTGTACATTAAGGACCGGTTCACACAGCGAGGCGATGCGAGGCGACACGGCTCGCCTCGCCTCGCTCCCGCAAGTCGCCCCCGTTCTGTACAATGGAACCGTTCTGAGAGGAGCGACTCGAGTCGCTCCGACTCAGAAAAAAGGTTCCTGTACTACTTCGGGGCGACTTCGGGGGCGACTTGCATTGACTTCTATACAGAAGTCCTCTGCAAGTCGCCGCTGAGGTCCCCGCAGGTCGCGGCGAGGCAAGTCGGAGACGCCTCGCCGCGCCTCGCTGTGTGAACCGGCCCTAAGTGTTAATTTCTGTTTGAAACATTTCAGTCATGTTTTAATTATTAAATAAATGTGATTTCATGAAGGACAATTATGTAGTAGGAGGATGGGATTCTTTAGGCACCCAAAATCCATAAAATTAAACATTTGTATTTTAGGACAAAACATTAACAGCACATATAATTATAAAATGACCATTACAGTCTGATGCAAAATACAAGCACCACCCTAACAGTAAAACAGGCTGTCACAAAAAAACAGTTAACCCCAACATGTTTTAATTCAATTGATTGGATTTGAATAGAATTTAACTGAAATCCAGTGGGCTTAACCGTTGTTTGTGACAGTCTGTCTCTTTGCTGTTAGGGTGGTGCTTGTACTTTGTATCAGACTATAATGGTAATTTTATAATTATATGTGCTTTTAATGTTTTGTCCTAAAATGTAAAAAAAAAAAAAAAAAGAAATTGTAATTTTATTGATTTGTATCCTTGGGTGCATAACAAATCCCATCCTTCTACTACATATTTGTTCTTCATAATAAGGGATGAGGCACCCTAGCTACTAGCACTATCCGGGATCTACTGTTATTTCACAAACGTGATTTCATGGGGGAAAAGAATTATAGGGGAGACTCTGCCACTATATAAACACTGAAGTAGTTGACAATAGTATCCAGTAAAGAACAGATTAGCTATCAAATCAGCATGGGCAGGCCGCCACTGTCACAGGGTAATTAGGTCCATTAGGACTTACCTGACTTGCAATAAAAGCCAAAGGTTCCTTTCACATCTTTTTCCCAGCAGGAGATCTGTCCGCTGATTCCCTGCTGAGCAGAGTAGGTGGATGACAGGTCTGTGTCTGCTCAGCTTATGCAGAGAGGACACAGACACAGCCCGCTCTGCTCCATGGGCAGTTGGATGTAAACAGACCGGATATCTGTTTACACCCAACTGCCCTTCAATCCATTCCAGCCAGATGATGTTTATTTTTGCCAGATCAGATCGGGTTGGAGATAGGCAGATGTAAACTTTCACATGTCCGTTTACATCTGCCACTCCATAGAGGAGAATGGATGGCCTGATGAGGTCTCCCTGAAAAACAGATTGACAGACTCAATCGCACTGTTCGTGTAAAAAGGGCCTTAACCACTTGCTTACTGGGCACTTAAACCCCCCTCAGTCCCAGACCAATTTTCAGCTTTCAGCGCTGATGCACTTTGAATGACAATTGCGCGGGCATACAACACTGTACCCAAATGAAATTTTTATCATTTTTTTCCCACAAATAGAGCGTTCTTTTGGTGGTATTTAGTTACAGCTCGGAGTTTTATTTTTTGCTAAACAAACAAAAAAAGATGCAAAAAAAAAAAAATCATGTTTTAATAGTTTGTTATAAAATTTTGCAAACGGGTCATTTTTCTTCATTGAAGTGCGCTGATAAGGCGGCACTGATAGGCTGCATTGGTGGGCACTGATGGGCTGCATTGGTGGGCACTGATAGGCTGCATTGGTGGGCACTGATAGGCTGCACTGGTGGGCACTGATAGGCATAGTTAAGGCGGCACTAATAGGCACAGATAAGGCGGCACCGATGGGCACAGATAAGGCGGCACTGATGGGCAAAGATGGGCACAGATAAGATGGCACGGATGGGTGGCACGGATAAGTGGCACGGATGGGTGGCACGGATGGGCACTGATAGGTACCACAGATAGATGGGACTGATGGGCACTGATAGGTGGCACTGATAGGTGGCTCTGATAGGTGGCACTGCTGGGCACTGATGGGCGGCACTGCTGGGCACTGATGGGCGGCACTGGGGTGCAGCACCTTTGAGGCAGATTGGGTGGCACTGTGGGTGGCACTGTGGGTGGCACTGTGGGTGGCACTGTGGGGTGGCACTGTGGGTGGCACTGTGGGTGGCACTGTGGGTGGCACTGTGGGCACTATGGGCACAGACGGGGGGCACTTACTTTTACTTTTAGTTATAGTTCAGGATGGCACTGCGGGAGGCAGGTGGGCACTGGCAGGTGGCATGTGGTGCCTTGCATTGCTGGCCGTGATCGGGACTGATGTCCCGATCACGGCCGCCGGTGATCGGCTTTTTTTTTTTCTCCTCGCGCTGTCAGCGTGCGGAGGAATAATAGCCGATTACCGGCTCCGTTCTATCACATGATCAGCTGTCATTGGCTGACAGCTGATCACGTGATAAGGGGTCGGGATCGACCCCTTACACGGATCGGTGATCAGGCGAGTCTCACGGACTCGCCGATCACAGAGCGCGCCGCGCGCGCCCCTCAGGGGGCGCGCAGGCCGCTCGTAACCGGGACGACGTCAATAGACGTAGTCCCGGAAATCTAGGTCCGCGCTAATGCCGTCATTCGGCAATAGCGCGGTACCCAAGTGGTTAAACAGGGCTAAGTGATGTCTTAAAGCCATTTAGGCCAATCTATTTTGCAAGCCTGAGTAACATGACCCCATCTCAGACAGTTTTAAAAAATCAACATACAATTCATAAAATCTGATAAAGCTAAGTTAATAACAAGCATAAGGTTTAACATTTCACAAGTTGTACAGTCCTAAACACATTTAGACTATCATATATGGAAGGGAAAATAGATGTAATCTACTCCCTGTATGATCTGGATTTCTGAACTATATAATATTTTGTCTGTGTGAAATAACAATTGCATGCCGCACATTAATATGTGGGTTATCAGATCAAGGCATGTACACTGGAAATATGAATGCATTTAGAAAAGAGAGCCTGCATCAACAGTTGTGAGTCTATTTATTGAGAGCCAATGATTTGCTTCCCTTTATGCCCACTGACTGAACTTTACTAGAACTCAAAGAAACAAGGACTTTTTTAAAGTTACAGTGTTACTGAACCCACAACAGTAAAACCAGTCTGTATCTGTAGTAAAGCATGATTGTTATAGTCACTCACTCACTATGGAACCTAAGGGGTTAATCCTTCAAATTGTGTAAAAAAGGCTGTTTGATCCTGTCTTCTATAATCCTCCCTTCATCCACTGTCCCCAATCCATCTCCTTTGGAGTCACTCTGCACATAGTCCATTTGGTGTGTATTGCTAGAGAGTTTTTTTTTTTCTTGGGAGGGTGCATGTGATCAGTACAGGGCCAGACAGCACTGTCCAGACAGAGGGTCAGGGATCCTGTTGCCTCATATGACAGTCAGAGTAGCATAAAAACTCCTCCTACAAGCTTTAACCAGACACTAATAGAAGTCACAAGACTGCTATATACTGCTGATGAGAAAAGATATTTATGCGTTTATATTTACTAAAATAATTGCATTTCATTGTTCTGTGTACTGTGGGAGACCAGATATAGTGAATGTAGGGTCCTGGGTTTAGTAACACTTTAATGTTTTGCCATTGTAATTTTCTCTCTTCTGTTTCAAAATCTTTTCTTCTGTAAATATTTTGTTTCTTTTCCTTCATTGAAAAATATTTTAAAATTGTTAAAATTGTCTGTAATGCACTAAATCAAAACTTGAAGAATACATGACTTTTTGAAGAGCGCTACTGCATTATAAATCTCTGAACTATCCCTATCTGTGTAATACAGACATTACTTAGAAATCAGCATTGTTAACATAAATATTGTGACCAATTTTTTTTCTGATAAAAATGTGTGGTGGCAGTGGTTTGGAAATGTATCGGATAAATATCGTAGTTAGCCAATCCCAGTAATGATTGCTCTCAGTCTACCGTCACTTGGATTGTGGTCCTGTGAGCTGGAAAACCTTTATCAGGGGTGAGATTGAGACTGTTATTGTTACTGTACAAATTGCTGGCAGTGGCTGGGATCTAACATTGCTGTCGTCACATACTATTGACAGAGCATGAGAGCTGACTTGCTATTGTCATGACTATGTTCACTGAGAACTTCACCAAAACCTTCAAACGTTTTTAGAAACCTTAAAGATGAGCACATACCTCTTGCAGAGTGCATTGAGAGTTGACCGTGTAGAAGACATCTTCCCATGCAAGTATGTTAGAATTTATTTTATTTCACTGGGAGAAGAGCCTGGTAACGTGAAAGTCAGTCACAGAAATGTTTTTTTCTCCAATCGCTAAGTTCTGTCTACCCTAAGCAAAGAGAACTGTATAAAGCTCTGCTACACACAGCAGACCATATTTTATAAACTGGATGAGCTGCAGGGTGCGTGGCGAAGTGAAAATAAGGACAGCAAATAGCAATATCCATTCTTTATTATAAATGAGCTCCCTATAGGATTCAGAGAATTTTTGAACAGAGAGAAAAGAACTGTTGACCTGGTTAGCAAAGTAGCAGACTCTCTTTGTAAGTATTCCCCAAATTGTGGACCCTGCAGGCAATATTCTGTCAGAGCCAGTGAAAAATCAATGCATAGTTTTCCTCCCACTTTCAGTTTGTACAGTTCTACAGCAACCTAAATCCATTATGTCCATCTGGCCAACCTAAACGATGTGGACTTCCCTATCTTTACTCCCTCATACCAAGCTCAACTGGACAATCTGAATACACTGCAGCAACTGAATAAATGAATCCCTATGGTCTATCAACAGATTGCATTTGGAGAGCAATAGAAGTTTGTCTAAATACTGAAAAAAATAGTTTCTGATAATTTCTTGGAAAAAAGCAGATAGATCAGAAGGGAAACACTGAAACTAAAATTGGCAACGAGATGGCAAATTGCATGGTAATATGGATGATTCATTAAGTACAACCTACAGTCCTACAGTGTAGCTCAGGAGAGTAAAAAACAGCTAACCTAAGGATACCAACGGTCAAAATAGATAAACTTCAGGTAGCGCTAGAACTAAACATAAATTAATAAAAGGTAGCAAATTAAGCAAAATCATAAAGCATATGTATAATATTGGCAGCAAAGTTGAACTAAAATCAAAACATTGACAGATCACTAGCATCAGTGCAGCTAGATGCTGTGCTCTGTAATACCAAAGACTGCACAACGTGTTTGGAGTGGCTCAAACCTGTGCAATAAATATCAAGCATAATGCATTTGATTACATTTTTATTTTCATATTTCTTTTTTTCATAAGTTAATAAAGTTCATTATGGATTAATAGTTTGAATCAAAACGCATCAGTTCAGGTTGTAGGTTACTTCACCAGGTTAGGAGAGGTGTTTTTTTCTTTTATTCTCTGGAAGTACCAACTCTCATACCGTGATCAATAGGAGTGTCCACGGCCAGAACCCCGGTGCTGACTTAGCACTCTCTTTCTGTCTCTCCCACAGTCCACTATATCTATTGCTCCACAGCATTCTACTGTAGCTGCACATATGCTGGTGATTTGTGTCAGTCAACACTTTGCGGTTTTCAACTTTGTTGCCAGTATTATACATATAAACGTCCACATGTGGTGCTAAACTAAAAAATAGCACACAGTCTTTCAGAAGAAGGGAACGATGAAATCCCTTCACCAGCTTCAGTGTGTATAGAAAAGCACACCACACCACCCGTGGGTGAAGACACAAGCACGCTGAGAGCGATTTTTAAATCTTTGATGTTCGATTTTATCTACTTTGATGTAAGTGCACCTTAATAAATAATTTCAGTTCTCTGTACGGGCTTCACTATGTGCTGCTTTATTTCTTCATTGGTGATGTTGTCCCCATTAATGGTAGAAAATGTTTTTATGATACACCTGGCTGCTGGATGCCCTGGCTATTTGGATGCCTTTGAGCAGTGTTTGATGCAAGTCCTTTCCATATGATTCAGCCATGCCAAGTCATCTGACCAGAGAGTGGAGCTGGAATCATTGCTAAGTTGTTGACATTGTTGTAGAAATTTTATTAAGATGTATTTAATATGAAATATCACACTGTTAGTTCTTCTGCAGCCAGCTCTAAAGAGTGGACTGGGGCAGACTGACGCTGGTTGAGACACATTTTGGAAGTGGAAAGCTTCTTGAGGATGCAGAGAAGTGTTTGCAGAGTGAGGATATGTCTGCCAGAGACGGGCCCCTGTGTATTGCACAGACACTCGTCTGGGGGGATGTGTTCACTCTGTAAAGACATTATTGGTTGTGGATGGGGGATGTGCGTTTGTGGTTATGGCCAGGGACAGTGTCCATGATTTCAAGGCCAGCAATGCGGCTTCCTTTGTCCAGCTGAAGATGATGGCTTACAGGTACAGGGGGTGGGAAATCATACACGCTGCCCCTGCCCAGACACGGCCACAGACTGTTCATTGGTTGAGATTTGTATAACTTCTGTTTGAAGGAATGCCTGTGCTTGATTGGCCGATTGTGAAACCATCAAGCTCTATTGTTAAGTACTCTAAATAAACATAACAGATGCTAGAGGGACAGTCGACCTGTGGAGCTAAGGATGTAAGGATGGTGGTCATGTCTGTTTTACTCGGGAAACAGGGGTACATTATACCAAGAAGCTGAAGGGGCACTCTATTAGCATAGGAGACGGATTACGCTCCGCATATAGTGGAATTTCCATGACTGCTTTTCATTCATTTCTGGTAAGGAAATTGAATGACACTGTGGTGTGGTGTGCCTTTCTACACACACTGAAGCTGGTGAAGGGATTTAATCTCTTCTTCTTAAAGACTGTGTGCCAATTTTTAGTTTAGCGCCGCATGTGGACTTTTATTTTACTTATTTGTAAACAAATTGTGCTGGCTGCTTTTATTTAGGATCATTTAGGATTTAGGATACCCACCTGTTCCTTATTGTTATTAGTATTATACATCAAGGGAAAAAAAGGTACTCCTTGCAACAACAGTGTGATTGCTTAAGGCCCATAAACACGATCAGACTTTTTGACAACAAACATGCAAATTAGCTGTTTTGGAGCAACATCCGACCGTGTGTACGCTCCATCGGACAAACTTTTTTGGTTTTCATCTGACTTTTGTTGGCTGTGCAAACGGACAAACTTTCTGGCAACAAAAGTCTGATGGAGAAAAGTCTGATCGTGTGTACAGAAAACCATAGGACTTTTGTACAAAGTACAAACAGGCATGCTCAGAACCAATGCAAAAGATCAGACAACAATACAGAAGTTGACCAAAGGTGGCGGTGAAGAGCAGAAAAACCATGTGATTTGGTGAAAGTTGGCTGAAAAAGTCCTGCCGTGTGTACAAAACTCCAAGGGAAAGTTTGTACAAAGTCCTATCGTATGTATGAGTCTTTATAAGTATAACTTAGCAACTTGTGCTTTCAAAATATATCCCATCCACAACGAGTGAGTGGTTTGGGGGAATAAGGTAAGTTTTTTTTGTTCTGTCCAACCTGCTGGTTAAACGAAAAACAATGACTCATTATTGGGCTGCCTTAAGCCTGGTACACACTAAAATAAAAATGGTCAACTCTGGGTGGGAAATGCTGTACTAACCATGCAAGGTTAGTCCAGCAATCTCTCCCCGCTGATCTGATGTGTTCTGATGCCCCCCCCCGCCAGAAGACTCCAATCAGCACTCTCTGCCATTGGCTGAGAGCCCTAATTGGGAGTTGTTGGCTGCTGGCTTTCCAGCATTCACGTCCTACAGAAGCAGGCCGAACGGCTGGCTTCTGTCGGACAGACTGACATACACATGGGCAGAATGTCAGTCGCTAATTTTTGTATCGTCAAATATCTCCCGACATTCTGCCTGTGTGTATGATGCTTTAGACCTAAATGTTTTATTAATATACATTTTCCCTCCTTGTTTCGGCTCATGTAAACTCTAGATTCCTTGGACCATTTTTTTGTCTTTTGTCTGTGTTCCACTTTAATGTAATTATATTAAACGCAATTTACTTCCAGTAAAATGTTGCATGTCATTTCAGGATTTCATGTTTTCCAAGAAGGTATGCTGACATCCAAGGGACATCCAAGGGATTATTCCACAGGCCTTGCTAGATCAAGAAGAAGAAAGCAGTAGCTTAAGTCACAAGAACATTCAGACAGCAGACTCAGCAATAATTACAGTATTGATTTGTTTTCATCCTGGACATACTGTAGGTAGCAGATTGCATGTTACAGTCTCAGTGATTCGGTGATCACAGCGCACGCAGGGAGCGTGCACAGGGGATGCCGTCATATGACGGCCTCCCGGGTATTCAGATGCGCGCTGTGGCCGTCATTCGGTTATAGCACGGATGTCAAGTGGTTAATCATTGTTTTCTTTCTTTTTTTTTTTTTTTTCTCTGTTGTTTTGTTTTTATTATATTTGTTGGTGGTTATTTTTTCTGTTGTTCTTAATCCATGAAATGTTTTTAAATGTATCAGTTGAGATCTTTTTATGTATGCATGAGCTGCTCTCTTAGAACAGGTGTTTTTGTGTGTGGCCTGATTCAGGTGATCAACTTAAATAGCCTGCTCGGAGAGCATATCAATGTTGTGAACAAGCAAGGTACATGCGTGTAAAACATGTCAACTGTAGGGATGAGCTCCGGCGTGTTTGCATACTCCACGTGCAGAGCCCGCCAGGAAGTCAGCGCAGCGCTGCGCTAATCACAGGCAGTGAGACATTGCCAATCTCTGCAGCCGCACTTCGGAGCAATGTCTCACTGCCTGTGATTAGCGCAGCACTGCGCCGACTTCCTGGCGGGCTCTGCACGTGGAGTATGCGAACACGCCAGGGCTCATCCTTAGTCAACTGCAATCCCTGTAACTTGTCTGGCTTTAACAAAAAAGACTTTCGTCAAGCAATCTTGTGGTTCCGGTGTGTGACCATTGCGTTTTGTTTTCCTAAGTATTTCATAATAAGCTAGTATGTGATGCATGTCTTTTGTCTTGCATTTATGACTTCCTCTCCACGTTTTCTACCCATGCCTTAAATACTTTGATAAAATTAGTATTTGGTTAAATACTAAAGGAAAATAGTCTGTGCACTAAAAGTACAGTTGCTGTAGATCTGAGAGGAACATGCAAGGAAAATAGAAAAACGGCATATTTGCTTGCACCTGATTGAATGATAGAAATCAGCAGAGCTTTCCCTCATTTCAGAGCTTCCCCCCAGATCTAGCACAACTGCATTTGCAGTGCACAGTATATTTGCCTTTGCCTCTACAGAAGTTGTGGTGACTATAGACTCACAGGTAATTTGTATATCTAATGCATTGCTTTTGTATACAGTATATTTCCTTTGCTTTATTTAATTTTTACTTCTGCCAAACTAAATTGAATAAAAAAAAGCATTTTAAAATATTTTTCTTTTGTCATTTAGTCAGGTAAATATTAAACATTGCATATAAATGTTATGTTATCCATCCAGCCAGCAGACCAGGTTCTGCAGATTCCATCCTTATTTACAGCTATGCTGTGGTTTCAGCCAGACAAAGCACGCCTGAAGGCAAGCTACTTCTGCTGTGCTGTTTCTACAGATAACCCATAGTGCTATGAGAATATTTTGCTGTTTATTAAAAATGTGATTAAAAAAATATATACATATAGTAAAAAAATATTGAAAACATCAGTTCAAAATCTTAACTAACTAAAAATTTTATTAGAACTGACCTAAATCCAGTTTAGTGCCCCATTAAGTTGTAGTAAACAAAATACACAAAGTTGAGATATTTTTACTATTTGATCGAAAATAGATAATATATAGACCAGGATTTGTTTTATTATGTCATCTCAAATAAATTCTTAAATCCAAGACATCAATATTTGGGTACCATTCAGTTCTGACTCTAAATAAAAGGAAGGTAAACTTCTCTTAGTTATTAACAGCCTGGGACATTCCTTTTTTTCTTTTAAGTACTGTATGATTTTGGCAACAATTTGGCAGATAAAAGATTGCAGATTAGCATGGAAGGAGAACCACACACCCAGCACACACTAGAGCCTCTTCTTTCATCACCAGTGTTACAACTGGTAATCCAAATAGGAGCCTGCTGAGGTGCAAGAAGATAGATGCCTATGACATTAAAGCTTTCTTCAAAAAGCATATCTCAAGCCAGAGTATCTTTTAGGAGGCAATTACACCGGCAGCCTTCAGTACAGGCCTTTTACGACAAGAAAAAGGGACCTATGAAAAAAAGTTTACTCCTTATCTGTCATCACCAGCATGCTTGCACAACTCCGTTTTGTGAAGGGTGACTTATAGCAAAAGAAATGCAAAAAAAAAAAACATCTAATGACAGAGTAGAAAAAATAATACAAGGAAGCTATCTGTGGAGGGGAAATGTGGGTCTTATTCAGCCCGGGGGTTGTACAGCATGTCTGGGGCTGTATAGGTTACATGTATGTAAGTGGCATGAATACCAACAACTGCTGTGTGGAGAATACACCTATGCTATTCTATCGGCTTTGACAGCTTCTTGCCAGGATAGTGCAGGCAGGTTCAAATGCATAGAACATGTTTGAAATCCAGGACTCACGATCAGAGGAAAAGTCCTGACCACAATGGCGAACCCTATTAAAGTCTTTGAAGGCTTATATGCAATTAATTGCCCATAAAGAGGATTTGGGAGTTTGGGTACTGCCCTGGGGGACATGTATCAAAGCAAAACATTTATTTATTAAAAGGATTGTTTTTTCAGGCACAATGATGCTTAAAATGCAACAATAAAAATGAAAAATTACTTTAAATATAGTGCTGGGGGTCCCCTTAGTCTGCCCGTAAAGTGGTGCATCTGTAGCATGTATAGAAAATGCTGCTGCAAAACTTACATTTCTAAAGAAACAAAAATGAATGAAATGACATTTGAATTGGCAGCAATAGAACAATGTTAAAAAAAAAGGTTGTGCCCCCCCCCCCCCCCAGTTCATACCAGGCCCTTCATGTCTAGAATGTATTTTAAGTGGAATCCTGTGCCAAACTTAAAAAAAATGGCATGGGGTCTCCCCAAGATCCATACCAGACCCTTATCCAGATGTGGAGCCTGCAGGCCAGGAAAGGGGGAGTGAGCGAGTACCCCCCCCAAAACATACCGGGCCACGTGCCCTCAACATGTGGAGGTGAGTGCTTTGAAGCAGGGGGGAATCTGCCCCCCCACCCATGTTGATGGGGACAAGGGCCTCATCGCCACAACCCTGGACTGTGGTTGTAGGGGTCTGTGGGCAGGGGGCTTATCAGAATCTGGAAATCCCCTTTAGCAAGAGGGTCCACAGATCCCGGCCCCTTCTCCATTTGAATGAGTATGGGTGTCAGAGACCATGAATCAGACCAAGACAGAAGTACAGTTTACTTTTATTATTAAACAAGTGTGATTAAATAGAACAAACGTAGTCAAAACATAGCCAAAGTTCGGTAACCAGAACGGATAGTCAGACCAGCAAGAAAGTCAGGAAGACTGGAACAGCAAGCAGGATCTGGAGCTGGAAGGAATGTCAGCCAAGCAAGTCTTTAACTGGAATGCAGCAGATAGTCTCTATGATGTTGACCAAAGTGAAAGCAGAGATCATCTGGGCTGGATGGCTTAAGCAGGCAGGACTGACAAGCAGGATATCATCAACAGGTGAGTCACTGTGGAAAGATAGAATCTGGCAATTAGCCGACAGCTGAGAGGCCAGCTCAGAGAAGGAAGGGCTGAGCCCAGCCCTGACAATGGGGTACATACCCCTACCCATTCACCAAAAAAGTGTCAAAAAGTAATGAAAACACAGACAGTTTTTGACAAATCTTTTATTAAAAAATAAAAAAAAGTGGCTCCTAAATGTCAATCATGACGCCTGCCACACTGCCGGACCCAAAGAACAAAAAAAAGTCACTCCACAGTCAACTAAGGCAAACCGCTGAATGCCTGGCTTGTCAGTTCTTCTATAGGTAAGGGCGGGGCCACCTGGCAACTTAATCTGGTAAATCGGTCGGTGATATCACAAGGAGGCAGTGCCAACAGGTGACGTTACCAAGTGGCTCCGTCCCTTACCTATATAAGAACTGTCAAATGGCAAGCCAGGCATTTGGCAATTTTGCCTTAGTGGACAGTGGATCAATTTTTTTTCCTTTCTTTTTGGGTCCATTGGTGGCGGCGGTGGCGGCGGTGGCGGCGGCGGCGGCGGCGGCATCATGATTGACAATTTATCTACATTGGGGGACACAGTTTTTTTTTGTTTTTTTTTAAATAGAGGAATTGGCAAAAACTCTGTGTTTTTATTACTTTTTGACACTTTTTTTGGTGAATGGGTAAGGGTACTATGTATGTATTTTTTATTAAATTTTTCCGATTGTTTGTAGAGAATTCCAGCGGACAAAGTGCCATGCATGCTCAGATTAAATTACGAGACCAAAGCTATTGGCTACTAGCCTGTATGTTGTCCCATCGCATGCAGCGAACGCCACCTCATTCCGAACGTTTGGATTCTCCGACAACTTCGTGTGTCTGACCATGTGTATGCAAGACAAGTTTGGCACCAAATCCGTCAGGAAAAATCCGATGGATTTTGTTGCCGGAATGTTCGACTGTGTGTACAAGGCATTAGAATGCACTGTGCAGTGCACAGTGAATTGCATGGTGTTCAGTGGGGTGAACACACCCTGAAAATTTGTGTGGTTTCTGAATGCGTGAACAGGCGAACAAGCAATGTTCAGGCTGAGCTTTTGTTTTTCTTTCATTCACATATCAACCTGCCACGCATTTAACCATTCAGATCCACTATGCCAGCTAAAAAAAACTTACAAGAGTACCCACGCTGTGGATAAGATAACAAAACTTGCCCCAAAAATATGTAGGAAAAATAAACATAAAACATGAAATATAATAGGTTGCTGTTGTTGTGCTGTGTAACAACACATACAATGCTTAAATATTAATCCCCAGGGTAACAGCGCTACCTCCCATAATGTCAGGTGTAAGAACCACTATAATAGCAAGCAAAAATAATATAAATTGGAAAAAACAAACATACAAAAGAGTGTCCATGTTTAGTGACAGTTCCAATTTATACAAAATAGTGCTCCAAAGGCAATAAAGAGGTGCTCCAAAGTGTATTTTCGCCAGAAAATGACAGACACGTGGATTTCCCACCGAACTCACCAGATGGTTTGTGTTAGCAAGATAGTCAAAAACAGCATGTTTACATAAATCCATTTATCTCAGTCTCCGTATTGCCCACAACTCTTTGTTCAGTCCTCTTTTTGTGCTGTTACAATTTCTGTTATTTTTGTTTGCTATTTTGTAAGTGGTTCTTACACTTTACATTAGGGTAGATAGTGTTGTTACCCATAGGTATTTGGGAATTAATATTGAACCACTTATGACAAGCTACCATAACATTACCTCAAACCTTGCATTTGTTCCCAGAAGATGTTACACAGTGATATGTAGTTTTAAACCCATCCATAGAGTTCCATAAAATATTTTCATGTAAAAGTCCCATTAGGGAAACTAACTAAAAGCACGTAGACTGATGGGACCTATTATAAAAAAATCATTGCCACAAGGACTTTTGAATACAGCATTTAACACATAACTTTGACATGTTTTAGACACCTCCTGTCTCTCTTTGGAAACAAGAGATTTATGCCTTACAACTTTCATAGTTTGAATTGATGGACTTGGGTCTTGTTTCAACCTCACCTACTATGTAACTAATGTATTCCTCATATAATCTCCCAGTGGTACTACTTTTTACTATAGTTCAGGTCAAAATTCCCATTTAACCCCTTTGTTTTTTAAACTTGAATTTTGTAGCTCTGGTGAACTTTTATGTTAGTTATCTTATCTCCAGGAATTTTCTACACATCTCTTTCCTCTTGTAACTTTAATGTATCTGACTCAGAAAAATGATATTCTAAACACAGAAATTATATTTTGGGAGATTGTCAATCCACCTTTTTAGATGGCAAATCCTAGTGTTCAACAAGCCATTACAGTATGTAGGTTTATTAAATGTGTATGTCTTTAGCCGATAGAGCTCAACTGTCTACCCTCAACATCGGCCATTCCCCACCTCATCTTACCTGAGCTCAAGGTGCTGCTGCAAAAAAACAGCAGCACACAGTCCCAAAAATGGAGGAATAGAGAGGGACAGCACACACATTGGGAGATCTTTTCACCATAGTAAAAGTAGACAAACATCTGGTGAACCTAGGAGAGCCGGCAGAGAACTTCACCCACAATTTTCAGCAGCACACAAATGCAAATATGTTTACAAACAAAATACATAATGTATAGATAATAAATAACTAAAAAATGCAGATACAAAAAAACAAAAGGAATAAAAAATACATAAACCGTAACATAATAATAAATGTACCAAAGAATACATTTTAGCATAAATAAGAAAAATATATTTACACAAACTAAAAGTGTAATCTTAATGTTACTGACTCCTTTGTGTATATCCAGGGGTGGGTGGGGGAAGAGTGTCAATTTCGCCTCTTATGTTCAATACGGCAGAGGCCGCTGCCCGCTACCATTTTTTTCTTCTTTAGGAAGTCTGGCCAGGTAGGCGGGGGCACAACTGCGGCAGCCAGCCAGCCGGCCACCATTACATTCTTGGAGTTGTAGTCCATGCTCAAGCTCTCTGTGTTGAGAGCAGCGCAGAGGAAACTACAACACTACAACTCCTGGAGTCTTAGAGGCAGGGCACACCAGAGAGCCAGGACACATGACTTGCCAGGCTGTGGGGCCCCAGGACCAGGAGCATCATCCCCCTGGGAGGCCGTGGCATGCAAGAACCTGCTATGCTGAGCTTTCAGGTGAGAGACCCCCAAATCCCACCCCCCCCCCATACACCCCATTTACCCTGCCCCAGTGATCAGGCTGCATTGATGGGCACTGGCCAGGCTGCATCAATGGGCACTGGTGAGGCTACGTTGATGGACACTAAACAGGCTGCATTGATGAGCACTAAACAGGCTGCATTGATGGTCACTAATCAGGTTGCATTGATGGGCACTGGTGAGGCTGCATTGATGGGCACTGATCAGGCTGCATTGGTGGACACTGGTGAGGCTGCAATGATGAGCACTGGTGAGGCTGTGTTGATGGGCAATGATCAGGCTGCATTGATGGGCACTGATTGGGCTGTACTAATGGGCACTGGTGAGGCTGCGTTGATGGGTACTGGTGAGGCTGCTTCAATGGCACTAGTGAGGCTGCATTGATGGGCACTGATCAGGCTGCATTGATAGACACTGATGAGACTGAGCTGTTGGGCGCTGGTGAGTATGCATTGATGGAAACTTATGAGGCTGCATTGCTGGTAAGGCTAACTTGATGGGCACTAAACAGGCTGCACTGATGGGCACTAAACAGGCTGCATTGATGTGCAGTAAACAGGTTGTATTGATGGGCACTGATTAGGCTGCATTGATGGGCCTATCAATGGGTTCTGATTATCTAGACTAATCAGGCTTCATTGATGGGCACTAATGAGGCTGCATTGATGGGCACTGATCAGGGTGTATTGATAGGCACTGATGAGGCTGCATTGATGGGCACTGGTGAGGCTGCATTGATGGCACTGGTGAGGCTGAATTGATGGGTACTGATAAGGCTGCATTTATGGGAATTGGTGAGGCTGCATTGATGGGCACTTATGAGGCTGCACTAATGGACACTGGTGAGGCTGCATTGATGGGCACTGGTGAGGCTGCATGGTGGGGACCAATCAGGCCGCATTGATGGCCACTGATGAGGCTGAGCTGTTGGGCACTGGTGAGGCTGCATTGATGGGCACTGATCAGGCTGCATTGATGAGCACTGATGAGACTGCATTGAAAAACCAGGTAGGCATGGATGGTGAGCTGATTCAGTGGTTCAATGGGCCACTTACCTACACTTGTTCCCCAGGCCTAAGGCTGCCAGCTGTCAGGGCTCTATCCCCACTGAATTGGCGAATCTGCGTGCACGCATGCGCACACGCGCAGCTGGGCAATCCAGGCATCGGCGCGCGTGTGTGTGCGCCGATGCGCACCTCAGGCGCATGTACGTGTTAGCGCTGTTTCATGCCAGTGGCCCTATTTAAAGATGTCACCTACACTTATGCAGCACTGTTGGTTTGCGGCTCTGTACCCGAGATTCCTGATACCTGCCTGTTTGATTTGTGATTCTTGACCCGGCTTCTGTCTGACCTTGCTGACCTCTCCAACCCTGATACTGGCCTGCCTGACTCTGTTTATGGACTTTGCTTGATTACTGCTGCTTAACCTCTGCCTGCCATTGACCTTGCTTTGCCTACTGTATCTGCCTGACCGCCTATCGTCTGTGACCCGGCCTGCCTGATCATCCCTCTGTTTGCTTAGAGTGTGCTGTATTCCATCCAGGTCCTGTTGCCACTGTCCCGTTGTCTGCTAGCTTCTCATTGCTGATCCACAGTCATCTCTGCCATCTCCTGCAGTTCCAGCTATCCTGAGGATCACAACTGAACTCTGCACCAGCCGCTGCAACCTGCTCAGACACTCCTACCCCGCTGTGCTCATGGGACCACTGTCTCCATTCCAGTGGGCCCTGAACCAGAGCCACAAGAGAGATCTTCTCCTGCCAAGTCTGGCTCGCCACCAGGTACCTAACAGTACAAACAGCCATGAAGGAGATCTGCACCCATCTTGCGGCCCTCACACAGGCTGTGAAGTCCTTACAGGAAGGTTATACCAAGCTGGAGGAACAGGTCCAGCATCTCTCCAGTCCCAGTCCCATGGCCGCTGCACCTTCTGCGCTACCTACACAGCCTGATTCCCAGCCTGCAGTGGTGATGCTTCCACCAGAACCGAGGGTGCCTATTCCTGAAAGATTCCCGGGGGACCGATTGAAATTCCAGGTTTTTCGCAATGCCTGCCAGCTGTACTTTGCCCTCCAACCCAGGACTTTTTCTTTAGAAGCTATAAAGGTGGGATTCGCGATTTCCCTGTTGCAAGGAGAGCCTCAGACTTGGGCCCATCATCTTCTAGAGGGAGAAAGCGCTTTGACTCAATCCCTTCCTTCCTTCTTTGAAGCAATGGGACAGCTTTACAAGGATCCCCAGCGAACCACCACAGCCGAATCTGCTCTGTCTGCACTTCAGCAAGGTCGTAGAGCGGCCGAGGACTATGTTACAGACTTTAGACGCTGGAGTGCGGACACCCAGTGGAACGACGCAGCTTTAAGGCACCGTTCCACATGGGCCTTTCAGAAGGACTTAAAGATGAACTTGCCCGTGTTGGTAGTCCAGATTCCCTGGAAGGCCTAATCACTCTAGCCATCCAAATAGACCGCCGGCTCCGGGAACGCCGATCCGAACATTCCTCCCAACTTAACCACCTGGCTTGGATGACTGCAAGGGCTCCAACTCCTGCTTCCCATTACCTATCTCCTCCACAGGTGGATCCTGCCAGTACTGCTTCTGACACTTCCGAGCCAATGCAGCTAGGACTTATGTGTCCCACCTTGCCTCCTGAGGAACGTGCTCGATGCTGGCAGTTGAACTTGTGTCTCTACTGCAGTGGGTCTGGACATTATGTGAAAAACTGCCCTGTTAAGATACGTAAGTGCCTTTTCTTTGTTTCTGCCAATCCTGCATCCTTGTCGGCCAACACAACCCACCTTGCTCTCTCTCTCTCATTGCAGTTCTGGGGAAAGACGGTCTCAGCGCCATCATTGACTCTGGAGCATGCAGTTGCTTTGTTGATGCCACATTTGCAAGCCACAGCGCCTAGAGGCGATTCAGTTCGCATTGTGCGCTATACAAGTATTTCATTCATTCATTCATTCATTGCCTCTTTGGGAGAAGACCCATGGACTATCCGTCTTCCTGACTGAAGGTTCCCGCATTAAATCGGCTCAAGTAACCCAGGAGACCCAGGAACTACTGACCCTTGACGTGATCTCCTCTTCCTTATTTCCTGTGATCCTGGACATACCCTGGCTTCAGGCCAATAACCCCTCTATCAACTTGTCCACCGGTGAAGTGAAATTCCAGTGCCCTTACTGTCAAGAACATTGTCTACATGAGACCCCTGTCCTGCCCGCTACTCTCTTTTGCTTGGACTCTGATCAGAATTTATGCCAGTCTGTGCCTGAACCATATCACGAGTTTCTTGACGTTTTCAGCAACTCCCTTCCACCCCTACCATCCCAATGACTGCCCCATCGAGCTCCTTCTAGGGGGCCAAGATTCCGTTTGGGCGCATTTTTCCCTTGTCGGAGAAGGAGCAGGAGGAATTGAAAACTTACATTATTGAAAATTTGGAAAAGGGATTTATCTGCCATTCGACTTCCCCAACAGGCGCTGGAATATTTTTTGTCTCTAAGAAAGACCAGACGCTCTGGCCCTGTGTGGATTATCGTGAAATGAATAAGATTACAGTAAAAAAACGCTACCCTCTGCCCCTGATACCAGAGCTCTTTCAGAAATTGAGATCGGCCACAATTTTTACTAAATTGGATTTGAGGGAGGCCTACAACCTGGTCCGTATTCGGGCCAGGGATGAAGGGAAGACAGCTTTCCGAACCCGTTTCGGGCACTATGAATATCTAGTCTTGCCCTTCGGCCTCTGTAACGCCCCTGCAACCTTTCAGCATCTCATTAATGACGTGTTTAGAGATTTTCTGGACATTTTTGTAATTGTCTATCTGGATGATATTTTGATTTTCTCCGGATCACTTCAACAGCATCGGGGAGATATGTGGGCAGGGTGTTACTCCGTCTCCGTCAGCATGGACTGTATGCAAAGGCAGAGAAATGTAAATTTGAGCAGCAAACATCCAATTCCTCGGGCTCGAGATCTCCCCAATAGATATCAGAATGGATCCTCAAAAAGTGTCTGCTATACTGGACTGGCCGGCACCCGCAGATAAAAAGGGGATGCGTTTCGTAGGCTTTGCAAATTTTTAAAGGAAATTTATCAAGGGGGTCTCTGCCATAATCACCCCCATCACTCAGCTGAAAAAGCAAAACGTAAACTTCCACTGGGGTCCGGGGGCCCAGGAAGCCTTCGAAAAACTCAAAAGACTTTTTACATCCTATCCTCAGCCACCCTGATCCTTCATTGCCGTACATCTTAGAAGTAGATGCTTCCGAAGTAGCGGTGGGAGCAGTCGTGTCACAACAACAAGGCCGCAATGACTTGATGCACCCCGTGCGGTTCTCCTGCCAGAAACTCTCTCCTGCTGAGAGAAACTATGATGCCGGTGACCGAGAACTACTTGCCATCAAATCAGCATTAGAGAAGTGGAGGTACTTGTTGGTAGGCGCGGTTCATCCAGTGTTAATTTACACCGACCACAAGAACCTCGAGTATTTAAGGGCAGCCAAGCGAATGGCTAAGACTGAGTCAGAGTCTTAGCCCTTCTCCATGACCATCCATTAGCAGGACACTTTGGGGCTCGCAAGAACATGTAACTTGTGCAACGCACTTTTTGGTGGCCTGGTTTAAGGGAATTGTGCAAGAAATATGTCAGCTCCTGTCCTGTTTGCATCCGAAGCAAGGCAACAAAAAATCGGGCCTGGGGACTACTAAAACCTCTTCCTGCATCTGATCACCATGGACTTTATAGTCGACCTTCCATGTTCCAACGGATGCACAGCCATTTTTGTGGTCATAGATCGACTATCTAAGATGGCCCATTTCTTACCTTTAAAGAGGACCCCTTCTGCTTCTGAGGCAGCGCATATTTTCATCATGGAGATCATTAGGTTGCATGGGATACCTGCTAATATAGTATAGGGGGGTCCAATTTAAATCTCGGTTCTGGAGCGCCCTGTGTGAGATCTTGAAGATCGAGCTAGCTCTGTCATCAGCTTATCACCCGCAAACCAATGGGCAGACAGAACGAACAAATCAGACTCTTGAATAATACATCAGATGTTTAACGTCCTTTGTACAGGATGACTGGGTGTCCCTGCTGCCCCTAGCAGAATTTGCATATAACAATGCCAGTCATTCGGCCACAGGACAGTCCCCTTTTTTGGCAATTACGGTTTTCACTTATCATTTCTCCCTGATTTTCTTCCAGAATCTCCAGTTTTGGCAGTCCAGGGCACGGTGACCTTCCTCAGCTGCAATAACCGGGTATTGCAAGAAGCGGTAGCCAAGGCCCAGGCAGACAGTAAGAAAACCTTCGATCGGAAGAGAAGAGGAGAATTAAAACTATAAATCAGAGACCAGGTATGGCTTTCTACGAATAACCTTAAATTAGCCTGTCCATCTAGGAAGCTTGCACCCAAGTTCTTGGGACCCTTCCCTGTGAAGAGGAGGATTAAAGAAGTATCTTACGAGCTGTCTTTACCTGATTCAATGAAAATACACCCAGTTTTTCATGTGTCCCTGTTAAAACCCTCTGTGCTTGGGGAGGGGCTGGAGAGCCCGCCTTATATACAAAAATGGGAAAGGGAACTAGGTTCACAATGTGATAAAGGTACACAGGGAAAAAATTTTAAACTTGTCCATAGATCGGCAGCGGATAGCTTTACTGCAGAAATGAATTATAAATGTATTTCAAGATGGTACGCTACACCAGATAAAATCCATAAATTCCAGCCGAGTAGGTCAGGGGATTGCTGGCGAGGGTGTAAAGTGGCAGGGACGATGACTCATTTGTGGTGGAGTTGTCCAAAAATTAACACATATTGGAAAAAGATTTTATATTATGTAAAAGAAATTACTAATACCATAATCCCGGAGGATCCGTGGATCGTTCTATTCCATGGCACTAAAGGAGAAATAAAAAAATATCAAGAGTCATTAGTCCCGCATCTTTTGAATGCCGCAAAAAGAGTGATTCCTAAGAACTGGCAAAAAGAGGAAAGTCCACCAATCTGGGAATGGATTGACGCGGTAGAAGAAACTTACCAAATGGTCAGACGTAGGGATAGATATGAGGATAAAGACCTGGCAATAGATAACTGGCAGAAGTGTAAAAAGTTTAAAAAAACCTGGAGCTATGCTGAGCAGGCCAGAATATAAAGGGATAAGGGGAGGAGGCCTGATTGTTGTTTTGACGTTTATTTTCTTGTTTCTTCTTTGGGCTTTCTTTTTCTTTCTTCTACCCGCATAGGAAATAAAAGAGGGGGGGGGGGGCGGGGGGAGAGGGGGGGTAAAATAATGTAAAGATGAAGCGTGAGGGTTGTTTGGGTTAACTATCAGGGATAGTATGGAATAGAGGGGCTCTTCCTTTTATACATGATTGAATAAAGACTATTGTTGGTAATGCCAATGTAAAAAGACGGGCTACAATGATGTGAAGACGAGGAAAACTAAATGAACGTCAAGTTGATTGGAGCCTTGCAGATAAATTTGCTGATGTAGCAGGGAAAAAAAAAAAAAAAAAAAACCCTCTGTGCTCGATCCTTTCCCAAATAGAGGAACCAGACCGCCTGAACCCGTCTTAGTTGATGGTAGCAAAGAATACGAGGTAGAGGCTATTCTTGACTGTAGAAGGCGGCAAGGGCAAAGACAATTTTTGATTGAGTGGAAGGGTTACGGCCCGGAGAGCAATTCTTGGGAGCCTGATAGCAATCTGCATGCTGAAAGGTTGATCTGTGACTTTTTCTCCTCCCACCCTGAAAATAAGGACTTGTTGGGCACCTGGAGGTTGCCCCTTGTGGGAGGGCAATGTCAGGACTCTATCCACACTGAACAGGTGAATCTGCATGCGCGCCGCTGGGCAATCCAGGCATTGGCGTGTGTGTGCTCCGCTTCGTGCCTCAGGTGCACGCACATGCACAATGGGCGCGTGTGTGCACACAACGTGCTCACACGCGTGCGTGTTAGCGCTGTTTGGCGCCAGTGGCCCTATTTAAGGATGTCAGCTACACTTATGCAGCGCTGTTTGTCTGCAGGTCTGTACCCAAGATTCCTGATACCTGCCTGTTTGATTTGTGATTCCTGACCCGGGGTCTGTCAGACCTCGCTGACCTCTCCAACCCTGATACCGGCCTGCCTGACTCTGTTTATGATTGATTACTACTGCTGAACCTCTGCCTGCCATTGACCTTGCTTTGCCTACTGCATCTGCCTGTCCACCTATTTGTTGTGACCCGGCCTGCCTGACCATCCCTCTGTTTGCTCCGAGCGTGCTGTATTCCATCCAGGTCCTGTTGCCGCTGTCCCGGTGTCCGTCGGCCTCTGATTGCTGATCTACAATTATCTCTGCCATCTCCTGCAGTTCCAGCTATCCTGAGGATCATCTCTTCACTCTGCACCAGCCGCTGCAACCTGCTCAGACACTCCTACCCTGCTGTACTCATGGGACCACCGTCTCCATTCCAGTGGGCCCTGAACCAGAGCCGTAAGAGAGGTCTTCTCCTGCCAAGTCAGGCTCGCCACCAGGTACCTAACACCAGCCCTCCCCTGTGTATATCATATATAGTCCCATTCTTTTTAACCACTTGCTTACTGGGCACTTATACCCCCTTTCTGCCCAGGCCAATTTTCAGCTTTCAGCGCTGTTGCACTTTGAATGACAATTGAGCAGTCATGTAACACTTTACCCAAACAACATTTTTATCATTTTTTTCACATATACGGCTATGTTTCGGCTGTAGCGCGGGCGCAAAGCGCCTGTAAAGCGCCTCTCCTGTCACTTCGGTGTGAAAGCCTGAAGGCTGTAGCAAATCTGTTTTTAAACTGATGGGAAGAAGAACAGATATGCAGTGTGAGAAGAGACAACCTCAGACTGTATCGAAGGTACATTGATGACATTGTGATAGTATAGAGGGGCACAGAAGAGGAACTACAGATATTTTTTTAAGAAATTAACCAAAACATCTATGGGGTTACCTTTACAGGAAATTGGATTAGACAAAGTATTTGGATCTACAGATATATAAAGATAATGGAAATTTAGGCAGCAGGATGTTTTTAAAACCACTCTTTATACCAAAAATATACCTATATTAACATATGATCATCTGTAAATCATTTATTTGTACTACTTTGCATGCATTGCAGTGTTTACTTCTCTCCATCCCCTTGGTGCAAACCGCTCTGTTCGGCCTCGCGCCATTGGGTGGGGTGCCTCTCTTCCGCCCTGCTTCCCGGCACGGTGGGGAGACGCAGATGCTATATGCGATTCTCCCCTATGTGTTTTCCCTACAGTTGAGTCCTTTTTGGGCCACTGTGGGGGGCTATCTCCGTGCCGGCGGCATTCCGTGATCGCCACCGGACTGTCAGAGACGTCACGCTTTTGCGTCGGAGGCGATGGTTTAGGCCAGGGCTTATGCCTTCCGGAACGCCGAGGGGACCATGCGGACGACGCCCTTTTGGTGTTGTAGACCTGTGGGAGGGAGGATTGGGTGGGGTCCTACACCTGCAGACAATGGACAAATCATGCAGATACTTTAAAAATTCCACAGCTCCCAGGAGATCCTGAGGCGTTCCCTGGTAGTGCTGTCATACACCTATACAAGACTGATGGAGTGCTTGGTAAGTGTAGCTTTTGGAATGATTATGACTGGGCAATCCTTGTACTTATGTGATACCCATTCATTTAGTAACATTACTATTTAACCTACACAATATTATTTCTTAGTAACATAATCTCAATCCTATTCCCTCACTTTATGCAGACAGCATTCAGTGTCATATTTCTCATGCCTGGCACCTTGATCCTTCTCACTTTCACTATTAAGTGTTCACTTCTTTCTTTGCTTTCTCACACACACATACACGCATGCATCATTCTTTTCACACTTTTAATTTTGTTGTTTCAGTTTTCTTTTTCAGTAGTTTGGTTTTGTTTTCACTTTAACACCCCTTTTGCCCTATCCTCAGTGCACCTCACATCATGCATTTTCACCTCACCCACCACATCTCCACACCCTATCCCTCACCCACCCTTTCACAGTCAGCTAATCCCTCTTACAATTAATATAACCGATGAAGAAACTACGCCATGTTATATATAACTAGTTTAATTCCTTTACAATATGAATTCATTAATTACCAAGTAATTAGCCTATAACTGCCTAGCGCTTCTATATACTCCCTCTAATATTGAATGATGACCTACAAAAAGTTTTTTTGCATGTCCATCTGCAGGTGTTTTACCCCCCATCCTCCTCTCTGGGTCCCATAACATGGCCCCCTGTAAGCTCAGCGGACTATGCACCCACCCAGAGGGCGCGAGGGGAACATGTGGCAGCGATGGGATCACTGGATGGCTATAATCCTGTAATGCTGGTTCATGCGACACGTCCTCATGTCCTCATACACCCATTGGTAATTATATCTCTATATGCATGGAGACATATTTTTGCTTAATTTGAAATATTATACTTATATATATTTTTATATTGTCCAAAGTCTTTAATTAGATATTTTGACATTCCCCTAGAATATAGATCCCCCTGAGGAGACCGGAGATCGCAAGGGTCGAAATGCATCGGGGTTTTTCATGTGGATATATATGTTACGAATACAATTGGCAAACCATGCTTGTACATAGAGTCTTTTGCTATGAGTGATGTTCCATGTTTGTATTTGTCGCACTACCTATATGGATGATGTATTATTGTTCATTTGGAATTACTACTGTCTGTCAAATAAATAATTTTTTTACATCAACTATTTTCATACCAACTCTCTGCTGCTAAAAAACCCCTGGGGAAACTTTTCTGTGTTTTTGTTTTTAAAACCACAGACAGAAATGGGTATATTCCCACCAATAGTTGTCATCATCCACAATGGCTAGGGAATATACCCAAAGGCCAACTCATGCATCTGTATAGAAACTGTAGCAACCAAAGGACTATGAAGAACAATCAAATATAGCAATCAATTAGTTTGTCAAAAAAGGATATAAGAAAAAAGAACTGTTGGCGTTAAAATAAAACGTCAAACTGATGAATAGAGATAGATTTATAGAAGGGAAGAAAGAGAAAAAGAAGAAACAACAGTTTAATATAGCCTTTCTCACTGGATACAATAAGCAGTATAAATCCCAAGAAATGGTAATAAAAAAACATTGGCCAATCCTGCAGTCAGACAAGGTTTTAAAAACATACTACCATCAAGACCAACCTTCATTTATAGGAGAGCTCCTTCCCTAAGAAACAGATTGGAACATAATCCCCTAGACCCACCATATTCAAGGAGTTGAAAAGATTTTATAAATGCGGTAAATTTCCATCAGAAAGGAATATAGCATCAGAGAATAACATGTCACAGTACTCATGTAACCTCATGTAACCTACATCATAGAATGTCCATGCCACAAACAATATGTGGGTAGGACGACGAGACATCTCTTTGTCAGAATTCGAGAGCATATCAGCATTATAAAAAAAATGGATTCAACAAACACAGTGTATCTAGACATTTCAGAGATTACCACAGAAGAGACACATTGTATGGTTTTCTATGCCAGGCATAGACAAACTAAAAGGGCATTGGAGAGGTGAGAATAAGAAAACAAGAATCTCACAAAATGAAACCAAATGCATTTTTCAATTAGACACTCTTCAACCTGCAAGGTTAAACATAGATGTCGATCTCAAATGTTTCATCACTAATTTTTGGTACAGAATTAGCGTATTATTTGGGACAGCCTATGCAGGAAGTGTCCCCATAGGATGATACCCAAGGTACCTGCATGCCACCCTGCATGCCACCCAAGGTACCCCCTCAATTTTCCATACATGTATATTTGGTAACATACTGGTTTTAATATTTTTTAACCGGTTCTGGACCAGGTTGGTCCAGCTCAGCATTAGGGAACTTAGTATTAGGCCCAGATAGGTCTAGGGACCCCCCTAACCACCCCTAATAAAGGAATAACCCCTTGATCACCCCCTGTCACCAGTCATCACTTTATAAGTGTCACGGATGACGCAGGTTAGCTAGTTTATTTTTTATAGTGTCAGGGCACCTGCCATATTTTACCTAAATAAAGGTTTAACCCCCTGATCACTCAGAGGGTGATATAAGTTAGCTTTTAGCATCAGCCAGGGTCTGTGTCACCCCAGGCAGTGTCGAATTAGTGCCAGTAGCGCTAACACCCACGCACGCACCATACACTTCCCTTTAGTAATATAGTGTCTGAATGGACCAATAACTGATCTGATCAGATCAATATTAGCGTCACCAAAAGTTTAGGGCTCACAAAAATGCAGTGTTGGCAGGATCAGCCCAGATACCTGCTAGCAGCTGCGTTTAGCCTCTCCGCCCAGCACAGCCCATCCAAGTGCAGCATCAATCGATCACTGTTACTTACAAAAACACAAAACACATGACTGCAGCATTCGCAGAGTCAGGCCTGATCCCTGCAAACTCTAACATGCTTTTTGCAGCAGCATTTGAAGAAGTCGCTGACAGTCGGGAGCTTTTTTTTTACCTGTGAGTCTCACTACTGTACCAGTAAATTTAGAGACCAAAATGTAAAATCAAAGGTACATTAGTGAAGAGGCCTACACATTTCTGAGGATGACAGATAGTGAAGAGGAAATCATTCATCTGTCAGATTCAGGAACTGGTAGACAGCAGCTGCACCCTGACAGATATCTCTGACGAAGGAGTTGTGGTCCCTGCCAAGGACAGGCGTACCAGACCCCGTTCTTCTGCTGTCATTGAGGTGCAAGAACCGCAGGGCTCTTGTATGGAGCTGAGAGCCAGTACTAGTGCCGCCCATCCTTCTGGTGAATTGGCAAGCACCAGTGGCCTAGTACATCCTGGTCGTACATCCAGCACTGCAGTAATACTTGGTGACGTGGCGAGTCCCATAAGTGCAGTTCAAGCTAGCGAGGTAGCTAGCACTAGTAGTGTCCCACTGCTACCAAGCAGAAGAGAAACACAGGCCTGTCAAGCCCATAGTGCCCTTCCTGCTGCATTTGGCAATCCTAATTGGGAGCCCACCACTTCTGCAGCACCCGGCAGGGGTGGAGGAGCAATTTGCTCCTAACATTAGGGGCAGATTGCCCCCATGCTTCGGCATATATTTTTTAGGCACAGATTGCAATGTTTTATTTTTACTATGTTTTATTTTCTTTGCAGGTATGGCAAGTCTTACTTATACTGTAATGTTACTTTGTTTTATTGTTAACCATCATTTGCTTAGCAGGTACGCCATTCAACTGAAGCACTGGTTTATTTATCTTGACAGCAACAGCGTTTGCTCCCACGATACGTAAATCAGTGACTCCAGTGCTGTAGGAGGTGATTTCACCACCATAGTTAAAAAAAGAAAATGGTGCATGTATGCCCATCATTAGTAGTGGGTGGATGAAGGGCAGTATTGTAATGGTGGGCATACCCACTAATCAATCTCTTTTTTTCATGCAGCCAACTGGCTGCATGAAAAAAATAACATTACAATGTATGCCCAACAAAGATCAGCAACATACTGGTATATACCAGAATGATGCCTGAAGGTTTAGGTATTATCTTGGTATCATTCTTTTCAGCCACTGGTCGGCTTTCATGTAAAAGCCATCCTAGCAGCTAATAGGCCTAGACTGCTTTTATAAGCAGTGGGAGGGAACATTGCCCCATCACCGTCTTCCAGGGTTTTCTCTGGGACACTCGGGAACCCGAAAATGCAGCCGGTGCTTCCGCAAGCTGACCATAGAGCTGATCAGAGACCAGAATGGCTCCAATAAACTGGAAGCTACGAGCATTTCATGACTTAGGTTTTGCCGGATATAAACAGCGCCATTGGGAAATTGGCAAAGCATTTTATCACACTGACCTTGGTGTGGTCAGATGCTTTAAGGGCAAAGGAGAGATCTAGGCTCTAATAGACCCAAATTTTTGTTTAAAAAAAAAGTACCTGTCACTACATATTACTATCATAGGGGTATTTACATTCCCTGAGATAACAATAAAAATTATAAAAAAAAAAAATCAAGGAATAGTTTAAAAATATAATAAAAAAATCAAAATAAACAATAAAAAAAGCACCCCTGTCACGCGCAAAGGCGAATGCATGTGTCGGTCTGGTGTCATATGTAAACAGAAATTGCACCCTGTATGTGAGGTATCATTGCAAAGGTCAAATCGAGGGCAGTCATTTTAGCAGTAGATCTCCTCTGTAAATCTAAAATGGTTACCTTTTAAATGCTTTTAAATGTATGTGGTTTGTCACCACTGCACGTTTCTGAGCAATTTTAAAGCATGCCGTGTTTGGTATCCATGCACTCGGCATAATATCATCTTTTTTATTTCACCAAACATTTGAGCAATATAGTGTGTTTTAGTGAATTACAATTAAAAAAGTTTCCAAAAAAATTGCATTTGAAAAATCGCTGCGCAAATACTGTGTGAAATAAAATTGCAACACCTACCATTTTAATCTGTAGGGCCTTTTCTTTAAAAATCATATAATGTTTGGGGGTTCAAAGTAATTTTCTTGCAAAAAAATAATATTTTTTAGAAAGTTGTTTGTCTTCAAGTGATTAGAAGAGTGGGTGATGTGTGACATAAGCTTCTAAATGTTTTGCATAAAATGCCAGGACAGTTCAACCCCCCCCCCCAAATGACCCCCTTTTGGAAAGTAGACACCCCAAGCTATTTGCTGATAGGCATGTTGAGTCCATGGAATATTTTATATTTTGCCACAAGTTTAGAGAAAATTACCTTTTTTTTTTTTTTTTGCACAAAGTTGTCACTAAATTTTATATTGTTCAAATATGGCATGGTTATATGTGGAAGTGCACCCTAAAATACATTCTGCTGCTTCTCCTGAGTAAAGGGATACCTCATATGTGAGACTTTTTGGGAGCCTAGCTGCTTACAGAACCCCAAAAACCAATCACCACCTTCAGGATTTCTAAGGGTGTAAATTTTTGATTTCACTCCTCACTACCTATCATGGTTTTGAAGGCCATAAAATGCCAAGATAGCACAACCCCCCCCCCTCATGACCCCATTTTAGAAAGTAGACACCCCAATCTATTTGATGAGGCTGTAAATTGGCAAGGTAGCACGAAACCTCATATTACTTAGCTGCGCACAGGATCCCAAAAACCAAGCACCGCCTTCATGCTTTGTAAAGGCGTAAAATTGTGATTTTACTCCTCCCTACCTATCACAGTCACGGAGGCCCTGAAATGTCCAGATAGCACACCCCCCCCTCCCATGACACCATTTTGGAAAGTAGACAACCCAAGGTATTTGCTAAGAGGCATGGCGAGTATTTTGCAGATCTCATTTATTTTTTAAAATGAAGAAAGATAATAATTATTTTTTTCTTTTTGAAATTTTCAAAACTTTGAGACAAAAATCAAGATCTGCAAAATATTCAAAATGCCTCTCATCAAATAGCTTGGGGTGTCTACTTTCCAAAATGGAGCCATTTGGCGGGGTTTGTGCTATCTAGGCATTTCATGGCCTCCGAAACTGTGATAAGCAGTGAGGAGTGAAATCAAAAATGTACCTTAGAAAGTCTGAAGGGGGTGATTGGTTCTCGGAGTCCTGTAGTGGTTAGCCTGCCAAAAAGTCCCACACATTTGGTATCCCCATACTCAGGAGAAGCAGCAGAATATATTTTGGGGTGTAATTCCACATATAACCATGGCATGTGTGAGCAATATATCATTTAGTGACAACTTTGTGTAATTTTTTTTTGTCATTTTTCAATCACTTGTGAGTGGTTGGTAAGGTGGATAAGTCTATCAGCGGCATTCAAGAGGGGCTAGACTATGGAGAGGCAGGCCAATGAGAAGGGAGTTGCAATAGTCAAGGTAAGAGATAGGGAGTGAATGAGGAGCTTGGTGGTTTCATTTGTTAAAAAAGGGTGAATTTTAGAGATGTTACTCAGGTGAATTCTACAAACCTTTGACACGGATTGGACTTGGGGCTGAAATAACAAGTTAGAGTCTAGAATTACACCTAGTACCCTGGTGTGAGTAGTAGCCAATTCAAGCATAAGTATGGACGTTTGGCGAACACCAAACAACATGCAGTGTTCGTGGCAAATTCGAAAGCCGCAGAACACTGTTAAAGTCTATGGGACACAAACATGAAAAATCAAAAGTGCTAATTTTAAAGGCTTACATGCAAGTTATTGTCATAAAAAGTGTTTGGGGACCAGGGGCCTGCCCCAGTGGACATGTAGCAATGCAAAAAAAGTTTTATAAACAACAGTTTTTTCGGGAGCAGTGATTTTAATAATGCTTAAAGTGAAACAATAAAAATGAAATATTCCTTTAAATATCGTGCCAGAGGGGTGTCCATAGTATGCCTGTAAAGTGGCACAGTTTTTCCGTGTTTAGAACAGTACCACAGCAAAATGACATTTCTAAAGGAAAAAAAGTCATTTAAAACTGTAACGAATTGTCGGGTCTCGGCAATATAGATAAAATTCATTGAAAAAAAAGGGCATGGCCCCCCAACCCATTCCAGTACCAGGCCATTTTGGTCTGGTATGAATATTAAGGGGAACCCCGAACCAATTTTTTTTTTAAAAAATTGCATGGTAACCAAATAAAAAAAATGGCATAGGGGTCCCCCCAAATTCCATACCAGGGCCTTATCCAAGCACACAACCTGGCAGGCTGCAGGAAAAGAGGGGAGACGCTCCTGAACCATACCAGGCCACATGCCCTCAACATGGGGAGGGTGCTTTGGGGTAGCAAGGTGGCCCCACCATCAACGGGGGGCTCCACCTTCAGCTATATAAGAGCTGTCACCAAGAAGAAGCGTCACTTGGCGGGAGCCTCCTGTGGAGGCAGAGCTGTTGCGTTTTTTTTTTCTTTTTTCAGTTTGTCACCCTCCCCATGTTGAGGGCATGTGGCCTGGTACGCATCAAGGGGGGTGCTCTATCGCCCCTCTCTCTTTCTCTGCGACCTGCCAGGTTGTGTGCTTGGATAAGGGTCTGGTATGGATTTTTGGGGGACCCCTTTTTTTAAAAAAATTGGCGCAGGGTATCCCTTCATTTCCATAACAGACTTGAAGGGCCTAATGGATTTTGAGGGGACCCCCACACAATTTTCTTTTCATTTTTGGTTCGAGGTTCCCCTTAATATTCAAACAAGACAGAAGGGGCCTGGTAATGGACTGGGGGAGAACCCATGTCATTTTTTTTAATGAGTTTTCTCTATATTGCCGAAACCCGACAATCCATTACAGCCACGATCAGTTTTAAATTACTTTTTTCCTTTAGAAATGTCATTTTGCTGTGGTACTATTCTAAACATGGGGAAAATGCGCCACTTTACAGGCATACCATAGGCACACCCCAGGCATGATATTTAACAACTTGCCGTCAACCATATAGCAAAAGGACGGCAGCAAAGTGGTTTCAATATCCTGACCAGATGTCATATGACGTCCAGCAGGATAACAGCCGCCACACGCCCGTGGGGGTCACTTCGCGGCGATCGGTGATGTGTCAGTCTGACACACCACAACACTGATCTAGGTAAAGAATCTCTGACTGAGACTCTTTACCACGTGATCAGCCATGTCCAATCACGGCTGATCACAGTGTAAACAGGAAGAGCCGCTGTCAAACACCAGTAGAGGAGAGCTGATCGGCTGCTCCTCTCACAGGGGTGGTCTGTGCTGATTATCAGCGCAGCCCCCAGAGGATGCCCACACTGGACCACCAGGGACGCCACTAGGACCACCAGGGATGTCACCACCAGGCATGCCACCCTAGGCCACCAGGGAGGCAAATCAGTGCCCACAATGGATGCAAATCACTGCCCACAATGGGCATCACTGATAGGCAGGCATTATTGTTTGCCACTGATTGGCATCCATCCGTACCATTAATTACTGTACATCAGTGCCACCTATCAGTGCCCATCCATGCCCCTCCATGCCTCCTATCAGTGCTCCTCCATGCTGCCTATCAGTGCCCATCCATGCTGCCTATCAGTGCCCATCTGGGCCACCTTTCAGTGCCCATCTGTGCCACCTATGTGTACCCATCAGTGTTACATATCAGTGCCACCTATCAATACCCATCAGTGCCACATATTAGTGCCCATCATCAGTGCCACCTCATCTGTGCCACCTCATTGGTGCCACCTCATCTGTGCCCATCAGTGCCACCTTATCAGTGCCCGTCAGTGCAGCCTCCCATCAGTGCCCATCAGTGAAGGAGTAAACTCACTTATTTACAAATTTTAATAGCAAAAGTCTTTTTTTTATTTGTTTAGCAGTAGATAAAAATCCCAGAGGTGATCAAATACCACCAAAAGAAAGCACTATTTGTGGGAACAAAATGATAAAAATTTAGTTTGGGTACAGTGTAGCATGACCGCGCAATTGTCATTTAAAGTGCAACAGCGATGAAAACTGAAAATTGGTCTGGGCAGGAAGGTGTATAAGTGCCCTGTATTGAAGTGGTTAAAGAAATATTTAATTTTTATTGTTTCACTTTAAGCATTATTAAAATCACTGTTCCTGAAAAAACGTCAGATATTAAAACTTTTTTTTTTGCATTGATACTTGTCCCCTGGGACAGGACCCGGGTCTCCAAACACTTTTTATGACAATAACTTACATAAAAGCCTTTAAAATTAGCACTTTTGATTTTTCATGTTCATGTCCCATAGACTTTAATTGCGTTCATTTATTCTTCCAAATTTTTTGCCTGTTCAGATGTTCTGGTGTGAAATGACCCGGGGTTGGGGGGTGTTTGGCTCATCCTTAATACCAATATAACTATTTTAGTACATATTAGTTTGATCAAAACAAGACAATCCAATAGAAAGTCTTTCGTCCTCCAGACCAACCAAAAAAAAATGGCCGCGGTCATGTGATCGGATCTATCTGAGATACCACCTGCTATAAAAGGATAGGAAGTGTAGCAAGATGGCCGTTCCAGGTGACGCCTTCAATGACAAAACGTGTAGAGCGGAGTTACTGAGCGTCTTTGCATCACTTCCGGTTAGGGCTGTGGATCGTGAATCATCCTGACTGCTTCACAAACTTGCTTGTTATACACATTGCAAATGGGAGTATATTTCCACGTTTTTTGGATATAATAAAGGTTTTTAAAGTGGTATTATGCTATGGGCACTTTCTTCTTCTATACATCAGATATAAAGAGGATCGTATCAGAACTAAACACACTGAGGATCCACAAAGTGCAGCACAGTGACATATACTGTGAATGTGCAATAACCAGGGGTCAAGTCCTGGGGAAAAAAGTGTGGGAACTCCCACCCAAGTTCCACTCCCCCACCAAAAAAAAAAAATGATACGCTCATATGCACGAATGCTTCAAAAGTGGTATTTTTCATCCAGTTTTCATATTGTGTGTATGAAGCTTAACTGTTAGTACATAAAAAAAACAATCCTCAATAAACATAAATACGGTAATTCTCTGAATAATCAGCATTCGTTCAATTGTGCTTCCATGCAAATGTGAACATCATGCTCTGATCTTTAATGTGGTGAGTTTACACTTTTCATTGAACAGAGTTTGGATAACACAGGGTTAAACGGAAAGGTCATAAATTAACTGCACATTATCTGGACAGAATGTTTGGGGAGATAGTGATCAGGAACACATCACTATCTCCCCAAACATTCTGTCCAGATAATGTGCAGTTAATTTCTGACCTTTCCGTTTAACCCTGTGTTATCCAAGCTCTTAGGAGATGTATGTTAGCTTGGGGGGCTGCAAACTCTGCAGGGCTCCAACACACACTCTCTGCTATTCCAACCCTTCACATATTTCCACATAAACTTCGCTCCTGGCATTAAACTTTGCCAGGTATTGTTCTCAGCTTACCACTCCAAACTGATGATCCTCCCTCAGCTCACCTTTCTCCCTGCATGTCCTGTGAGCAGAATAGCTGTGCTCCTCCTCTGGGTTCTCTCATCATATGGCACTGAAGATAGAAGAGGGGGGATTCAGCGGGACACACAGAGCAAGTATGCAGGAGACTGGGGGGGGGGAGATAAGGAGACAGAAAATCAGGAGGGGCCGGCGGGGAGGAGCGCATCACAAGAGGTCTGACTAAATACAATCTCTTAGCAGCAGGGACCTGATCTACCCATCAAATAGCTGTGATTGGCAGGTAGATCGAAGCAGAACTGTCATGGGGCCCCCTACTGGCATTGCCTGAAAGGTCAGGTGTGCGGAACTTACTATTGCGAGCTGTGTCGGCAGTTGCTGTGTCGGCAGCTGCTGGTGTAGCACCTGTCACACAGCTTGCATACTTCAAAGTCTTGCAGGACACGGCTGCTAACGGGAACTGAGTTCCTGTTGTGGAAAAAGTGAGGGAACTCCGTTCCCATGCGTTCCCGCAGGACTTGAGCCCTGGCAATAACCCTGTGCGGGGTGAGGAAATTTGGTGAGTGCATATCCAAAAGGGGCACTATAAAAGAGCACCAGCACTATAGATGAAAAAGCACAGGAAAAGTCCGTTATTTGAAGAGCACAAGTCACTTTGTTTTGGGAATATATAATCAAGGCTCTTTATTTAATAATAATTTAATAATAATTTTTTGTAACAATCTTTTTATCATATTATTTGAAAGACTGCAACTATATATATGAGCACGTTAGACGGAAGAGCAAGATGATTCATAATAATTTTTTGAAAAGCACCAGTCACTTTATGTGTGAATTTATATCAAATATTTCTAATTTTTTGTTACAGACTTTTTTTAGGATATGGTTTGAAAGATTGTAAATATCATGCACTGTACTATTTGCACTGTTACATATTTAACTGGTTCCCGACCAGCGCACGCCAATGTACGTCGGCAGAATGGCACGGGCAGGCATATTGGCGTACAGGTACATCCGATCTTCAATGCCGCCCTGCCATCGCGAGCGCGTGGCGGTCGGGACCCCCGTGAGTCCGGTCGCGGGTCCCGCGGACTTGATCATATCATTGAGCATACCCGCGATCGTCTCACGGGGCGGCTGAATGGAGGAAATGCCATTGTAAACAGAATTTCCCCATTCTGCCTAGCAACTAGTGACGCCGATCTCTGCTCCATGTGATTGGAGCACAGATCAGTGTTCACTAAATGAAAGCCCAGCCCCCCCCCCCCCCCCCAGTTAGTAACACACCCCTAGGAACACTTAATCCCTACACTGCCACCCACTAGTTAACCCCTTCACTGCCAGTGTCATTTACACAGGAATGATTGCATTTATATAGCAGTGATTGCTGTATAAATGACAATGGTCCCAAAAATTTGTCAAAAATGTCCGATGTGTCCACCATAATGTCGCAGTCACAATAAAAATCGCTGATCGCCACCATTACTAGTAAAAAAAATAAAAATAAAAAATTATTAATAAAAATGCCATAAAACTATCCCTATTTTGTAAACGCTATAACTTTTGCGCAAACCAATCAATAATCGCTTATTGCGATTTTTTTTTACCAGAAATATGTAGAAGAATACGTATCAGCCTAAACTGAGGGAAAAAATGTTTTTTTATATATTTTTGGGGGATATTTATTTTAACAAAAATTAAAAAAGAATGCGTTTTTTTTCAAAATTGTCGCTCTATTTTTGTCTATAGCGCAAAAAATAAAAACCACAGGGGTGATCAAATACCACTAAAAGAAATCTCTATTTGTGGGAAAAAAAGAACGTCAATTTTGTTTGGGAGCCACGTCGCACAAACGCGCAATTGTCAGTTAAAGCGACGCAGTGCCGAATCGTAAAAAGTGGTCTGGTCTTTGACCAGCAAAATGGTCCGGTCTGTAAGTGGTTAATGTAGGAGTTGTAATATAAGGGTATTCAAAGCACTTATCACTTTAAGGTTTATTTAAAAGTTGCATCAGTCAAGAAAAACACACTTTGTCACTTTAAATATTTCCTGAATTAATTTATTTTGTATACCATTTCCTCTCCACCCTTATAGTACTTCTAAGTATATTTTTTATATCACAAGGCATAGACCTTATATGAACAGCGCCACACCTACATCCTTCTTAGTTAACTCCTGTAAAACTGACCTGCATTTACATGATAAAAATGTTTATATGAGTTTAAACACATTCAGAGTATCTAATCTGTCCCTGGATGCATACATTTCTAGTTTTTCAAAATGCAGCTAAACTAAATACACCTATTATACCATTTAAATCATTACACAAACTTGCATGCATTTAGAAATGTGTGATAAATCCAAGTAGATGAGATCTATGCCTACTGTAGAGAGTTGCAACTTCCAGTTCAAAATTCATAGTTACATTTAAAGCAGAACTTTACTCAGAACAACTTGATAAAAAATAATGTTCTTTATCAATGAACATATAATCCACAATTATGCTATCAAAATTAGTGCGTGCTATAAATTGTAAACAGCATTGCTCCTGTTTCTTCTTGCTGGAGGCTGCAATTTTGCTGAAGCCCAAAGCCCCAGCTGTAAATCATAAAATAGAATTAATCCTATCAATTTACCAGTTTAAAAAAAAAAAAATGATTTGCTTTGATTGTGTTCCCAACCAAACTGTCAAACCATAAAATGGCTGGTGTCCTAACTGATCACATGTGAAGCACCATGGCAGTTGCAGTTCAAACAAAAGAAGCTTCCTTGGCTGTAAAGAATGGAAGGGTTTGATTGCACTTTAAGGCTGTCAGTAGTTCAGCCGCTATAAACTCAGCAGTGCCTAAAAATGCCTAAAAATTTAGAGCAACTGAACATGTGAAGAGCAGAGTGAGACACTGGATTTCCTGTCGCATCATGGCAGCATACACTCTGGGTTGTGACTCCGCCCCCACAACCTGATAGGACCATATAGCTATAAGAGGAATATATGACCCCCGCCCCGGTATTCTCTTATTTTTCCTCACCTGTTGGGACCGCACGGATCATCACCCTCTTACCGCTTCACCCCAGCCAGGTTCTAGCCTCTCCTGGGTGGAAGTCCTTACCGGTACAGCCTCTAAAGGAAGCTAAATGGAAGGAACCCCACTCTGGTGATCTCAGGAGTATGAATACTTTTTCTCTGCAAACAGAGCATTGCCTCTATAGCCATTGGAAGTAAGCCTTAAACAGGCTGAAGGCATATAACAAAAATATTGGTCTTTAAGCCTTAAACAGGCTTAGTACTTGCAGTGGTCTCCGGTTTCCTCTTCCTCCCTGGTGTCACTCTGTCTGCAACTTGACAGCATACTCTCTGCCTTCAGTATCTCTTGTCACCTTAGGTTGTCTGGTGCCTTTACCCCAGTGTTGCCTTTCTGACATATTTTACTTCCTTTTCCTGAGCTTTGTAGTCCCGCAGCAGCATCAGCACTCTTCTTGGTCACTCTGCCGCTTTGCACATGCTCACTATGCACTTTGGGCAGCCTGTGTATGTCTATCTATGTCTTTTCCCTTTTCCAAGATGGCGCCGGCGGCCGCACGATGCTACTGAGCATGTGCGAGCGGGACGTGACCCCGGCTCCAATTTTAAAAGGGGAAGATGCCTTTTTTTAATGCAGATGTCTTTTTTGCCTGTTTTTTTGCTCAGCTGGATTATCTGATTGCTTGCATTTTTGTTTTTTCTGCCCAATGTTGCCTCTCTGTTTGGTAAGTATCTCCCCTATATATTTTATACTCTCTATTCCCCTCTTGTTTCTGTTCTGGCTTTATCTTCCTTACCCTTTTTGTGTTACCTGTGTCTTCAGGCTTCCTCTGTACCCTATCCATGGAGACCACTGCTCCAGCAGATCACCACCAGCATAATAGGTAAGAGGGGAGGAGTTTGGTAAGTAAAGAAGATCGAAAAAGAGAGCAGGACGCACTAACGCTTTATCCCAAAGGTGGCATCCTCTTTTCACTTCAACCAGGAAATCTTGCCAACTTGCCAGCTCTTAACACAGACCAGGGCAACCCTCATCCTCTGGATGTAAGGGGCAACATCATAAAATATCTTTCCGTGTCCGAATCCTTTAGAAGATCGGAGAACCTCTTCATCATTCCCTACGGCCTTAGGAGAGGTCAAGCAGCATCAGCCCGAACCATTGCCTCCTGGTTGGTGAAGACCATTAAAAAGGCCTACTTGCTGAGTGAGCTGCAAATTCCTGAAGACCTGAGGGCTCATTCCACCAGAGCAGTGGCCACCTCCTGGGCAGCGTATTGTAGGGTCTCAGCAGAAACCCTCTGCAGAGCGGCCACTTGGTCCTCCAGAAACACCTTTATCTCTCACTACAAGGTGGACTCAGCTCGGCTATCAACTGTAGAATTTGGAAAGTCCATTATTCAAGCCAACTCTTCTATTCCTTGCTAATAAACGTCTACCTTTGCATCTCCCACCCAGTCTGTGAGTTAATCCCCAGAGTATATGCTGCCATGATTCGACAGGAAACCAGAAAATTGGATACTTACCTTTCCGTAATTTTCCTTTCCTGTCGCATCTTCATGGCAGCATACAATATCCCACCCACAAAGGTGATTCATATATACAGAGAATACCGGGGCGGGGGGCGTATCTTCATCTTATAGCTATGTGGTCCTATCAGGTTGTGGGGGCGGAGTCACAACCCAGAGTGTATGCTGCCATGAAGATGCGACAGGAAAGGAAAATTACAGAAAGGTAAGTATACAATTTTCCGGTTTTACACAGTATAAACACTTATTTTTAAAATTTTACATAGCTATACCTGCAAAAGGGGCCAGCCTGAAGTTATCCAGCAGGACTTAATTTTCTGAATAAAGTTCCACTTTAAGTCTAAGGTATTTGCTAAAGGTTATTGATTTGATTAGAAAATACTTTTGCAGTTTCAACTTAAATGCATTTATAAACTAAAGGCCAAAATATACAACGTATAATGGCCTTAACCACTTGCTTACTGGGCACTTAAACACCCTTCCTGCCCAGACCAATTTTCAGCTTTCAGTGTTCTCACACTTTGAATGACAATTACTCAGTCATGCAACACTGTACCCAAATGAATTTTTTGTCCTTTTTTTCCCACAAATAGAGCTTTCTTTTGGTGGTATTTGATCACCTCTGGGGTTTTTATTTTTTGTGCTATAAATGAAAAAAGACCAAAAATTTTGGAAAAAAAATGCATATTTCTTTGTTTCTGTGACCAAATTATGCAAATTATTAATTTTTCTTCATACATTTTGGCCACAATTTATACTGCTACATATCTTTGGTAAAAAATAACCCAAATTAGTGGATATTATTTGGTCTTTGTGAAAGTTAGAGAGTCTACAATCTGTGGTGCGAATCATACAAAATTGATCACATCTGATGTACTGGTGGCCTATCTCATTTCTTGCGACCCGAACAAGTCAGGAAAGTACAAATACCCCTCCAAATGACCCCTTTTTGGAAAGTAGACATTCCAAGGTATTTAGTAAGAGGCATGGTGAGCTTTTTGATGTTGTCATTTTTTCCCACAATTCTTTGCCTAATTAAGATTTTTATTTTTTTTTTCCACAAAATTGTCATTGTAA
This sequence comes from Lithobates pipiens, assembly GCF_037356315.1. Taxonomy (NCBI): domain Eukaryota; kingdom Metazoa; phylum Chordata; class Amphibia; order Anura; family Ranidae; genus Lithobates; species Lithobates pipiens. Next base: position 327,046,019 of record NW_027507718.1, on the reverse strand, counting down.
TAGGTTATTTTTCTCACATGGCATGTGTATACCACACCCCCAAAAAAAATCTGCTACTCCTCCTGAGTATTACAATACCACATGTGTGGGACTTTTTCACAGCCCAGCCACATAGAGAGGCCCAACATGCAGGGAGCGCCATCACGTGTTCTAGGAGCATAAATTACACATCTAACTTGTTGACTACCTATTACACTTTTGAAGGCCCTGGAGCACCAGGACAATGACACGTGACACTGATGACAGATGGCACTGATACGTGGCAATGATGACAGTTATACGTGGCACTGATGACACGTGGCACTGATGACAGATGGCACTAATATGTGGCACTGATGACAGATGGCCCTTATACGTGGCACTGATGACAGATGGCACTTATACGTGGCACTGATGACATGTGGCACTAATATGTGACACTGATGACAGATTGCACTAATATGTGGCACTGATGACATGTGGCACTAATACGTGGCACTAATACGTGGCACCGATGACAGATGGCACTAATATGTGGCACAGATGACGTGTGACACTGATGACAGATGGCACTGATAAGTGGCATTGATGACACGTGACACTGACAACAGGTGGCACTGATGACAAATGGCACTGATACATGGCACTGATGACAGATGGCACTATGTGGCACTGATGACACGTGGCACTGATGACAGATGGCACTTATAGGTGGCACAGCAAAGTATCCCACTTACAATACGCCAAACAGGAGTGATGAGACCAAAATTGACCTTTTTGGCCACAAACGTAAACGCTACATTTGGAAAGGAGTCAACAAGGCCTATGATGAAAGGTACACCATTCCTACTGTGAAACACGGAGGTGGATCACTGATGTTTTGGGGATGTGTGAGCTACAAAGGCACATGCAATCTGGCCAAAATTGATGGCAAGATGAATGCAGTATGTTATCAAAAAATACTGGAGGAACATTTGCATTCATCAGCCAGGAAGCTGCGCATGGGATGTACTTGGACATTCCAACATGACAATGCTGTAGACAATGCCAAGTTGACCTGTCATTGGCTACAGCAGAATGAAGGTTCTGGAGTGGCCATCTCAGTCTCCTGACCTCAATATAATTGAGCCACTCTGGGGAGATCTCAAACATGTAGTTCATGCAAGACAGCCCAATAATTTACAGGAACTGAAGGCTTTTTGCCAAGAGGAATGGGCAGCTTTACCATCTGAGAAGATAAAGAGCCTCATCCACAAATACAACAAAAGACTTCAAGCTGTTATTGATGTTAAAGGGGCCAATACACGCAGTTAAGAACTGGGGTATGTAAACTTTTGATCAGGGTCATTTGGGTAGTTTCTGTTGTCATTATGATTTAAAAAGAGTAAACACTCTTTTAAAATTGATAATAAATGGCTTCAGCCAATATGAGTAAAAAAAGTTTTTGTGTTATTATTCATATGCTCTGAAAAATGGCCAAGAAAATGGAAAATCCCTATCAAAATACTTACCGTAATTTTCCTTTCCTGATGGACTCCATGGCAGCAACGTGTGGGTTAAGTCCCGCCTCCACTACCCTATAGGACACTACTCCCATAAATCTTTGCTCCCTGCCCCTGGCCGTGTTCGGTAACTAGCCTACTCCAGCCATTTGGGAGGGAACTCCTGCTGCCATGGAGTCCATCAGGAAAGGAAAATTACGGTAAGTATTTTGATAGGAATTTTCCATTTTCCTGACAGACTCCATGGCAGCAACGTGTGGGAAATAACTCGCCAAAACACACCCGGGTGGGCAAAATGCTGAACAAAAGATTTATTTAACACTGTCGGCCGACAGGACTTTCAAACCAAAATCAACAGAGGATAAAGATGCTGGCTCAACACAATAGTGAGACATGAAGGTATGAATTGAAGACTAGGAGGCCGCTCTGCAGATTACATCAGGCGCAACATGACGCGAAGCTACCCATGAGGTTGAGAGACTTCTGGTAGAGTGAGCTGTAACCGCCTCAGGAGGAGCCAAGCCCTTCTCTCTATAAGCCCATTGGATTGCCTGGACCACCCAAGCAGCGATGGATCTAACGGAGGCCTTAGCGCTTCTATTTTTCCCGTTAAATAGCACGAAGAGGAATTCAGATTGACGAAAAAGAATCTGTAACATCCAGATATTGTTTTAGAGTAACTCCTAAATCGAGTGGATGTGGATCCGGACTTCCAGCAGAATTGAAGGTAGGAAGCGTGATTTCCTGGTTTTCATGGAAAACAGAGGTAACCTTGGGATTTGTCCCCAACATCGGAATTAGGACTACCCTATCTGGAAAGAAGGTGAGAAAAGGTTCCTTTGCGCCTAGAGACTGAATTTCGGAGATTCTCTTCGCCGAAGTTATGGCTACCAGAAAAGAGGTTTTAAGGGTTAATTCTCTGATTGAGAGCGTTTTGTCAAGTTGAGAGAAGAAATCGAGAACCAATGGAAGGTCCCATTTGGGGAATCTAGGCTTCCTTTGTGGCCTAAGCCTGACTGCTCCTTTGAAGAATTGTTGGACCAAGGGATGATTGGCCCATGCGACTCCAGAAAAAGCTGAAATTGCTGAAACCTGGACCCGGAGAGAACTAACCGAAAGGGAGATATCCAACCCTGATTGTAAAAAGCTTAAAACGTCCCGGACTGTCAGGGTATTACAGGAACTGGACCTTGAAGATAAGTGATCTGCAAACTTCGCCCAAATTCTCTCATATACCCGGTTAGTACTACTTCTTCGTGCACTAAGAAGAGTGAGAATGACTTCTTCCGGACAGCCTAAAGCCTTCAACCGTCCCCTTTCAAAAACCAAGCCTTTAGGCGCAGGTGATCCGGGCAAGGATGTAATCTCGACCCTTGAGACAGAAGGTCTGGTCTGGATGGTAAAGGAATTGGATCCCTGAGACTGAGGAGTATCAGAAGTGGAAACCAGGGCCTGTTGGGCCAATAAGGGATTATGGCTATCACTTCTGCTGTCTCTGACCTGAGTCTCCTCAGGAACTGATGAATGATAGGAGTTGGAGGAAAGGCATAGGCCTTGTGGAACCACCATTTCTCCGTCAAGGCATCCACCCCGTAGGCTTGAGGATCCCTGTACCTTGAATAATACTTCTCCAGTTTTTTGTTGCAGGGAGAGGCAAACAGGTCGACTTCTGGGGAGAGCCCCATTGTCAGGATCCAGTTGAACACTTCCTCGTGAAGAGACCACTCGTTGTTGTCCAGAAGTATCCGGGAAAGAAAGTCTGCCTGAACGTTCTGAATCCCCGGGACATAGGATGCTGTCAGATCCTTCAGGTTCCTCTGAGCCCAGGTCATGATCGGTTCCACCTCCCGGAGAAGGGATAGACTTCGGGTACCCCCTTGCCTTCTTATGTACGCTACTGCTGTGGTATTGTCTAGCCTGAGTGAGACCGAGGCTCCTGAAATCAGATGCCGAAAGGCTAGCAGAGCTTGAAAGGCTGCCCTTAACTCCAGGATGTTTGACACCGTCCCTCTGGAGGGGAGAATCCAGGTGCCCTGAGCCACTTCTGCCAGACAGTGGGCGCCCCAGCCTCTGTTGCTGGCATCCGTTGTTATGGTGACCCATGAGATGGGGAGAATGGAATGGCAGTTGCAGAGATTTTCCCGTTGGAGCCACCACAGAAGGGAATTCCTCATGGATAGGGTGATCCGAATCAGCTGGGTTTTGCTGCCTGACCATTGATGAAGGAAACCCTTCTGAAAGGGCCTCATCCTCCACTGTGCCCACCTCACCATCAGAATTGTCGCTACCATAGTGCCTATAATTTTCAGGCACTGGAGAGCCTGGAGATGAGAGGCAGAAAGGGCTGGACGGATTCTGTCCCTGACCACTGACAACTTCTTTTCTGGTAATGAAATGGTGCCTCTGACAGTGTTGAATAGGGCCCCTAAGAACACCAGCCGCTGAGATGGGACCAGCTGGCTCTTCTCCAAGTTCAAGATCCACCCGAACTCCTGTAGGGTGGAGATGACCTGCTTTCTGTGTACCAGAAGTTGATCTTTGTCTTGAGCCAAAAACAGAAGGTCGTCTAGGTAGTGATGTAGACGAATCCCTTTTGTTCTCAGAAGAGCTACCACTGCCAACAGTACTTTTGAAAATACACGAGGAGAAGTTGATAGCCCGAAGGGAAGGCATGTAAATTGAAAATGGCTTTCGCCCATGGAGAAGCGGAGATACTGCTGGTAATTTTCTGCAACTGGGACATGAAAATAGGCGTCCTTGAGGTCTATGGGGACCATCCAGTCCCCTGCTTGAACAGATTGTTGAATTGTGGATAATGACTCCATCTTGAATTTTTCTTTTTTGATAAAACTGTTCAAGTGAGTTAGATCTATGACTGGCCTCCAGGCCCCGCTCTTTTTCTGGACCATAAACAAAGGAGAGTAGATTCCCATGCCTCGCTGAATGACTGGAACATGGATAACGGCGCCTTGAGCCAACAAAGATTCCTCGTAGGCTAGAAGAATTAGCCTTTTTTCATCTGAAGCCGGAAGAGAGGTGGGGACCCATCTGAGCCTGGGAGATTCCTTGAAGGTCCAAACATGACCTGAGGAGACAGTCTTGACGGTCCAGAAGTCTTGGATCGAGGCCGCCCAGACATGACGAAAGTGGAAAAGACGAGCCCCCACCTGCCCTGTCTGAGCGGGCCCAACCTCAAAAGGATTTAGTCGGTTCCCTCTCTCCCTTTAAATCACTTTTGGTAGATTTTTTAAAAGAGGATTGTCTTGATTTCCAGGACCTGGAAAACTCACGGCCCGGTCTGTAACTGCGAGCTTCCCTGGCTCGTTCCTGGTACTGTCTCTTTGGAAAAGACCTTCTCTGGACTTGCAAATGCCGGTCCTGGGGAAGGAACCCCGACTTCCCACCAGTGGCTCGGGTAATAGCCTCATCCAATTTATTGCCGAAAGGGGAGGACCCTTCAAAGGGGATACGGCACCATACTTGTTTTGAGGCTGGGTCCGCCAGCCAAGGGCGGAGCCACAGAGCCCGTTTGGCCGTAACAGAAGAAAGCATCACCCGAGCCACCAGGCGTATGATGTCGATAGAGGCCTCCCCAAGAAAGGCAGAGGCCAGCCTAAGTTCTTGGATAGGCGAGCTCTTAGCCGTATCTTCAGAGATATTTCTAAGCGTCTCATCTACACTATCCGTCCATATCTCCATTGCTTTGGACATAGCGGCCAGGGCTAGCGCTGGCTTACAGGCCATTCCTGCTGTGAGATACACTCTCTTCAAATCAGCATCAATCCGTCTGTCCAGAACATCCTTAAAAGACACAGTATCCTCTAAGGGAAGTGTGACATGTTTTACCAGCCTCATGACTGCTGCGTCTACCAACGGCGCTGACTCCAAATGCTTCACCTCTTCTTCATTAAAAAGGATAGAGTTTCGAAACCTTTGATAGCATGGAATTTTTCTTTTACACCTTGCCCCATTCATCTGTGATAATCTCACCTAGCTCAGAGATAAAAGGAAAATTAATCCGTTCCTTCTTTAGTTGCTTAAAGAATTTTCTCTGTTTAGAAGGAGCAGTCACAGAATCTTCCCAGTTCAGTGTCTCTCTAACAGCTCTGACCAGAGCTGTAGAGCGAAGTAGAGCGAAATCAAAACCCACACAGGGATCACTTTCATCAGAGTCACTGTCAGATATGGCAGCTGAGGGGTGGCTATGCGCAGAGGATTCCCAAGTATCCTGCAGCTGAGTCTCCCTTCCTGGAGAAAGTGGCGGCTCTGCCGGGGGAACATAGGATTGGCCCTCAATATTTCTGAGGGACTCCTTAACAACTTTTTCCACCAAGGTTTTAAGTTGTTGATCCGCGTCACCCCTTTCATTGGAAGCCTTGGCGTAGCAAGGATCGCACAAATATTTTCCTGCCGGTACAAGAGCTCTGCACCCCCAACAGGCACTAGCTGAGTGACTAGATTGAGTCCTCGAGGAGTGCGACCGTTCCTCACTACGGTGTCCTGATCTTGACGAGGAACCATAATGTTTTGATTTGGAAGAGAAGTGCCGGTGATGCGACTTGGAGGAGTCGCTCCCTCTGTGAAGAAACCACAAGAGACAAGACATCAGGAGAGAGCTAACAGATAAATACCCCTCCCCCTCCAGGCCTTCAGGTAATCATTAAAAATACCTTTTATGAGAGGGCTGGCCACAAACAGGCGGTAAAGAATCCATGTCCTCAGCGATATCCATACGCGCTGAAAAGATGACAAGGGATCAATGCAAGGGACAGGGAAGGGATAGCCACCCTGTCCCAGAATGCCACTTACCAGTAGATGCAACACAGAGGCAGGGGGAAGTCACCGCAACAGCCCGCAAGCATTCCCAAAGCTTGCAGACTAATTCCCCGTTTAAATAGCCCGCCCCTGTGATGTCACCGCCGTGCCGGTGCGCATGCGTGAAAAAGCGGCAATTTGCCGCTATCCCGAATGCGCGAAACCAAGCCTCGATCTCAACCGCATTCGCGCATGCGCAGTACGGCCGAAAAACGCAAACCCGGAAGTAGAACGGCGGCTGGAACGTGGAAGAACCAGCCGCCATGCCTGCACATACAAACAAACAGAAAAAAAAAAAAACGAAGACAGATAAAAGATACAAAAACTGCTGCCATAATGAACTTATAGAACCTCTCACCACTCCCACCACGATCGATCACTCGGCCGAAGGTAAGGTAAGATGACACCGGACTTTCCAGGGGGCAAAAACAGGTCACCTGCTAATAGCTGGCTATCCGACCAATGCGCAGCCTGCCCGCCAGTGGCCAGGACATGGGCTTCTTCACAGCGCCTCTTCCACTGCCCACTCCATACCCTGCTAATAGCTAGGGCTTAGCGGAGTAATGCGACTTTCCAGGTCCAGAGTCGCAGACCGGCCGACCTCGATCGTGGGGATGATAAATCTTCAGGTAGAAAGACCACCTCTGGGTTCTTCGGAGGAGGACAAAAAAAGAACACGGCCAGGGGCAGGGAGCAAAGATTTATGGGAGTAGTGTCCTATAGGGTAGTGGAGGCGGGACTTAACCCACACGTTGCTGCCATGGAGTCTGTCAGGAAATCTAAAATTCTGCCAGAGCATGTAAACTTATGAGCCCAGCTGTATCGAAAAATTTCCACATTCAATAAAAAACAAAAAATAAATAAAATTGAATTTTCTCTTTTATTAAATACAATAACATTTGCTGGGATTAGGTTTCAAAAAATAAAAAAAATATATTTTCAAACATCAAATTAAGGTGTTTTGACATTCAAAAGAAAACATTAAAATACTATGATGTAATCAAGGAAAATGAGTAAAAAAATTGACATCAACTCCACCAAGCAGCAGTCTATAAGCTTTTGAAAAGTTCCAAGATCATTTGGGATAAAGCCATGTTGGCCAACCTTGATGTGCGGGAACCTGCAAAGAACTGATGATAAATCCAGATCAGAGAAATTTCATGCTCTGGGAAGTAAAAAGACAACTTTATGAATAGATTTGTTAAATCACCAGTAACGCATGAAAAAGCATACAGGGCCATGTTTTGGTAGCACCAAAACTATTGGTGCTGCTGAAGGACTCTAATTTTCTTTAATCACCCTACCTTTTTTCAACTTACAGTGACAGAACAAAGCTCTGTCCCTATGGAAAGGGATTGAAAAAGGACACAGTTTGCATGTCTGCTGACTGCAGGGCTACAGAGCAGTTATTTTGAGAGGAAAAGTCTGCTCTGGCAGCTTTCTCTGGATTTTGCTGTCTCTGGATGGGGCTCTGTAGTTTGGAGATCCCTAAGAGTCTGGACAGCCAGCATATGTGCCCATATAAGGAGGGGCTGGTGAGAGCAGTAGGTTGTGGAAGGTGGTGTGCGAGCAGCTTGCTGCTGTTATTAGACAGACCCCTGTCAGGAAAATTGTCTGCCCTGTGTGAGACTACATCCCTGGTGAGAGGGGACTTCTTGTCTGAAGGACTGGGAAGGTCAGGACAGTTACAAGGGCCTAGGAGACCAGAAGAGGGTCTGGGAGGCTGGGAAAGCTGAGGCGGATAGCAAGTCCAAGGGGGCTGAAAGAAGTCCTGAAGTCTTGGGGACAGTGAGCAAACCTAGGGGGCTGGTGAATTCTGTTAAGGACAGGAGTGAGCCTAGGCAGCATGGAGCTGCAAACCAAGGCAGAGTAAGCCTAAGAGCCAGGTGGCTTGCCATTTTTTTCTGTTGTTGCATTTGCTGGAGAAGAATTCCTATATGGGAAATACTGTGTATAAACTTTTCTTTCGTTCCTATATAATAAAAATGGGCTGCCATGCCCTTAAACATGATAACTGACTGCTGTGGATGTTACATTACTTAAAATGTTAACCTAAAAAAATAAAAAAATAAAATGGATCCTGTTCCCTTAAAGCACGGGTGCCCAATCTGTGGCCCTTCAGCTGTTGCAGGACTACAAGTCCCATGATGCATTGCAAGTTGCTGACAGCTATAAGTATGGATCCCAAAAGCAGGGGGATGATGGGACTTGTATTTCCACATCAGCCGGAGGGCCACAGGTTGAGCACCCATGCCTTAAAACATGTTGTAAAGCACAGTACTTGTGCTATGTAATTTGGCCCCTGTATCACCTGAAATACCTAGCTGATCCTGATTGGTTCTGCCCCCCCCCCCCCCGTAAACTGACCACAGTTCATTATGGCTGCTGAATCTTGACATCATGGTCAGTTTACATACCTCCATAAGCCGCAGTATGCTCTCTGCTTTCCTGTGTCCTCCCCCTCCCCTCTTTGCCTGTCAGCTTCATGTCATGGCTCGCCCCCTCCTGCTGCTGAAATAACTGTTAATAGCACATGTAATCTTCCTTGTTTCCTAAGCGTGTGTCCCTCTGTCTATATGTTTTATTAAAAAAAATGCTGTATATACCTGATTTCACCGCATCACCTGACCGGCCGGCTCTCTCTCCTCCAAGTGAGGTCAGTGGGGAATTTTCGGCCCCTCCCACTCTAGCTGTCAGACGGGGAGAGGAGAGAGCTGGCCACTCAAGTGATCGACAAGCAGCACACTGAAATCAGGTATATACAGCAATTTTTTTATAAAACGCATAGACAGAGGCACACAGGCTTAGGAAACAAAGAGGATTATACAAAGAGGATGATACAAAGTCATGCAAGTGGCTTAACAACCACTTTAAGCCTGGTACACACTATAGTTTCTTTCTTTAGTTCAACCACCAATGAAAAAGAATAGAAGAGCCTGATACAGCGATCTCCGATTTCAGCTATTGTGTTCTGACAAGGGGACCCCCGCCTGAACACACTGGTCAGTGCTCTCAGCCATTGGCTGAAAGCAATGTTCGTATGGCAATCGGCACACCTTTTTGGTCATGCCCCTTCGGCAGAAGCCAGACGTTTGGCCAGCTTCTGTCAGACTGTCTGCTGTACACACGGGATGAATGTCAGACAATTTCTATTGAACTGGCTGTGGCTGATACTGATGGTATTTGTAATGTGTGTACAGCCCTATAGAGTTAGTGGATGTTCCAGTCCCTGTCTTGGAAAGAAGACTCTCCAGCCTGGATTGGATAGTTCGTCACACTAAAGTAATAATCTTCATGATATTTTGAAAAACATCAAGTTATTTAATTGTAGCAGTTTCTCCAACATCTATTCATGACCCATCATTAAAGACATTCGCAAGCAGTAAAGCTATTAATACAGTATGTTCAAATCTGATGATTACCTGATGATGTAGCCAGCGGGAGATTTCAAGGCATTACTTATCTTCATCAAAACTTCTCCACAAGACACCAAATGAACCAGAGCTAAGTAGAAGTTAAAATAAAACTGAAAAGGCCAATTTACCAAGTTGATAACACAACAATCCCATATCACATACGCAGTAAATAGCAAGAACTATCAGCTTTTCATTTAATGATTTCACCTTCTGGCCTAGATTAACTTGTTTTGAAATGTACAATGTTCTTACAGTCCCTGCAGACCTCAACTGCTTGAACAATCATATAGCTGATTTATTATAAACTGTGATACTCCCCCACAATCCAATTAACAGGAATGTTCCTCACAACTCCCTCTATAGCTGGGAAATTTACAGTCCTAAGTGTTTCTTCAGATTTTGGTACATTTCCTACTCGTATTACCAATGTAGCTGCAGAGACTACAGCATTGATTCTCGAAGCAGATACACTATATTACCAAAAGTATTGGGACACCTGCCTTTACACACACATAAACTTTAATGACATCCCAGTCTTAGTCTATGACCGTGTGTAGGTTCCATCGGACATTTGCTGTCGGAAATTTCCAACAACAGATGTTTGAGAGCTAGATCTCAAATTTTCAGACAACAAAATCCGTAGACAATTCCGACGCACAAAATTTCACGCATGCTCAGAATCAAGCAGAAGAGCTGCACTTGCTATTGAACTTCACTTTTCTCGGCTCATCGTACGTGTTGTACGTCACCGCGTTCTTGGTGATTGGAATTTCCGACAACATTTGTGCGACCATGTGTATGCAAGACAAGTTTGAGCCAGCATCCTTCGGAAAAAAATCCACAGTTTGGTTGTTGGAAATTCCCATCATCTGTATGTGGCATTAAGGTTTGACCTCATATTATATGGTTTTGGTAATTCTGAAGTAAAAAATCTACAGAAAATTGTATAGTGTGTATGCAGCTTAAGACTAGGATGTCATTATTATTATGTTCATGTGTGTTTGTAAAGGCAGACATCCCAATTCGTTTGGTAATCTAGTGTATTTCCATATTATCACCAAGTACCTTAAACATATCATAAAGTATCATATTGACGGAGGCAAATCTGAAGCAGCAGAAAGTGACCTTTAAACAGCTTTGTGCCTCTTTAACCAGTTCCCAACCAGTGCGCGCCGATGTACGTCAGCAGAATGGCACAGGCAGGCATATTGGCGTACAAGTACGTCCAATCTTTAATGCCGCCCTGCCTGGTCGAGATCCCCATGTGTCCGGTCGCGGGTCCCGTGGACTCGATCGCCACGGGCATACTCGCGATCGTCTCACGGGGCGGCTGAACGGAGAGATGCCATTGTAAACAGCATCTCCCCGTTCTGCTTAGCAACTAGTGACACTGATCTCTGCTCCATGTGATTGGAGCAGAGATCAGTGTTCACTAAATGAAAGCCCAGCCCACAACAGGTAGTAACACACCCCTAGGAACACTTAACCCCCACACTGCCACCCACTGGTTAACCCCTTCACTGCCAGTGTCATTTACACAGGAATCAATGCATTTATATAGCAGTGATTGCTGTATAAATGACAATGGTCCCAAAAATGTGTCAAAAATGTCCGATGTGTCCGCCATAATGTCACAGTCACAATAAAAATCGCTGATCGCCGCCATTACTAGTAAAAAACAAATTATTAATAAAAATGCCATAAAACTATCCCCTATTTTGTAAACGCTATAACTTTTGCGCAAACCAATCAATAATCGCTTATTGTGATTTTTTTTACCAAAAATATGTAGAAGAATATGTATCGGCCTAAACTGAGGGAAAAAAAATTTTTATATATATTTTTGGGGGATATTTATTATAACAAAAAGTAAAAAAGAATGCGTTTTTTTTTTCAAAATTGTCGCTCTATTTGTGTTTATAGCGCAAAAAATAAAAACCGCACGGGTGATCAAATACCACCAAAAGAAATCTCTATTTGTGGAAAAAAAAGGACGTCAATTTTGTTTGGGAGCCACGTCGCACGACCGCGCAATTGTCAGTTAAAGCGATGCAGTGCCGAATCGCAAAAAGTGCTCTGGTCTTTGGCCAGCAAAATGGTCCGGGGCTGAAGTGGTTAAGCATTATATATATATATATATATATATATATATATATATATATAGATAGATAGATAGATAGATAGATAATCTCTCAAGAGTCGGCTACAAACTTGTTTTAATAATGGTGAAGATAAGCCAATTTTAACTGCTGTATAACAAAGAAAATCTGCAGTTTTTAAAACGTGTTTTTGCTCTTTCTCCAGTAAACATTACATTTTATAGGCTGTAAACATCTCTTAATTGTACAGCAAGGGGAAGAATTCTTCAAATTGATTTAAAAGTTTTACTTCCATTGTACGAGACTCTTGTTAAACACTATGAAGCTCAAAGCTTAGCCTTTCTGGTTTCCTAGGAAACCAACACCTCTCTATTACTGCCAGCTGCCTGTCTTTTGCTCCCACTGCACCAGATATTATGATTGTTGTGATTTTAAAGCTTACAGTTTTAGCTTAACTTCAAGGAGTCTCTCGAATACATTGCCCAGCACTTTGCCAATAGATTTAACAACAACTGTCTGTCAACAGGGCCAGATTTTTGAATAGCCAATGTGGTCTAAGGTGGCAGGGCTACTTGAGGCAGCACACAGCTAATCAGACATCATGTCGCTGACTGTCCGTAACATATTCTTGGGCAAGTATGTCAAACTTAACTGAAACAGTGGGCCACACAAAGTGGAATATTGAAGGGTCTACATTTTTATAAGGGGAATACCATCTTAACTGCAGAAAAAAATTCTGGCTTCTAGCTGAGGGCCAAAAACCAAAAATAAGAGGACCACATGCAGTGACAGGACAAGGACATCTAGAGCCTTGGTAAACATGCCAAATTGCTCTACCCCCCTCATTATGTATGAGCATTATATGTCATTAAGAATCCCCCACCCCATAAAAATCGAGCACTAATCTTTGCCCTCTCCACTTAAAAATCCTCTCTCCCATTATGTCCCCAGCACAGATCCCCCCTCCCAAAAAATAACCCTCACCTAAATCTTCTACCCCTCAAATGTCCTCTCCAAGCACACTTCCTCCCCCCCCTCACAAATTCCCCACCCCCAATTTTCCATCTAGCACAAGTCCCCCCCTCCAAGTTCCCATGCTAGAACAAATACCACCCAATCATCCATAATAGCACAAATCCTCCCACCCCCCCAAAAAAACAAATTCCCCTCTTAGCATAAATCCCTTCTATGGCCTTTTCTAGCACAAATCCCCCCTCCTAGCACAAGTCCTGTTTCCCCCCTTCCAACACAAATATCCCCAAAATCACCACTCCTAACCCACTTGCCCAAATTTCACCTCCTAGAACAAATTTTATCTTCTGCCGCTTCCCAATTTCCTCCTCCCAACACAAATCCCCTCTCCCCAATTTCCTTGTGGTGCCACTCCCATCTCACGTGACACTACAGTACCCAGGGTTACCGCCCCTCCTGGCTACCGCTTGTCCCGGCCCTAACCACATATAACCCTATAAGATCCTCAGTCTGACATGTCTGTTTTAGAAATTCTAGATGTATGGACAAAGGTTTGGCAAACTACTTCTTGCAGACTTTCTGCCTACAGACTGTGCTTTGTGGCTATGATGCCTTGTCTTGTTAATATTGTATTATGACCAGACAGTTGGTTGTGATAGGAGGGCAGTGGCACAAGATATTTAACTTACTAGAGGAGGATGCATATCTGACCCTGCATATTCCCTGTATTGCTTTTGTATTTGATGGTTTAATATAAATAGCAAGAAAATATGAAACATATGAAACATCAATTTATTAACTTGACTAAAAACAGATACCTATGATAAAATGTAAGTCCCTTGTATACATGGGTCACTTGTATGGATTCATTGGTACATATATACCCCTAAAGGCCACATTCATGGAAGTACGGAATTGCACCCCAACGCATTTCAACATTAACTGTATTCTTCAGGGGGTATTGCAAAAAGGGTAATTAATACAAAAAAAACAACAAAATATTTGCACAATAGAAAACAACAAAATGCAGTATTAGGAACCAAATATCTAACAATAATAGTTAGCAAATACATGATATGTCTACAAACGTACAACATTTTTAACAGAGGCCAATCCAAATATGGTACACCCCGGGGACTCAGGGAACACCAACCACACCAAGGAGGGGAGAGAGAAGATTCAAGGGACAATTTGCTGCTGTCCCTTTTTCATGCAGATCCTGAACAAATCTGTACAGATTATAGAAAATATAATACATGTCACAACAGTAACTGGTGACATCTACAGCCCAAATGTATGAACACCACATACACAAACTCATAGTAAAAAAAAAAAGAGTCTGATTTACAAAACAGCTTTAGGCATTTTAATTATATGACATAATCCAGCAAACGAAACACACAAATTCTGCAATGAGTTATCTGATTTTTTCATTTTTTCAAAATCGCATCCATTCGGGAAATAATTCAGCAGCACATAGCAAATAACCCCACTCGGCCAGAACAAGAAGAAAAAAAACACACAAAGTTTCTACAACCACCAAGATTTACTCTGGTCCCAATCACCATTGACACCATCAAAACCATCATCAGAAACCTCTGAGACAGCACATTGCCAAACTACATCATTCCCACAAAATTTCTGAAAGAATGTACCGACATCACCTATCATAACATATCTCATAAACCAGTCATTTAAAGAAGGAATCGAGCCGATCTCCCTCAAGCAAGGCACAATCAAACCCCTCCTAAAGAAGCCTAACCTCGATCCTAAAGACCCAAACGACCGCAGACCTGTCACAACCCTCAGCACCTTCTTCAAAATTGAGAAAGCAGTAGTACAACAGCTACAACTCCATCTGGACACCCATAAACTCTTGGACCCACTACAATCGGGTTTCTGCCCTGGCCACGGGACCGAAACTGCACTCCTCAAAATCTGGGATGACACCCTCGAAGCAGCAGATGAAGGAGAATCGGGTCTCCTGGTGCTGCTGGACCTCAGTGCGGCGTTCGACACAGTAGACTACAAAACCCTGCTCACTCCTCTCACAGAAGTAGCTGGAGTTGCAGACTCAGACTTACCCTGGTTCGCATCCTTTCTAGAAAACCGATCTCAGAAAGTGAATCTAGGAACGTTCACTTCGGAAGCACGAAAAATTACATGCAGAGTCCCTCAAGGATCACCCCTGTCACCCATGCTCTTTAACATCAATCTCCACCCACTCCTCAAAATCATCAGCAACCGGGATCTACTTTATCATTCCTATGCAGATGACATCCAACTCTACCTACGCATCACCAACAAAAAAGACCAATACCAGGCATTGGAATACCAGGCACTCTCATTGATCAACGATTGGATGATGGAGAGCTCCCTTAAACTCAACGGATCCAAAACAGAAATCCTCTTCCTTCTCGCAAACCGAAACAAAAACTCTGGCACGATGTCCACACCACTCATCATCCTCGGACAACCCATCACCCCCAGCACTAAACCCAAAAGCCTCGGAGTCATCTTTGACTCAAACATGATGACGGATGCACAAATAGGATCACTAGTCAGTGGATCCCACTACCTTCTTCGCATACGGCGTAGACCCATCCCCTTCATGCCGGAAGGAGATACAGCAGCAGTAGTTGGAACAATAATCAATTCCCGACTCGACTACGCAAATTCCCTCTACCTATGACTTCCAAAATACCAAATTTCACATCTACAAACCATCCAGAACACAGCAGCCAGACTGGTAACTGGAAAAAAAACATGGGAATCAACCACCCCATCCCTGAGGATCGAGTTACATTCAAGACCCTCTGCCTCACTCACAATGTGCACAAGGAAAAGGCCCGCAATACCTCTGCAACAAAATAAAGCACTACACCCCAGGGCGCACTCTCCGGTCAACTAACCAGAACCTCCTCCATATCCCCAAGACCCGTTACAAATTAAAAGGTGAACGAAGGTTCGCAGTACAAGGACCACGGCTATGGAATGCTCTACCCATGGACATCCACTCGGAAGAAAACTATCTGGCCTTCAGGAAGAAGCTCAAGACCCATCTCTTCTGAAAACCCAGGCGGACACTGGCAGAAAAAGCGCCCTAAGGCGATTTAGTTTGCATATGTAGCGCTATACAAGTTATTCATTCATTCAGTCATTCATTCAATCCTTAGTACACACAGGAGACCCTCTGACTCTCTAAATATGTCTAGGTGGTTCTGGTTCCTGGTCTTCAGTTTGACTATTATCAGTAGAAATAAGAAAATGTCAAATTAAACTTCTGAAAAATGTTCCTTAACAGGCACAAGACAACTGGCATTCTATATGCATCCATCAAACAGTTCACAGGTTTAAGATCCCCATTAACTTGTCACTCTCAGTAAATTCAAAACATTTAATTGTCCCTATTTCAATAAGGCAGCGTTCTTAAAGGAGTTGTAAAGGTAGAAGGTTTTTATCTTAATGCATCTATGCATTAAGATAAAAAACCTTCTGTGTGTAGTAGCACCCCCTAATAACCTACCTGAGCGCTTTTTCTCTCCAGTGATGTCCACGATCCCCTCAGCCATCCAGGGCACTCCTCCCAATTGACTAAGACAGAGCAGCGGTGCCATTCGCTCTCGCCGGCTGTCAAAGTGAGTGAGCCAATCAGGTGAGAGAGGGGCGAGGTCAGGTTGGGGCTTTGTGTCAGAATAGATACACAGAACTCTGACTCAGCTTGGGTGCCCCCTGTAGTAAACTGCTGGCTGAGTGGTACTCAAAGAAGGGAGGGGCTAGGAGCAGCAAAGAGTGACCTAAGAAGATCCAGGCTGCTCTGTGCAAAACCAACGGCACAGAGGAGGTAAGTATAACATGTTTTTTCTTTTTTTAAAACAAGCCTTTACAATCACTTTAACTTTAACTAGAGATCCAGGATAAAGGTGTCTAATCAATATATTGTATTTGTGTCCTCTTATCTTGTTTATTTTTAAACCCAACCTGTTTGCAGTCCATTGACTGGACAAACTAAGTGGCAAGATTTGGCCTCTGGATGTTGCAACTAGAAATTATTCATTTATTGGTCCTGCCACTAAATGACAACTTCTGGCTGTATGTCAGGGGATGTAATTGACCAAATGATGGTCTTACAAAGGCACAGGAAATTTGATGACAGGATGAATGCAGTATGTTATCAAAAAATACTGGAGGAACATTTGCATTCATGAGCCAGGAAGCTGCGCATGGGACGTACTTGGATATTCCAACATGACAATGATCCAAAAACACAAGGCCAAGTAGACCTGTCATTGCCTACAGCAGAAAATAGTGAAGGTTCTGGAGTGGCCATCTCAGTCTCCTGACCTCAATATCATTGAGCCACTCTGGGGAGATCTCAAATGTGCAGTTCATGCAAGACAACCCAAGGATTTACAGGAACTGGAGGCTTTTTGCCAAGAGGAATGGGCAGCTTTACCATCTGAGAAGATAAAGAGCCTCATCCACAAATATCACAGAAGACTTCAAGCTGTCATTGGTGTTAAATGGGGAAATACACGGTATTAAGAACTGGTGTATGTAAACTTTTGATCAGGGTCATTTGGGTAGTTTCTGTTGCCATTATGATTTAAAAAGAGTAAACACAGTTGATTGATAATAAATGGCTTCAGCCAAACACTATCCATGAGTGAAAGAAATGTTTTTGTGTTATCATTCATATTGTCTGAAAAATGGTCAAGAAATCATAAATTCTGCCAGGGTATGTAAACTTATGAGCACAGCTGTATAAAAAAGGCTGTGTCTCAGAGATTCCTGCTGCAAATACTCATCATAGTACCAATCTTATGGCTGTCTGATGTGATCAACTTGTTATTTTAAATTTTTTTAGGAACAGATCTCCCAGTGGTCACCCCCCAGGATATAATAGAGAACACTGAGGTCAAATGGTAGACAGGGACCTGCAAACATAGATAATAATGATTTTTAGTATAGGGCTATTAGATTAGACTAAAAAATATACATCGTACCTGTGTTCTGCAGTAGGAGGAGAAGGGGAAAGCTGACCCTCTATAGATGAAAATAGTATAGGCTGAAATATATAACACACATAAAATATGTAAGAATACATTTCTGTGTGTGAATAGCTGGAAATTGTGGCGTTATCATAATTGTTTAGGGTGGCTAAAAGGTTACACCCACATTTGATATATTTTGGTAAATAGGATATATTTAATATAATGCCTTCAACGGTGGCCTCTGTGCGTGAATATCAATACACATATTATCCAAAATGGTAAGGGCAGCAATCTATTAATAGCCCCTTAGTAGCCCATATTATTAGTATAATTAAAATATATACAGAGATAAGAAAGTATGTGTATTGTCCAAACTATAGAGTTCCATCTAGTAAGCCCAAAGGTAGGCGAATGTAATCCACTAAAAGGCAGAATCTGCAATGATCCTGTGACATATGAAACAGAAGCGCATGCCCTATACACCCATTTCTTGGAGAGGGGGTACTACAGATACATTCTTGATAGAGCAGTTTCTATTGCCAATTTCAAAAATAGGAATGACTTCCTAAAACACAACCATATTGGTAAAAACAACAACACAGCAGTGTGTTTCCACTCTGAGAAACTATCTGTCCCTGAGTGCTTTTGAATCAATCAAGTCACATACTTGGTTGCATGGCAAGGGCAATTATAGTTGTGGTGCGACTGTGTGTTCCTGCTATGCACATATTACCAAAGGGAATGTTGTATGTTCATACTCTAATGGTAAACAACATAAATTAAATAAACATCTTTTTACAACTGCAACACCCATTATGTAATATATATCAATACATGTACCATCTGTAATGTACAGTACATTGGAACATATATATAGCATAGAGAAGAAATTCTCCACCAATGTAGCCTAACATTTTAATCAATTTCATGAAGACAATACTTTGGCTGTTGATGTGCAAATCATAGAGAAGGTTCATACACCCAAGCGGGGTGGTGATGTCTTTAGACTTCTCTGCAAAAGAGACGTTTTGGGGATTTTTTTTTTTTAAGACTCGCATTCCATTTGGGATGAACTTTGAGTGGGATATTACCCATTACTATGATTAGTTCCTCTCCATTATGGAGGTAAAAGAGGGGTTATAGTGGAGTTTTTTTTGCCCTTGCTTCACAATTCCTTGCTTTGTAGTTTTTTTTTTTTTTTTGAAAAGCGAAAGATTTCGGCTGTTCTTAAAAAATATTTTATTTTTTTATTTTTTATTTCTTCTTTGAAAAGCGAGTGATTTTTGGCATTCTTCATATTATTTTTTTTCTTTCTTTTTTGAAAAGCGAGTGATTTTGGATGTTCTTCATTTTTTCTGTCCTCTAGTTGAGTGTTGAGAACACTCCCTTTGTTTCCATAAGTGATCTAAATAGAAAGGTAAATTCAATAAGTATTTAATAGTTTCTAGGGTGGTCCTGTGTGGAATATCTGTGATGCATTTGCGCTTATATACACAATACTTTGCCTCCCGATGGTTGATTTTCATGTGTATGCGCATCCTTTCCATTATGTATATGGTTTAGTATCTCATTATTTCCTATTATCCTTGAACAGTTTTTAAGAAGACTTTAATAATAAGCATTAAATCACACAATTAGACTCAATTTGTTATATAGTGATATATGTGATTTATATTGGTATAAATACATGTTTTTTTCGCTCATTTTGTTTTTAATACATTTCTTGCTTACATGTTTACATTATCTATTTTTGTTTTGACCATTTTATGATCAGATGTTTTAGCATGTTAAAGAAACGTTTTTATGACGGTGAAGTTTTGTGTTGATTGCTCTTTAACCACTTGGGATCCGCGCTATTGCCGAATGACGGCATTAGCGCGGACCTAGATTGCCGGGACTACGTCTATTGACGTAGTCCCGGTTACGAGCGGCCTGCGCGCCCCCTGAGGGGCGCGCGCGGCGCGCTCTGTGATCGGCGAGTCCGTGAGACTCGCCTGATCACCGATCCGTGTAAGGGGTCGATCCCGACCCCTTATCACGTGATCAGCTGTCAGCCAATGACAGCTGATCATGTGATAAAACGGAGCCGGTAATCGGCTAGTATTCCTCCTCGCGCTGACAGCGCGAGGAGAAAAAAAAAAGCCGATCGCCGGCGGCCGTGTTCGGGACATCAGTCCCGATCACGGCCAGCAATTCAAGCGGACACCTGCCCCCTGCCAGTGCCCACCTGCCACCCGCAGTGCCATCCTGAAATAAAGTAAGTGCCCCCCTGTCAGTGCCACCCAGCAGTGCCCATAGTGCCCACAGTGCCACCCAGCAGTGCCCACAGTGCCACCCAGCAGTGCCCACAGTGCCACCCACAGTGCCACCCACTGTGCCACCCACAGTGCCACCCAAAATCTGCCTCAAAGGTGCTGCACCCCAGTGCCGCCCATCAGTGCCCAGCAGTGCCGCCCATCAGTGCCCAGCAGTGCCGCCCATCAGTGCCCAGCAGTGCCACCTATCAGAGCCACCTATCAGTGCCCATCAGTCCCATCTATCTGTGGTACCTATCAGTGCCCATCCGTGCCACCCATCCGTGCCACTTATCCGTGCCACCCATCCGTGCCATCTTATCTGTGCCCATCTTTGCCCATCAGTGCCGCCTTATCTGTGCCCATCGGTGCCGCCTTATCTGTGCCTATTAGTGCCGCCTTAACTATGCCTATCAGTGCCCACCAGTGCAGCCTATCAGTGCCCACCAATGCAGCCCATCAGTGCCCACCAATGCAGCCCATCAGTGCCCACCAATGCAGCCTATCAGTGCCGCCTAATCAGCGCACTTCAATGAAGGAGAAAAATGACCCGTTTGCAAAATTTTATAACAAACTATTAAAACATGATTTTTTTTTTTTTTTTTTTTGCATCTTTTTTTGTTTGTTTAGCAAAAAATAAAACTCCGAGCTGTAACTAAATACCACCAAAAGAAAGCTCTATTTGTGGGAAAAAAATGATAAAAATTTCATTTGGGTACAGTGTTGTATGACCGCGTAATTGTCACTCAAAGTGCATCAGCGCTGAAAGCTGAAAATTGGTCTGGGACTGAGGGGGGTTTAAGTGCCCAGTAAGCAAGTGGTTAACTACAGGTGCTTTGTTTTAGGTGTTTGATTTGATATATGCCTTGAAATAGCTTGTATTGTGAGCATCTCAATTGTTGTGAACAAGCACGGTTCTTTTCGTATGAAACGCGTCAACTGATCATCCATGCAATGTTGTCTGGCTCATGACAATAAAGACATTTCTATGGCATCTTTTGTATTCAAGTGTGCGATCAATCTTTTCTTCTCTTCTCTTCTTGATAGTGAATGAGTAAAGCATGTGGTAGGTAGGTCCTCCTGATTAGTAATTATATCATATTTTAATATATAAACACAAACACAAGGAGTAAAAGGAATTGCAAGCTCGCTAAGGTGTTGAAGAAATAGTGAAGGTTAATGTAGAGGTAAAACTGAATTTCCTGTCACAAACCTTGTTGTGGCTTATAGTCCGATAGACTATGGACGTGAAGTGCAACAAACATGTACAGATTATAGAAAGTTTAATACATGTAACAGCAACACTTAGTAACATCTACAGGCCAGAGCTCTTGCATTGAACTTTACCATTCATTGTAGAGCTCAAGGCAAAAATCAGGAATCTTGTATAATACATCCTCAAAATAGAGGTGAAGATTTGGCAGCTCATAATTGAGGGTGTTGTATCACCTTTAAGGGTTATAGCCCTAAAGCCCCCAAACCTAATTTCAGTGCTAAACCCCCCTAACATAATCCATTGAGTTTCTCTTAAATTAAAGCCCCTGGCCATTAAAGTGGTAGTAAACCCAGGATTTAGATTTTTACCTACAGGTAAGCTTATATTAAAGCTTACCTGACGGTTAAATGAATACCTCCTAAATGTTCACCATTTAGTAAATATTCACCTGGTTCTGCACCGGTGATGTCGCAGGCCCCTCTGAAGGAATGGCATAACTGTGCTATTCCTTCAGAGCTCTGTGCCGAGACCATAACTCCTGAGCGTATGCGCAGAAGTGACGTCATTGTAGCTTGGTAATTC
Organism: Lithobates pipiens; assembly: GCF_037356315.1. Taxonomy (NCBI): domain Eukaryota; kingdom Metazoa; phylum Chordata; class Amphibia; order Anura; family Ranidae; genus Lithobates; species Lithobates pipiens. The sequence goes on along the minus strand of NW_027507718.1, from coordinate 327,024,150 downwards.
AAGCGGTCACAGCCCACGAACCTGGAAGGAAGACCGGTGAAGAGGAAATACTCTGCAGTGGTGACAGCTCGCAGAGCTTCGTGTCTAGGTAAGTCTTTCATAATGTGCTAGTATGCACAGCATATTATGTCTTTATCTTGCAGGGAGAAAGTTTTTTTTATTTAAAGTTTACTACTGCTTTAAAGAATAAATTCACCTTTTGGATCATGTTCCAGCAGCTGCAGCCTCCCCCCTCCCCAATTAACAGCGAGTGGGCGCCCTGTCACTGTTTGAAAATAACATGGCCATTGCCATTTTTAGAAAAAATATCCATACGCTGAAATTGCATTAGAAGCTCCGGAGCCTGTTAGCATAATATTGCTCACAAAGTCAAGCAGCTATTAGCCACATTCTGACCAATAACAATCTCTTATTTCTTCCAGAATGTTGTTATGGAAGAATAAGGCTCAGAAGAGATTCCCATTGGTCAGTGTGGTCACGTGGCCACACTGACCAATGACTACTTGTCATTGTGAGCATTATGATGCTTACAGGCTCTGGGCCTGTTAGTGCAGTGTACAGTGTAAGGATCATCTTCTCTAAAAGTAAGTGTAGCGGCCATAACCCATTGTAGGGTGGCCTTGACTTAATGGGCTTACCAGTTACCTTCTCTCGGCCTGCTCCTCCACTTCTAGGGGTTCCCAGGATTGATACTCAACGACTTGTGCACTGACACAGATGAAGTCCTTTCAAAAAGGTTTTATTCTGCAGTAGAACTTTCAATTAACACAGTCTCTTAGGGAACAGAGGGCACGGGTGGAGAACTCAGGCATCTTGAACTGCAGGTCTAGCAAAGTCTCTATTTCCACCCAGAGAGTAGCCACTCCCAGCTGGGTACTTCAAGGCTGAACAGATCTCTAGTCAGAGATCATGGCAGTCAGCACGTTGACTCAAACTTGAACAAACTTAAGGGCAAACAGGAACCTTTTTCGTCCGTACCTGGAATGCTTCCCGTCTCTTTATGGTACTGGAAAAGTGAGAATTCGTCAATGTCCTTCTCAATTCAGTAACCAGGCACTTCTCAGGATGCCACTTGCCGACCCTCCTCCGAAGAGTCCTCCCCCGGTCACTTCCACGAGTTGCAGTGTCCCTTCAAGCCGAGAGCACACCCGGACCCTTTGAATCCTCCCTCAGTTACTGCACCTCGGACCAGCAGGTTCCGAGACTCGGGAAAGGATCCCTACCCCAGACCAAGCAGGTTTATCAGGGGCCACTGAGAGGAACATGTTGCGGGATGTCAAACACCCTGTGACCGGGACCCCTCATGGGGCTACCCCAGTCCTGGAACCAGACCAGACCACACGGGTCTCTTGAACAACTCCGGAACCCCGAACACGTGACCCACACCCCTTTAAGTACCCCTTCCCAGACTCCTCAGTGGGCCTCGGCACTCCCACGGATTGGCTCTGAGAAGGCCGATACCCAAACATCCAACCAGACTTGGTTCTAGCCTGTCATGTGCACCTCACCGTCCACATGACCAGGCAGAACTTCCAAACACAGCCTGGGGAGATTGGTGTTAAGGCCTACCTACACAATTAACCCTCAGAACCTTTACTGTTCTGAGGCCAAAAACGAAATTTACAGGCGTGTGACATTTGATCCCAAATGTCATCCGCTACATAAGCTTACCCTTTAACTATAATTTTATAATTTACTACTCTGTCCTCTATAGCTCGTCTGTTTTTTTACATCAATTGATCTTTTTAGAAATATAAGATCTCAGAGCCTTGATGCAAATTCTAAGCACCCACCATCGCTGCAAGGTTGTGGTGGACATCATGGTCAATAAAAAAAAAAAAATGAGCAGCAGCTACAGCAATAATAATAATCACTATGTTAATACTGTATATAGTATGACATAATTGTTGGTGCTCCTGTACAGAACTATTCTATAACCCCAATACAAGCTTCTTTAACCACTTCAGCCCCGGAAGGATTTACCATCTTTTCTGACCAGGCCAGTTTTTGCGATACGGCCAAACAAAATGTATGTCCTGGCTCTGTCAGGAGTGATCGTGGATGCTCGGCAGACATTGCGGCTGCTGGTCATACGCATTGGTTTCTCAGCGACGCGCACGCCCCATATACCCTTTAAAGCGGCCGCCATACAGCTATGGCGATTCGTGCAGGGGAGCCATTCTGCCGCTACCAAAAACGACAGCGTGGTCGGCAAGCGGTTAAATTGTGGCTTTTTTTTCTCAACTACAAATCCCAACTTATTTTTTTATTTTTTTTTGGTTTACATTTCCAGAAAGACTTTAAGGAATAGAGAGTTAATTTCAGAGTGGCTTGACTGCACCAGATGTTCTGCAAAGCAATAAATCAGCTCCATATGAGGAGGAGGACCTGGTTGTCCTGTTTATACACTCAACAACCTTTAAAGCATCACAAAAAATGCACAGCTTATCAAATGCTGCTTGGTTCTTGGTTATTATTATTATAATACAAGATTTGCATAGCACCAACAGTTTATGCATCGCTTTACAACATTAGGGCAAACAGTACACTTACAATACAATTCAATACAGGAGGAATCAGAGGGCCCTGCTTGTTATCTTCACACATACAAATATTCCTCAGCGACTTTCTTACTGGGGCTCTCCTTCCTCCCCCAGACCGCACAGTAGGGTTGTTACCTGTCCGGTTTTGACCCGGACAGTCCGGGTTTTGACACAGGTGCCCGGGTTTTCCGCCTGCTCGAAACCCAGGCACACATTCCACGGTCCTATGGCCAGTGCCAGTCGGATCTCTGTCCCTGCCTGCAACATCTAGAGGGGCTGCGCGCATGCTCCCGTGCCCGCTATCACTATCACACAGCGGTGCGCTCTGAGCCAGCGGGTGCCCTGCGATTGGCCAAACAGGCCATGTGTGGGGCTAGGTGGGCTGGGCTGCAGATACTCAGGTCTGTGAATGGCACTACGGAGCTGGTGCTGATCATGTGTGCAGGCGGGGGCGGGGCTGCATTGTGTATTTGATCATCGTGCCTGCTTGCTCCCAGAGTCCTGCCTCACAATGTGTGTCTCCTGAGGTCTCATCTGCTCTGTCAGCTCCTCTGTGTCACCCCTTCTCCTCTGTGTGACCCCCCTCCTGTGTCACCCCTCCTCTTCCGTGTGACCCCCCTCCTGTCTCACCCCTCCTCCTCCGTGTGACCCCCCTCATGTGTCACCCCTCCTCCTCCGTGTGACCCCCTCCTGTGTCACCCTTCCTCCTCCGTGTGACCCCCCTCCTCTGTCACCCCTCCTCCTCTTTGTGACCCCCTCCTGTGTCACCCCTCCTCCTCTGGGTGACCCCCCTCCTCTGTGTGACCCCACCTCCTGTGTCACCCCTCCTGCTGTGTGACCCCCCCCTCCTCCTCTGTGTGAACCCCCTCCTCTGTGTCACCCCTCCTCCTCTGTGTGAAAGCCCCTCATCTGTGTCACCCCTCCTCCTCTGTGTGACCCCCCCTCCTGTGTCACTCCTCCTCCTCCTCTATGTGACCCCCCTCCTCTGTGTCACCCCTCTCCTCTGTGTCACCCCTTCTCCTCTGTGTCACCCCCCCTTGTTTGTGTCAGCCCCCTCTGTGTCACCCCTCCTCCTCTGTGTGACCCCCCTCCTCTGTGTCACCTCTCCTCTGTGTCACACCTCCTCCTCTGTGTGACCCCCCTCCTCTGTGTCACACCTCCTCCTCTGTGTGACCCCCCTCCTCTGTGTCACCCCCTCCTCCTCTGTGTGACCCCTCCTCTTCTGTGTCACCCCCCTCCTCCTCTGTGTGACCCCTCCTCCTCTGTGTCACCCCCCCTCCTCTGTGTGACCCCCCTGTGTCACCCCTCCTCCTCTGTGTGACCCCCCTCCTGTGTCACCCCTCCTCCTCTGGGTGACCCCCCTCCTCTGTGTGACCCCACCTCCTGTGTCACCCCTCCTGCTGTGTGACCCCCCTCCTCCTCTGTGTGAACCCCCTCCTCTGTGTCACCCCTCCTCCTCTGTGTGAAAGCCCATCATCTGTGTCACCCCTCCTCCTCTGTGTGACCCCCCCTCCTGTGTCACTCCTCCTCCTCCTCTATGTGACCCCCCTCCTCTGTGTCACCCCTCTCCTCTGTGTCACCCCTTCTCCTCTGTGTCACCCCCCTTGTTTGTGTCAGCCCCCTCTGTGTCACCCCTCCTCCTCTGTGTGACCCACCTCCTCTGTGTCACCTCTCCTCTGTGTCACACCTCCTCCTCTGTGTGACCCCCCCTCTTCTGTGTGACCCCCCTCCTCTGTGTCACCCCTCCTCTTCTGTGTCACCCCCTCCTCCTCTGTGTGACCCCTCCTCCTCTGTGTCACCCCCCCTCCTCTGTGTGACCCCCCTGTGTCACCCCTCCTCCTCTGTGTCACATCTCCTCCTCTGTGTGACCCCCTCCTCTGTGTCACCCCTCCTCCTCTGTGTCACCCCCTTCCTCTGTGTCACCCCCTCCTGTGTCACCCCCTGCTCCTCTGTTTCACGCCCTCCTCTCTGTCACCCCTCCTCTCTGTCTCCCCCTCCTCTGTGTCACCCCCTTCTCTGTGTGACCCTTCCTCCTCTGTGCGACTCCTCCTCCTCTGTGTCACCCCCTCCTCCTCTGTGTCACCCCCTTCCTCTGTGTCACCCCCTCCTGTGTCACCCCTGCTCCTCTGTTTCACGCCCTCCTCTCTGTCACCCCTCCTCTCTGTCTCCCCCTCCTCTGTGTCACCCCTCCTCCTCTGTGTGACCCTTCCTCCTCTGTGCGACTCCTCCTCCTCTGTGTCACCCCTCCTCCACTGTGTGACCCCCTTCCTCTGTGTCACCCCCCTCCTCTGTGTTACCCCTCCTCCTCTGTGTCACCCCCTTCCTCTGTATCACCCCCTCCTCCTCTGTGTCACCCCCTCCTCCTCTGTGTCACCCCCTTCCTCTGTGTCACCCCCTTCCTCTGTGTCACTCCCTGCTCCTCTGTTTCACGCCCTCCTCTCTGTCACCCCTCCTCTCTGTCTCCCCCTCCTCTGTGTCACCCCCCTTCTCTGTATCACCCCCTCCTCTCTGATACCCCCTCCTCTGTGCCAGCTCCCCTTCCTTTGTGTCACCCCCTTCTCCTCTGTGTCACCCCTCCTCCTCTGTGTGACCCCCCTCCTCTGTGTCACCCCTTTCTCTGTGTCACCCCCTCCTCTGTGTCACCCCCTCTGTGTCACCCCTCCTCCTCTGTGTGACCCTTTCTCCTCTGTGCGACTCCTCCTCCTCTGTGTCACCCCTCCTCCACTGTGTGACCCCCTTCCTCTGTGTCACCCCCCTCCTCTGTGTCACCCCCTCCTCTGTGTCACCCCTCCTCCTCTGTGTCACCCCCCTTCCTCTGTGTCACCCCCTCCTCCTCTGTGTCACCCCCTTCCTCTGTGTCACCCCCTTCCTCTGTGTCACCCCCTGCTCCTCTGTTTCACGCCCTCCTCTCTGTCACCCCTCCTCTCTGTCACCCCTCCTCTCTGTCTCCCCCTCCTCTGTGTCACCCCCCTTCTCTGTATCACCCCCTCCTCTCTGATACCCCTCCTCTGTGCCAGCTCCCCTTCCTCTGTGTCACTCCCTTCTCCTCTGTGTCACCCCTCCTCCTCTGTGTGACCCCCCCTCCTCTGTGTCACCCCCTTTCTGTGTGTCACCCCCCTCCTCTGTGTCACCCCCTCTGTGTCACCCCTCCTCCTCTGTGTGACCCTTCCTCCTCTGTGCGACTCCTCCTCCTCTGTGTCACCCCTCCTCCACTGTGTGACCCCCTTCCTCTGTGTCACCCCCCTCCTCTGTGTCACCCCCCTCCTCTGTGTCACCCCTCCTCCTCTGTGTCACCCCTCCTCCTCTGTGTCACCCCCTTCCTCTGTGTCACCCCCTCCTGTGTCACCCCCTCCTGTGTCACCCCCTGCTCCTCTTTTCACGCCCTCCTCTCTGTCACCCCTCCTCTCTGTCTCCCCCTCCTCTGTGCCACCCCCCTTCTCTGTATCACCCCCTCCTCTCTGATACCCCCTCCTCTGTGCCAGCTCCCCTTCCTCTGTGTCACCTCCTCCTCCTCTGTGTCACCCCCCTCCTCTCTGTCACCCCCTCCTCTCTGTCACCCCCTCCTCTCTGTCAGCTCCCATTCCTTTCTGTCAGCTCCCCGTCCTCTGTGTAACCCCTGTGTCAGCTCCCCCCCTGTGTCAGCTCCCCCCACTGTGTCAGCTCCCCCTCCTCTGTGTCAGCTCCCCCTCCTCTATGTCACCCCTCACCTCTGTGTCAGCTCCCCCTCCTCTGTATCACCCCCTCCTCTCTGTCAGCTCCCCCTCCTCTCTGTCAGCTCCCCTTCCCCTCTCTCTCTCTCTCTCTCTACCTCTCGCTCACCCCCTCTCTTATCCCCCCACTCTCACCCCCTTTCTCTCCTATATCCTCCCCCTTTTGCTAGCCCCCCTCACCTCCTCCTCTCTCTCACCACCGCCTCTCTCTCACCTCCTCCTCTTACCTTCCCCTTTCTCACCTCCCCTCTTTCCCTCCTTAGGGGATAGGGGCCCCATGAGCATAGCTGTATGGGGCCCTAATAATTGCTAACAGCATCCTTGTGAGTGAATGCACCAGTTCACATGTGTCCTGAATCCTGTGTCTTGCCGACACACTTCTCCCCAAGGCTCCCAACACAATGGAAAGAAGGAAAACATCACTAGAGTACAGGAGCTCCACCCCCAAACTCCAGCTCCCACACTTCCTGGCTCAAAGCGGTTCTCGGTAAGGCAGTCCAATGGGGGACTTTCGGGGAAGGGGACACTGATGGGTGGGTTCCCTGATCTAATCGAGGGGGGGAACAATATAAGGGAAGGGGAGTCTGTGGGGAGGGAGGTGGACGATGTCAGTAGGGCAGTGGACGATGTCAGTAGGGCAGTGGATGATGTTAGTAGGGCAGTGGACGATGTCAGTAGGGCAGTGGACGATGTCAGTAGGGAAGTGGATGGTGTCAGTAAAGCAGTGGACAGTGTCAGTAGACAGTGTCAGTAGAAGAGAGGACGGTGTCAGTAGAGCAGTGGACGGTGTCAGCAGGGCAGTGGATGGTGTCAGCAGGGCAGTGGATGGTGTCAGCAGTTTCAGTAAAATCCTATAGTGCATGCCACAAAAGAATTTGCCATGCGCCGCTAAAGTGTTCAGCTTTGGCTTGAGAAAAAGGTGGCAACCCTACTGCACAGCAGCCATGCAATCGCATTACCCTGAACCCTTAATCCTTAGTTTCTCTTCCTTGACTTTGAAAACTGATGTTTTTCAGGACTTTTTATTTTTCTTTATTTTCACCTGGTAATCCTGGAATAAATTACATGGATGTCCTAGGGTAGATATGCTAACTCACTCCACTGTATCTGTACAGGGGACCATGATTGTCACCCAGACTGGACAAACATACTGTATCTACCTCCTTCTCCATTATTTGGGGAGGGTGGAGGGATTGATAAAAAAAGTTTATAGTTTCAGTTCAGGTCACAGGAAGACATGGACACTGCACTTTTGGCAAAAGTTAGGCTCTGTTTCCAATATTGCAACCCCAAAGTTGCACGATTTACACTGTAACTTTGCAATGCAATTTTTAATGCAATGTCATGCAACTGGTGAACACCATGTGAGAACAAGTCACACCGAAGTCGGAACAAAGTAGTGCAAAAACCTGTTTTGGAGTCGCTGCAATTTGAGTCGCACCAATTCGAACAGGAACCATTGAAATACATGGGTTTTGACTTGTCATGCGATTTCACACATGTCAAGTTGCACAACAACTCACAGTAGTGGAAACAGAGCCTGATGCCCCATACACACTATCAGATTTTTTGCTGATTTTTTTCCTTCAAGTTTACCAAAACCATGTAGTAGAAGGGCCTGCCTGATGGCATACACATTGAAACTCCTAAGGTTTGACCTCATATTATATGGTTTTGGTAAATCTGAAGGAAAAACTCAGAAGAAAAACTGATAGTGTGTATGGGGTTTAATAGGCCTCTTCTGTACTCGCTGAAAATATTATTAGCCTGAAAAATAAACACTAATGCAGTCACTACATCTAAGAATGGGTAAACCACAATATATTAACTGATTGTTGTTGGGTTTAAGTATCCTTTAAAGCCCCCAACCTTAAAGAAGAAGTATCATTACATTCTAAGAATAAAAATCTCCGGAAACTCCAACTGCCCAGATAGCAAAGCTAATGTAGCACTAACCCCCGAAGGAGATGCTGGTTTGATTGTTCTTACCGTTACCTTCTTCACCTCGATTTACGTCTAGGGGTTTCCTGTGGTAGATGGCCCAGAAACTTTAGAGACTGACAACAGATCCGCTTAAAGGGATTTTTATTTGTAAAAATGTAGTTAACGAACAGTCTCTTAGTATAGAATCAGAGGGTTAGGAAGAAAGTCTGTCGGATTTTGTCCGAAACTGTTGTATACACATGGTCGGACAAAGTTGTCGGAAAATCCGACGTGATGACGTTATTTTGTTCACGCTAGTAGCCAATAGCTTTGGTGTAGGAATTTGATCTGAGCATGCCTGGCACTTTGTCCGATCGGGAAACTCTCTACACGTGATCGGAGTATGTCCGATCGGAGCATTTTGTCGGAAAATATTTCCGGCAAGTTGGAAAAGTTGGTCCGATGGATATTCCGACGGAAACAGTCCAATGCAGACGACAAAACGTTCCGATCGGACACATTCCGACGGAATCTCCGACCGTGTGTACAAGGACTAAGTGTCAAAGTCAATAATAAAGGACTTGCTTACTTCAACTAAATCCAGAGAATAGCCATTCACAGCTGGATGTTCATTCAAGTTGGATAGTCCCTCTCTCACAAAGCCCAGCAGCCAACAAGGTGCTTAAATCAGGAATAAGTCTCTGCCACAGACTTTGTTGTAGAACACATAGGAATTAGTCTCTGCCACAGACGTTGTTATAGGACATGTAGGAAACTAGGACTTGTAGAACACTCATGTGGATCCAGTATCTTTCAGCTGGTTTGTAGATACCCATGAAACTGGATTCAATTAGGTACTTCAGCCCTACCAGGCTTTTGCTAAGAAGCCAATCCGTGCGTGGCCTTCTTCCGAAGAGTCTTCCCCTGGATAGCTACGAAGTTGCTGGGCCTCTCCACAACCGGGGACGGCACCGGACCACCTCCGATTTCTTTCCTTAGTTTCCTTGCTCGGGCTAGCCAGCCCCGAGACATAAAGTCAGATGGATCTGCACCCCAGGCCATATCCTTGCTGGGGGCTGATCAGGAGGACCAGGACCATGAAGTCAGAACATACCTCTGGACCGGAACCCTGAACGGCGTGACATCCGCATCTTAAGTACCCTCTCCCAGAAAGCACAGCAAGAGTGACACTCCCAGTGGGTGGGCTCCGAGAGAAAGTAACCTTAAAGCACCCAACCAAACTGTGTTTCCATGCCTGCCAGAAGAGACAGCGCCCCCTATGGCCAGGCCGAACACCATATAGTCCAGTCAAACTGATGCTGAGGTCAAAATTTGGAACAATCATACCCAAACCAAACTGCAGTTTAGGTGTAACATTAAATTTCAAAACATATAGCGTGTGCTCTTCAGGAGCCGGCGCTACACAAACTTGCCACAAATTTGTGGCAATGTGAAATTACAAGTCTGTTAACTCGCTGGACATTTGCTCTGGCAAGTTGTACACTTGTAGAGCACTTAAAGCCTGAGTTCTAGTTGACATTTTTCCAATATGTAGCAAATTTGCATGCCAAGTCTCTAGCAAGAGCAAAGTTGCAGTGGTGAGTCTACAGCAAGAGCTCTACAAGTCTACAGCATGCAAATTAAGCTACAGTGACCCCTGTGGTGGGAGGACTATTGCACAACATAACTGAACCAGAACTTGCAGCAGACTTGCAGAATGTGTGCAAAGAAAGTTGATTTGGAGTCATGCAATGTGGACTTTCTGCAATTGTGCAACAAATGTGTTAAGCCTGGCAAGTCTAGCAATACCTTAGCAAGTCATTTGCAAACTTGCAGCACAATTTCTTGCTACCTGGGGTTGCATTCACATGTGCAACATGAGAAGTTATTTTGGTAGGATAATATTTGATAGCGCTATTGTCACAATAAAGAAAGCATGTGCTATATAGCTATCTGATGTGTTATATTTGGGTAACATTTTCACAGACTGATGCCCTCTAATCTACAGATCCTAAACTAGACTGCCCCCATGAAAATATTTAAATTATAGATTCTGTTGGGAAAAATATGTGTATTTATGTCTCCCCTTCTATTTCAATTACAGTCTCATCATTCTTCTCAGTCTCTGCTGAAATACTAAAACCAGCTGGAATCTCAAATCATGTAGTGGTTGTTCTGATTTGTGGAAGGAACAGAGGAAGCAATAGCAGAAGTCAAATACAAACTTTTATTGGAAGGCTTTTTCTGGGTTTCATGCCTTTGAGCTGTAAGGCTTGATTCACACTAAGTCTGGATTTACACCTATGCATTTTTTGTGTTTTTTGTATTTAGCAGATTTGCACTACAGAACGTGTTCCATAGGAATTAATGTTAAATAGACTGTAGTGCAAATCTGCAAAATGCAAAAAGCACTAAAACTGCATAGGTGTGAATCCAGCCTTAGATCTTGATGTTTCAGACACAATGGCTGTGATGGGGAAGTGTAAGGCTTGATTCACACCTATGCATTTTTTGTGCTTTTTGCAATTTGCAGATTTGGACTACAGTCCATTTAACATTGTTTCCTATGTTCTGTGGTGCAAATCTGCAAAATGCACAAAAAATGCATAGGTGTGAATCCAGGCTAACAAGTGGTTACATGCAATTAAGAACAGATGAGTAGTTCACACCAGATGCTGTGTGCTTTTTTTCTGCAGTAAAAATGAATGTACAGTGTTTTCCATGAATTTCAATGGCTCTAGTTCACACAATGCAGTGAGTTCCAATCAGTTTCCGTTCATCTTCTGCAAAGGAAACCGACTGGAACTGACTGCATGGTGTGAACTAGAGCCATTGGAATACATGGAAAACACTGTGCATGCATTTTTAGGGCCAGTTCACACCACAAAAATGAACTCTGGATACATCCAGGATCAGTTTTTGCTTACAGTTCACACCACACACTGTTCCAGAGCGTGTTTGATACAATTTGCTAGGTTGCAGTACAGTTCTGTGCAGAAAAAAATGTAGCACACTACTTTTTTTTGCACCGGAAACTAACTGCACTGGTGTGAACTAGAGCCAATGAAATACATGGAAAACACTGCGTACATTTTTAGAGCAGAAAAAAAGCGCACGGAACTGCATCTGGTGTGAACTAGCACTAAGGCTGGATTCACACCTATGCATTTTTAGTGCTTTTTGCATTTTGCAGATTTGCACTACAGAACATGTTCCATAGGAAACAATGTTAAAGGGGCTGTAGTGCAAATCTGCAAAATGCAAAAAGCACTAAAAATGCATAGGTGTGACCGTGTGAATCAGGCTTAACTGCTTGACAAACATCAATGGTGCCTGTCCTTGGTTCATACAGGCCTCCTTTCCATATCTGATTGCACACACCGGTGATCACTACACAGATTTGTATTGCTACTTGTCACACCACAGCTCTAATCAGCTGTGTGAATGAATCCTTAAAAAGTCAGTCCCCCCAAAAAATATTCTTTTAGTTATAAAAGCCAGCTCAGCTAGTCCTTACGTCTTATATGTGCTAGATAACTAATAGTAAGATCTGTCTACCATAATTTCTGTTTTTGGTATTTACACTTAGTTTTGTATGTTCTAGCCCCTTTGTATGACCCCAGCATATAAAAGAAATAAAAAATCCAAAAGGGAGAATAGGGATAGAATTAGAAATTGTTAGGTGTTTTCATCCCCAACAAACACTGAGATATCAGTTTTGGGTGCTTCTTCTCTTTAAGACAGTCATTAATATTTGACATTTTTTATTAATTTTTTTGCCTTTAACTTCTTTTTAGCCTTTTAATGTAATTTATTTTGCTACAATGCACTAACATGTGTTGTTGTGCACTGCCAAACACGCTGCATGCACCTTTTGGTGAACTTTGGTGTTAAATGAATGGTCTGCTTTATTGCAATGCATGTTAATGCATGGCATAGCGCACATTAATGTGCATATACTAAAACAGCGTAAATTGGAATTATGATGCTGGGTTAACATGCATTGTGTTGGAGCAGCCTGGTCATATAAATTGGCTGTTAATGCATTGAAACGCACCTAGAATGTGCATGTAGTATTTTTGACAGCCCGCAGCCACACACGGCATTGTGCATTGATAAGTTGTTTTGGGGTGGCATTATTATTTAATTATGTTAATTTTAAAAAATACTAATTGTTTTATAAATTTAATAGAATAATTGTTTTCAGATATTTTTTAATCCTTTGTTGTGTTTCACTACTGCAAATCTCCTGCAACCTAATCAGCTGCTCAGGGTGGATTTCCTGACAATGACAACAGTGGACCATATGTGTATTCAAATGACTACTTTCCATGGGAAGAGAATGACAACAGACTGTAACAGAATGATAGCACAAGAGCACAAGTGGGAGACAGTATTTGTACCAACAGACACACAAGATTTTTAAGGGGAATTGTGTTACCACGTACAACACAGGACGTATATAATCAATCTCAGATGCTGAAGTCGAAGGTCTTTTTTTTTTGCTTAGCTTGGGCGGAGGAGGGAAAGAATAACTCACTCATACTGGTAAAGCTTGCAGTGCATTCATCATTTGAAATATAGTTGGTATGCCATCTTTCTCTAGGCTTTTGCAAAAATCCACACATCTAATAGCTGTCAGGTAAAACGTGTTTCAAGCACATCCTATAATGTCTGTGGTATCATGACCCTTAAAATCAAGAATTTTCTAGGCTAAAACCCTTCAAAAACCAGGATTGCATTTTGCAACAATCCCAAAAAAACAAAAAACAAAAACAAAAAAAAGTTAGGACAGAAGTACTACACAGCAGTAGCCCAAATTATTCTCTTATACTTCTAAGAACTAAATATTATACTAACAAACACCAACAGAACCCATAATCAACTGAATTGAGATAAAATAAAGATAAAATAAAGATGATATGATAGCATGTTACCTGCATTCGAAAAATAACCAACGATAGTTTGTTTTTCCTGAGTCCCTCATGTAACTAAGTTTTTTTTTTTACCTGTTGATCCCGCTGTTATTTTTCAATTTCCTTTAACAGACCAAGCTGTGCAGCAAAAGGGGAAGTTGGAGGGCTGAGAAAAAAAACATTTAACACTGATTGGGGTGCTTACCATGACCAGAATTTATTCACATATGTACTGTAGAACCCTTTATCCCAAAAGAAAAATTTAGTTTTTTCCTTTTTTTTTTATTGGATTTTTATTAAAAAGGGTCATATAGAAACATGACGTACAATATATGTATGCTGAGTAAGAGAAATCATACATTCAGTGGTAGAAGAAACAGGTAAACAAAAATAAATAAATCATATAAACAAATATATTAGCGAATGAAATAAAAAAAGTAATTAAAAAAAAGGAAATAACATGATGATTATCAGGCAGAGGAAATCATTTACAATGAAGAGACCATGACTAATAACAATTGGGTGTAAGCTGGGTAGACTTCCGATGAGGGGAGGATTTAGAGCAGGGGTCTCAAACTGGTGGCCCTCCAGCTGTTGCAAAACTACAAGTCCCATGAGGCAGTGCAAGGCTGACAGTTACAAGCATGACTCCCACAGACAAAGGCATGATGGGACTTGTAGTTTCACAACAGCTGGAGGACCACCAGTTTGAGACCCCTGATTTAGAAGGATGTACATGCATTGGGTTTCAATGAGTAGTAAGGACCACAGAAGCGGTAAAGAGGTAGTTGTTGACAGGATGACAAGGGGTCACGTGTAGGTCACCCATGGGGTTTTCTAAAGAGGTGAGCCATACACTGAATTATCCCATAAAGCCCATATCTTGTCAAACCTGTCAACAGTATCCTCTACCATAGCCGTCATGTGCTCCATTCTGCGTATGTCCCTGATACCCTGTAAAAGCTGAGCTTGGGTTGGAGATTGAGTAGATAACCAGCATGAAGGAATGGCTCTTTTTGCTGCTAGTAAAATATAGGAAGCTAATTTGTTCGAGGCCCTTCCCAATCCAAGGAGTGGGAGACCCAGAAGGAGATACACCGGGTCCAGTGGGATAGAGGTTTCAAAAATCTGCTGGAGTATTGTTATCACCATGGACCAAAAAGGGACAATCAATTCACATTGCCAGAAAATGTGATAATGAGTTCCTCTGCTCTTCCTACACCTCCAACAGAGAGGCAACACGTTGATCCTGCACATCCAAGATATCGGGAGGGGCTTCCAACGAGTCAGCATGGCATTGATAGACTTGAACAGGGGGACATAATTGGCTGAGTATAAGGAAGGATATGATAGTGTGAGGTGTACCCCCAGATACTTGAGAGATGAGGTGCATCAACGATAAGGATATGACTTTTTAACCACTTTCAGACCGGACCATTTTGCTGGCTTAAGACCAGACCACTTTTTGCGATTCGGCACTGCGTCGCTTTAACTGGCAATTGTGCAGTTGTCCGACGTGGCACCCAAACAAAATTGACATCCTTTTTTCCCACAAATAGAGCTTTCTTTTGGTGGTATTTGATCACCCCTGCAGTTTTTATTTTTTGCGCTATAAACAAAAATAGAGCGTCAATTTCGAAAAAAAATCACTTTTTTTTTTTTGCTATAATAAATATTCCCCAAAAATACAAATGCACTGATTCTTGTGTAAATGACACTGGCAGTGAATTAGTTAACCAGGGGTTGGCAGTGTAGGGGTTAAGTGTGTCCTAGGGGCATGTTACTAACTGTGGGGGACTGGGCTGTGTGTTAGTGAACACTGATCTCTGCTCCAATCACAGGGAGCAGAGATCAGTGTCACTTGTTGCTAGGCAGAACGGGGAGATGCTGTTTACATCGGCATCTCCCTGTTCAGCCTCCTCATGAGATGATCGCGGGTATCCCCGCAGCGATCGAGTCCACGGGACCCGCAACTGGACTCACGGGGGTCCCAATGGCAGGACAGCAATTTCAAATGGACGTACCTGTACGCCAATTTGCCTGCCCGTGCCATTCTGCCAACATACATCGTGTTAACCTTGTATCCAGATAGGGAGCTAAATTGGGATAATAGAGCATGCAGAGATGGGAGAGATTGTGGGGGTTAGTAAGGGAAAGCAGTACATTATCCGCAAATAGAGAGAATTTATACCCCCTTTGGTGCATGGGAACCCCTCATATGTCAGGGTGGGCCCTGATAGCCTCCGCCAAGGGCTCCAGGCAGAGAATGAAGAGAAGTGGGGATAGGGGGCAGCCCTGCCTGGTACCGTTTGACATGGGAAATGACCAAAATGTGAAGGAAGCTAGTTGGACCTGAAACAAGGGGTTGGAGTGGAGGGTTTTTAGGGCCTGGAGAAAGGGACCATGAAGCCCAAATTTAGTAAGGGTTGCAAACATATAGGGCCAACTTAATCTTTCGAATGCCTTTTGGGCATCGAGGCTAAATATCAGGGCAGGGCGACAAACTCTATTTAGCATGTCAATAAGGTCAAGAGTTCACCTGGTGTTGTCTCCTGCATGTCTGGTAGGGACAAAACCCACCTGATCTCTGTCTATCAGTTTCGTTAGATATTGGGAGAGACGATTGGCCAAAATATTTGTAAATGGTTTATAATCAGAGTTTAAGAGTGCAATTGGCCTATAATTATCTGGAAGCGAGGGATCCTTGTCCGGCTTTGGTATAACTGTGATGTAGGAGTGGAGAAACTGTTGGTGGGGGGGTCTGCCCTGGAGGAGCAAGTTATATAAAGATATCAGATGAGTTGAGAGGATTTGGAGGAACGCCTTATAGTAAGAATACATCTGACTCTGATAGCTTGGGTAACCGTAGGTCTGACATAAATGTCTCGAAAGCTGACAGGTCAAATGGAGAGTGGTGGTTGGGAGTAAGGCCATTGTATAATTTGTCATAAAACTCGCCAAACACCTGAGTCATAGTCTGTGGGCAATAGGTGGGAGTACCGTTGTGGCATTTGAGGTGATCCGGAAAGGATAGGAAGGGCCTGGGGTTAAGTCTAGAGACTAGCATCCTGTGTGGTTTATTTTAAAACTGATATAATTTTTGTTAAGCCCAGAGGAGGGATTTATCTATAGTGGCATATCTAAAGATTTTATCCGGTTGCTTAGTGAGGTCACTGTGCGCAGCCGGCCCACCGTAGGGGGGCGGAGCAATGAACGCTCAGCATCTAGAGTGCAGATCGTAAAGAAGATTTCAAGAGGGCTGAGTCTTTTTTCCGCTGCGAATCAACAGCTATACACTGTCCTCGAAAGAATGCCTTGTGATCCTTCCAGAGGATGGACAGGCTGGACACGTAACCTTTGTTTAATTGAAAATATTCAGTTAGAGGGGCCGAAAGTTTAATTTTAGTTTCTGGATGTTTTAGTAAAGATTCATTGAGTCTCCAATGACATTTCCTGGGGAATGCAGCAGAAAGACAAAGATCTAGGGTCATAGGAGTGTGGTCCGACCAGGTAATGGGCCCCAGGTCGGACGACACTGTATGGGACAATAAAGGGGCGTACACTAGGAAGTAATCCAATCTGTAAAACCTCTTGTGAGGGGGAGAGTAGAACGAATATTGTCTACCTGCGGGGTGCTTAATCCACCATGCATCGAACATATGAGGGCTTCGGATCAGTTTGCAGAAGGAAGTGGGCAAGGATTGTGAAGCAGGGGATGGAGAGTCTTGAAACAGAGATTTCCTATCTCTGGTGGGAAAGAGGACAGCATTAATGTCACCTCCTATTACCATGAAGGATTGGGAAAATCTTTGTAAGCTTTCAAAGGCATCAGTAAGAAATTTAACCTGACCTGCGTTAAGGGGCATAAATGCTCATAATCGTTATAGGATTAGACAAGTAAGTTCCTTGCAAAACTATATAACGACTGAGGGGTCTAGGTGGGTAGACTTGATCTGGAGAGGGCAAGAGTTTTCTGATCAATATTGCAACACCAGCCTTTCCAGATGAGTCCGATGCTAGGAAAGATCTCGGGAAGTATTTAGAGGCGAATTTCAGGGAACTGCAGCCCGGAAATGCATCTCCTGAACCAGAATTACATCCGCACCGGAGGTCCTGAATTCCTTTAAAGCCACCCATCTCTTCTTTATAGAATTAAAACATTTTACATTATATGACAACAGTTTCAAAGCCATAAAAGAGCAATACAGTAAAGCCAATGAACTTTCAAAACTATGGCCAATAGCCCATCGGTATAAACACATATATGTAGTCAAGTGACAGATACTAATCTGCCATGTAACTTACAGCATAAGAGATAATCAACATTATTACTAAAAGGTATAAATAAATAAGGGTAAAAATAAGAGCAAGGATGTGGATAAAAATAAAAATAATAAAAATAGTAATAAAGGAAAAAAAATTAGATCAGTCCTGTGAAAAAAATTGTGGAACGATCCAGAAAAGAGATCCTTGAAGGATATGTAGGGTGGCAACAAAAAGGCCTGTACGGCCCAAAAGTTGGAACAAAAAGAAATATAAAAAAAAAGGCCTGAGAGGGGAGCAAGGCAGTCTCCAACATGGGGAAAAACATGCGACATCCGGTCATGATAGTCCGTTGATAATGTTACCAGTTCAAACGCTCTTCTTAACCTCCGGGTCATGAGCAACTGGAGGGGAGTCCAATAGAATACAGTGTAAAGACTAAGAAAATAAACAGTGCAAAAAAACATTTAAAAATGCCTCCCTGTGAAGGCAAATGATAAGGCAGAACAGTCCCTTGGTGGTGGTCGACTAGGAGTCAAGTTCCCATGGGGGAAGGAAGAAAAAAGAAACAGAAGGGTGATCTTCAGCATATCAAGTGGGTGGTCTGGAACGTTGAGAGCGCTGAGGTGTGGAGTAGGCCCTCAATCCTCTTCCTCTCACCAGTGTCCAGATCTTGGACGGAGCTGAGAGGTGATGCAGGGTAGCAGGAAAGGCCTGATCAGACTCTGCGGGGAGCGGGGGTAGGTCTAGGCGCTTGACAAAAGCATCTCCCTCCTGTGAATCACGTAAGACATGTTGGACCCCTTCCATAGTGACGTTTAGGTGGAAAGAGAAGCCCCAATAGTAAGGGATCTTGTGCTGTTGGAGGTGGGAGGTGATAGGCCTTAGAGAGCGACGTTTGGCCAGTGTGATTGGAGAGAGATCACTGAATAGTTGGATTTTATCTCCTTTGTATTCAATGCTGGACCGGCGGCCGTGATCGGGACTGATGCCAGCCCTGCTAGTGCCCACCTGCCCCCTGCTAGTGCCCACCTGCCCCCTGCAGTGCCACATGAAGAAAAAGTAAGTGCCCCCTGTCAGTGCCACCCAGCAGTGCCCATAGTGCCACCCAGCAGTGCCCACAGTGCCACCCAGCAGTGCCACCCACAGTGCCACCCAGCAGTGCCACCCAGCAGTGCCCACAATCTGCCTCAAAGGTGCTGCACCCCAATGCCACATATCCGTGCCCATCAGTGTCATCTACCAGTGCCCAGCAGTGCCGCCCATCAGTGCCCAGCAGTGCCACCTATCAGAGCCACCTATCAGTGCCACCTATCAGTGCCCATCAGTCCCATCTATCAGTGGTACCTATCAGTGCCCATCCGTGCCACCCATCCGTGCCACCCATCCGTGCCATCTTATCTGTGCCCATCTTTGCCCATCAGTGCCGCCTTATCTGTGCCCATCGGTGCTGCCTTATCTGTGCCTATTAGTGCCGCCTTAACTATGCCTATCAGTGCCCACCAGTGCAGCCTATCAGTGCCCACCAATGCAGCCTATCAGTGCCCACCAATGCAGCCCATCAGTGCCCACCAATGCAGCCCATCAGTGCCCACCAATGCAGCCCATCAGTGCCCACCAATGCAGCCTATCAGTGCCGCCTAATCAGCGCACTTCAATGAAAGAGAAAAATTACACGTTTGCAAAATTTTATAACAAACTATTAAACATGATTTTTTTTTTGCATTTTTTTTTGTTTGTTTACCAAAAAATAAAACTCTGAGCTGTAACTAAATACCACCAAAAGAAAGCTCTATTTGTGGGAAAAAAATGATAAAAATTTCATTTGGGTACAGTGTTGTATGCCCGCGCAATTGTCATTCAAAGTGCATCAGCGCTGAAAGCTAAAAATTGGTCTGGGACTGAGGGGGGTTTAAGTGCCCAGTAAGCAAGTGGTTAAATAGACTCTCACCCATCTGGATGAAAATTGAATCAACTTTACATCCTACTAAGCCAATCAGTCACTTGATGTGGCTGAAACCAAAAGACAGACCAGCCATGATGTGTCCTGCATTTCATTTTCATTAAACCTATGGGATAGGCTGACGAAATCCCATAATTTCAAATCCCCACATACTCCCATGGCCCCCCTAGTGGGCAATCTAGATTTCACCCCAGGTCTCAATTCCCAGTCCCTTGCTTGGTGGACAAACAAGGGTTTGATACGCATTAGACGTGCATTAATTTTCGTCCGAATGCATTTTCGTCCAAATTTCAAGTATTTTCATTATCGTTTTGACAAACGATAACGAAAGCACATAATCTGTAAAACGAAAGATCCCACATAAAGCATTTATTTATTTTCGTTTTGACACAGTTCGATATAGATAGGAGATTCGATGTGGCTCTGACAATAACAATCTGTGTCTATTGAACTTGTATCATAACAGTCCATTCACACAGGGGCAACACAACTTCCAGCGCGACTTTAGGAGGCAACTTGGACACGACTTCAGTGTGAATCACAGCGCGACTTACAACACGACTTTAATAAAAAAAAAATTTTTAAAAACGGCATGGGTTCCCCTTCAAGAGCATACCAGGCCCTTCAGGTCTGGTATTGATATTAAGGGGAACCCCGTTCCAACAAAAATGGCGTGGGGGTCCCCCTCTAAAATCCATACCAGGCCCTTCAGGTCTGGCATGGATTTTAAGGGGAACCCGCACCAAATTTTTTTTTTTTAAATGGCATAGGGGTCACCCACAAAATCCATACCAGACCCTTATCCAAGCACGCAACCTGGCAGGCCACAGGAAAAGAGGAGGGACAAGAGAGCGCTCCCCCTCCTGAACCATACCAGGCTACATTCCCTCAACATTGGGAGGATGCTTTGGGGTCCCCCCCAAAGCACCTTGTCCCCATGTTGATGAGGACAAGGGCCTCATCCCCACAGCCCTGGCCAGTGGTTGTTGGGGTCTGCGAGCAGGGGGCTTATCGGAATCTGGAAGCCCTCTTTAACAAGGGGACCCCCAGATCCCGGCCTCCCACCCGTGTGAAATGGTAAGGGGGGGTGCCCCTACCATTTCACCAAAAAAGTGACAAAAATGTTAAAAATGACAGGAGACGGTCTTTGACAATTCCTTTATTAAAGTCTTCTTTCATCTTCTTTCTTCTGGTCTTCTTCCTTCTTCCTTTATTCATCCTTCGGTTTCTTCCTCCATCTTCTTCTTCCTCTGATCCACTTCTTCGGTGTTCTCATATGACATCTTCCTTCACGGCGTCTCTTCTTTGTTCTCGGGCCACTCAGTGCAATGGGAGGCTCCCGCTGTGTGACGCTTCACTTCTTCTGACAGTTCTTATATAACGGAGGGTGGGGCCACCCGGTGACTCCGCCCCCCTCTGATGCATGGACCCCAAAGCATCCTCCCAATGTTGAGGGCATGTGGCCTGGTACGATTCAGGAGGGGGGGCGCTCTATCGTTCCCCCCCCCCCAGGTTGCGTACTCAGATAAACGGTCTGGTATGGATTTTGAGGGTGACCTCGACGCCATTTTTTTTTTTGGCGCGAGGTTCCCCTTAAAATCCATGCCAGACCTGAAGGGCCTGGTATGGATATTGAGGGGGACCCCCACGTAGTTTTTGTTTTCTTAATTTTTTTTTCTTAATGCTAATGCTAACATGACCTGTGTGCAATGCAAATAGCCTTAAAAAAACCCATAGAAGACGTACAACATTAGAATCCTACTATAGCTTGTAGACGAAATATTCGACCGGAAATGTATGATTGCAGCATCATACAGTGAGTTTCGCTGCTCCGTCGAATCTTCTTTAAACATTTGACAGTAACCATAAGCCTTCAATGACAGATTCAACCTTAATTCATTTGGATTTTCGGATGAATGCAATTTGCTAACTAAATAAATAAAAACGAATTTCAGAAGTAACTAAATAAATGTATTTTTCGGCCGAAAACTAAATTCCAAAACAAAATATTTCAGTCTGCACATGTCTAATATGCATAGCAGATCTCTGTAATCATAGGGGGATTCTAACGCAAAGATCCCTTCAAGAGAAATACTTTCTTCCAAATTCACAAATTTTTCATTATGTGCAAATAGTGCACTTTCTGCACACCTTGCAACATGCAGCCGATATAACCACGTCCACCTCCAAGGAGTACTTATGTAGATTCTTTGATAAGCACACTGGTTTCATCTACAAAATATATAGCATATTGACCTCTACCCCAGAAAAATTGTTTTATGTGAAGAAGTGGGAACAAGCTATAGGTGAACCATTCACTCTTGCCGAATGGTCCACAACTTCACAGTGTGCGTCAAAATCATACATAAATACCTCATTAATCAAAGCAAATTATAAGGTTTTACTTAGATGGTACATGGTACCGACAAGAATAGCCTTGTTTATTCCAGGAGCCTCTCCCTCTTGCTTTCGAGGGTGCGGATTGGAAGGAACGATGATCCATATATGGTCATATAAGGTCAAACGTTTTTGGATCCGTCTTTACAATTTTATCTTCTCACTTACACAGGTGAATTTAATTAAATCACTGCAACAACCTCTTCTGGGACACCCAGTAGAGAGCACTCCCATGGGAGTCTATGCCCGAAAGCGGGTGCAAATACCTGTCTTTGTCTCCCCCCTGAAAAAGTGCCAATTGTGACACCGAAGGGGGGGGGGGGTTCCGATGAGCGGAAGTTCCACTTTAGGGTGGAACCCCGCTTTAACCCCTACACTGCCACCCACTGGTTAACCCCTTCACTGCCAGTGTCATTTACACAGGAACCACTGCATTTGTATAGCAGTTATTGCTGTATAACCACTTGAGCCCCGGACCAATAAACACCTTAAGGACCAGAGGTCTTTTTACAATTTCGCACTGCACTGCTTTAACTGGTAATTGCGCGGTCATGCAATTTTGTACCCAAGCGAAATTTGCGTCCTTTTCTTCCCACAAATAGAGCTTTCTTTTGATGGTATTTGATTGCCTCTCCGATTTTTATTTTTTGCGATATAAATGGAAAAAGACCGAAAATTTTGAGAAAAAATTATATTTTCTACTTTTTGTTATAAGAAAAATCGAATAAACTCAATTTTAGTCAAACATTTAGGGCAAAATTTATTCAGCCACATGTCTTTAGTAAAAAAAATGTCAAAAAGCGTATATTTATTGGTTTGCGCAAAAGTTATAGCGTCTACAAACTAGAGTACATTTTCTGGAATTTACACAGCTTTTAATTTACGACTGCCTATCTCATTTCTTGAGGTGCTAAAATGGCAGGGCAGTACAAACCCCCCCCAAATGACCCCATTTTGGAAAGTAGACACCCCAAGGAAGTTGTGGAGAGGCATGTTGAGCCCATTGAATATTTTTTTTTTGTCCCAAGTGATTAAATAATGACACAAAAAATAAATAAAAAAAGTTTACAAAAAGTTGTCACTAAATGATATATTGCTCACACATGCCATAGTTATATGTGGAATTGCACCCCAAAATATATTCTGCTGCTTCTCCTGAGTACGGGAATACCACATATGTGGGACTTTTTGGGAGTCTAGCTGCGTATGGCCCCCCGAAAACCAATCACTGCCTTCAGGATTTCTAAGGGTGCAAATTTTTGATTTCACTCCTCACTACCTATCACAGTTTCGAAGGCCATAAAATGCCAAAATAACACAAAACCCCCCCAAATGACCCCATTTTGGAAAGTAGACACCCCAAGGAAGTTGTGGAGAGGCATGTTGAGCCCATTGAATATTTTTTTTTGTCCCAAGTGATTGAATAATGACACAAAAAAAAAAGAAAAAGTTTACAAAAAGTTGTCACTAAATGATATATTGCTCACACATGCCATAGTTATATGTGGAATTGCACCCCAAAATATATTTTGCTGCTTCTCCTGAGTAGGAGGATACCACATATGTGGGACTTTTTGGGAGGCTAGCTGTGTACGGCACCCCGAAAACCAATCACTGCCTTCAGGGTTTCTAAGGGTGCAAATTTTTGATTTCACTCCTCACTACCTATCACAGTTTCGAAGGCCATAAAATGCCAAAATAACACAAACCCCCCCCCCCCCAAATGACCCCATTTTGTAAAGTAGACACCCCAAGCTATTTACTGAGAGGCATGTTGAGTCCATGAAATATTTTATATTTTGCCACAAGTTGCAGGAATTTTACAATTTTTTTTTTTTTTTGCACAAAGTTGTCACTAAATGATATATTGCTCACACATGCTATGGGCATAAGTCAAATTACACCCCAAAATAAATTCTGCTGCTTCTCCCGAGTACGGGAATACCACATGTGGGGGACTTTTTGGGAGCCTAGCTACGTACGGGACCCCGAAAACCAAGCACTGCCTTCCGGATTTAAATATAAAATGCTACCAAAAAAACTGTTAGCAATCGCAGGGATCAGGCCTGACTCTGCGAACGCTGCAGTTATGTGTTTAGTGTTTTGTAAGTGACAGTGATCGATCGATACTGCACTTGGGTGGGCTGGGCAGAGGGGCAAAACGCAGGTGCTAGCAGGTATCTGGGCTGATCCCGCTAACAATGCGTTTTTTTGGAACCCTAAACTGCTGGGGATGCTAGTATAGATCTGATCAGATCAGATATTGATCTGTTTAGATTCTATACCACTACGGGAGGTTTATGCTTTGCGTGTGGGTGTTAGCGGTACTGGCACTAACCTAGCGCTGCCTGGGGCGACGCAGACCCTGACCCTAAAACCTAATTGATATCACCCGCCGGGTGATCAGGGGGTTAAACCTTTATTGGGTAATAAATGGTGGGTGCCCTGATGCTATAAAAAGCAAACTAACCAGAGTCACCCGTAACACTTATACGGTGATCACTGGTGAAAGGGTGAACTAGGGGCAATCAGGGGGTTCAAATTTTTATTAGGTAGTATATGGGGGTCCATGGCACTATATAAAAACCTGACGGGGAACCTAAATAACTAACTGGCTAACCAGCGTCACCAGTGACACTTATACTGTGATCGCTGGTGAAAGGGTTAACTAGGGGCAATCAGGGGGTTAAAACCATTATTGGGTAGTATATCGGGGTACCTAACGCTATAAAAACCTGGCGGTGAACCTAAAAAAATAACTAGCTACCTAACGACACTAGTGACACTAATGCAGCGATCAGAAAAACGATCGCTTAGTGACACTGGCAAAAGGGGGTGAAAGGGTTAACTAGGGGCAATTAGGGGGTTAAAACCATTATTGAGTAGTATATCGGGGTACCTAGCGCTATAAAAACCTGGCGGTGAACCTAAAAAAAAACTAGCTACCTAGCGACACTAGCGACACTAATGCAGCGATCAGAAAAATGATCGCTTAGTGACACTAGCAAAAGGGGGTGAAAGGGTTAACTAGGGACAATCAGGGGGTTAAACCATTATTGGGTAGTATATCGGGGTACCTAGCGCTATAAAAACCTGGCGGTGAACCTAAAAAAATAACTAGCTACCTAGCGACACTAGCGACACTAATGCAGCGATCAGAAAAATGATCGCTTAGTGACACTGGCAAAAGGGGGTGAAAGGGTTAACTCTAGGGGCAATCAGGGGGTTAAATCTTTATTGGGGGGTGATAGGGGGCTACCCTGGACCTAACACTAACTGCCCTGACAGTTTTTACCTTTACAACTGACACTGAATGCAGTGATCAGTAAATAAATGATCACTGCAATCAGTGACACTGTGACTGGGGGGGGGGGGGGGGGGCGGGGGGCGATCGGGGGGGATCGGGGGGGGGGGGTTTGTGTGCCTGTGTGTACCTACATGTCAGTGTAGTGTTGGTGCACACTTACTTTCTGTCTTCTCCTCGTAGTCCGGTCAAAAAGACCGCCCCGAGGAGAATGACATCACTTCCTCCTTCCTGTGTATACAATACACAGTGGGAGGAAGCTTCTCATTGGCCAGGAGCGATCGAGAGAGGGTGGCCAGAAACCAACGGCCATCCCCTCATCACGGATCGCTCCTGCAGCGAACCGGACCGCCGAATCCAGCGGGAGGGGGTCCGATCGGACCCCCCACCCGCTGGAAGGCAGGCCCGTACATGTACGTGCTTGTGCCTGCCTGTGTCATTGCGATGACATACAATGGCAATACGGCGGTCCTTAAGTGGTTAAATGACAATGGTCCCAAAAATGTGTCAAAAATGTCCGAGGTGTCCTCCATAATGTCGCAGTCACAATAAAAATCGTTGATCACCGCCATTACTATAACTTTTGTGCAAACCAATCAATAATCGCTTATTGCGATTTTTTCTTTACCAAAAATATGTAGAATACATATCGGCCTAAACTGAGGGAAAAAAAGTTTTTTTTATATATTTTTGGGAGATATTTATTATAACAAAAAGTAAAAAATAATGCGTTTTTTTCAAAATTGTCGCTCTATTTTTTTTTTATAGCGCAAAAAATAAAAACCGCAGGGGTGATAAAATACAACCAAAAGAAAGCTCTATTTGTGGGGAAAAAAAGGACGTCAATTTTGTTTGGGAGCCACGTCGCACGACCGCGCAATTGTCAGTTAAATCAACGCAGTGCCGAATCGCAAAAAGTGGTCTGGTATTTGGCCAGCAAAATGGTCCGGGCTGAAGTGGTTAATATTGCTGTAGGCCTCTTGGCAGCCTCCCTGACCAGTTTTCTTCTCATCTTTTTATCAATTTTGGAGGAGGGACGTCCAGTTCTTGGTAATGTCACTGTTATGCCATATTTTCTACACTTGATGATGACTGTCTTCACTGTGTTCCATGGTATATCTAATGCCTTGGAAATTCTTTTGTATCCTTCTCCTGACTCATACCTTTTAACAAAGAGATCCCTCTAATGCTTTAGAAGTTCTCTGTGGACCATGGCTTTTTCTGTAGGATGCGAATAAGAAAATGTCAGGAAAGATCTACTAGAACAGATGAACTAGTGTTAATCAGAGGTTCTTTAAATGATGGCAGGCGTGTACCGACTCCTATTTAAGATGAGTTTGAATGTGATTGCTTAATTCTGAACACAATTACATCCCCAGTTATAAGAGTGCGTGCACACTTATGCAACCACATTATTTTATTTTTTTTATTTTTATTTCTCCTCCCTAAAAGATTTCAGTTTGTTTTTTCATTGAGTAGTACAGTTTATAGGTCACAATAAAGGTGGAAAAAGTTCTGAAAGGATTTATCTTTGTCTTATTTTTTTACATCACAGAAACCTGTCATTTTAACAGGGGTGTGTAGACTTTTTTTTTCCACTGTATATACTAGATTGCCTGCATTGTATATATAGTCTTTACTGAAGAATGCAGAGTATGTGTATATATATATATATATATATATATATATATATACACACACACATACAACACAGTATATATAATAATACACTGCCTGAACTTTATGTATAGTCTACACTATACTAACTACACTGTATATGCTATATATATTATATATATATATATATATATATATATATATATATATATATATATATATATATATATATACACTAAACTGCACACCACTAACTCCTTGATAGTACTGGAAAAAGCGTGGATTCGTCAATGTCCTTCCCAACTCAGTAACCAGGCACTTCTCAGGATGCCAGCTTGTTGGCCCTCCTCCGAAGAGTCCTCCCCCGGTCACTTTCACGGGCTGTGGTGCCTCTCCAAGCCGAGAGCACACCCGGATGACTTGAATCCTCCCTCAGTTACTGCGCCTCGGACCAGCCGGTTCTGAGACTCGGGAACAGACAGATCCCTACTAGGGATGAGCCGAACACCCCCCGGTTCGGTTCGCACCAGAACTTGCGAACGACCCCCGCGTTCGGTACGAACGTTAGAACCCCATTGAAGTCTATGGGACTCGAACGTTCGAATTGGAAAGTGCTAATTTTAACGGCTAATATGCAAGATAGTGTCCTAAAAAGGGTTTGGGGACCTGCCTCCTGCCTCAGGGGACATGGGTCACTGGAAAAAAAAGTTTTAAAAACTGCTGTTTTGGCGGGAACACTGATTTTAATGACGATTAAAGTGAAAAAAAAAAAGTGAAATATTCCTTTAAATATGGTGCCTGGGGGGTGTCTGTAGTATGCCTGTGAAGTGCCACGTATTTCCCGTGTTTAGAACAGTCCCTGCACAAAATGACATTAAACGGAAATAACACCATTTAAAACTGCTTGCGGTTTTAATGTTATATCTGGTTCCTGCAATATGGTTGAAAATCATTGAGAAACATGGCATGGGTAGCCCTCCCTGCCCATTACCAGCCTATTTGGGTCTTGTACGCATATTAAGGGGAACCCCGTACCCATATTAAAAAAAGGAAATGCGTGTGGCCCCCAGGCCCTATATATTCAGAACAGCAGTATACAGGCGGTGCAAACAAGACAGGGACTGTGTAGGTTTGTTGTGTTAAGTTGAATCTGTTTGTCATTTTCAACCGGTACATTTTTAAAGTGTAGCTCCAGTCAAAAAAACTATCTTTAAGCTTTTTGGAAAACATAGGGAAGGGTTATCAGCCCTGTATAATTTGTTTTGTCGTCCATCTTTTTGTCGTCCATCTTCATCTCACTTGCTGCTGTCTCCTTGCGTTTGCAAGTAGGAGATGTTTGTAAGTTGGATGTTTGAAAGTAGGGGCCTGCCCTATATTATAGCGGTATGTACTGGGTACAGAGCACGCAGACAGCACGCACTATCTCCTAACACTACTGACTGCAAGCTCTATTATTAACCACTTGTTAGCCCAATGTTTGCATAAAGTGAAAGATGAAGTTATGCTGAGTAAATAGATATCAAACATGTCACTCTTCAAAATTGCACATGCCCGTGGAATGGCGCCAAACGTCGCTACTTAAAAAATCCCCATAGGCTACGCTTTAATTTTTTTTTTTACTGGTTACATGTTTTGAGTTGCAGAGGAGGTCTAGGACTAGAATTATTGCTCTCGCTCTAACATTCTCGGCGATACCTCACATGTGTGGCACATGCGAGCACATGGGGACATGGGCGCTTTAATTTTTATTTTATTTTTTTATTGTTCATTTTACTTTATTTATTTTAGTTTGACATTTTTTTGATCACTTTTATTCCTATTACAAGAAATGTAAACATCCCTTGTAATAGGAATATGGGGTGACAGGTCCTCTTTACAGTGAAATCTGTGGGGTCAATATGACCCCACATCTCACCTCTAGGCTGGGAAGCCTGAAATAAAAAATAAAAAAAAAGATTCTGGCTTTGATCGTACTGGCGAGTTGGTAGAAGCACCGGAGGGCGGTGAGGGGTGGGGGGCGTCTATGGCTGGGTATTTCAGGGTATCACCGAGTATGGCTGGGTATCTCTGAGTATGGCTGGGTATGGCAATTTATGGCAGGGTATTACAGAGTATTGGCGGGGTATTGGCGGGGTACTACAGAGTAATAGCAGGGTACTGCAGAGTATTGGGGGGTACTACAGAGTAATGGCAGGGTACTGCAGAGTAATGGCAGGGTACTGCAGAGTATTGGGGGGTACTGCAGAGTAATGGGGGTTACTGCAGAGTAATGGGGGTTACTGCAGAGTAATGGGGGGTACTGCAGAGTAATGGCAGGGTACTGCAGAGTATTGGGGGGTACTGCAGAGTAATGGGGGTTACTGCAGAGTAATGGGGGTTACTGCAGAGTAATGGGGGGTACTGCAGAGTAATGGCAGGGTACTGCAGAGTAATGGCAGGGTACTGCACTGCAGAGTAATGGCGGGGTACTGCAGAGTAATGGCGGGGTACTGCAGAGTAATGGCAGGGTACTGCAGAGTATGCACTGGTATTGCAGAGTATTGGCAGGGAATTGAGGGGTTAAATTCGGTGAGCAGCGATGTGGGCACTGCAGATGCAGCCAACATCGCTGCTGACACCGATCTCTTTCCCCTCCGCTGTTCCGATCGGTACAGAGAGGGGAGGGAGGAACCGGCGTCATAACATGGCGCCGGTTTGTTTCCAAGTGATCACTCCGTCATTTGACGGAGCAATCACGTGGTAAACGCCCGCTATGAGCGGCCGTTTACCGTGATCCGTGATGCGCCGGGTCCTGTGGACCCGGCGGTCACGGATGCTCTCGAGTGCGCACACCTCGGGGCACGCGAAAGCAGAATTCTGGGAGGCCGTTAATTAACGGCCTCTCAGAGTTAAACAACCGCCCTGAAGCCGTTAATCGGCAATGGGCAGTTGTTAAGTGGTTAAAGCTAGATCACTAGCTATATAGGTGAGGTCAATATAGTGGTGTATACTGCAGTCAGGGCACAGACAACAACCACTACACAGCAGCAAGATAGGAAATCAGCCAAAAACGATTGGTGTGTACTGTGTTGAAGGTACACAGAACACCCACTGCTTCAGATGCTAAGTAACACACTACACGAATCCGCCTCAAAGGCGGCCTTATATAGTGTGGGGCGTGCACTACACAGCCTGAGCTATGATTGGCCACAGGCAGGATGCCTGTGGCCAATCATGGCTCTCCTCGCTGCCGGCGCTGGGATTGGCCAAGCATGCGGGGTCACAGTGCATGCTTGGCCAATCATCGGGCAGCAATGCACTGCGCCAACGCATTATGGTCCGCGCGCGCGTCACTCGAATTTTGACGCGAACGGCCAAAACGTTCGGAATTCGCCGAACGCACGAACAGCCAATGTTCTAGTCGAACGTACGTTCGACTCGAACACGAAGCTCATCCCTAATTGGGAGTAACCAACAGAAGCATGTTGCGGAGCGTGGAACGCTCAATGACCAGGACCCCTCGCGGGGCTACCCCGGTCCAGAAAACAGGAACAGACTGCTAGGGCCTCACGAACGAACCACATGTAACACGTGACCTCCACATCTTAAGTACCCCTCCCCAGACTCCTCAGCGGGACCCGGCATACCCACTGATTGGCTCAGAGGATACCCAAAACGTCCAACCAGGCCTGGTTCTGGCCTGTCATGTGCACCTCACTGTACACCTGACCAGGCAGAACTCTAATGCCCCGTACACACGAGAGGACTTATGTCCGACAGACTTCCAAAGGAGTTCCGACGGAGTTCTGACAGACTTTTCGGCCGAACGGACTTGGCCACACACGATCACACTAAACTCCGACGGATTCGAACGTGATGACGTACGACCCGACTCGAATAAGGAAGTTCATAGCCAGTAGCCAATAGCTGCCCTAGCGTCGGTTTTAGTCCGTCGGAGTAGCATACACACGAGCGGAGTTTTCGAAGGGGACCGGGTCCGGCGGAGTTCCTTCGGGAAAATTTGAAGCATGCTTCATTTCTAAAGTCCGTCAGACTTTGGCGAATCAAAAGTCCGTTGCAGCCCACACACGATCGGATAGTCTGACGGACTCGGTCCTTCGGACTTTGGATGTTGAAAAGTCCGCTCGTGTGTACGGGGCATAACACAGCCCAGCCCAACTGATGTGAAAGTTAACCTACATAATTAACCCTCAGAACCCCATTACCGTTCTGAGACAAAAACTAAATTTACAATCGAATGACACTTTGTCCAAAATGTCATCCGCTACACTAGTAACACTAAAAAAGTAATCAGTGATAAATGCTGTACACTGATACTGTACTAATGGCACTGGCTAGGTGACAAAGGTGATGAAAGGGTTAATGGGGGCCATCGAGGGGTTAAATGTGTCTAAATAGTGTGTGTAGATATATCTCACTGATATCCTGATTTCCCCATTTCTTGAATCAAAAAGGGTTCAGAAAGTATATTTACTTTGATACAGGCACTGCATTTAAGTTTTCCCTCACTGTCCCACATGCATATGTAAGCAGCGATCGCACCACACATGTGAGGGTTCACTACAAATGTCAGAGTGAAAGCAATAATTCTAATGCCAGATCTCCTGTGTAACTCTAAAAACTGGTGATGAAGCTTTTAAAGCTTTGCCTATGGAGATTTTTAGATACTGTAGTTTGGCCCTGCTGCAAGGGTGACATATTTGGTATCTATTTACTTGATGTAACATCATTCTTTATATTTTAGCAAATAATTGGGTATTGTTGTTTGAGCATTACAAATTAATGAAAGAGCATTTTTTTCCTCAAAAAAATGTGTTTAAAAAACCTCTGCGCAAATATTGTGTGACATAAAAGTATGCAACACCCACCATTATATTCTCTAGGGCCTCTGCTATATATATGTAGTGGCAGTATATTTGTTATATCCTTTTTCTTCATGGTTCATATCAATGTACTGTACTATATACCCATGTTCACACGATCTCCAGTACAATTTATGTTGAAGTTTACTGTTAAGTAAAGTAGAAATTGCACATCACCGCTGGTCTGATCATTTGGCTGAAACTGTTACACTACACTACACGAACAGGATCAGCCATGTCAGACAGTGATGAGGAGAGCAGCACAATGGCAGAGTCAGTCAGCAGCAGCAGCACGGAGGGAGTTAAACAGTCTACCATAGCTTCTTTATTGCTGGCAGGATTGCTACCACAACAGCTGCCTAAGTACACGGACCAGATCAGGACTTAGATGATTGGATTAGAAGATTGCAGGGCATGATCCGGTCATATGGGGTCCCACCTGCACAACAGGCAGATCTGGCCATTAATGCCCTTGAAGGTGAAGCAAGTAAGTTGATCCTACAACTTCCAGCAGAGGACCAGGATTCTCTAGACAAGATAATCAGCCACTTGAAAGCAGTGTACACCCAGACGGTTGCATTAGGGGATCTTAGAGCTTGCTTTATCAGTAGAAGGCAGAGAGTGTGAGAATCTATTCTACAGTACGCCCTGGAACTGCAGGATATAACAGCCAAGATCTGCTGCAAGGAGAGGAGGCGAGCAGGACATGCTGGCTGGAGTGATACAGATGTGTGGCTGAAGGATCAGTTCATGGATGGGCTTCTGTCTGACAAAGTTAGGGAAAAGTTACAGGAAAAGGACAGAAGTAACCCAAACTTAAAATTCCACAAAATCCTAGAAGCGGCTATCCTAATTTCAGAACCCAGACGTGCCAGTACAGACATCCTCATGGTTAGCACAGGTCATAAACCATGTAAACCGCCACAAACTGAACACACAGCTCCGTGGGAGGTAGCCATCCACAAGCTGACGTAAGGAATGGCCCACCTCCAGACAGAACTTGCCATGCTGAGAGGTGAGCGAGACAATCCAAGAGGGCCAAGGGAGCAAACCCCTTCATGGAGAAACCGATCACCGCCCCGCAGACAACCAAGACGGGAGAGGTCCCCCTCTCCATATTGGGGCTGTCAACAAAGGGGGCATCGCTTGAGGGACTGTCCTGATCAAATACCAAGGGAGCCATTAAGCTCAGAGCACCCCGCCGATAAGAGTCAAGCAGTGGGGCGGCCCAGCAAAACGACTCTCCCGTCATACACAGAGGATGTGGTGGTTGATTGTCCTGTGGTACACGGGTACTTCGATGGCCAAGAGATCGAACGTCTCTTCGACACTGGGTCTCAAGTCACCATTATGCCAGAACCTTTGTTCCAGCGATACTTCCCAAAGAAGAAAATTAGTCAGCATACCCCCTGGATCTCACTGACAGCTGCCAACAAACTTCCTATAGAAGTGGTCAGGATTACCTGGATGAAAGTAGAACTGTGGGGACAGGACCTTGGCTAAAAAGGTGTTGTGGTTACAGGAGCATCCGGAAAAGGACAGCCGCAGGTGATATTGGGCATGAATATCATCCAGGGGCTGAAGCCTGAGCTGTTAAAACATTGTCCTACACACCTGGGACCACCTAAAGAAGTTAGAAAGCTGCTCCTTACCTTGGCAGCACTCTGACGCAAGTATCGCAAACATTAATGAAAAGGCTAGTGCTGTGAGGGTTCCCTTTGGGACAGAGATTCTAATAGTGATGGACGAACTTCCGACGGGACGTTTCGCGAACGCGGCCAAAAGTTTGCGAACCGCAAAGTTTGCGGTGGACCCCATTGACTTTAATGGCAGGCGAACCTTAAAAGCCTACAGGTCATATTTTCAGGCACAAAATACTTACTAACTGTGCACACATAGTCCCACAACATGGACACTGACATATCAAAAGTATTAAGTGAATCTGGGATCGACAACCACAAGCATTCTTTTTTTATCTGTGAAATTTTGACAATTCAGGAGCGCATGAAGGCCATGGAGGAGAGGCAAGGTCAGAGCAGGCTATGAAGGGAGTGCAGAAGATGATCAGTGCCACAGTCAGGGCAGCGCAGTACAGCACCGAGATAGAGAGCACTGACACCACACCAGCACTGTGATAGAGAGCATTGACACCAGCACCATGATAGAGAGCACTGAGACCACACCAGCACCGAGATAGAGAGCACTGACACCAGCACCGTGATAGAGAGCACTGACACCACACCAGCACCGTGATAGAGAGCACTGACAGCAGCACCATGATAGAGAGCACTGACACCACACCAGCACCGAGATAGAGAGCACTGACACCACACTAGCATCGTGATAGAGAGCACTGACACCAGCACCGTGATAGAGTGTACTGAGACCACACCAGCACCGAGATAGAGAGCACTGACACCACACCAGCACCGAGATAGAGAGCACTGAGACCACACCAGCACCGAGATAGAGAGCACTGAGACCACACCAGCACCGAGATAGA
This sequence comes from Lithobates pipiens, assembly GCF_037356315.1. NCBI lineage: Eukaryota > Metazoa > Chordata > Amphibia > Anura > Ranidae > Lithobates > Lithobates pipiens. The sequence continues at coordinate 326,990,149 of NW_027507718.1, read as the reverse complement.
GAGCACTGAGACCACACCAGCACAGAGATAGAGAGCACTGAGACCACACCAGCACAGAGATAGAGAGCACTGACACCACACCAGCACCGAGAAAGAGAGCACTGACACCACACCAGCACCGAAAAAGAGAGCACTGACACCACACCAGCACCGTGATAAAGAGCACTGAGACCACACCTGCACCGAGATAGAGAGCACTTAGACCACACCTGCACCGAGATAGAGAGCACTGACACCACACCAGCACCGTGATAGAGAGCACTGACACCAAAACCGTGATAGAGAGCACTGAGACCACACCAGCACCGAGATAAAGGGCACTGAGACCACACCAGTACCGAGATAGAGAGTACTGACACCAGCACGGTGATAGAGAGCACTGAGACCACACCAGCACTGAGATAGAGAGCACTGGCACCACACCAGCACTGAGATAGAGAGCACTGACACCACACCCACATCGTGATAGAGAGCACTGACACCAGCACCGTGATAGAGTGTACTGAGACAACACCAGCACCGAGATAGAGAGCACTGAGACCACACCAGCACCGAGATAGAGAGCACTGAGACCACACCAGCACCGAGATAGAGAGCACTGGCACCACACCAGCACCATGATAGAGAGCACTGACACCAGCACTGTGATAGAGAGAGAGCACTGACAGCAGCCCTGATACCAGCAACTCGCTGCGGGACCCAAAAATATGACACCGCTCAACCTCTTCAAACAGGAGTGTATGGGCATATAGTACAGTGTGCTTTTTTTGTACAAGGAAGTGAGCCAAAATTAGAAAAAAGGTCCGTGTGCTTGATTAAATAAATTGTTTATAGAGTTATGCATATACATGGTCTGCTGGTCACATGTGTTGAATTCCTCCGAGATCCATGCCTCATTTATTTTTATAAATGTGAGGTAGTCAACACTATCGTGAGCTAGGCGAGTACGCTTATCAGTCACGATCCCCCTTGCTGCGCTGAGCGTCCTTTCGGACAGGACACTGGACGAGGGGCAAGCCAACAGTTCCATTGCAAATTGGGCAAGCTCTGGCCAGAGGTCAAGCCTGCCCAACCAGTAGTCCAGGGGTTCATCACTCCTCAGAGCGTCCACATCAGCCGTTAACCCAATGTAGTCAGACACCTGTTGGTCTAGGCGTTCCCTGATGCTGGATCCGGATGACACCTGTCGATGGGTCAGCTGAAAGAACGACCTCATATCAGAAGTCACCAACACATCTTCAAACCGCCCTCTTCTTGTAGGCGCTGTTGGATTGGTACCTGCAACTCTTTCTCTGGGAGTGGGAATTCCTACTCTGCCAGCACACGCAAAATCAGAATGCAGCAGTTGTTGAAGCAAGGTCTGTAAGTGCTCCATTGTGACAGCCCTCTGTGATGGTGGTAACATTTTTGCCATTTTGTGTTTGTACTGGGGGTCTAAGTACGTTGCCACCCAGTACTGGTCCTTGACCTTTATGCTTTTTATACGGGGGTCCCTGTTAAAACACTGGAGCATGAAGGTCCCCATTTGCACTAAACTGGAAGCGGTGTGGTGGCCTGGCTCCTGCTCATCATCCAGGATAATGTCGTCCTCCTCGTTCTCCTCTCCCCATCCATGCACAGCAACAGGGATCCCAGAAAGGTTTAAAACATGCTCTTCTTGCTCCTCCTCATCTGCCCCGGCACCATCCTCCTCTGACTCCTCTTCAGACTCCTGTTGTTGACTTGTCTCAGATAGAGTAGCCCCCCCTGGGAATTCATCCAGCATTGAGACTTCCTCATGTTCCTGCTCCTGCTCCTCCACTGCTTGATCAATGACACGACGCAATGCATGCTCCATAAAGAAGGCATAAGGTACCATGTCACTGATGGCGCCATGGCTGCGACTGACCAGTTTGGTGATCTCATCAAATGGCCACAGAAGTCTGCATGTGTCACGCATGAGCAGCCACTGGCACGGTTAAAAAAACAACCAAGCTCCCCAGAACCTGTTTTGCCGCAGAGTTCGTACAGGTAGTTGTTAACTGCTGGAGCAGCCTATCAAGCATATAGAAGATTGAGTTCCATCGAGTCTGGCAATCACAAATAACACGTCTGACCGGCAGATTGTGTCACCGCTGAATGTCAGCAAGATAAGCCATGGCCGTGTAAGATCTTCTGAAATGGGCCGAGATTTTCCTTGCCTGCCGCAAGATGTCCTGAACCCCAGGGTATTGGACAACAAATTGCTGCACAACCAAGTTTAAGACTTGTGCCATGCATGGCACATGTGTAATTTTGCACTGATCTGCTTGTGATCGCCTAGCTGAAAGGAGTGCAGGGCCAGTGTGGCTCTTGGCTTCCAGGCACAACAGACGCAGCACAGTATGGCAACGTCTCACCTGGCATGTCGAATAGGTTCTGAGGAGCTTGGGCGGCACAGCGGAAGAGACGTTAGCAGCGGAAAAGGAGGAGTCAGCCGGAGGAGAGGGAGGAGGATGGAGTAGGAGGAGGAGAAGAAGAGGCAGGCCTGCATGCAATCTGTAGCGGTAAAACCAAATCTACACGGGTGCCACAGGTTACATGCTTGACGGCTGTCAGAAGGTTCACCCAGTGGGCATTAAAAGTTATATACCTTCCCTGCCCATGTTTGCTAGACCACGTGTCTGTGGTCAGATGCATCTTGGCACCGACACTGTGTGCCAGAGATACATTCACTTGCTGCTGAACATGGCCATATAGCTCTGGGATGCCCTTCTGTGAGAAATACTTCCTTCCTGGGACCTTCCATTGTGGTGTTCCAATGGCCACAAATTTTTGAAAGGCCTCAGAGTCCACCAGTTTATATGGCAGTAGTTGTCGGGCTATCAGTTCTGACAAGCCAGCCGTCAACCATTGGGCAAGAGGGTTATCCGGCATCATCATTTTTTTTTTACGCTCGAACATTTGGCCCACGGAAGCCTGCCTTTTTCCAAAAAAATGTGAGGATGGCATGATGGAAGGTGGAGTGGAGGACAATTGTGAGGAGAGAGGAGAAGGAGAAGTAGAAGACGAGGCTGGACAGTGAGAGCCTGGAGTGTGGCTTTGTGGGTTCCGTTGCTCCCACTGTGCTCGGTGATGGCAGCTCATGTGCTTTCTTAAGACAGTCGTCCCTAGATGAGTGTTGGGCTTATCGCGACTTATGCGTTGACTGCAAAGGCTGCAGATGGCAACACTATTGTCAGCAGCGGACACGTTATAAAAAAAAGCCCACACTGCGGAGCCATGTGCCGGCGTCCTGGGAGCACCAGATGTGACCGTACATGGTTGATGCCTCGCTCCTGATACATTAGCAGTCTGCTTTGTCCCTCCTGTGCAATCCAAGTTCTGTCTGCTTCTCCTCCCTATCTGCTGGTCCATATCTCCCTCTGAATTCCCCTCCTCTTCCTCTCTTGTTGGCACCCACGTGACATCACTAGACACGTCATCATCGATGTCACCTTCCCCACCGCTATAATTAGAGATCTCGGAGTAGGCAGCAACACCGGGGACCAACCTCCTCCTTGGGCTGATCTGGATACTGTCGTCAGACTGCTGAGTGGCGGTTGTTGCTACCTCCTCTTCCTGATCCAATGCAAAGAGTGGCTGCACATCGGAAATGTCTTGTGATGGATCGGAAAATAATTCCTCTGACTCAAGCAGAAGGTATATCGTGGTGGTGGTGTTGGTGGTAAGCTGCTGAGTGTCTTTGGGGGTGCACACAGCAGAGAGTGAAGAAGAGGGTGCAGATCGAGAGGATGAGGAGGGTGCAGAAGAGTAAGGCTGAGTGAGCCGCTCAACCAAGTCTGGTGCATCCTTTGACGTAATCGCACTCACCTTCTGCAATTTGCCACTTTGGCTCAAGTCTGTTGCTCCTGCCCTACCCCTACCACCCCTGCGGAAGGGCCTATCTCTGCCTGTCATTTTTTAAATGACCCTGTGACTAAAGTCATTTTTGGGGGCCACTGGTCTATCACACCAGTTGTAATACTTTTTTTTAATTGTGTTTGTCACTCTTTGTAGTATCGCTGCTGAACTGCTCAGCAGTCACAATGCTGCACAGTGGAAATGCACTATACTATGCTTTCTATATGTGCAAGTATTTTATACGTGTATTACACCACTATATACTGCACACCAAATAGTACACCTATACCAGTCCTTAAAAGGACCTTTGTGGACCTAATAGTAGCTAGCTAGTAGCTAGTGAATTGCAGACTGTCCCGGCTCCAAAAACCAAACTGCCCCTCCCTACACTGAGAAACGACAGCTGCAGAATCGGTCAGCAGCACTGTATGCAGTGCACTATAATATGCTTTCTATATTTGAAAGAAAGTATATTATACCTGTACAACCCTATATACTGTACACCTATAAAAGGACCTTTGTGGACCTAGTAGCTAGCTAGTAGCTAGTGAATTGCAGACTGTCCCGGCTCCAAAAACCAAACTGTCCCTCCCTACACTGAGAAACGACAGCTGCAGAATCGGTCAGCAGCACTGCATGCAGTGCACTATAATATGCTTTCTATATTTGAAAGAAAGTATATTATACCTGTACAACCCTATATACTGTACACCTATAAAAGGACCTTTGTGGACCTAGTAGCTAGTGATTTGCAGACTGTCCCTGCTCAGAACACCAAACTACCCCTCATTTCCTACACTGATAAAAGACAGCTGCAGAATCGGGCAGCAATCAGCTCAGCAGCACAGCAGTCAAGTATAATATGCTGTCTATATTTGAAAGAAAGTATATTATACGTGTTCAACCCTATATACTGTACACCTATAAAAGGACCTTTGTGGACCTAGTAGCTAGTGATTTGCAGACTGTCCCTGCTTAGAACACCAAGCTGCAGAATCGGGCAGCACTCAGCAGCACAGCAGTCAGCAGTGCACCATAATATACTTTGTATATTTAAAAGAAAGTATATTATACGTGTACAACCCTATATACTGTACACCTATACCAGTCCTTAAAAGGACCTTTGTGGACCTACAGTAATAGTAATAGTTAGTGATGAAACTGACTGTCCCTGCTCCACACAGCATCCTGTCCCTACACTGACAAAAGACAGCTGCAGAATCGGTCAGCAATCAGCAGCACAGCAGTCAGCAGCAGTGCACCAGAACCCTATATACTGTACACCTATACCAGTCCTTAAAAGGACTTTTGTGGACCTAATAGCTAGCGGCGATTTGTGTCACTACAGTCTGTCCCTGCTCCACACAGAAACCTCACCCTACACTGACAAAAGACAGAATGTAAAATGGCCGCCAAATCAGGTCTATTTATAAGGTAGGGGGAATGTCCAATTGTCCATGTGCTGAAATGTCTCAATTGGCTGTCCTGTACCCCATGATGGATGTGTCATGGGTCAAAGTTCTTCACAATGTAAACAAATATGGCCGCCGCAAACAGCTCCAGAAGTCTGCCGGTTTGGCGAATCGTGAACGAGCAAAATTTGCCGCAAACCGACCGCCGGGTGAACCGCAAGGCCATCTCTAGATTCTAATATCTCCCTGCTAGGGATGAGCTTCGAGCATTCGAACATTGCTTGTTCACCTGTTCGGCAAACAGTGAACAATTTGGGGTGTTTGCGGCAAATTTGAAAAGCAGCGGAACATCCTGTACAAGTCTATGGGAGAAATCTAAAGTGCTAATTTTAAAGGCTAATATGCAAGTTACTGTCCTAAAAAGTGTTTGTGTTTGTCTTATTTAACTATTTTTTACACTTTCTTTGTGAAATGGTAGCGGTGCTTTTGTACACCCTTACCATTTCAAACAGGGAGGGCCGGGATCTGGGGGGTCACCTGACCCCACCCCCTCTGACACTAGTGGGGAAGCCGGGCTTCCCCAATGACGCATGGGTGACCCCGCCCCCCTCTGATGTAACGGAAACCTGCATTAGATCAGAGGGGGGGCGGGGTCACCCATACATAATTGGGGAAGCCTGGCTTCCCCACTAGCGTCAGAGGGGGTCAGGTGACAGATGGCCCCGCCCTCCTCATATAAGAAACGTCAGACCGCCGGGATCCCGCAGTGTCTCCGACAGTGGAGACAGAGAATGCATGGATGGACTGCGCTGGACTGAGAGATAACCCGACGCTGGATCAGATCAGCCATCTCTGGACCCCGGAGAGATAATCATCCGTCGCTGGATAGCAAGAGTGGATTACCACTATTTTTAATAAAGGAATTTTTCAAATGTGTGTTTGTCTTATTTAAAAATGTTTACACTTTCTTTGTGAAATGGTAGGGGTACTTTTATACCCCCTTACCATTTCAAATGGGGGGGCAGGATCTGGGGGTCCCCTTGTTAAAGGGGGCTTCCAGATTCTGATAAGCCCCCGCCCGCAGACCCCCACAACCACTGGCCAGGGTTGTGGGGATGAGGTCCTTGTCCCCATCAACATGGGGACATGGTGCTTTGGGGGGACATGGTGCTTTGAAGGGGACCCCAAAGCAGCCTCCCAATGTTGAGGGCATGTGGCATGGTACGGTTCAGGGGGGGGGGCGCTCTCTCGTCCCCCCCCCCTCTTTTCCTGTGGCCTGCCAGGTTGTGTGCTCGGATAAAGGGTCCGGTATGGATTTTTAGGGGGACCCCACGTACATTTTTTAAAAATTTGACATGGGGTTCCCCTTAATATCCATACCAGACCTTTTAGGGGGAAGCCCACGTCAATTTTTTTTTTCATTTGACGCAGGGTTCCCCTTAATATCCATACCAGACCCGAAGGGCCTGGTAATTAAATTTGGGGGAACCGCACGCTTTTTTTTTTTTATCAATGACTTTCAATGAGTGTACTCTGTATTACGGGAGCCGACAATTCATTATAGCCACGATTTTAAATTACTTTTTTTTCTACAGAAATTACACTTTGTGTAGGGACAGTTCTAAGCACAGGAAACACGCGCCCCTTCACAGGCATGCTATAGACACCCCCCAGGTATGACATTTAAAGTAATATTACACTTTTATTGTTTCACTTTATTCATTATTAAAATCACTGCTCCCGAAAAAACGGCCGTTTTTAAAACTTTTTTTTGCATTGATCCATGTCCCCTGGGGCAGGACCCAGGTCCCCAAACACTTTTTAGGACAGTAACTTGCATATTAGCCTTTAAAATGAGCACTTTAGATTTCTCCCATAGACTTGTACAGGGTTTCGAATTTGCCGCAAACAGCCCAAATTGTTTGACTCGAAGCTCATCCTTAATTTTATATATATATATATATATATATATATATATATATATATATATATATGTATATTTATTATTATTATACAAGATGTATATAGCGCCAACGGTTTACGCAGCGCTTTACAATGTATAGAGGAGGGGACAACACAATTACAGTACAGTTCAATACAAAAGGTACAGGAGGAGAAAATATATGTGTATTATATATATATATATATATATATATATCTATATCTTGTACACATACTTTATATGTACACATTTTGAACATTTGCGTCCCATAGACTTTAATAGGGTTATAAAGTTCACACAAAGTTTAGGTCTGTTCGCAGGTTCTGGTGCGACCCGGGGGGCGTTCGGCTCAAAAAATTTGTACTTCCCATGAATGTTGGATCATGCGATAGACTGCAGGGCATCCCAGTTCTAGTGGAACCCTTACCCTCAGATATGGCCCCATTTGTTGCTAGAACTCTCACAGTAGTTTGTCAAGGCACCGAGCTAGTTAGGATGCGGAACAGCAAGCCAATTCCACTTCACCTGCCCCTAGGGACACCAGTGGCGGAACTGGCCCTGATTACAGGTGTAATTTCTCCCAAAGTGGACCACATAGAGCTCCAGAAAGTTCACGGACAACGCTATGTAGCTAACATGAATGTTGCCATGCAGGGGCAGACTCAGCATGGGTAGGAGAACAGATACTTACACTTCTACAGCTGTCCACTGAGAAACGAATACCCACTGAGGTAGAAGCAGTAAGGCAACTGGTGGATAAGTGGTCGAAGGCATTTTCCAAAGGGTGTTTTGACCAGGGCTGTAGCAATGGGATTGAACATGAGATCTCAACAGGAGGAAAGCCACCCATCCGGGATCGCTACAGAAGCATACCCCATCAACTTTATCAGGAAGTCAAGCAGATGTTGGAACAGATGATGCAGCATGGCGTAAACAAAGACAGCAAGAGCCCATGGTCCCGTTGTATTAGTGTGGAAAAAGGATGGCACCCTCCACTTCTGTGTAGATTATAGACGGTTGAATGCTGTCACTACAAGAGACGCCTATCCCCTGCTGCGGATTTAAGAGTCCCTATCTGCTCTAGGGAAAGCCAAGTTCTTTTCCACACTTGTTTTTGCCAGTGGGTATTGGCAGATCCCTGTGGCCAAAGCAGATCGAAAAAAAACTGCTTTCATCACCCCTATGGGACTTTGGCAGTTTAAGAGAATGCCTTTCAGGCTGAACAATGCACCTGCTACCTTCCAAAGGACAATGGAGCATTGTTTTGGGGATATGAACTTGGATAGCATCCTGATTTATCTTGATGATATAGTGGTGTTCTCTGCCACCTTTGAGGAACACCTCGCTCACCTCGATGCTGTTCTAGCCTGGCTACTTCAGTATGGTCTGAAGCTTAAGCCAAAAAAATGCCACCTGTTCAAAAGTGAGATTGAATATTTGGGACATGTCATTTAAAAACAGGGTGGGCTCCCCAACCCAGAGAAAATCAAAGTAATACAAGAATGGAAGGCACCATCGCCCGTGACTGAAGTTAAAGCCTTCCTAGGGTTAGCGGGGCACTATTGAAGTTTCATCAAGCACTACGCCCATCATGCTGCTCCAATCCAGAAATTACTACCTTGAGTAGACCAGAAAGGAGGTCACAAGAGGGTGGAATGGGGACTGGAACAACAAGAGGCAGTTGACTTCTTAAAGCAACGGTTGGTGACAGCCCCTGTATTGGCCTTTGCGGATTTCCCCTTTTGGTTACAAACTGATGCCAGTAACCAGGACCTGGGGGCTGTGCTCTCACAAATGCAAGATGGTAAGGAATGGGTTATTGCTTATGCCAGCTGCAGCCTTCATCCAACAGAGAGAAACCCTGCAAACTACAGCTCTTTCAAGTTGGAACTGTTAGTGCTGGTGTGGGCCGTCACAGAATGTTTCGCAGAGTATCTCACAGGGTCTATGTTCGAAGTCTGGCTGGACAATAACCCCTTAGTACATCTCCAGACATCCAAACTAGGTGCTCTGGAACAAAGTTTGACTTTTACCTGCATTACAACCCGGGAAAGGGCAACCACATCGCTGATGCCCTATCACGGTACCCTTCAGCACAACCACAGAAAGATGTGGATGAGGAGGCCAAAGAAGAAGAAATTCCACCCTTAATGGGGGCTAGATCTAATTGTACACCATGGGTGAACCTTTTCCAGGTATTGGAAGATTATAACTGGGCAGAAATGCAGAAGGATGACCCTGTGATTGCCCCAGTAGAGGCAATGCAGTTAAAGCGCTAGCCCAGTAGAAGAGAAAGATCACAATTGCTACCAGAAACACAAAAACTGCTGAACGAATGGTCACACCTCTTGAGAAATGGCACATTGTATCGCAGAATAATGTTCCCCCATGACTCTTCGGTAACCTGGCAGGTTGTACTGTCGCGGGCCAGAGCTCGACCAGTGGCATAAAAGATCCACGTGGAAGGAGGACATTGGGGTTTCCACAAGACATTTGCCTGGTTCAAAAGGCAAGCCATGTGTGTGGGGCTGTTCCAGTTGATTGATCAGATATGTTAGCCCTGTCCGGTATGCTCTGTGACCAAGGGGGCTGAGGTCCAGGTGCCTGCCATGATTTGGAACACGTCTGCCCCATTGGAAGTATTGACAGTTGACTTCCTCACCCTCGACATGTCAGAAGATGGATATCGCCATGTCCTTGTTATGGTGGACCACTTTACCAAGTTTGCAGTAGCTGTACCAACTCGTGACCAGAGTGCAAAGACTGCAGCTCAAGCAGTGTGGAAGCACTTCTGTCTCTCTTATGGTTGCCCTCAGAAGATACATTCAGATCAAGGGCCCTGCTTTTAAAGTGAGTTCTTCCAGGAGTGGTGTCGCTCCTTAGGTGTCAAGAAGATGCATACGACCCCATATTACCCACAGGGTAACCAAGCCTGCAAGAGGTTTAATTGTACCCTGATACAACTGTTGAGAGGTCTGGCCCGTGAGAAATTAACCAGATGGACCCATTACTTGGCTGAAGTGGTTTGGAATTATAATCATACTGTGCACTCAGCAACAGCTCACTTTCCTTATGACGTGATGTTTGGTCGTACTCTTGGGGGACCCACGGATCTATGGGGTGTTGTCCCCACTGAAGAACTGGAGTATACTCCAGCAATCTGGATTGGAGAGTGCAGGCGACGTCAGAAGTCCAACAGTTTGTAAAGGAGAAAACTTGGGTGGAACGAGAAGAGTCAGGAATGGAGGTCTATGACCTGAAACCTGGGGACAAAGTCTTGATCAGGTGCACATCAGCAGGGCAAGCTACAAACTCCATGCGAGGAAGTGCTACAGCAACCAATTCCAGGAGTGCCAGTCTACGAAGTCCAGAAGGAAAGTACACAAGACAGGCCGAGGCGGCTACACCGCAGGCTCCTCAAACCTATTAGAAATTATGTTGAGACGCCTGAGAGCTTATCTAGAGAGCCGGAAGAACAGGTTTCCGAGCCACCCGTAGCAGCCCCAGCAGAGAATCAGTGGTGGCTACTCCCCGTCCCCTCACTGCTGCCTCCAAATCCCACAGGAGAGATTACAGATACAGACAATACCATGCAGCCCAAATATATATATGATGTTTGGGGGTTCTAGGTAGTTTTCTAGCAAAAAAAAATGATTTTTTTTACATGTAGGAGAACAGTGTCAGAATTGGCCCTGACTGGAAGTGGTTAAGACTGCATCATTTGTTAAGCTTTTGTGTATAATGATTTTGTGCAAATGTTGTATAATTGCAGGGAAAGTTTATTATTAAGTGTATATTAGCTGCCCCTAACTTTTCAGGCACAGTCCCAAGTGTTACATATTTACCTATCTTTTCTATTTATTTTATTTCTTCTAATTGTTTGAACTTTAACTTAATATATTTAATGGAGTATTGAAATGCAATAAAAATTGTATAGCGATAAAGTTCAGTAAATATATTGTGGCTGAGATCGTTAATGCACCAAGGTCAAAGTAGACTGTGAGACAAGAGATGTGCTTTGATGTACCTGCTTAGCTGCAAGATGTCAATATAAATTACCATCAAATGTTAGGTGCATGCATAATAACAAAGTAAGCAATGGTTTGTATTAATATGGCTTTAACAAATGGAAGTATACTGTTTTGTAACTATGACATTATAGTAGTCCTACTACTATTGTTCGCAGTGGAATTATATCTTTTCTTTGCATGTAGTTGTAGTCTATAGAAAAAAACAAAAAACCGAAGCTGGCATTATGGTTTTACATCCAGAAGCTCAACAACTTTATAGGAAACTCAGTGGCTGTCCCCACCATCCTGATGTGCCTGGTACACACATTTATTATGTGCATTTGCACATGCACTAAAGGGGATAATGTAGCTATACTGTCTATCATGGCTAGACAGTGCATAGTCTACCTGTTATTGAGTGCCTATTGAAGAATTCAGCTCTATCTCTGAGGCCGCGTACACACGGGCGGATTGTCTGCCCAACTAAGTTCGGCAGACAATCCGACAGACAGTCCGTTGATGCTAATTTTGAACGGACTGTCTGTCGGATTGACCACACACGATGAGCAGACAGTCCGCTGAAAGCGTGCATGATGACGTGTACAGCACGTACGACGGGACTAGAAAAACGACGTCCTATACACTGCAATGCAACCTTCGGCCGTGTAAACCCTTTCTGAGCATGCGCCATACTTAGTCCGTCCTACTTGCCTACACACGAGTGGACTGTCCGCTGAAACCAAGTTTGGACGGACAAAACCAAGTTTGAACGGACTGTCTTACGGAAATTCCGTAAGACTTTGTTCGTCAGACTGTCCGCTGAAAAAGTCCGCTGAAGCCCACACACGAGCGGATTGTCCGCTGAAACACTGTTCAGCGGACTAAGTTGGACAGACAATCCGCCCGTGTGTATGCGGCCTGAGGGTGTTAGGCTAGCCATACACGTGTAAAATGTTGTTGTTTGAAAATTGTTGCTTTTAGAATGTTCATTCAATTCTCTAAGAACTAAGGGCAACAATTTAACAATCAGGTTTAACCACAGTGAGCAAAAATATTGAAGGGCAAGCATGGAAGATTTTTGACAAATAATTTCTGATCATTGAATTTACTCCAGGCAAAGAAAAATCATAACTAGTCTTACACACATGCACTTGTTGAAGTTACGCTGAACATAGATTGCTCTTTCTATGAAAATTATAACATTGACATTATATTAGATAAAATCATTCAAAACCTGTTGAGTCCATGAAGGTACTATTAAATGGCTCATTTACAAATGCAGAGCTCACATTAAAATAATCTGTAGACAATAATGAAAAAAGAAAAAATCCCACAGGTGCAGTCCACAATTTACACATAATGTGAGTTGCAACAAAATAAAAAGTGTACTGTGATCCTCCTCATAACAATAACCACCAAGTGTCATCCACTGATGAACACGGAGGCTTACCAAAGTGTAACTCTCATAGGAGAAGTCAAATTGTACTTTTGGAAGGATTACATTGACCACTGTATATACTCGCTCGATGATATCATCATCAGCTCTCTATTCCCGCAATGAGATTGGTAAAAGACATGTAAAGAAACTCCAGATAATGTAAACCTAGAGTTGCCACCTCATCCCTTTAAACCCAAACACATTTGAATTACACAGGTTCTGAAGCTAATTTGATGGAGATAAGGCATCAAGTGAGTTTAATTATCACCTCAATCACCCACAGAACCTGTGTAATTAATGTGTGTTTGGTTTTAAAGGGATGAGGTGGCAACCCTATGTAAACCTGATAGATATTTTTATTAAAAAGTTGGTTAAAAACACTTACAAATAAGCAGCTAATACAATTGCATCCAAAATTACATTACCCAGAATCCTCTGTATGATGCGCATGAGCGGTGATGTCGTGACTTCTGGATCCACCCATTAAATGGTTGGATTTTTATAATTTCTCACCTAAACATTCCAAAAAAAAAATCTGCAGATGTAAGGCTAGCTTTAAATCTGTGACTATTACTGACCTTGCCTGAGATGACTACTGAAAGAACCTTCTTCTGTAATGTTCCTGACACACTGTCTACTGACTCTCAATTTGGTTCCAATGCCTGGTTGACCAGAACCTATGATGCTGACCTCTGGACTGCTATACAACTATTTGGCTAGTTTTCAGCTGTGCACTGCATGACCTTTTGAAACTGTACAGTATTTGCTCTGGTACTAATGGCAACTTTTCTGGCTTGTCCTTGCACTGCCCTTGTTTCGTAGCAGCCATATTACTTAGAAATGCTAATCTAGTACATCTGAATGTTAGCTTTTTAAAGCAACAATGGAATGTGAACAGTACCCAGGCAGTTACTCATGACAGTTGGAATGATCGTGGTACTGATACAAGAAAGAGATTCTACGCCAGATTAACAGAGACAAGAGTAATGCCTTTTTATAAAAGTTGTGTTTAAAAAAATACAATGTGGCAGTCTCCTGTTTAAGCAGAGCAGCTTTTTAGCACAAGCTGTTCTACATTCCTAGAGATTTCACTTTACCAGTAGGGCTAATTGTCTATGATATAAATTTGCTTGAGATACCTATATCCCAGAGATATTATAAGTGTCATGTCAAGAGGATGACCATGGTACAATGCATCAGTAAATCGCCCCACCACCAACTGTGAATTCATTAACCACTTCAAAAATAACATATATACCCAATGCGTAGTTGCGTTCAATACGAACTGCAATTCCCTTAAAGCTAATCTAAATATTAATTTATTAAGAACACTATTCTGTGGCTTTCAGTAGTTATGGTAGGGTCATTTTTTTTGTAATAAATAAACAGCAAGAAAAAAGCTGCCAGCAGATCAGCCAAGATTATCATCCACTAAGCCTCAGAGTCAAGCCAGTCCAACATCTGAGTCCAATCCAATTTTTTTTCTTGTTTTCTACCGATGACTCATCAAACTCCTACTAATATATAAGAATATTTATTTTGTTAATACGGCTCTGACCTGATCCTTTGCCACCACACAGCTGCTTTTTCACTACTGAAATAACATGAAGAGCTCAGTGTTACTAAATAAAATTAAATGATAAAGTGTTTTTTCTGTACCGAGAGTAGCAAAGAAATTGCATGGCGAAACAAAATCTCACAAAAGATGTAACTGTACAGATGTTGTAACTACACATTTTCTTCTTCATTGTGTCACCCAATGTTGAAGTCTGATTTTGCAATACAAGAAATGATGCCATAAGCCCTGGATAAATGACAACTGCGGCCAAATAAAATTAAACTAACTTGCCCTCAAACTCCCCCACCACGGTCACCACCACCACCACTTCTCATCAAAGAGGTACTGGTTCCATGGTATTTAAAAAAGTCTAATCACAGTTGCCTAATGAGCTGACATTCAAGGTTTGAAAAGACTGGTTATTGTGTGAGCCCTTTTGCTTGTGTTACCATATTGGGTTCCAATAGTTGTTTATTTAATGTGCACACTTTAAAGACATTTAAGCCTTCCTACCTATGCCTTTTGTTTTTCAGCTGCATGAGATTTCCATTGTCATCTGTTGGTCTGTATGCACATCCTATAGTACAGTAAATTTTCACATTTTGGTGTCATTCAGTTCAGAGGTACCCAACCTGCCTCTTACTGCTATACCACTTGTACTCCAACATCCCCATTTCTTACCCTTCTAAAATGATGACACCACACCTTAATTTTGGAGTATAAATGGCCATATCAGCCTATTTATTATTCACACCATATAAATAACTCCAATATCAAATATATACCAAAATATCACCTCCATAACAACTTGTTTAACTCCAGTCTATTGGTCTTTGACGGCACCCCCGAACTCCAACACATATTCCACCAATACACTGCGGGACCTTTTTCCACACGATAGGCCTCCAGCGGATAATCAGCTCGGAGACAACTCCCTTCCCGCAGTGCAACCATTACAGTATTCCAGCTAACCTTTTGCTGGAATACACCGGAGGGGCACATACTACCGATGAGCCCCCCACCCCTTTCCATCACATATGTTTACTGCCACTGTCAAAGACCAACAAAACACCGCCACAGCCCGCAAGGATGACACCTTACCCTTAAGGGCTCCCCCACACCCCCAGGACCCGCTGGATCCCATCCTGCAGGCTCAACGCCCAGAAAACAATCCCACTACCTAGAAGTGTATTCCAACACCCTCAATTACAGGCCCACATTAGTTTCCACCTCTACTTGCCTGATCACCATGCCCCCCATTCTGAGCCACAAGCTCCCCACCACCTGAGTGTTAGACAACCGTACAAAGTCGTAAAATATCTGACTTAACGTCTGAGATCAGCTCCCTGATCATTCGAACCCAAAAGCATTACCCCTTGAATGGATAACCCAAATAACTGGCGGTCTATCCCACTGCGCCTAACGATCCACTTCCGATATCACCTTGCTCCACCTCAACCCCCATGCCCCTAGCCAGTGAACACATGCCTCCCTCCTCTAACTACCCAACTGTCTGACAACCGATCTCACATCTGCTCTCCTGGCCCCCCAACAAACATACAGATAACAAAGAAAATCCAGACAAGGCGTATAAGTCCTCCATCTGGACGAAAAAAACTGCCAAAGGCAGCACCAACTTTAAAGTAAACCAATGTACCCCATACCACAAACAACACAGCTTGTATGTACAGCCTACCCCCCCCCCCCCCCACTCTTTTTTTATTTTTATTCCACCACCACATGAAGGCATAGGTAAGTGCGTAATCTCTTTGCTTCCCACCTACCATTCCTCCTTACCGCCACCTCATCCAACCCACATCTGGCAGCTTCTACAGCCACCCCGATGCGGAAGGAGTGTGAACCGTATTCTGCACCATACAACCTTGCGTCCCAGCGGCATTTCAGAACACCCACCAGAACTGAAACCTCAACCAATACTTCCCAGCCTTGTGCCGCATGAACTGCCCCCCCCCCCATGCCATCTGTTCCAAACCCTAGAAACTCCCTAACCGTTTTGTCCCTTTTTATTTATTTATTTTATTTTTATTACCCTGAAGCCTGGTAACACAAACAGTAGCACCTCCACCCCTCTAACCATTTGATAATAATTTTTTTTTTTTAATTGTCCAACCCAAACTCCTTTTTTCAATCCACCCTGCCCACACCTTTTGTCACCTGGAAGGTCAACCTCGTCCTTATACCACCATATTGTGCTGCCTGTACAGGCCACGCCCACCCACGGAGCTCCGCCCCCGTTGTAAGAAAAAAAAATCAGTATAAGCATCCCGACGCCCGTACTAACAAGTCTCCCTCACTGAGCCTTCCTCCCCATGCAGCGAGGCAGGCAGAGGAGGTAGTAGTGCTGCGATTCATGGGTGGGGAAGCGGAGCCATAACGGCCCATGGCCCCACCCACCGAGCTGGGCTGGTGGCGTGGAGTCCGCCCAGACCCTGCTCGGGCAGACGGCTGGCTATTCTTTGCTGGGGGACCGGATTGTTCCCCCCAGAGGGCTCCTCGCCTGGAGCAGGGCCCCGGATGAGGGCCCTGGTGAAAATAGAGTGCCAGAGGCCGCAAACTCTGCATGCACAGCAACCGTCGCCTCCCAGCCTCGATCCGCTCACCTGGTCATCCATAAAGACGGCAAACTGTCTGTGCATCCACCCCGGTTCCCTGTTCATTGCTGCTGCCTGCAAACTCATCTGAGTGACATCTCAGCCATGTTGGAGGAGCAGAGCAAAAAACTGCCTCCTCCTTTCTTTCTCCAGAACTTTCTGTTCCCCAGCCCAGTCCCACTTCCTCCTTATATATTACCACTCCCCCTTGGACTTTACTCACTGTCCCCCCCTCTTATCTCTTCATATTAACCCATGCATTGTCTCCCCTAAACACACTGTCATGCCTGGCCCTGCACTACTTTTTCTTTTCTGTCTTTTCCGTCCCGGGCCTCACTGGAGGTTTAGCATGTGGCAAGGCACTGCACAGGTTAATGCATTAATAATCTGAATGTGTATACTATGCCACAGATTCCCAAATATATGTAATGACACTCTTGCTGCTTTTCCCACTTCCCTGTGTGATACACACAGTGGTAATAAACAGTAAAAAAAAAAAAAAAACACAAAGCGCTAGGTACTAAAAAAAAGTATTCACACCCCTTAAAGCGGGATTCCACCCTAAAGTGGAACCTCCGCTGATCGGAACCCCCCCCTCAAAGACAGGTATTTTCACCCACTTCCGGGCATAGACTCCCACGGGAGTCTACGCCATTTCCTGCCCTGCCGCGCTGTCTGCTGGGACACACACGGGTCCCAGTGACAGCGCGGAGATCTCCTATTGCGCGGTGCGGCTCGCGCATGCGCAGTAGGGAACCGGGAAGTGAAGCCGATTCGCTTTACTTCCTGATTCCCTCACCTCGAATGGCGGCGGCAGCAGCCGAGGCCCGAGCAGTCGATCGGCCTCGGCTGCCGGCATCGCTGGAGCCCGGGACAGGTGAGTGTCCATTTATTAAAAGTCAGCAGCTGTAGTATTTATAGCTGCTGGCTTTTAATATTTTTTTTTTGGGCAGAATCCCTCTTTAACATTTTCTACATTTTGTCATGTTACAACCAAAAACGTAAACTCATTTTATTGGGATTTTATGTGATAGACCATCACAAAGTGGCACATAATTGTGAAGTGGAAGTAAAATGATAATGGGTTTTCCAATTTTTTTACAAATAAATGTGTGAAAAGTGTGGCGTGCATTTGTATTCAGCTTTTGTAGACCACCTTTCACTGCAATTACAGCTGCAAGTCTTTTTGGGGATGTCTCTACCAGCTTTGCACATCTAGAGAGTAACATTTTTGCCTATTCATCTTCACAAAATATCTCAACCTCTGTCAAATTGGATGCAGAGCATCTGTGGACAGTAATTTTTTAAGTCTTGCCACAGAATCTCAAATGGATTTAGGTCTGGACTTTAACTGGGCCATTCTAACACATGAATATGCTTTGATCTAAACCATTCCATTGTAGCTCTGGCTGTATGTGTAGGGTCATTGTCCTCCTAGAAGGTGAACCTCTGCCCCAGTCTCAAGTCTTTTGCACACTCTAACAGGTTTTCTTCTAAGATTGCCCTGCATTTGGCTCCACCCATCTTCCCATCAACTCTGACCAGCTTTCCTGTCCCTGCTAAAGAAAAGCATCTCCACAGCATGATGCGGCCACCTCCATGTTCCACGGTGGGAATGGTGTGTTCAGGATGATGTGCAGTGTTCGTTTTCCACCACACATAGTGTTTTGCTTTAAGGCCAAAAATTTAAATCTGACCAGAGCACCTTCTTCCAGATGTTTGCTGTATTCCCCGCATGGCTTCTCGCAAACTGCAAACAGGACTTCTTATGGCTTTCTTTCAACAATGGCTATCTTCTTGCCACTTTTCTATAAAGGTCAGATTTGTGGAGTGCAGGACTAATAGTTGTCTTGTGGACAGATTCTCCCACCTGAGCTGTGGATCTCTACAGCTCCTCCAGAGTTACCATGGGCCTCTTGGCTGCTTCTCTGATTAATACTCTGCTTGTCAATTTAGGTGGACAGCCATGTCTTGGTAAGTTTGCAGTTGTGCCATACTCTTTCCATTTTTGGATGATGGATTAAGCAGTGCTCCGTGAGATGTTCAAAGCTTGGCATACTTTTTTATAAACTAACCCTGCTTTAAACTTCTCTACAACTCTATCCTTGATCTGCCTGGTGTGTTTCTTGGCCTTCATGATGCTGTTTGTTCACCAAGGTTCTCTAACAAACCTCTAAGGACATCACAGATCAGCTGTATATATACAGAGATTATTTTACACACAGGTGGACTCTGTTTACTAATTAGGTGACTTCTGAGGGCAATTGGTTCCACTAGATTTTAGTTAGGCTATCAAAGTAAAGGGGGCTGAATACAAATGAACGCCACAATTTTCAGTTATTTATTTGTAAAAAACTTTGAAAACCATTATCATTTTCCTTCCACTTCACAACTATTTGCCAGTTTTGTTGGTCCATCACATAAAATCCCAATGAAATACAAGGGGAATTAATACTTTTTCAAGGCACTGTATATACACAATCCAACTTAACATGTGAAATTATAGATTATAAATTATTCTTTTATAAACAGATTTACTTCATCATCATGTATATTTGTGCACGTTTCTAAAAGGATCATTTATAATCCATAATTTCACATGTTAAGTTGAATTGTGTATATATCATTTATTAGCACCTAGCGCTTTTTGTGTTGTTTTTTTATAGGTAAATGCATGACTTCCTGTGAAGAAACTATATATCCCACAATCTCTGGGTTGATTTGTCTAATGCACTTCAGGTAAGAGCTAAACAGTAATTCGATCTGACACAGACCAGGCAGGCAGAGCAATTAACATAGAGATCACCATGCAATCTTTCAAAACATTAGCACTCTCACATTTGTGATACAACACAGAGGAAAGGGTGAGGCATGGATTGTGACCTGCAATAAAAAAGTTGTCTTTCCCTCTAGTGAATAGGGACAAGCTAGATGAATGAATACATAGACATTGATCAATCAGCTATGACACTACAAACTGCAGCCACAAAACGTGAACCCACAATTACAAAGGTAAGACACACAATACAGGAAATATAATTATATTATTACCTAGTTAAAAACATTTGAAAGTGTATAATGCCTGTAATTACGGTGCATGGCTCAGTTAAAAAACAGGGGCTGCAGAATCATATGCACATAAAAATCTGTTTCTTCTTGTGTCTTATACTAGCGATACACTTGTAGATTTATTTTGTCAAGCTCTGCAGGCTGAAACAAGAAATCAATCACTCAATTTCCCCATCTACACTAAACAGCATGGGTGGAGGAATCTGCATTTCCAGCTGTTGTATTCAAACAGCACCAGCACCATTAGCTGAATATCTGAAAAATAATCGCATCTGATAGAATGCAATAGCTGTTTGACCAACAATTTTCCACCTGTCTCCTTCAATGTTTCAAGGGAAGTTTGTTGAGCTGTGCAGTGCCTACAGAACCACCCACAGCTCAATTTTCACCAGATTCTACCGGTTCTGATTAAACGGGCAAAGAGCAGAGGGGGGTGGGGGGCATTACACTGTTCTCAGACACTTTGAAGTTGATTTAGGCAAAATCAATATGTAAAACCAGAGACCCAAGCTATTGAAGTTACACTATACTGCCAAAAGTATTGGGGCGTCTGCCTTTACACGCCCATGAACTTTAATAGTCAGTAGTGTTTAATTTTGAGCTGGCCCACCCTTTGCAGCTATAACAGCTTCAACTCTTCTGGGAAGGCTGTCCACAAGGTTTAGGAGTGTCTATGGGAATGTTTGACCATTCTTCAGGAAGTGCATTTGTGAGGTCAGGCACTGATGTTGGATGAGAAGACTTGGCTTGCAGTCTCCGCTCTAATTCATCCCAAAGGTGTTTTATCTGGTTGAGGTCAGGACTCTGTGTAGGTCAGTCAAGTTTCTCCACCCCAAACTCGCTCATCTAGGTCTCTATGGACCTTGCTTTGTGCACTGGACCAAATCATTTGGTAGAAGGTAGATTATGGTGTGGGGTTGTTTTTCAGGGGTTGGGCTTGGCCCCTTAGTTCTGGTAAAAGGAACTCTTATGGCATCTGCATACCAAGACATTTTGGACAATTTAATGCTCCCAACTTCATGGGAACAGTTTGGGGATGGCCCCTTCCTGTTCCAACATGACTGCGCACCAGTGCACAAAGCAAGTTCCATAAAGACATGGATGAGCGAGTTTGGGGTGGAGGAACTTGACTGGACTGCACAGAGTTCTGACCTCAACCTGATAGAACACCTTTAGGATGAATTAGAGCAGAGACTGTGAGCCAGGCCTACTCGGCCACATAAGTGCCGACCCCACAAGTGTGCTTCTGAAGGAATGGTCAAACATTCCCATAGACACACTCCTAAACCTTGTGGACAGCCTTCCCAGAAGAGTCTAAGCTGTTATAGCTGCAAAGGGTGGGCCAGCTCAAATTTGAACCCTACAGACTAAGACTGGGATGCCATTAAAGTTCATGTACGTATAAATGCAGGTCTCCCAATACTTTTGACAATATAGTGTA
Source organism: Lithobates pipiens (assembly GCF_037356315.1). Taxonomy (NCBI): domain Eukaryota; kingdom Metazoa; phylum Chordata; class Amphibia; order Anura; family Ranidae; genus Lithobates; species Lithobates pipiens. Next base: position 326,968,806 of record NW_027507718.1, on the reverse strand, counting down.
TATGAAAATGTCAACTCACACAGTCAAAGGTAATCTTCAACCTTCCTTCTACCTCCCATCTGGGCTTTAATATGATGAACAGTTAGAGGACAAATCACACTAGACATATAGTACAATTTTACTGTGCACTAGAAGTGCACTGCAAGTGAAGTTTCTCTAGATCTGAGGGGACGCTCTAGATCTGAGGGGACGCATTACTGATTTCTATCATCCAATCATGTGCAAGCAAAAATGCATTTTTTTTATTTTCCTTGCATGTTCCCCTCAGATCTAGAGCAGACTATTGCCCTAGTAAATCTACACCTATGTCTGAGAAATAAAACTCTTGATTATCAGAATACTCCAATCATGAGAACATAAAATGAGGATTTTAGACTAAAATCTTAATTTGCAGGGCAGCAAATGTGCATTGAATGTATGCAGAAAGCAGTGAGCAGGATAAAGTGTGATAGAAGATTAAGGAAACAATGGTAAAATAAAATCTGTGAATATCCGAACTTGTGTGGACAATTACAAAAGAACACTGTTCTAGGTAGATATCTCATGATGCATCCCACCTGCTAATGGAAACAGGTGCTGGCTCTGCATGTAGGAATGAATCGAAGAAAAGACCTTTATTGAAGACGGTTTAGAAACTCTTCTGGTACAAAGACACAGAGGCACATGTTTAATGAAAAGCTGTCATGTTTTAAACCACTATGGAGTGCTTAGTCATAGCTGTTGGAAGATGGAATGACCGTCCATTTATATGGGGATGAGAAAAAGGTCGATCAAACAGGAAATCTTTCTGATAGGCCACCCACATGGGTGTCAGTTCAAATTCCTGGACACATACAAAACACCTGGAGTCATTCAGGTACATGGGATATCTTAATCAATGAACCTAAACACGACATTCCAAAATAACCTGATAAACATACCTGACATATCGTGCAACACAAATATGCATGATGAACAAACATAATGGGGGTTATTTACTAAAGAAAAATCCACTTTGCACTGAAAGTTCACTTGGAAGTAAAGTCGCTGTAGATCCGAGGGGGACATGCAAGCAAAATAAAAAAACATAATTTTAGCTTGCACATGATTGGATGATAAAATCAGCAGAGCTTCTACTCTTTTCAGAGCTACCCCTTAGATTTAGAGTGACTGCACTTCCAAGTGCACTTGCAGTGCAAAGTGGAGTTGCCTTTCGTAAATAACCCCCAGTGTCTTTTGTTTTTTCTGTGTTTGTTCTATGTTTGTTCTATATAGCATAGAGTAACCGGAAAGAAAAGAAATTAAATATAATCAATATATATATATATATCAATAATATTGAGCTTATTGTGGACAATAAGGCTCCATGCACACTGGAGCTCATAAACTGCAGTTTATTGGAGTTTGGGCGTTTTTTTTTAAAAGCCCATAAACTCCACTCTATGTTAGCCTATGTGTCAATGCACACATGGACGTTTTTTAGCTTTAATGAGCAGTGGAGTTTATGGGCTTTTTTCTAAACGCCAGAAATTCACGTTCAAAGTGCCGTTTTTCACTGCCAAAAAACGGCAAATGCCGATAAACGCTCATAAACGCTTATAAACACACGGTAATTAGTGCTCCACATTCTATTTTTTCAATGCATTGTGGGAGTTTGGAATACACTGTGGGATTTTTGGAGTGTCCTCTGTGTATTTTTATTGAAAATGCCCATGAACGCTAATAAATGCTCATAAACACTAGTACAAAACGCTGTTAAAAGCAAGTTTTTCAACTAGCGTTTTCTGCCAGCAATCTGGCGTCCAGAAAAAGCTTTTTTGAGCTTCAGTGTGCATGGAGCCTAAGTGTGTTTTTGGTAAATCTTTTAATGGGCTTTTGTAGTGAAAAAGTAGAAAATGATCAGTATAACCCTCATATTTTCAAGATAATAAGAACTCGCTTCGATAGCTCAAGGCATATATAAGCATTTGTTGCAAAGATGTTTGGTCTGCAGGTTCTTACATTTACTTCAATTGTCTCGGTAATGTTAATCAAGTTCAGATCTCATAGTCCTTGGTCTTTGCAGATAAAACTTTCACGTCCCAGAGGTAGACAATTATGAAAATGTATGTAGGATATAGTACGTATGATTTCTAAGTTTGCTATTTAGAAGGTTGTGTCCCAAATGCAGTTACTTACGTGCCGAGGCACTGAATATGCAATTTAATCATTTAAAAGAGGTATGTTTCTTAACCACTTAACAACCGCCCTATAGCCGAATGACGGCTACAGGGCGGTTTCTTAACTCTGGGAGGCCGTCATATGACGTCCTCCCAGAATTCCCAGGGGGCGCGCACTCGAGAGCATCTGTGACCGCCGGGTCCACAGGACCCGGCGCATCACAGATCACGGTAAACGGCCGCTCATAACGGCCGTTTACCACGTGATCGCTCCGTCAAATGACGGAGTGATCACTTGTAAACAAACCGGCGTCATGTTATGACGCCGGTTCCTCCTTCCCCCTCTCTGTACTGATCGGAACAGCGGAGGGGGAAGAGATCGGTGTCAGCAGCGATGTGGGCTGCATCTGCAGTGCCCACATCGCTGCTCACCGAAAATTAACCCCTCAATTCCCTGCCAATACTCTGCAATACCCTGCCATTACTCTGCAATACCCTGCATTATTCTGCAATACTCTGCATTACACTGCAATACTCTGCATTACACTGCATTACACTGCAATACTCTGCAATACTCTGCATTACTCTGCAATACTCTGTAATACCCTGCAATACTCTGCATTACTCTGCATTACTCTGCATTACTCTGCAATACCCTGCAACACTCTGCAACACTCTGCAACACTCTGCAATACCCTGCAACACTCTGCAATACCCTGCAACGCTCTGCAATGCTCTGCAACACCCGCCAATACCCTGCAACACTCTGCAATGCTCTGCAACACCCGCCAATACCCTGCAACACTCTGCAATGCTCTGCAACACTCTGCAATGCTCTGCAACACCCACCAATACCCTGCAACACTCTGCAATGCTCTGCAACACCCACCAATACCCTGCAACACTCTGCAATGCTCTGCAACACCCGCCAATATCCTGCAATGCTCTGCAACGCAATACTCTGCAACGCCATACTCTGAGATACCCAGCCATACTCTGAGATACCCAGCCATACCCAGCCATAGTCGGTGATACCCTGCAATACCCAGCCATATACACCCCCCCCCCCCTCCCGCCGCCCTCCGGTGCTTCTACCAACTCGCCAATACGATCAAATCCAGAATTTTTTTTTTTTCAGACTTCCCAGCTTAGAGGTGAGATGCGGGGTCTTATTGACCCCATATCTCACTGTAAAGAGGACCTGTCATGCCATATTCCTATTACAAGGGATGTTTACATTCCTTGTAATAGGAATAAAAGTGATCAAAAAATTTATTTTTGGGGACAAAAAAATGTCAAACTAAAATATATAAAGTAAAATGAACAATACATTTTTTATTTTTTTTTTAAAGCGCCCCTGTCCCCATGTGCTCGCATGCAGAAGCGAACGCATACGTAAGTCCCGCCCACATATGAAAACGGTGTTCAAACCACACATGTGAGGTATCGCTATGAACGTTAGAGCGAGAGCAATAATTCTAGCCCTAGACCTCCTCTGTAACTCAAAACATATAACCAGTAAAAAAAAATTATATCGTCGTCTATGGGGATTTTTAAGTAGCGAAGTTTGGCGCCATTCCACGAGCCTGCGCAATTTTGAAGAGTGACATGTTAGGTATCTATTTACTCGGTGTAACTTCATCTTTCACATTATGCAAAAATTGGGCTAACTTTACTGTGTTTTTTTTTTTAAAGCACAAAACTGTTTTTTTTTCAAAAAAAAGCATTCGAAAAATTGCTGCGCAAATATCGTGCGAGATAAAAAGTTGAAACGACCACCATTGTATTCTCCAGGGTGTTTTCTAAAAAAACATATATAATGTTTTGGGATTCTATGTAATTTTCTAGCAAATAAATTATGATTTTTACATGTAGGAGAGAAATGTCAGAATTGTCCTGGGTGCTCCAGAACGCCTGATGGCGCTCCCTGCATGTTGGGCCTCTGTATGTGGCCACACTGTGTAAAAGTCTCACACATGTGGTATCGCCGTACTCGGGAGTAATAGCAGAATGTGTTTTGGGGTGTAATTTGTGGTATGCATATGCTGTGTGAGAAATAAACTGATAATATTACAATTTTGTGAAGAAAAAAAAAAGTAAAAAAAATCTTGATTTTGCAAAGAATTGTGGGAAAAAATGACAACTTCAAAAAACTCATCATGCCTCTTACTAAATACCTTGGAATGTCTTCTTTCCAAAAAGGGGTCATTTGGGGGGTATTTGTACTTTTCTGGCATGTTAGGGTCTCAAGAATTGAAATAGGCCGTCAGTACTTCAGGTATGATCAATTTTCAGATATTGGCACCATAGCTTGTGGACTCTATAACTTTCACAAAGACCAAATAATATCCACCAATTTGTACTTATTTTTACCAAAGATATGTAGTAGTATAAATTTTGGCCAAAATTTATGAAGAAAAAATTACTAATCTGCTAAATTTTATAACAGAAACAAAGAAAAATTCATTTTTTTACAGAATTTTCTGTATTTTTTCTTTTATAGCACAAAAAATAAAAAAACACGGTGATTAAATACCGCCAAAAGAAAGCTCCATTTGTGTGAAAGAAAGGACAAAAAATTCATATAGGTCCAGTGTTGCATGACTGAGTAATTGTCATTCAAAATGTGAGAGCACCAAAAGCTGAAAATTGGTCTGGTTATTAAGGGTGTTTAAGTGCCCAGTGGTCAAGTAGTTAATTCATAATTTTTAAGAACTCAATTCCCCTAAACAAAAATAAATAAAATAATACTAAGCATGTGAACTAAATATTGAATGCCTTACATCATCTTTTTATACTGTCCATTTTTTTACCTTGTGCTATATATGTTTTTTATTGTAGCATTTGTAGGTAGGTAATGGCTTTGATATTCTAGAAGCTCTGTTTATAGTTTACTCCCAGAATCAGTTCAGGCATGACAATATGTTACAATAATGTCCCCCTCTTCCTTTTTTTGATTGCCGTCATCCACTATAAATCGTGGTGCCTCCACATGGCCGCAACCTTGAAATAATGGCAGACATGAATAAATAAAGCTTCAACTTCAACTTCAGTCTCTGCTTTATTTTGTACTTTGATAAAGCCATTCCATTACTGCTTTAATTGTATTTAAAGTGTATATCCAGCCAAAATGTTATTCTTATTTTTAGCTAGAGTGGGGACACATTAGAAACCCTGACGGTTATTTCCTACAATCCAGAGCTCAGTTGGACACATTTTTCCTCAATTCATGTCCTGTTGATAAGATTTTACAAGACAGGAGGAACCCACACAGACAGAAATAAAGATTTATTTTCTTTAAGTAGATGGCAGACTTGCTAAAATAAGCTAGAAGACTTGATTTGTATTTCTCTTTATGTCCCTGTTACAGATATTTACTCATTTCTGTTTTGTAAAACTCTTTTCAGCAGGACAGAAATTAGGGAGAAATATTTTAGAACCTTGGATATATAGTGCTTTGAAAAAGTATTCTTACCCCTTGACATTTTCCACATTTTGTTATGTTACAACCAAAAACATAAAGGTATTTTATTGGGATTTTATGTGATAGACCAACACAAAGTGGCACATAATTGTGAAGTGGAAGTAAATTGATAAATGGTTTTTCAAAATTTGTTACAAATAAATATGTGAAAAGTGTAGCGTGCATTTGTATTCAGCCCCCCCCATAAAGTCTTGTACACACAATCAGATTGTTGGCCAACAAAACCGTAGACTTTTGTCCGAAGAGCGTTGGCCCAAAAGTGTCTTGCGTATATACGGCACATATTTGTTGGCCAACAATCACAAATGTAGTGACGTACTACATGGTTTTTCAGCTCTTTAGCACCACCCTTTGGGCTCCCTCTGCTAATTTCGTGTTAGTAGAAGTTTGGTGAGTGTTGGTTCACGCTTTTCATTTCGTACTTTTCATTTTGTGCTCTTCGGTTTGCTTATGAATGGCCGCTTGTCAACCAGACATGTTGCGGAATCAGAGGAGATAATGTGTTATTTATTATTGGCCTTGGAATTATAGCTTTGACATTATTTTTTTGGTTAAATAATGATTTGATTTGGTATATTTTCTATATTTTTGGATGCATAGAATGCACTTTTTGGTTAAGTTCTATTGCCAGATAGCATGTCTAATTTGTTTGCTTTTTTTAATGTGCAATAAAAAAATTGTGGAGAATAATACTTGGCTATACGTTTTACTTCAAATGACAGTTTGGGAGTAGGCAGTTACATTTTAAAAAAATACATGTAAATGTAAAATTGACAAGGGACACCAACATAGTTTAACATCTTTGAACTACGGGATAATGGTGTTGTGGTAATTTGAAAAAAAAATATTATTCTTGATATCACTTAAAGAAAAAAAAGCCTTTGAAAATTAATTTGCAATAACTCCATCAGTATCACCAGGAAAGCAGCGTCATTATTATCCCATTAACCACTTAAGGACCGAGCCTCTTTCTGAGTTTTTTTTGCTAGAAAATTACTTAGAACCCCCAAACATTATTCATTTTTTTTTCTAACAACCTAGAGAATAAAAGGGTGGTCCTTGCAATACTTTCTGTCACACTGTATTTGAGCAAGCGGTTTTACAAGCGTACTTTTTTTGGAAAAAATACACTGTTTTGAATTAAAAAATAAGACAACAGTAAAGTTAGACCAATTTTTTTCTATTGGGAAAGATAATGTTACACCGAGTAAATTGATACCTAACATGTCACACTTCAACATTGCGCCCGCTCGTGGAATGGCAACAAACATTTACCCTTAAAAATCTCCATAGGCAAAGTTTAAAAAATTCTACAGGTTGCATGTTTTCAGTTACAGAGGAGGTCTATGGCTAGAATTATTGCTCTCAATCTACCCATTGTGGTGATGCCTCACATGTGTGGTTTGAATACCGTTTTCATATGCTGGCGCTACTCACGTATGCATTCGCTTCTGCATGCAAGCTCATTGGGACAGGGCGTGTTCATTTTTTTTTCTTATTTATTTTACCTTTTATTTTTTATTTTTTTTTACAATGTTTTAAAAAAAAAAAAGTCACTTTTATTCCTATTACAAGGAATGTAAACATCCCTTGTAATAGAAAAAGCATGACAGGTCCTCTTAAATACGAGATCTGGGGTCAAAAAGACCTCAGATCTCATATTTAGACTAAAATGCAATAGAAAAAAAAAAATTGTCATTTAAAAAAAAATCCCTTTAAGAGGTATGGGCGGAAGTGACGTTTTGACATCGCTTCAGCCCAGCAATTGTATGGAGACGGGTGGGGCCATCTCTCATCTCCATACTGAGCCAGCAAGAGGATGCGATCACCTCTGCTGCTGCCGATGGCTCCAGTAAGCGGCAGAGGGCACCGGATCGCAGCGGACCCTCTCCCGCCACCGATAAAACTGATCTCGCGGTGAATCCGCCACAAAGACCACTTTTATCCTGTAGCAGACCACTGAAAAGGAGGATACCGGGGTTATGGCAGCTAGCTGCTGCCATAACAACAATATCCTCCTTAAAACAGCTGATGTAAAACTGTGGTGAGCAGTCCATAAGTGGTTAAAGAAGAAGAGAATTGTGCACTGCATTTTAAGATTTCATAATTTGCCATGTCACGAATGTTAATTCTCCATTACAAATGCTAGTTTACAAGAGTGAACGCTTCCAGCTCATCCTTGCTTCCGAGCATGCGTGTTTGTACTTTGGACTTTTGTCCGACAGAAACTTGTGTACACCCGCTCGGAAAATCAGACAACAGACACTTGTCCGCGGAAAATTTTAAAGCCTGCAATCCAACATTTGTCCATGGAAATAAATAGAAAAGCTTGGAGATACGGGACTTTAAGGCCGGGTTCACACCGCTGCGATGCGGGAACGCCGCGAATCCGCGGAGTTTTCCCGCATCGCATTACTCCCGCCGGCAGTTCACACTGCCCTATGCGGACGGCTGGGAGTGTCAATGATATGTTAATGACACCCCCAGATCCGTCCGCATATCGCAGTGCGATCTGCCGACTCGCACAGGAATCGGATCGCATGGTGTGAACCCCCATGCGATCCGATTCTGTTGCGGACCAAAAAAAGGGTCCTGTGCGAGTTTGCTGCGGGAGCGATGCGAATTCAGCCATACTATCTGTATGGCTGAACTCGTATCGCTACGGAGATCGGATGTTATTTGCGGTGCGAATCACATCCGGATCTCCCCCCGCAGCAGTGTGAACCCAGCCTAAAGGTACCTAAATAGTATAAATATCACACAATAGTCAATTAAGATATCAAAAAGATTTTTTATTTACACAAAAATAAAAAAGAAGAAAAGACAAAAAAATGCCTGCAATCATGTCTACTAACATAGGCCTATACATATAACCTATTGCAAAGAGACAAAAAATTACAGCATTCTAATGTATAAACCATTCTGTTCCCATTTTGTGACATGTTTTGCCTATGTGGCTTCTTCAGGAAAATGATACAGACTACTTTTACTGAATGCACAAGAAAATATGGTGCAATTTAGATGTATATAACTAAAAAGAAAAAAAAATTCATGCATGAAAAAACAAGCACAAACTGTATTAACATAAACAAGATACAGTAATTATTTTTGCACATGTGTGGCTTCCAACACCAAATCCCCAAAGGAAAGAAAGTACTCAAAATATGTCCCATTACAAAACATTATATTGCATGTTCCCCCTACCTCCAACAAGGGGGGCATGTGGGTCAAATTCTGTACAGAGAAGGTTCCCGAGAGATCCCGTTATACACACAAGCCAGAAATTGGTCCATAAACAGCCAGAAAACCCGTAGAGAGAGATAGATTTGCTACAACATTTCCTTATTACCATACAAAATATAATACCTTTAAAGTTATAAATAATAAGAAAAAGGAATAAACAAATAAAGATGGAGGGAAGCAGGATAAAAGTCCAGAACAGGCCATTAAGACTGAACTGCACCTACCTCTCACCAATAATGAATAAGAAAATATTTAAATAACTCAGAGAGCTCAGGTAAACCGCACATTGTGCAATTGCCTGATTGACAGATATTCACATCAACAGGATCTATGTAAAATATCAAATATGTTATATGAGAATAGACACAGGGAGGGCCCACCATCATAATTATATATATAATCCCACTACACTGCGGACTTCACTGATCATAGATCAGGATATCAGAGACTTATATTAATTCATCAAATCTAGCAATATAAACCAAAGCTCTCACCTTCCTGACTTTCTCTCTATGGCGACCCTTATATGTAGCAACACACGGGATCCCCGAAGGGGGGAAAAGGCATGGTCCCACCAGCCCCCCACTGGGATAAGCCTCCTCTCCAAAAGGTCAAAAGTTACCAAAGGTTCACCTAATTTTAACAAAGTTTTATATATTAATTTGTTGTGCATATATCAAATAACCGCCAAGCACATGAACCTCACAGGGTCCAGAAAAGACCAATCTAACATTTACACTAATGACCAGATAAGGAGGGGCTATTATATTCTGGATGTTGAACTGTTCGTGGATGATAGAGGGACATTATCCAACATTTTCAAATATGTGTCCGTGGAAAATCCGACAACAATTGTCCGATGGAGCATACACATGGTCGGATTTTCCACCAACAGCCTGTCATCACACATTTCCCATCAGAAAATATGATTTTGTGTAAGAGGCTTTAGTAAATACTGTGTAGAACCACCTTTCGCTGCAACTACAGCTGCAAGTCTTTTTGGAGATGTCTTTACCAGCTTTACACATCTAGAGAGTGACATTTTTGCCCATTCTTCTTTATGAAATAGCTCAAGCTCTGTCATGCCGTGTACATGCGTGCAAACGTTCCGGCCGAAAAGGTCAGAAGGTCTTCCCGACGGAGTTCCCAAGGACTTTCGACTGAGTTATGATGGACTTCCGAACGAATGGACTTGGCCACACAGAAACGGACTAAAGTCCATTTGAAAGTCCGTTCGTTTTGAATGTGATGACGTATGACAGGACTAGAAAAGGAAGTTCAATAGCCAGTAGCCAATAGCTGCCCTTTCGTCATATTTGGTCCGTCGGACCAGCATACAGGCAAATGTTTTTCCCAATAGGAATTGAGTCCGTCGGACAGATTTGAAACATGTTCTATTTCTCGGTCCGTCAGAATTGTATTATACCACACACAATCGGAATATCCGACGGAATGATACCATCAGACCTATTCTGTCGGAAAGTTCGGTCGTGTGTATATGGCATCAGATTGGATGGAGATTGTCTGTGAAGAGCAGTTTTCAAGTCTTGCCACAGATTCTCAATTGGATTTAGGTCTGGACTTTGACTGCGCCATTCTAACACATGAATATGCTTTGATCCAAACCATTCCATTGCAGCTCTTACTGTATGTTCAGGGTCGTTGTCCTGCTAGAAGGTAAACCTCCGCCCCAGTCTCAAGTCTTTTGCAGACTCTAACAGGTTTTCTTTTAAGATTGCCCTGTATTTGGTTCCATCCATCTTCCCATCAACTCTGACCAGCTTCCCTGTCTCTGCTGAAAAAAAAACATCCCCACAACATGATACTGCCACCACCATGTTTCACAGGGAATGGTGTGTTCAGGGTGATGTGAAATGTTAGTTTTCCACCACACATAGCATTTTTCTTTTAGGGCGAAAATTTAAATTGTGGTCTCCTCTGACCAGAGCACATTCTTCCGCATGTTTGCTGTGTCTCCCAAACTGGACTACTTATGGCTTTTTTTCAACAATGGCTTTCTTTTTGACACTCTTCCATAAAGATCAAATTTGTGGAGTGCACGACTAATAGTTGTCCTGTGAATAGATTTTCTCACTTGAGCTGTGATTCTCTGTAATTTCTTCAGAGTTACCATGGGCCTCTTGGCTGCTTCTCTGATTAATGCTCTCCTTGCCTGTCAGCTTAGGTGGACGGCCATGTCTTGGTATGTTTGCAGTTGTGCCATACTCTTTCCTTTTTCAGATGATGGATTGACCAGTGCTCCATGAGATGTTCAAAGGTTGGGATATTAATATATAACCTAACCCTGCTTTAAACTTCTCCACAACTTTATCCCTGACCTGTCTAGTGTGTTCCTTGGCCTTCATAATGCTGTTTGTTCACTGAGGTCCTCTAACAAACATCTGAGGGCTTCACAGAACAACTGTATTTATACTGAGATTAAATTGCACACAGGTGGACTCTATTTACTAATTAGGTGACTTCTGAAGGCAATTGGTTCCACTAGATTTTAGTTAGGGGTATCAGAGTAAAGGGGGCTGAATACAAATGCACACCACACTTTTCAGATATTTATTTGTAAAAAATGTTGAAAACAATTTATCATTTTCCTTCTATTTCACAATTATGTGCCACTTTGTGTTGGTCTATCACATAAAATCCCAATAAAATACATTCGTTTAATACATTAGTTTAATAAAATACAAGTTTTTGATTGTAACGTGACAAAATGTGGAAAATTTCAAGGGGTATGAATACTTTTTCAAGGCACTGTATGTAAAAATTAGACAGGGGTTCTAAACCTTCCCTATTCTACCAAAAATGTGGCTTTACACACTTTAAAGCCTATGTTTAGTCAAAATAAAATGTAACGCTCTTATGCTGATTTTTTATTATTTTTTGACTAAAGTTAGACTTTAAACTCAAATTGTTCTTGGCACATTTGAATGGTATCAGACTTTAATATAAGTTCCAATACACTATGTTACATGCATTTTACTATTGTCTAAGGTAGTACACCAATACTCTGCTTCTGTAGATTACTGGAAAAAAGCATGCACAAATGGAAGGAGCACCAGACCAAAAGATAAGAGTCCAAATTCATTTATTTGTTTGTACTAAATAAACAGCCAATGGGGGTTATTTACGAAAGGCAAATCTACTTTGCACTACAAGTGCACAGTGCACTTGAAATTGCACCGAAAGTGCACTTGGCAGTGCAGTCACTGTAAATCTGAGGGGTAGATCTACTGATTTTATTATCCAATCATGTGCAAGCTAAAATGCTGTTTTTTTATTTTCCTTGCATGTCCCCCTCGGATCTACAGCAAATGCACTTACAAGTGGGGAATACTGGTGAGCATCTGGTTTGATTCTAGGGATCAATCCTGCCAATATTTGAGAGGGGATCAAGATCTGGCTCTCCATATGCTGATTGGATACAATTCCCTGCTGTCCTATTGTATTTAAACAGTGGGGACTCCTCCACTGTCAAAATACACTGATCAGGGCTGCAGCACTGATTGATGGAAAATTTTCCAACATTCCCATTCGAGAGACGCCAATCAATATTTCAACTTCTCTTGAGCAGGAACGGCTGTAGATGGATCAAACTTCAGCCAGTCCTTGCTGATCTGGCTGATTTTCAATCCATCTATGACCTGTTTAGTCAACTCCCCATTGACTGCAATATACCCTCCCTTGGATTTCTGAATACCAAGGTGTAAAATTGGCAAATTATATTCTACACAGGCTAATCAAAAAACGAAGTAGCTTGTAGACAAAGTGCGATGTAGTATTATCATACTGCTATTCATAAGTGTCTAAAGGTATCAAAATAAAGAAAAAAGGTAAATAAAAAGGCACTAGGACTGCCCCAGGTACATGTTAAAAACAGTCCTCTGTTACAGTCCTATAAGAAAATGTGGAATGATATCCTTATATTACAATTTGACAAGTGAAGGATTAGGATAGCACATACGATACAGTATGTATGCCACCAGCATTGGTCCTTGAAAAGGCTCTGTAAGTGTAGTGTATGTGCTGCTGATGCCAAACTGTGCAAAAGACTTCTTGAAGATGCAGGGATTTTTTTTCTCAGAGAATAGGTGCAGGTACTCCCCCTTTACAAGTCACCCCTTGTCTCCAACCCCTTCCCACCTCCAAGCACCATACTTTAATTTTACCTTTTACTTAGAGAATACAGAAAAGTATCATTTCTTTTGTGCAAAGTAGTTTGCATGGAATTTGCTAATGAAAGGCAGTAAAATGGGTACTCTGCAGCCAGCAATAATAGATCCCTTCAGCAACAAAAATCTCCCCAGCAACAATAGATCCCTCACAGCCACAACAGACCCCTCCCTCATCAGTAGATCTATCTTATCAACAATTGACCCACCCCCAAAACAATAGATACCCTCCCGAGTAGCAATAGAGCTCCCTAGAAACAAAAGATTCCCTAGCGACAATAAAGTCCCCAGCAGCCAACATCAATAAATCCCCCAGCATGTCCCAACACCATTGCCATATACATTCAGTGCTGGAGGTCCCCAGCATCCCTGCTGAAAAAAAGCTCTGTGAGGAAGTATTTATTATAAAAAAAGAGCAATATTCTAAGTAAACTTAGGCTACTTTCACACTAAGGCCGCGTACACACGAGAGGATTGTCTGTCCAACTTAGTCCGCTGAAACGTGTTTCAGCGGACAGTCCACTCGTGTGTGGGCTTCAGCGGACTTTTTCAGCGGACAGTCTGGCGGACTAAGTCTTTCGGAATTTCCGTAATATTGTCCGCTGAAACACGTTTCAGCGGACAGTCTGCTCGTGAGTAGGCTAGTTCGACGGACTAAGTATGGCGCATGCTCAGAAAGGATTTACACGGTGAAAGGTTGCATTGCAGTGTATTGGACGTCGTATTTCTAGTCCCGTCGTACGTGCTGTACACGTCATCGCGCAAGCTTTCGGCGGACTGTCTGTTCATCGTGTGTGGTCAAGTCCGTTCATTCGAAAGTAGGACGGACTGTCTGTCGGATTGTCTGACGGACTTAGTTGGATGGACAATCCTCTCGTGTGTACCCGGCCTAAGGCGTTTTACAGGAGTTTTTGCGCTAAAAATAGCACCTGAAAAGCGCCTGTAAACTACCTCTTCTGCAGCCCCAGTGTGAAAGCCCTAATGCTTTCATTCATACTGGGGCAATGTGCTTGCAGGACGAGAAAAAAAAAAGTCCTGCAAGCAGCATCTTTGGGGCGGTGCGGGAGTGGTGTATACACCGCTCCTAAACTACCCCTGCTATTGAAATCAACAGGCATCTTTTTACTTTTAACTCTTTCCTCGGCCACTAGCAGCGGCTAAAATCGCCCCGCTAGTGCCCGAAAAGTGCTGCTAAAGTTAGTGGCGCTTTACTGATAACACCCCCCCCCCCCCGCCCCAGTTTGAAAGCAGCCTTAGATATAGTAATATATTTTTGTGGTCTCTCATAGTAGACTGAAGAATATCTTTTTCTTATTGGTTACTGCACTTTTCACAGCTTTCTAAACAAATCCTGTATTTAGTGCTACATACAATAACACTCATGTAACCACTTGCTGACTGCCACATAGCGGATTTACTGCTACACGGTGGCCGTTCTGTGCAGAGTTACATATCTATATGTGATTCTGCACTTCGGGGTAGGGGGTGCGCCGCTCAGCTGGTGCCAGTCAATGGATGTCCACCAGCACCTGCTGATCGTCAAGTAGAGAGGCTGGACAGGGCTCTGCATACCTAAACAATGCAGAGCTCCGTCCTGACGGGGGGGGGGGAGATAGATTTTCTTCAGGAAAAATCCATTGTATCCCTTAGTAAAAACAGCACACATAGTACACACACACACACACACACTCTCGTTAGCCACACATTTAACCCTTTGATCGCTCCGGATGTTTATCTAACCCCTTCCCAACCAGTGCCATTGGTACAGTGACTGCATTTTTAGCACTGATCACTGTATTAGTGTCACTGGTTCACATAAAGTGTCAAAAGTGACAGTTATGCCGCGTACACACGACCGGACTTTCCGGTAGACTAGGTCCGACGGTCTTCCCAACGGACTTTCAGAGGAGTTCCGACGGACCTTCCGAACTAATGGACTTGCCCACACACGAACGGACTTTCCGCCAGACTAGGTTCGACAGTCTTCCCGATGGACTTTTGACGGAGTTACGATGGACTTCCGAATGAATGGACTTTCCCACACACGGACTAAAGTCCATTCATTTTGAGCGTGATGAGGTACGACGGGACTAGAAAAGGAAGTCAATCTCGCCGCTTATCGGCGAGATTGACACTTTGCGAGCCCCGTCGCGGGAGCAGGCGCCTGGTATGGATTTTAAGGGGAACCCCCTACGCCAAAAAAATGGCATGGGGTCCCCCCAAAGTCCATACCAGACCCTTATCTGAGCATGCAGCCCGACCGGTCAGGAAAGGGGGTGGGGACAAGCAAGTGCGAGATGTACGGTGCCCTATAGCCTATTGCAATGAGTGCGAGATGTACAGTACCCTATAGCCGAGAACCAGCATGAGAAACATCCTAACGGGCAGGTGCTGTAGCTGCCCTTGCATCGTATTTGGTTAGTCGGACCAGCATACAGACGAACGGGTTTCCCCGATAGGAACTGGGTCCGGCGGAGTTCCGGCGGGAAGATTTAAAACATGTTCTATTTCTAGGTCCGTCGGATTTTTGGAAAAAAAAAAGTCAGGTGAAGCCCACACACATGGTCAGAATGTCCGACAGGATTGTTCCCGAAAGTCCGGTCGTGTGTACGTGGCATTAGTGTCAAAGTGTCTGCCACAATATTGCAGGCCCACTAGTGACTATTGACTGATCACTACCATTACTAGGTTAAAATAAAAAAAAACAGTATATATCCCAGAGTTTGTAGACGCTATAACTTTTGAGCAAACCAATCAATATATGTTTTTTGGGATTTTTTTTCCAAAATTATGTGGCAGAATATATTTTATGAAGAAATTTTATTATTGGATGCTTTGTAGCAGAAAGTAAAAAATATTGTTATTTTTTTTCAAAATGGTCTGTCTGTTTTTGGTTATAACGCAAATACCACCAAAACAAAGCTCTATCTGTTGCGAAACAAATGACATAAAGTTCATTTACGTATATGCATGGGGCCACACAACTGTCATTGAAATAGCGCAGTGTCATATTGCAAAAAATGGCCTGATCATCCAGGGGGGTAAATCTTCTGGAGGGAAAGTGGTTAAATAGTACCAATAATGACAAATATGTGGTTATACTTTAATGAAGTACATTGGAATGTGTGGTTAATATGCTGTGAAAAGACCACACGTGCTCTACAAAATATAGTGATCCCAATCTGACTACAGCAAAGTAAAAAAGACCACACATGGTCTACAAAGTATAGGGATCCTGATCCGACTACAGCAAAGTAAAAAAGACCACACATGGTCTACAAAGTATAGGGATCCTGATCCGACTACAGCAAAATAAACTTCAATACATTTTATCTTCTAAATCCACATTGCTCTCTTTACTCATTTAATGAAAAGTCTTATATTTAAAGGCTCTGGAAAATATTCCAAGACTTATTCCTGCCACAAACAAACTGGATATATCTAATAATAGTTTGATGTGGTGTGTCTGTACCAACTGACCTGGTTTGTCACAATTTTTAGTAAATTAACAATATCCCCTGGATATTAATTATACAAATGTATTCATGATTATTACAAGCAATGAAGCATATTAACATGCTGCACATGCAATTGTCTTCATGCTTGCCTTCACAATATAATAATAGTCAATGCCTACAAGCAGACACAAATGTTCTTTTTTAATGATGAATGAACCTGTATGTACCATTGTACAATCATACATTATATACAGTATCTGAAGAAAAAGAAACACATTCACATTCAATACATATTTTGAAAGACAACAGCAGAGACAGTAATTCGATTACACAGATGCACTCATGCACCAAGGAATAGGAGAGGAATTTTAACCTCTTTATCCAATTTCTCCTTTCATTTTTTTGAAACAGAGGAAAGTCAGAGCCACCACAAAAAACATCCTCCAGACTAGTTCCGGATGCTTTTCCGCATGGACATTTTTAACACATTTTTTTATACATTCCGGTGTACTTTTGTTGCATTTTTTATGCATTTCTGGATGCATTTCAGATGCTTTTTTACTTTCTGTGTTTTGATGCATTTTAATGCTTTTTTTTACCACATTTTTTTACTGCATTCCAGTACAGTTCCATGCAGGAAAAAATCAGCATATTCTGCTTTTTTTTCTGGAACTAAAACGCAATGGAACACACTGCACTGTTGTGAACCCATATAACCTACTTTCCATGCATTTGCCCTGCATGTGGTGTGAATGGGCCTTTGTCTTTGCCACTCTGAATGTTCTATTCCCATCATCCTTTTTAATGACTGTTCTCTTCTCCCTGCTCAGCTCATTGATGGAGTGATTGGGTTTCTGAAAAGCAAATTTACTATCTATCGTGGTCTGTTTATAAAAAACATTGTATAGCTATTACTCCAGCAAAACTGCATGCATATTTATTCTGTGTGAATTTACCAGCACTTTAGTAGCAACGTTATAGATTTTTCACACTATTTATAAAGCTGTGGCTGTTGTTCGAATGGGACGAAGTTGAATGTTGTTTGGTTCCAAGTGAGCATTGGGGTTGATTTACTAAAACTGGAGAGTACAAAATCTGGTGCAGCTGTGCATGGTAGCCAATCAGCTTCTAACTTCAGCTTTGACATTAACCTCCCTGGCAGTATGATTAGTTCAGATTTTTGGTGCTGAAAGCAGTACAATTATTTTGCATGGAAATTTGGCATTTTATATTGTAGGCCTGTAATTCTTAGGAATAACTCACTTAAATCTGTCCAAACCAGTAGACATCCCGGGTATGATAAAATTTGAAAAACAAAATCATAAATTAAAATATAATAATAAATAACTATAAAGAATTATACCAAATAATAATATAATAATAATAATAAAGATTATTCAATAATGTAATCAAATCAAAAACACTGAAATTTGCTCAGTTGCAGAATTGTCACTGTCAGTACTTTTCAATATTTGATGACGGACCTCCCCACAAATCGCTATTGCTCAATTCGGCGAGTGTTTCTAATTTATTATCGCTGATTTCTAGCTGGTCTAAAAACACTTTTGATGTAAAGGGACAGTTTTGGTTGCTATGGACATTCTCCAGTTTCCAGGCAGAAAGAACAGTTTTTGTAATATAAAACTACATGCAGGGCACTGGGCAGACCACTAGGGACAAAGAGAAAGTGAAATAATTACATACAGCAATGTAATCTGTAAGATTACATTATACTGTATGTAATGTAATGTGTTTCACTTTTTGAATTTGGCGCTGTTCTCCGTCCCCGTGTGTTGCAGCGCTCACAGGGAATGGAGCTTGGCTCTGTGATAGATCGAGCGGAGGACGAGCCACTCGCACAGCGGGGGGACATCGCTGGATCCAGGGGATAAGGTAAGTTTACTCATCCTGAAATCAGTGATGCGATCCCGAGTCTGGCTCGGGGTTACCGCTAATGGTACTGAATTTCACCCCGAGTCTGACTCGGGAATACTGCTAGGGGGGGTTAAAACCTGGAAGCTGATTTCTATGCAGAGCTAAACCAGATTTTTTTTTTTAACAAATCAATCCCATTGCAGTTGGACAAATAGGGCGTATTCAGATGGTTTCTTTGACTGCTTAAGCCCTAGAACATTTGGCTGGCCAAAGACCAGAGCATTTTTTTGCGATTTAGCGCGGCGGCGCTTTAACTGACAATTGCGTGGTTGTGCGACGTGGCTCCCAAACAAAATTGACGTCCTTTTTTTCCCACAAATAGAGCTTTATTTTGGTGGTATTTGATCACCTTTGCAGTTTTAAATTTTTGCACTATAAACAAAAAAATAGTGGCAATTTTGAAAAAAACACATTATTTTTTACTTTTTGCTATAATAAATATCCCCCAAAAAGATATAAAAAAAAAAATTTTTCCCTCAGTTTAGGTCAATACATATTCTTCTACATATTTTTGGTAAAAAAAAATAAAAAAATCACAATAACCGTTTATTGATTGGTTTGCGTAAAAGTTATAGCATTTACAAAATAGAGGATAGTTTTATGGAATTTTTATAAATCTTTTTTTTTATTAGTAATGGCGGCGATCAGCAATTTTTATCGGGACTGCGACATTATGGCAGACGGATCAGACACTTTTGGTGCGATTTTGGGATGATTCACATTTATACAGCGATCAGTGCAATTAAAAATGCATTGATTACTATGTAAATGTGACTTGCAGTGAAGGGGTTAACCACTAGGTGGCGATGTAGGGGTTAAGAGTGTTCTAGGGAGTGATTCTAACTGTGGGGGGGGGGGGGGCTGTGTGTGACACAACACTAATCACTGCTCCCGAACACAGGGAGAGCTGATCAGTGACAGTGTCACTAGGCATAATGGGGAAATGCTTGTTTACATTAGCATTTCCCCATTCTTCCTCTCCGTGAGATGACCGCGGGTATCTCTGCAGACATTGAGTCCGCGCGACCTGCGATCTCGCTCACGAAGCGCCCGGCGGACGCACGCAACCCGCCTCTGAAAGGCCAGCGTACAGGTACATGATTCTGCCTGTACTTGCCCTTCTGCCACAGTATATCTGTGTTAGGTGGTCGGGAAGTGGTTAATTGGTTTACCTGAGAATGAAAAGCAAATGTTGTTGTAAAAATCTCTTTGGTTAATACTACATCAAATGTCAGTTAGTCTATATTGTAAACTATTTGGTGGTTGTATTTTCTCAAGTTTTAGCCAGATTTGTCTGTGTGTTAGAAATATCTTATTACTTGACAACTTTGTGTAAAAAAAAAAAAAAATAAAATGCATTTTCATTTTCTTTCCTGCATTTTTCAAAAACTTGTTGCAAAAAATGAAATTTTCTAAAAATTTACCAAGCCTTTCAAAAAATACATTGGAGTGCTTGCTTTCCAAAATTGCATCAATTTGTGGGTGTTTCTCCTGTTTTGGCACTTCAGGGACTCAAGAGCTATGATAAGTTGTTAGGAAATTAGATGCATAAATTATACATCATTTACCATATATACTCGAGTATAAGCCGAGATTTTCAGCCCTTTTTTTTAGGCTGAAAGTGCCCCCCTCGGCTTATACTCGAGTCACCGCCATCTGCCTACCTGATCAGGCATGTCATGTAGACAGACGGTGGCCAGCGTGTCATAAAAACATACAGCGGCCATTCCAGTATTTAAAAGCCGCGCCTCCTCCTCGTCTGATAGGAAGAACACTCAATTTCCCAGCAGTCAGTTTTCAGCCTATCACGGACATCCCCTCATCCACACACCTCAGACGAGGATGAGGGGATGTCCGTGATAGGCTGAAAACTGACTGCTGGGAAATTGAGTGTTCTGCCTATCACAGACGAAGAGGAGGCGCTGCTTTTGAATACTGAAATGGCCGCCGTATGTTTTTATGACACGCTGATCGGTGGCTGCAGATGGGCACACGGAGGCATGCACAGGACACAAAGGATGAAGATTAGCACAGGTAGGCTGCAATGGACACAGGGAGGTATACACAGGACACAGTGAGGTAGGCAGATCTGCACAGGACACAGGGAGGCATACACAGGACACAGTGAGGTAGGCAGATCTGCACAGGACACCGGGAGGTATACACAGGACACAGTGAGGTAGGCAGATCTGCACAGGACACAAGGAGGCATGCAATAGACACAGTGAGACATGCAGCTGCAGATGGGCATTGTTGACCCTCTTTGCCACTTACAGTAGCTGCTGCATTTCCCACCCCCCGGCTTATACTCGAGTCAATACGTTTTCCCAGTTTTTTGTGGTAAATTAGGGGCCTCGGCTTATATTCGGATCGACCTATACTCGAGTATATACGGTATGTTCCATGAAAGCCCAAAGGTGCTTCCTGGATTTTGAACCTTTCTATGTGGCTATGCTGTGAAAATGTCTCACACATTTGGTATCTCCATACTTGGAAGGCATAGCAGAATATGTGTTGAGGTGTATTTGTAAATATGCCTATGCTGTGTGTGAGAAATAGCTTGTTAAAATGGCAACTTTGTGGAAAAGGGATATTTAATTTCTTCAAAACATTGTGACAAAAAAAAAATTACAACTTCAAAAAACTCACCTTACTAAATACCTTGGACTGTATATTTTTTTTTAAAAGGGGTAATGTGGGGAAGTTTTTGTACTATCCTGGCATTTTAGGGTCTCAGGAAATTAGATAGACAGTCAGAACATCAGGATTTATCAATTTTCAAATATACTATATATTGTTTGTAGACTTTATCAATTTCACACAGTAATATACACGGATTTGTTTTTTTTTTTTACTAAATTAATGTAGAAAAGTAAATTTTGACCTACATTTATGAAGAAATATTATTGATTTGCTAAATATTATAATAAAAACTAAGATTCTTTTTCTTTTAATTAGCAAAAAAAAAAAGTGGTGAATAAATACAGCCAAAAGAAATCTCTATCTGTCTCAAAATTATATAATATTAATTTGAATACAGTGCTGCATATTCAAAGCGTGACAGCACTTTTTTTTTTTTTTATGTATTGAACAAAAGAGTACAATCTGGATAGTGTCATATATGAGAAAAGCACATAGACAATTCCTGCTAACACACAGGAGAAGATTACAAAGACATGCTAAATTTGGAGATTATCCATCTAACAAGTGCCAGTCATTTACCAAAGAATGTTATCATTCCTTTGTGATTTTGAGTCATGTTTTGCTTGGAAACTTACGACAACGATTTAGCATTTTAGTACATTTTTTATCAGTTTGCAACATTTTTTTTACAGATATTTTGCTGATATTTCAAAGGAAACACAAAAATAAGTACAACTAAAATATGGATCTATGAATCCATCCTGTGTAAAAGCATTAAAATAATGTTGTAAAATGTAGGAAACAAATAAGGTAAGTTACATAAGGGTGATAGTCTTGAATATTTAGAAAAATGTATATGAGAAGGAAAGAAAAAGAAAGGAAAAAGATGCATACAAGGGAAGGAGTCTCAACCGCTTTATAGACATGGCTTTATAATGCAGATTAATCTACTCCAACTGGATATATGTAAGGATTCCAAGAATAGAACAATGGCTGACATTTTTTCATTAACCCATGTGCTTGTTATATTTGCACAAGCTATGTCTGTTAAGCGGCAACTAAAATAAACATGACAGACTTATGTTCATGCTCTGAAAGAGATTATATTTTCCTGTGTAGAGGATAATCATCATAAAGGTAGATCTTAAATTGATTCTGTCCCTTAAAAAAGATAGCATCTAACAGGTATAAAGTGCATGACATGCTGGAGCATTAAGTATTCATCTTTACTGGCTGTTTTGAATAGAAAAGTGGCAACCCTTTCTTTTAGTGTTGGAGCTTGCTCGGCACCTCCGAGTATCTCCACTTCATACCTGCTAGTGGCTATAAACATCATGCACATAGGCTAGAGGCAATTTGAGAAGCTATAGTATAGAGTAGGTCATCTTAATATGTCATCCTAATAGCATTAATTGTCTTAATCCAGGAGATTTTAAATTACCACCATTCCCTCGAATGACCCACCAAGTGTCAAAAAAGAGATAAACAGCTCACTGTGTAAATGGATTTGCAAATGAGCCTAAAATCAATACCCAAATATTAAAAGTTGGTGAGCCATTAAAAGGGACCTAGGATAAAACATCCCAGCATTTCTTTTGTTTTTATTGACCCTTAAACACAAGTTATAATGGTTTAAATAAATTTCATTTGGTTGGATTATGTTTTAAACTGATGATTTTATCTGGTTTTAATATATATGTACAATCTTTGTTTTACAGTTAGCATTTAATACAGAACAAAGCTTTCCCAGAGCACTATGGGTTAACTAAAAAGAGCATGGTATTTGCTGCTGCAGTTCTCTTTGTCAAAAAATGCTTTTTGCTTGTCCATTTAGGGTCCAGCACTAACAATCAGCTTCTGGGCTTCCAAGACTTCTACAGATTACTTCATAGTATGCTGTAGAAGAGAATGTAGACACAACGATTCTGCACTGTGTTTACATCAGGACTGTAGTGATGTCTCTGCACTTACTGTCAGTGTGGAGGCCTGGGCGGAGTTAATGCAGAAATAGATACCTTTTATTTAGATATATTCTTGGCTGATAGCAGCAGGCAATAGGTTACCTATTTTTTTTTTTTAGACAATCTTTTTATTGATTTAGGCCACAAAAAAGTACCAGGAGGCCTAGCATACTCAGGAGCAGGCCATCCTTAGCCCTTGTGCACACGGTCGGAGAATCCGCCGGAATGTGTCCTATCGGACCGTGTCGTCGGATAATGTGTGTGGTATGCATCGAACTGATTCAGTCGGAATATCCGTCGGACCCAATTTTCCAACATGTTGGAAATATTTCCCGACCAACTGGGCCGATCGGACATACTCCGATCATGTGTAGAGAATTTTGATCGGACCAAGTGCCACGCATGCTCAGATCAAATTCCTACATCAAAGCTATTGGCTACTAGCCTGAATGTAGTCCCATCGTAACGAAATTACGTCATCATGTTCTGAAAGATTGGATTTTTCGCCAACTTTGTCTGACCGTGTGTATGCAACAGTTTCGGACAAGATCCAACGGACAAAATCCGATGGGCAAAATCCGACGGATTTGGTTGTGGAAATCTCCGACCGTGTGTACAGGGGCTAAGACAAAACAACAGATAAAAAAAGGTGTGCTAAGTAGAACATAAGCATGTGTTGGCTCAAGCTAAACTCAATACCACAGAGCAGTTATGACAGGTAACCTCAATATCAGGATACATTCAAAGGATAGCAAAAACCAAGAAAATTTCTCCCGATCCCCTAGCACAGTCCCATTGATATCAAAGAACTATGCAGTAGTGTCATCTTCCAACCCCTTGGCCCAGATTTAGACCCCTTTGGCTCTGTTACATTGCCAGCATGTGGAAGGGATGTTACGGTTAAGACGTGTAAAATGACGGGTGTAAAATATGGGCTCTGTGGAGGATCTTAAATTGTATTTGCCGGTCCCTGAGAGAGATCAATTGTTTGAATGGAGCAGTCCACATATCTTTCCAGTCCTCATCATCAAACTATGTTAAGTAGCCACTTATTTCTGAGGGTAGTTAAATCAAGTAGTGTCACCATTAAAAGATGAGAGTACAGTGTTGAGGCTGGTTTATCAAGTGAGTCCGAATATAGAAGGACCTCCAGATCAGAACACTTCAGGTGTATGGGCTGGTGAGAAAACAGGAGAACGTGAACAAGCTGCAGGTGACTGAATAAGTAATGGTATGGGATATGATATTTGGACCAAAGAAGAGAAAATAACATTAGCTCTCTGTTCTCTATTATTTGTGAGATGGATCTTATCTTATATTTAGTCCAGGTCTGCGGATCTGGTATTGCATAGAAGTGTTGTAAAATGGGATTATTCCAGAGAGTAGTGTAGCACTAACCCACGAAGGAGCTGCTGGTTAGATTGGGTTTACCGTTACCTTCTTTTTCCTCACTTCATGTCTAGGGGTGTCCCGTGGTAGATGGCCCAGTAACTTGAGAGACTGACGACAGATCCACTTAAAGGGATTTTATTTGCAAAAAACATAGACAATGAACAGTATCTTAAAAAGGGATCAGAGGGTTGGAAGGGAAGTTCAGGTACTCTTAGTGTCAAAGTCAATATTGAAGAACTTGCTTACTTTGACTGCATCCAGAGAATAGCCATTCGCAACTAGATGTTCACTCAAGTTGGACAGTTCCTCTCTTACAGGGCCTAGCAGCCAACAAGGTGCTTACTCAGGAACAAGTCTCTGCCACAAACGTTGTTGTAGAACATACAAGGAAAAGTCTCTGCCACAGACGTTGTTGTAGAACACGTAGGAAAACTAAACTTGTAGAACAATCGTGTGATACCTGGATCTTCCAGCTTGGCGATATCCACAAGACCGGATTCTCTTGGGTACTTCAGCTCCTCCAGGCTCTTGCTAAGAAACCAACCCGTACGTGGCCTTCTTCTGGAAGAAGAAGTGTCCTCCCCTGGATAGTGTGAAGTCACTGGGTCTCTCCCAAACCAGAGACAGCACCCAAACACCTCAGAATCTTCCTTTAGTTTCCTTGCCTTGGGCTAGCCAGCCCCGAGACAACAAGATCGGGTGGATCTGCACCCCAGGCCATAGCCTTCCTGGGGGCTGGTCAGGAGGACCAGGACCATGAAGTCAGTACATCCTTCTGGACTGGAACCCCGAAACACGTGACATCCGCATCTTAAATACCCTCTCCCAGAAAGCACAGCAAGAGCGGCACTCCCACTGGGCGGGCTCTGAGAGAGAATAACTTAAGCACCCAACCAGACCATAGTTCTATGCCCACCAGAAGAGACAGTGCCCCATGTGGTCAGGCTGAACATCTCATAGTCCAGTCAGACTGATGCTGAGATCCAAATTTAGACAATTGTACCCAAACCAAACTGTAGTTCAGGTGTAACCTTAAATTTGAAAAACACATCAGCGCGTGCTCTCAAGAAGCCGGCACTACACAAGTATGTGGGGAGAGAGTGAAAGGATCAACTTTTTCTAATAAACTTAACCCCCGATTCCAGGCTTTTATCGTGGTCATCATGGAGGGGGTGAGTGGGTACGAGCCTTAAGTTGAGTGACAGTAGAGAAGGTACCCGAGATATGAAGTGCTTCCAAAAGGAAGGGACCCGCATCATATAGGAGCAATAGCATATGATAAGCACACAGGGTCACCCACTCCTCGACCCATCCAAAGGATATCAAAGGATATCAAAGGAAACATGTAAAGCCTCTGCAACGGGCTCAATGGCAAGGGAAAAAGGGTCAGGTAGAGAGGACAGCCCTGTCTGGTGCTGGAAAGGAGCTGAAGAGCTACCTCCTAGTGTGTGGCAGCAACCAGGTGAGGAGTACAAAGACAAGTGTGTCTTGCCTACAATCAAGCATGGTGGTGGGAGTGTCATGGTCTGGGGCTGCATGAGTGCTGCTGGCACTAGAGAGTGACAGTTCATTGAGAGAGCCATAAATACCAACCGGTACTGTGACATACTGAAGCAGAGCATGATCCCCTCCCTTCGGAGACTGGGCCGCAGGGATTCCAACATAACGACCCCAATCACACCTCCAAGATGACCACTGCCTTGCTAAAGAAGCTGAGGGTAAAGGTGATGGACTGGCCAACCATGTCTCCAGACCTAAACCTTATTGAGCGTTTGTGGGGCATCCTCAAACGGAAGGTGGAGGAGCAAAGGGTTTCTAACATCCACCAGCTCTGTGATGTTGTCATGGAGAAGTGGAAGAGGACTCCAGTGGCAACCTGTGAAGCTCTGGTGAACTCCACGCCTAAGAGGGCTAAGGCAGTGCTGGAAAATAATGGTGGCCACATAAAATATTGACACTGTGGGCCCAATTTGGACATATTCACTTGGGGGTGTACTCACTTTTGTTGCCAGTGGTTTAGACATTAATGGCTGTGTGTTGAATTATTTTGAGGGGGCAGTAAATTTACACTGTTATACAAGCTTTACCCTCACTACTTTACATTGTAGAAAAGTGTAATTTCTTCATTGTTGTAACATGTAAAGATATAATAAAATATTTACAAAAATGTAAAAATACATATATATGTATGTGTAGTGCCCACCACCTTTAGGTGCTAGTAGGTAAAGACGGGTTAAATTACCAGTGCCTTACTGTTGTTTTTGTACAGGCCTGGAGGTTTGGTTTGGGTTAGGGTGGAGTTGTAGGTTAGAGGGGGGTGTGACCACCCGTTCAACACCCTGGAAAACCCTCCCTTTGCTTCTCCAGAGGAATGTTCTGGAAAGGAGGCGGGTGCAGGGATTGAGGGACAAGCAGTGTGTATGGCCCTAATCCAATTGTTAATTTGTTTGGGCAGTTCATACATATACACTGGGGGGACTGTAATGAACTATTTAGCAGCTCCCAAGGGAGTAGTGCGCTATATATATATATATATATATATATATATATATATATATTGTAGCGGGGTGCCTGTGAAACAAGGTAAAATGACAGGAAAAGTAATTGATGTGATATATGTTCCTCCACTGATTCTTAGATTTGCAATCTAAAGTAATACCAGCAAAGACTTCATGGTAAAGAAGGATAGTTCTTTAACCTGTATTGGTAAAGTCCGTTCCAGGGCTGGTTTTATTGGGAGTCTGATAGAGTTCTGGGTGGGACAGACTCCCAAGTCCGTGGACGGCAGTTTAATGTTTTTGTTACAGGTCTTGATTAAGGCATCTGGTCCTAGCTCTCAGGGAGAGAGTGTGTGTCTCCATGTGAGGAGGCAACTAGGAGCATGGCTGCTTGTTTTCCCTAACTTGGGATGCAAAGTGTTTGCATTTGGAAGGACACTTACTACAGAACCAAGGACTGGCCAGATTATGGACACAGTAAGGCTTGGTAGCGCAGATGTTTACTTTTGTTTGATTGATGGCAAGATGCCTTTTTTCTTCTGTTTGGAAATATCCTGTTCATTAAACAAGGTGTTTTCCTAAAGAGACTGTTTGTCCCTGCATTGAGTCTGCATTGAGTCTGATCCCCTACAATATATATATATATATATATATATATATATATATTCACACAGGCGGTGTACACACAGTATCTACAGTTTCTACTACACTTCTGGTTGTGTACACAGCATACAATACAGTGCAGCTGTTATACAGTTGCTAATACAGTGCAGGCGGTGTGCACAGTATCTAATACAGTATGTACAGTTTCTAATACACTTTTTAGGCAGTGTACACAGTATCTAATACAGTGTAGTGTGGTGTTGGAAAACAAAAAATACATCATGTCTGGAAGGCCACCAAGGAGAGGCTCACAGGCCACTAAAAGAGGGCAAACAGCCTCTGCATCTACAGTCAACAGTGGTGGTTCTCTGCAGGTGAACGTGGGGCCCGCTTGTCCTTTTTTTCTGCTGCTGGCCGTGTTGTTGAGCCAGAACATGTAGAAGAGCCGTCCTCATTCTCCTCATTCTTTGCCACCCAGGCTCAGAGTAGTTTGCCTTCCAACACAGCTGCCAAAGCAGCCTATTCCAACGGCTCCTGGTCCACAGTCACTCCTTCCGTAGCCCCACCATCATGCACGGAGGAGTCCCCATAATTTTTTCGACCGCAGTGTCGGGTACATGCTGCTGGAGGATGTGCAACAATTTTAAGGCTCCGATGTTGGTTCCCAGGTTGAGGAAGAGATTAACAAGTGCCTAGAGAGAGGGGTGCCCAAGAAGGACAAGAAACTGGCAGGCATGATCCCCCAGCTGCAGCATACTGCCAAGTTTGCTCCAGTGATGAAGTCACTGACTGTACTTGGGTGCCTGAGAGAAGAGAGGAGGAGGAGGAGGCACAACTCCAATGAGGTAGGGTGTCCTCTAGGGGGCAGCTTAAGGGCAGCCACCCTATTGCATCACGCCGCAGAACTCTGCAGGTGCAGGGCGCTACTGACTCCCAGCTGACTTTTAAAAGTTCCTTGGTGTGGGCCTTTTTCGACACGTGTGCAGCAGATTGCACCGTTGCTGTTTGCAACCTATGTCTGAAGCGGATCAAGCATGGTCAGCACAGCAGTTGCTTGGGCACCACATTCATAAAAAGGAGAGAATTCCAATGATCCAAATAGTGTGATGCCCTTGTAAACAATGGTGTAATGGTAGCTTTAATAGCACATCTTAGTCAATCAATACTAATATCTATTGTGGGAAGGAGGCAGCCATCCACAGAGGGTGTCCATTACCTCTGTCAGCTAAAATGAAGTGAGAGAAGGGGTGGAGGCGCCAACTAAAATAGTCCTACTGATTGTAGAATGTTAGTGTAAGATGTACACTTACAGGTTCATGAGATGAAGATGCCTGTCAGGGATGAGGGTGTTTTGGGTTACTTGGATGCCACTCTGTTGGCTCTGGTAACGATCCCTCAGCCATGGGGGTGTGTAATTTGGTCACAGGCTTCTCTGCAGTATCCACTTGACAGGAAGCGCCATGCTGACCAGTCTGGAATGTGTAAGCAGAAGTGACGTCACTATGCAGGGCGGCATCCAATCTGAGGGTAGAGAATGTACTGGCTACACACTCGGAGCTCACAGTTCCTTCTACTGACCTATTGCTCTTAGGAAGAGAGCAATTTAAATATATGGGCATGATGTCCATGGCTGTGGAACCATAACAGCCAGCAGGCCCACAAAAATGTAAAAAACTTTTAGAAGATATTAAAAGCCAATTGTTTAATAAAAAAATTATAAATGATTAATATGTGAAGAGGCAGAAAAAAAAATTAAAATGTACTATGAAAATTAGGCATTGGAATACATTGCTGGGGATATATCTAAAAACACAAGAGGGATGAAAGACAAAAGAAGATGGAAATGAAGGGAAGGGGGAGGGGAAAAAATCAAAAGGGGGGAATTTTCTATTGGGACAGGGAGTTACTTACTATGCATATGAAACCGCACCATCCCCAACTAGTGAGGAACTCAATGTCCAGGAGTGAGTAAAAAACGACCATAAAAATTACGCATTAAAATACCAAAAATAAAAATGGTAATTATAAAAGAAGGCAGAATGGTAAATTGGGACTATAAAGCCCCATACACACTGTTGGATTTTCTGCAGATTTCTGTCTTCAGATTTACCAAAACCATGTAGTGCAAGGGCCTGTCTGATTGCATACACATTGAAACTCCTAAGGTTTGACCTTGTATTATATGGTTTTGGTAAATCTGAAGGAAAAAATCTGCAGAAAATCTGATAGTGTGTATGGGGCTTAAGGAATGTGTCTCTAATTCTTTGTTGAATCCCCCAAGGAGGCCTTGAAGAAAGGTTTGTGCAATGCATTTCCAAACCCTGGGAGGTTGCAATTTTCTGATGCTGGACAATGTGGCACACAGTCAGAGGAAGAGCAGTGGAGAAGGTTGGCGGTTGACCAATGCCTTTAAGCTAATTTTTCAGTCCTCAGCACCAAGGTCTGATCGGTTCAACCAACCAAAGCCAGCATGGTGAAGGAATATCTAGGGGCAAGAGCAGACTTTGAGACCTTTCCAACAGAGCATGCACTGGGTTACTGGGTCTTGAGGATGGACCACTGGCCAAAACTTGCACAATATTCAATTGAGCTACTGGACTGTCCTGCATCCAGCGTGCTTTCTGAACCCACATTAAGTGCTGCTAGAGGGTTTGTAATGGATCAAAGAGTGTGCCTGTCCACAGACTCCATTGATAGGCTCACACTGATTCAAAAATGAATCAGTCTTGGATCAGCAGCTATCAAGCACTTGCTGCTGACGTAACTGATTGAATTTGCTATGGATGTGGGATCCCTTGAAGACTGCCTATGCTGACTATCCTATTCCTCTACAATCTTGATGATGCTAGCTTCCAGCAATATTTTTGGTTCAGGGCACTGTTAAACAGGGGCATATAATTAAAATGTTTGATCTAATATTTCACAGCAGGGCCTGCTCCTGTACCCAACAAGTGTATCTGTGTATCTGAGGGGGTTATAGTGTTGTAGCACCACCACCACCCCCACTACCCAAGACCCAATTTTTATGTATATTTTTTTTTATTTTATTTTTAAATGTATATTTATTGAAAAAAAAATTCTGTAAACAGTACAAAAATGACATAAATACGGTACAGTAGTCAGTAACATTGGGTGGACATAATATGGGCACCATATTGTAGGTTACAAACGGGTTAAGTGATAGGATACACCATGAAGCTGTATACAATGGTGATAACATAACTGAAAAAGAAGGATAGAACGAACTAAGACATTGGAAACCAGACGTATGGGTGTTCTTGGTCTGATACGGTATAATACAGTAAACAGAATATCAAATCCCCCTAAGGTCACTTAAGGAGGGGCCGGCAGAGGGGGTAGTCAAAGATTCTGGGTTGAATATGGAGGCATCCCATGGGTCCCATGTCTTGGAAAATTTGGGCAAGGAATCATGAGCTATTGCCGTCAAATGTTCCATCCTACGCATGTGAGCAATGGACGAGACTACATGTGCTTGTGTGGGGGGTATGGGAGATAGCCAATGAGCTGGAATTACTCTCTTGGCAGCCAGGAGTATGAAAGCCATTAGTTTCCTGGCATATTTAGGGAGATCTAGGATCGGAAGGCCTAACAGGTAGTGTGTCGGAGTCAGTGGGATATCTCTCTTCAATATTGATTGGAGAATGGATTGGACCATAGACCAAAAAGATGTGATACGTGGACAATCCCAAAAGATATGAAGTTGTGTGCCAATATCCTGTAGGCACCTCCAGCATAAACGAGACAGTGAGGGATCATATTTATGTAAAACTTCGGGGGTCCTATACCAAAACATTAGTACTTTATAAGCAGTTTCTTTCTGCTCAACACATCTCGAGACTTTGGAGATGGAAGTCCAGATCTCCTGCCATTGAGAGAGAGAAACAGCAACGGGTAGGATTTTGGCCCATTTCCGCATATAAAGGTGAGAGTCTAGAGTGGGGGGTAGTGAGTCATGTAGAATCCTGTAAATAGCGGATATGAGACCCTTCTGGTGTGAACCCTGGGTGCATAACATTTCAAAGGCGTTAGGTTTCTCTAGGCTCATGGCAGGAGATACGGAGCAAAAGTAGTGCTTAAATTGAAGGTAGGTGAAAATGGACCGTTGTGGAATGTCAAATTTATCCTGTAAGTCCGGAAAAGATAAAAGTTTGCGGGACACTGGGTGAACTAAGTGGCGGAGTTGGAAAATACCTGCTTGAGTCCACGGGGTCATAGCCATTGTGGACAAACTGTCAGGTATATCTGGGTTGTGAGTAACATTTAATAGGGGTGGACAGGGGGAGGAAAGTGAGAACTTCTTGTGGCATTTTTTCCAAATATCCAAAGTAAATAGCATAGGAGCAAGGCAAATACGTCTGAGTTGAGATATAGAGGAGGAAAGGTTAGACCAGAGCATAGAACAAGGATGGACCGGGTCAGTGATACTAATTTCTATCTCCGCCCAACGACTCGTCGCAAAATAGGAGGACCAGGAGACCGTCGTAGATAGGTGAGTCGCGTAATAATATCGTATAATATCGGGAGCTCCCAGACCCCCATGTGAGCGCGGTGCAAAGACAACCGTATGGGCAATTCTATGTGCTTTGTCACCCCATATGAATTTAGTAAAGGCCCTTTGGATACTGCGGAGGTGGGACATGGGAAGGGCCACAGGTAAAGTTTCGAAGAGATACAAAAATATAGGGAGTATTGCCATTTTAAGGACATTTATCCTACCTAAAAGGGACAAGGGACATTCCATCCATTTACGGAGTAGACTGTGCGTTTCTGAAATTAAAGAAAGAAAGTTAGCCTGGTATAGTGTGCGATAGGATGCTGTTAAATGAATGCCCAAGTATTTGAGCGAGTCAGAACGCCACTGGTAGGGAAAGGTGTTGCGCAAAGCGGCGAGAAGTAGGGGAGGGATATGAATGGGAAGCGCTTCAGTTTTAGCTGTATTAACTTTATAACCTGATATATTAACGAACGTTTCTAGGAGGGCATGGAGGTTGGGGAGTGAGGTGTGAGGTTTAGTTAAAGTAAGCAATATGTCGTCGGCAAACAAGGACAGCTTGTATTCCTTCCGTCGTAAAGAGACTCCCCTGATATCTGAGTCTTCCCAAATGCGGGCTGCCAGGGGTTCAAGGCATAATATAAATAACAAGGGGGAAAGGGGGCAACCCTGTCTAGTTCCATTGCTATGTGTAAACGTTGGGGATTTGAAGGATGCCAATTGAACTTGTGAGGTGGGATGGGAATAAAGGGTATGAAGAGCCGATACAAAGGAGCCTGAAAAACCGTAGCGTGCAAGTGTGGCAAACATGTAAGGCCAGCCAAGCCTATCAAAAGCCTTTTGGGCATCTAGGCTGAGAATAAGAGCAGAGCGAGAGGTTTTATCAAGCATGTCAATTAGATCAATGGTGCGTCTGGTGTTATCGCCCGCTCGTCTACCTAGAACAAAACCCACTTGATCGTTGTGAACAAGGGCAGGGATTATGGAAGAAAGTCTATTGGCTAAAATTTTTGTAAAGATTTTATAGTCTGAGTTCAGTAGGGCGATGGGCCTGTAATTATCTGGCAGGGATGGGGATTTGCCCGGTTTCGGAAGGACCGTGATATGGGCGTGTAGGAATTGCGAATGTGGAGTGACCCCTTTTTGTAAGGAGGAGTAAAGCTTTAATAAGTGAGGGCCAAGGATGGGAAGGAAAGTTTTATAATATTGATATGGTAGACCGTCAGGTCCAGGGGACTTATGTAAGGGCAGTTCTTTCACTACTGCTGCTAACTCTTCTGTCGAGATATCTGCATTAAGGGAAACTAGCTGTGACGGTGAAATTTTAGGCAACTTTAAAGGGGAGCAAAAAGAATCAAAAGCCTCTTGAGTGAAGAGGTGTTTAGGGTCAGAAGCTAAACAGTTGTACAATTTGTCATAAAACGAGCCAAAAACTTTGGACATCGTCAAAGGACAATGGGTCGGGGAGCCGTCAGCCTGAAGGAGGAGGTCAGGATAGGATTGAAAGGGACGCGGTTTAAGCTTATTTACTAGCATCCTGTGGGGTTTGTTAGCAAACTCATAAAATTTCTGCTTTGCCCAAATTAGGGCCTTAGAACATTTTTGCATATCTAGCGACCTCAAACGCTCACGAAGGGTCGTGACTGTGCGCAGACGGGTTACCGTAGGGGAAGCCAGGAGCAGATCTTCAGCCTTACGAAGCTGTAAGAGGGTTTCTTGCCTCAGGGCCGCCGAGTCCCGCTTTAAGCGGGCGCCGGCAGAAATACATGCACCTCTAAAAAACGCCTTGTGGGCTTCCCATAGGGTAGACACCTCTGCCACTGAACCCTCATTCAGTTGAAAAAATTCTGATAAAGTTTGGGACAGTTGAGCTTCGACAATGGGGTTGCGGAGGAGAAAGTCATTGAGTCTCCAATGACAGGTTCTCGGCATGGAGCAGGCAAGGGCCAGGTCAAGCTGAACCGAGGCGTGATCTGACCACGTTATGGGGTTCAGTTCTGAGGCCACCGCCGATGTCAGTAGAGGTGTTGATATAAAAAGGTGGTCAAGTCTGGAGTACATCTTATGTGGGGGGGAGAAAAATGAAAATTGTCTGCTAGTGGGGTGTTTGATTCTCCATATGTCCAACAGGTTATGGGTTCTAATTAGTTTACGAAATGTGGTGGACTGACGGTCCACTCTAGATGAGGTAGTGGAAGGAAAAAGCGTCTGTCTGTCTCTCCTTGGAGACATGACCATGTTGAAATCCCCCCCCATGATCATGAAAGGTTGAGCATAGTTACCTAAGCTGTCCAGTAAGTCAGAAAGAAATTGGATTTGGCCCGAGTTAGGAGCATATACATTAATCACAGTAAGAGAGCGTGAGAGATATTCGCAGTCCAGGAGAATATATCTACCATGGGGATCTATAAATGAAGATTTCACCCTAATCGGGCAAGATTTCCTAATCAGGATTGCAACCCCTGCTTTGCCAGAGGGGTCAGAAGCCAGAAAAGAATTTGGAAAGTGTTTAGCAGCAAATTTGAGAGAACCCCCAGGGCGAAAATGAGTCTCCTGGACCAGGACTATGTCCGCAGCCGAAGATTTGAACTCTTTCAGAGCCAGCCAGCGCTTATGAATAGAGTTCAAGCCTTTAACATTATAAGTAAGAACCCTTAAAGCCATCTTTATGGATTGGCATTAATGCAATGTAGGCAGAACAAACATGTATTAACCAAAAATACCCGTAAAAATTAACTAGGCAGTATAAACCATGGTGTATCCTGTGGAATAAAAGCAGATGTACGCATACAACATCGACTGTAAGGAAAAAAGCAACACAATACCTTGAACAATGTAGGTCAAAAAGAACCAATAGGCCAAAAAAAAGGCCCATAACAAGAAAAAAAAAGAAAGAAAAAAACAGAGAAAAAGAGCCTGGGGGGTAAAAACCACCCAGGAGTCCACGGCCAAGGCCGCGGAACAATCGAAGGCACACAAGGGGTTCCATCTCATCGGGAGTGGCTCCCCTCGCCACCTTCCGACAGCGTCTAGAAATAGCAAAAAACAATGTAACTTAGCTTGACTCCAGTCCAAAGGAGCAAAGAAAGACCCATAATTACGAGTATGACCAACCCCATAACAGGGGAAACATGGTGACTTAGGGGCCGAAATCAATCCCAACCAGGGTTGGGGAAGGGGTCCATCTCAAGTAGGATGTCTGGCGAATGGCGAGCGTTGAGGAGTAGAAAAGTTCTTCTGCGACCTCTGCCGAGCGGGGGTCCAGAGTCGTCCTGAAATGGAAGTGGGTTTGGGTGTCACGGGAAGAGGAGTGGGGTCTTCATCTGGAATCGGTGGTAAACCAAGGCTACGGAGAAAAGCTTCACTTTCCTGTAAGTCTCTCATGGAGTATTGAATTCCGTCTTTTGAGGCAGACAGGCGAAAGGGGAAACCCCATCGGTATGGGAGTTGATGATTCTGTAGATGCGTAGTCACCGGGCGGAAGCTTCTGCGTTTGGCAAGGGTGATCGGAGATAAGTCACTGAAAATCTGTATCTTCGCCCCTTTAAACTCTAGGCGGGATTTGTTGCGGGTAGCCACTATTAAAGCCTCCTTACTGTCATAGTAATGAAAACGTACTATGATGTCCCTGGGGTTGGCACCCGCTGGGGGCTTGGGAGCCAGGGATCTGTGCGCCCTATCCAGTCTCCAGTCAATGTCCGGAATCCGAGGGGCCACCACATTGAACAAGCTGAGGAGATATGGTCTAATTTCTCCCTCGCTAACGGTCTCCGGCACGCCTCTGATACGTACATTTTGACGGCGTTCCCTATTCTCCAAGTCTTCTTGCTGGGATTGAAGCTGGGAGATTGATTGTTTCAGGCCGACATTGTCTTCTTCCAATACGTGAACATATTGGATCAGATCATCAAACTTCGTTTCCAAGACATCGGTGCGTTCACCAATTTGAGCTATCTCTCCCCGTAGTTCGTGTGCAAGTTTTCCCATTTCTTTAGAGACGTTGCTAGTCAGGTCTTGCAGTAGGGCCTTAAGTTTGTCATCAAGAACTTCTACCGTGACAGGGGCGGCCATTGTTTCTGGTGAGGCGTCTGAGGAAAGCTGAGAAGCGTTGCGCGTCACCCCTTGAGAAGGCGTTTGTGTGGACAGGGTGGCCGTCGAGGTTGGGGAAGGGGATGTAGGTCTGCTCAGAAAACGGTCAAGTGTTTGTGAGGGTCGCAGGTCTGGAGATTGAGACTGGGTGGGATGTTTTGGCCCGTACTTCACCATGAGGCGTTTGGACTAGAAGTCAGACAGTTGTGCTGTCCCCTGTTGTAGAGATGCTGATTATGCGTTGTAGGGGGAGTAGGAAGGCGGCTTAGGGCGACATTTAATGGTTACATGGTGGTCATCCTATGGGACCAAACATGTGGCCCCCACTGCAGAGAATGAAGCACATGAGCTACAAGGACCACACGGGTATAAAGGGTATCGCGGGGACCCGAAATGAGAAAGAGAATTCCAAGGGGGGATATCGTGCTGGTGAGGTGGAAGGATCTGGGGAGAATGGAGGAGCTGTGCTCACTGAGAGTGACTTGAGAGTCCCAATATGGCCGCCAGGTAGGCCAGAGCCTCAGTGTTCAGCTAAGGGCAGTGGTAGGGGGAGATGCAGAAGTCTGTTGCCCTGCTTGCGTGTGTACAGTGCAGAGCTAAGCCAGCAGGGGTAAGCACGTTAGTGGACTCCCAGGGCTTCTCCTCACCTTAGGCCCGGGTGTACCAAGATGGCCGCCGGAGTTCCTCGGGAGCCTGAAGGACCGCTGCTGCTCCTGGAAACCTCCAGGAATGTCGCTGTAGGTGCTTCGCCGTCCTCGCGGTCACCCTCCGGTGCGTGCAGCGGTTTTACGGTGGGCAGATGCGTCTACCTGCTCGGTGGAGCCCGGAGCCTGCAGGGCCCGTCGGAGGAAGTAGGCCGCAAGATGGCGGCGGGACTCACACTGTGGCGCCGGCCGCGCACTAGGCCGCAAACGGTGAGAGCGCCGGGGGACGGAAATATCGCCCGTAATCCGATCCGGGCGGCTTCCCCACTCAGGATGGGCTGTTTTGGGGCTTCGGCGGTCGATCCCGGGTGCGGATTGAGGTGGATGTGATCGGGGATGCACGGAGCTCTCCTCCAGTGCGTCCGTCCACCTCGGCTTCCGGCCTGTATTTTTTTTTAACGCACAAAATGCTGCATGATTACATATGTAATAATGCACCAGACCAGCCAGGTGTAAGGGTTATCTTTAGATCAAGGTTATGTATGGGATTTAGGGTCAAGATTCCATTTAAAGTGATGGTAAAGTCTCATTTTGTTTTCTATAAAAATAACAAACATGTTATACTTACCTGCTCTGTGCAGTGGTTTTTCACAGAGCAGCCCAGATCCTCCTCTTCTCGGGTGCCTCTTCTGTGCTCCTAGCCCCTCCCTCCTGTTGCGTGCCCCCCACAGCAAGCAGCTAGCAATGGGGGCATCTGAGCCGAGCTGCAACTCTGTGTGACAACGGAGCTGTGGCTAGGCCTCATCCCCTCTCTCTCCTGCTTGGCTAACTGGCTTTGATTGACAGCAGTAGCAACCGCTGCTGTGTCTCAGCCAATCGGGAGGGAGAGTCCAAAATGGCCGGGGCACTCGTGGACACCGCTGGACAGAGAAGGGGCTCAGGTAAGTATTAGGGAGGCTGAGGGGGGCTTCTGCACACAGAAGGTTTTTTTTTTCTTAAAGCATAGAATACATTAAGATAAAAAAAAAAAACCTTCTGCCTTCTGCCTACAACCACTTTAAAGGAGAGTAAGTGTGAAAAGTATTTTTTACGGGTTAGGTTAAGTGTTAGGTTTAGTGGTTAGCTTTCATTTTAATGCTAGATTTAGGGATTCAATTTGTTTAACCACTTAAGAACCGCCGTATTGCCATTGTACGTCATCACAATGGCACAGGCAGGCACAAGCACGTACATGTACGTGCCTGCCTTCCAGCGGGTGGGGGTCCGATCGGACCCCCTCCCGCTGGATATGGCGGTCCGGTTCGCTTCAGGAGCGATCCCTGATGAGGGGATGGCCGTTGGTTTCTGGCCACCCCCTCTGGATCGCTCCTGGCCAATGAGAAGCTTCCTCCCACTGTGTATTGTATACACATGAAGGAGGAAGTGATGTCATTCTCCTCGGGGCGGTTTTTTTGACCGGACTACGAGGAGAAGACAAAAAGTAAGTGCACCAAAACACTACACTGACACATAGGTACACATAGGTACACAAACCCCCCCCCCCCCCCCGATCGCCCCCCGATCCTCCCCCCCCCAGTCACACTGTCACTGATTGCATTGATCATTTATTTACTGATCACTGCATTCAGTGTCAGTTGTAACAGTAAAAATTGTCAGGGCAGTTAGTGTTAGGTCCAGGGTAGCCCCCTACCCCCCCCCCAATAAAGGTTTAACCCCCTGATTGCCCCTAGAGTTAACCCTTTCACCCCCTTTTGCCAGTGTCACTAAGCGATCATTTTTCTGATCGCTGCATTAGTGTCGCTACTGTCGCTAGGTAGCTAGTTATTTTTTTAGGTTCACCGCCAGGTTTTTATATCGCTAGGTACCCCGATATACTACCCAATAATGGTTTTAACCCCCTGATTGCCCCTAGTTAACCCTTTCACCCCCTTTTGCCAGTGTCACTAAGCGATCATTTTTCCGATCGCTGCATTAGTGTCGCTACTGTCGCTAGGTAGCTAGTTATTTTTTTAGGTTCACCGCCGGGTTTTTATATCGCTAGGTACCCCGATATACTACCCAATAATGGTTTTAACCCCCTGATTGCCCCTAGTTAACCCTTTCACCCCCTTTTGCCAGTGTTACTAAGCGATCATTTTTCTGATCGCTGCATTAGTGTCGCTAGGTAGCTAGTTTTTTTTTTAGGTTCACCGCCAGGTTTTTATAGCGCTAGGTACCCCGATATACTACCCAATAATGGTTTTAACCCCCTGATTGCCCCTAGTTAACCCTTTCACCCCCTTTTGCCAGTGTCACTAAGCGATCATTTTTCTGATCGCTGCATTAGTGTCGCTAGGTAGCTAGTTATTTTTTTAGGTTCACCGCCAGGTTTTTATAGCGCTAGGTACCCCCATATACTACCCAATAATGGTTTTAACCCCCTGATTGCCCCTAGTTAACCCTTTCACCCCCTTTTGCCAGTGTCACTAAGCGATCATTTTTCTGATCGCTGCATTAGTGTCGCTAGTGTCGCTAGGTAGCTAGTTTTTTTTTTAGGTTCACCGCCAAGTTTTTATAGCGCTAGGTACCCCAATATACTACCCAATAATGGTTTTAACCCCCTGATTGCCCCTAGTTAACCCTTTCACCCCCTTTTGCCAGTGTCACTAAGCGATCGTTTTTATGATCGCTGCATTAGTGTCACTAGTGCCGCTAGGTAGCTAGTTATTTTTTTAGGTTCACCGCCAGGTTTTTATAGCGCTAGGTACCCCGATATACTACCCAATAATGGTTTTAACCGCCTGATTGCCCCTAGTTAACCCATTCACCCCCTTTTGCCAGTGTCACTAAGCGATCATTTTTCTGATCGCTGCATTAGTGTCGCTAGTGTCGCTAGGTAGCTAGTTTTTTTTTTAGGTTCACCGCCAGGTTTTTATAGCGCTAGGTACCCCGATATACTACAAAATAATGGTTTTAACCCCCTGATTGCCCCTAGTTAACCCTTTCACCCCCTTTTGCCAGTGTCACTAAGCGAATGTTTTTCTGATCGCTGCATTAGTGTCACTAGTGTCGTTAGGTAGCTAGTTATTTTTTTAGGTTCACCGCCAGGTTTTTATAGCGCTAGGTACCCCGATATACTACCCAATAATGGTTTTAACCCCCTGATTGCCCCTAGTTAACCCTTTCACCCCCTTTTGCCAGTGTCACTAAGCGATCATTTTTCTGATCGCTGCATTAGTGTCACTAGTGTCGTTAGGTAGCTAGTTATTTTTTTAGGTTCACCGCTAGGTTTTTATAGCGTTAGGTACCCCCATATACTACCCAATGATGGTTTTAACCCCCTGATTGCCCCTAGTTAACCCTTTCACCCCCTTTTGCCAGTGTGACTAAGCGATCGTTTTTATGATCGCTGCATTAGTGTCACTAGTGCCGCTAGGTAGCTAGTTATTTTTTTAGGTTCACCGCCAGGTTTTTATAGCGCTAGGTACCCCGATATACTACCCAATAATGGTTTTAACCCCCTGATTGCCCCTAGTTAACCCTTTCACCCCCTTTTGCCAGTGTCACTAAGCGAATGTTTTTCTGATCGTTGCATTAGTGTCACTAGTGCCGCTAGGTAGCTAGTTATTTTTTTAGGTTCACCGCCAGGTTTTTATAGCGTTAGGTACCCCCATATACTACCCAATAATGGTTTTAACCCCCTGATTGCCCCTAGTTAACCCTTTCACCAGCGATCACAGTATAAGTGTCACTGGTGACACTGGTTAGCCAGTTAGTTATTTAGGTTCCCCGTCAGGTTTTTATATAACGCCAGGGACCCCCATATACTACCTAATAAAAATGTGTCCCCCTGATTGCCCCTAGTTAACCCTTTCACCACTGATCACCGTATAAGTGTTACGGGTGACTCTGGTTAGTTTGCTTTTATAGCATCAGGGCACCCACCATTTATTACCCAATAAAGGTTTAACCCCCTGATCACCCTGCGGTGATATCAATTAGGTTTCAGGGTCTGCGTCGCCCCAGGCAGCGCTAGGTTAGTGCCAGTACCGCTAACACCCACACGCAAAGCATAAACCTCCCGTAGTGGTATAGAATCTGAACAGATCAATATCTGATCTGATCAGATCTATACTAGCGTCCCCAGCAGTTTAGGGTTCCAAAAAAACGCATTGTTAGCGGGATCAGCCCAGATACCTGCTAGCACCTGCGTTTTGCCCCTCTGCCCAGCCCACCCAAGTGCAGTATCGATCGATCACTGTCACTTACAAAACACTAAACACATAACTGCAGCGATCGCAGAGTCAGGCCTGATCCCTGCGATCGCTAACAGTTTTTTTGGTAGCATTTTATATTTAAATCCGGAAGGCAGTGCTTGGTTTTCGGGGTCCCGTACGTGGCTAGGCTCCCAAAAAGTCCCCCACATGTGGTATCCCCGTACTCGGGAGAAGCAGCAGAATTTATTTTGGGGTGTAATTTGACTTATGCCCATAGCATGTGTGAGCAATATATCATTTAGTGACAACTTTGTGCAAAAAAAAAAAGTTTGTAATATTCCCGCAACTTGTGGCAAAATATAAAATATTCCGTGGACTCAACATGCCTCTCAGTAAATAGCTTGGGGTGTCTACTTTCCAAAATGGGGTCATTTTGGGGGGTTTTGTGCTATTTTGGCATTTTATAGCCTTCGAAACTGTGATAGGTAGTGAGGAGTGAAATCAAAAATTTGCACCCTTAGAAATCCTGAAGGTGGTGATTGGATTTCGGGGGGGCCGTGCGCGACTAGACTCCCAAAAAGTCCCACACATGTGGTATCCCCATACTCAGGAGAAGTAGCGGAATATATTTTGGGGTGCAATTCCACATATAACCATAGCATGTGTGAGCAATATATCATTTAGTGACAACTTTTTGTAAAAAAAAAAAAAAAAATTCATTTTTTGTCATTATTCAATCCCTTGGGACAAAAATAAATAAATATTCAATGGTCTCAACATGCCCCTCAGCAAATAGCTTGGGGTGTCTACTTTCCAAAATGGGGTCATTTGGGGGGGTTTTGTGCCATCTTGGCATTTTATGGCCTTCAAAACTGTGATAGGTAGTGATAGGTAGTGAGGAGTAAAATAAAAAATGTATGCCCTTAGAAATCCTGAAGGCGGTGCTTGGATTTCGGGGTCCCGTACGCGGCTAGGCTCCCAAAAAGTACCACACATGTGGTATCCCTGTACTCAGGAGAAGCAGCAGAATGTATTTTGGGGTGTCATTTCACATATGCCCATAGCATGTGTGAGCAATATATCATTTAATGACAACTTTGTGCAAAAAAAAAAAAAGTTTGTAATATTCCCGCA
The DNA here is from genome assembly GCF_037356315.1 of Lithobates pipiens. NCBI lineage: Eukaryota > Metazoa > Chordata > Amphibia > Anura > Ranidae > Lithobates > Lithobates pipiens. The sequence continues at coordinate 326,926,688 of NW_027507718.1, read as the reverse complement.
ACTTGTGGCAAAATATAAAATATTCCATGGACTCAACATGCCTCTCAGTAAATAGCTTGGGGTGTCTACTTTCCAAAATGGGGTCATTTTGGGGGGTTTTGTGCTATTTTGGCATTTTATGGCCTTCGAAACTGTGATAGGTAGTGAGGAGTGAAATCAAAAATTTGCACCCTTAGAAATCCTGAAGGTGGTGATTGGTTTTCGGGGTTCCGTGCGCGACTAAACTCCCAAAAAGTCCCACACATGTGGTATCCCCATACTCGGGAGAAGTAGCGGAATATATTTTGGGGTGCAATTCCACATATAACCATGGCATGTGTGAGCAATATATCATTTAGTGACAACTTTTTTTTTTTTGTCATTATTCAATCCCTTAGGACAAAAAAAAATGTTCAATGGGCTCAACATACCCATCAGCAATTTCCTTGGGGTGTCTACTTTCCAAAATGGGGTCATTTGGGGGGGGGGTTTGTACTGCCCTGCCATTTTAGCACCTCAAGAAATGAGATAGGCAGTCATAAATTAAAAGCTGTGTAAATTCCAGAAAATGTTCTCTAGTTTGTAGACGCTATAACTTTTGCGCAAACCAAAAAATATACGCTTATTGACATTTTTTTTACTAAAGACATGTGGCTGAATACATTTTGCCCTCAATGTATGACTAAAATTTAGTTTATTCGATTTTTCTTATAACAAAAAGAAGAAAATATCTTTTTTTTTCAAAATTTTCGCTCTTTTTCCATTTATATCGCAAAAAATAAAAAATCGCAGATGCAATCAAGTACCATCAAAAGAAAGCTCTATTTGTGGGAAGAAAAGGACGCAAATTTCGTTTGGGTGCAATATTGCATGACCGCGCAATTACCAGTTAAAGCAGCGCAGTGCGAAATTGGAAAAAGACCTCTGGTCCTTAAGGTGTTTATTGGTCCGGGGCTGAAGTGGTTAAGGATGTAAAACCCTAACTGAATGACATTTAGAGTGTTAAAGCACTGTATATCATAGATAACTGTCATTTTGTATGTTTAAAATGTCTTCATTTAACTTTTTTTTTTTCTATTTAATCTTTTGTTGCATTGCAGCATTGCTGCTCTCTTGCAACTTTTACAAGCTACTACCTGGATACACAATGGCTGCTCGCCATTTCTCAAGTGGTTTCCTGATGATGACAACAGTGGACCATGCCTGTGTATTGTGTTTTGAAACGGCACCTGGCAACCCATATGAAAGGTCTAAAATGCAGATGCATAATTGGGAGACAAGGAACTAACTGAACAATGACTTTCAAAGTAGGATCATCACATAATATTTTAATGAAGTTGCAGATTTAAAAATATCAAACATTTGTTTTGAAATTACAGCTTATATGAGAATTTAGTGATTGGGTTTTAAGTTTTAAGTTGATGGTATATTGTTAAGTTTATTTTAAACCTTTGAAATTGAAATATAATTTTTTTTTTACAATGTAAATGGCTAACTTGTCAGCCTCATAGTTTTTTCTCTGATTTATTGTTTAGAATCATATTTAGCACCAAATGTTTTTGTACCCAAAAATACAGCACCTAAGGGATGACACAAGAAGCTAATATACTGAGCTTTTTGTACTCTTCTCAGGTTTTAGGATCATTACTCTTTGGCTTTGAAGCATTGCCTGGTCCAATGTACCTCCTGATTTAATGCTGTTAAATAATAAGGTTAGGTATAGGACTACCATGTCTGACAGTTTACTATATAATAAGATAGTAAACCTGTCCATGCATGATCGCTTTACAACTTTCCGATTTTTCAATAGCCTGTTGCACTTTCTCAACAATTATTACAGCATCCAAGGTGTTGAGTAGGATTTTCAGCAAATGTGGGAGAAAAATATTTAGAAAAATGTGTTCACAAAAAAAAATGGATGTGAGAGATAGCATTTCAACTGTTTCAAAATGTTGATTTTGTTACAAAAGTGGAAAAAAAAGTTTTTTGTAGCCTTAGGCTGCTTTCACACTGGGGCGGGAGCAGCGTCGGCGGTAAAGCGCCGCTATTTTTAGCGGCGCTTTACCGTCGTTTTAGCGGCGGTGTGCGGGCGCTAGCGGGGTGGTTTTAACCCCCGCTAGCGGCCGAAAAGGGGTTAAACCCGCCCGCAAAGCGCCGCTGCAGCGGCGCTTTGCCGGCGGTATTGCCGCGGTGTCCCATTGATTTCAATGGGTAGGAGTGGTATAGGAGCGGTGAATACACCGCTCCTTCACCGCTGCAAAGATGCGGCTAGCAGGACTTTTTTCACCGTCCTGCCAGCGCATCGCTCCAGTGTGAAAGCCCTCCGGCTTTCACACTGGAGTTAAAGGGGCCGGTTTTTTTCAGGCGTTACACAGGCGCTATTTTTAGCGCTGTAACGCCTGAATACCGCCCCAGTGTGAAAGCAGCCTTAGGGAATTAAAGAATATCTAATGCCTTGACCCTCCCCGACACCCTTTGTTAGGCTGGATTCACACCTATGCATTTTAGTGCTTTTTTCATTTTGCAGATTTGCACTGCAGTCCATTTACCATGGTTTCCTATGGAACATATTCTGTAGTGCAAATCTGCAAAATGCAAAAAGCACTAAAACTGCATAGTTGTGAATCCAGCCTTAGTCAAGCTGAAGAGATGTTAAACAACAGAAATGCACATTCATAAAAATCAGAATACCCACTCTTAAATCGACATTAAAGGCCTATATATATATATATATATATATATATATATATATATATATATATATATATATATATATATATATATATATATATATATAAAGCAAACACATCAAACTTACTGGTTTTGCACAGAGCAGCCGTGATCCTCCTCTTTCACCCCCCAACCCCCCCCCCCCCCCCCCCCGGCACACCTGGCTCTATGCCTCCATAAAACACCCAGAGCCACGGCTCCACCCCCCCCCCCCACCCCGCTCTCTCCCCATTGGCTCCCTTGCTGTGATTTACAGTAGATTTACAGTAGAATAGAATACAGTGCCTGAAGGTAAAAAAAAGTTTGAGCCTTGAAAACCACTTTAAGTTGGTATACTAGTGTAACCTCATCTTTTAGGGATAGTTGTGTGTGCTGTTATTCTCGTACATATACGGGGGAAGAATGGCTCCCCTGCGTGAAACCCCATACAGGTACAGCATCCCTTAAAGAGCCGCCAGAGGGCGTGCGTGTGGGGGACCCGATACACGTGACTGCCGGTCACAATCGCTGCCGGCCACGCGCAATCACGTGCACAAGCACCAGCACAGGGATTTGTGTGTGTAAACACACAAATCCCTGTTCTGTCAGAGGAGAGGAGACATGTTATTTGTTCCTTCTATGTAAGAACAGCGCAATGTCTCCTCTCCTACTCAGTCCTATCCCCATACAGTTAGAAACACTCACGAGGGAACACATTTAACCCCTTGATCGCCCGCTAGTCTTAACCCCTTCCCTACCAGTGTCATATACACAGTAATCTGTGCATTTTTATAGCACTGGTCACTGTATAAATGTCAATAGTCCCAAAATGGTGTCAAAAGTGTCCGATCTGTCCGCAGCAATACCTCTAAAAATCGCACATCACTGCCATTACTAGTAAAAAAATAATAAAAATGCCATAAATCTTTCACATAGTTTGTAGATGCTACATATTTTGCGCAAACCAATCAATATATGATTATTGTGAATTTTTTTTTTTATCAAAAATATGTAGAAGAATATATATTGGCCTAAACTGATGAAGAAATTTATTTTTTAAAAACATTTTTTGGAGATCTTTATTATAGCAAAAAGTAAAAAATATATATTTTTTTAGAAAATTGTTGTTCTTTTTTTGTGTATAACTTATAAAATAAAAACTGCAGAGGTGATCAAATAGCACAAAAAGAAAGCTCTATTTGTGGGGAAAAAAAAGGATGCAAATTTCATTTGAGTACAGTATAAAATGTACATCCTTTTTTCCCCCACAAATAGAGCTTTCTTTTGTTTAATTACCAGTTAAGAGACGCAGTGCCAAATTGTAAAAAGCGCTCTGGCCAGGAGGAGGGAAAAACCTTCCGGGGCTGAAGAAAGCTCTATTTGTGGGGAAAAAAAAGGATGCAAATTTCATTTGAGTACAGTATAAAATGTACATCCTTTTTTCCCCCACAAATAGAGCTTTCTTTTGTTTAATTACCAGTTAAGAGACGCAGTGCCAAATTGTAAAAAGCGCTCTGGCCAGGAGGAGGGAAAAACCTTCCGGGGCTGAAGTGGTTAAATTATCTTCCCGTTAAAGCAGTAATGTCTTACCAAGAGTAAAAATGTAAGTTGCCTCTCCCACTCCCACAGTGCACAGCGTGTCCTCTGACTTATAATGATTGTCTGCTGCTTGAGAAGTATTAAGCTGTCAATTAATAAAGCTTGTAGGCTTTGTTCACACCAACCCATTGCTGTAATGCTCATACTTGCATAGATACTGTTCTTATGTTAAAGGCCCCTTTTCACACGAGCTGTCCAATCAGGTCTGCCTGTCCATTTTTCTGTCTGGCCAGATCTGATTGGAGGGCAGTCATGTGTAAACAAACAGCAGGTCTGTTTACATCAAACTGCCCATAGAGAAGGGCAGGTTCTGTCCATGTCCGCTCTGCAAAGGGGCCTAACAACTGAATTGAGAACTAGTTTCCTGACTGCAGAAGATCTATGTGGCTACTTTAAAAAACATCTTATCTTTGAGTCTTGAGATTCTATTTTGAAAGCTTTAAAAACATCTGATAACTTCAAGATATTACTCTTCGATATTAGAGTTGACCAAAACTTTTTTTTTAGAGGAGAGGGAAAAGAGTGGAAAATCGTTAGAACCTCTGTCAGACTTGTATTGCTTTCTGTTGCTCTGTTAGGAAGATTTTTCCCTAACCTCCAGTACAGAAGGTGAAGACAAATGTCTTTCACAGGACAACAGCAACACAACAGCAATAATAACACTTTTTTTTTTTTTTTTTTTTGTAGAAAGCGATAAGGTTAGAACTTTTAATTGCTGTCTATGTCCCTGTTGGGGATTTATCTTTACTTCCTGACACAATAAAAATGTGGTCACCAGAATAGAATGTAAAGTAAAAACTTACCAATCAGGGGGTTTTGAATTGTACCCACTATATTGAAAAAAAAAAAAAAAAAAAAAAAAAAAAAAGCTTGTCTGCAAATATACTGGATTTTATATTTAGTTGGCTCTCCTTCATTTGACAACAGAAAAATACAAACGGGAAATATGTATGATAATGTAGAGTAAATAGGAAACGTGTTTTTATTGGATTTCATTGTGCATCTATCAAACACTAGTACAGGTTATTCTGTCTAAAAGATTGAATGTTCTGTGCATTCATGTAAAAAAATAAATAAATTGTAAGCAGCCAGTTTTACTCATTAGAAAAATTTGACAGCAGCAGAAGACTTCTGGCTAATCTGCTATTCTCCTGTTCTCATGGCCCATCCTCATAATTCATGCTAAAGATTTTGAAAATATCCAATTTTTTATTGGACAAGGTTGTTGTAGCATAATGAAGCACTCGTGTATAGAGTCCATTTAGTCATAAACTGCTTAGTATCTCTAATGGATTCCAGCATTATTCTTGCTTAGAATATAATGGGCAAATATTTCTTTAAGATTTGTTCATCCTTTGTCTAAAATTCATACATACTCTTAGGTTTGTTCATTCGCTGTGTATGTACACGTTGACAGTGCAGTGAACGCAGGCACATGTGAAATTATTTTATTGAAATGATTGATGAATGTACATACTCTCAGCTTACTCAAAAATCTTAGTTTACTGTTCTCTGGGGAAAAAAAAAAATTGCAATGTAAATGTGGCTAGATCCTAAAGAGTGGGATGACACAAGATCTTTTTTGTAGCTTCCATTGGTAGCACTTGGTAATAATATGAACATGCCAGATAGGTTCACTTGCTGAAAATAAGGCCTTAGTAAGAAGGGCTTCCATGTATACCTTAAAAATCATTATCAGTGTTCTAATAAAATGAATGAATGAATAATAAAATGAAGCCACCTTGGCAACTGTCTTACCAACGATGAAAGGCTTATTGCAGGAAATCTAATGTATAGATCAGTGATGGCGAACCTTGGCACCCCAGATGTTTTGGAACTACATTTCCCATGATGCTCATGCACTCTGCAGTGTAGTTGAGCGCCATAGGAAATGTAGTTCCAAAACATCTGGGGCACCAAGGTTCACCTTCACTGGTATAGATGCTTTCCTTAACCCATGTTTATTTAGTAAGGTCTCTTGCAAAATACAGGCTACATGTAGTTTAATTTTTACATTACCTGCCAGTGTCTATATTGAGGAGACCTTAGGGTCGTGTTTAAGGGGTGCGTTGATGGAAATTTTGCCTTTTATGTCAGCTGGCCCAAACTAGGTGAGTTTGTTGTAAGCCCTATTCTGGAATAGTCATTGAAAGCCCTTCAAGGCTTTTTGCCTGAAGACCACTGGAGTAGGGAAACATTAGACTATCCAATTTTGTGGCTGATGTTCTCAAGAAGAAGCTCTTTTTGGTGTTTCTGGATGCTGTAACCCACCTAGTAAATGCTAAATGAGGAACTGTAAGAGCAACAGGAAGGCACTGGGTATTACACCTCTGTCTGTCCTACTTCTCACTACTAAGTTTTAATAAATGGTTAAAATAAATTCACGTCAGAGCCTGCATTCCTTCAAAAGGTGCAGGAGAATAATGATACAACCTTAGGACAAAGTCTCCTTAGGAGGGGTTCCCCCATACAAGCTAAGGAGGCACCAGGGGGCACTAGAGACTTAACAACATAAGAATGCTACATGTAAATTTTCCACTTGGCAAAGAGCTCAGGATTCTCTGTTACCCATGTGCTTTGCATCATTGAATGTAATGGTCGGAAGGTGAGGGTTACATACATCACATTCCCGGGCCTCATCCGACACACACACCTTCATGACAGGCAGACAGTTAATGGAAATGCTAAACTGAAGCATCTCACAATAAAGCACATGGTGCAGAGGTGCATCCAGAAAATTAAGGATCTGGCCTGTATTTTGCCACAGCATCACAGCTAATGGTCATTGCTTAAACCTTATCTAAACTCAAAAGCAAAAAGTCAGAAGGTTTTTTATCTTAATGTAGTGGTGGCCTAGCGCCGCCCCCCTAACCCATGGGCCTGGCCCCTAATCTATATGCAGAGCCCCAGGCACATGGATTCCAATGGGTTATTTTTTTTTTTTATAAGCACATGATTAGAGCCCGAGGCTCTAATTGGCTTAAAAAAAGGCTGGGCTCGGGAAGCAGAACATTGTGGTGGTGGTGGGTTGATTGTTGCCTCTCTAACCCAATATAATATACAACCAGCTGCCACTGTCTTAATGCATTCTATGCATTAAAATAAAAAGCCTTCTGTGTTGGCTAGCCATTTAGGAGAGAGTGGGGCTGGGCCGGGCCATGGCTCTGCGTATGCATGGACACAGGGAGTTGTGACTCGGCTTGAGTGCCCCGTAGCAAGGTTCTTGCTTTGGGGACACTTAACAGGAGGGAGGCGCCAGGAGCACAGAAGATGCACCCGAGAAGATGAGGATCGGGGCTGCTCTGTGCAAATCCACTGCACAGAACAGGTAAGTATGTTTATTATATTTATAGGGGGAAAAAAAGAGACTTTTACAATCACTTTAAATGTTAAATGGGGTGGCTGCCTTTTTTTTTCTTTTTAGGCTTTTATCATTTATTTTCACCTGGTGATCTGACTAGTAAATCTGTTATTTTTCAACTTCATTTAACAGGCCAAGATATCCAGCAAAAAGGGCAGTTAGAAGGTTGAGACAAACAAACTTTTCTTCATTTATTTAAAATCTTTATCGGGAAAGAAAAATACATCATTCAGTTTTCAGTCATCCAGGAGTCAAGAGCACTGACTATCAGTCACTTCCTTCTGCTCTGCTCCTCCAGGGCTCACTGGAGCACCAGGTTAAGGAGGGGGTTGAAGCAGCTGGCTCAGGCTGTCAGTGGTGCCCTGACAGGCTGAGCCAGCTGCCAATCAGGCATCTGGGTGGATCCCGACATTGTTGTTGGGATTCTTCCAGAGCCTGGAGCTGATCTTTGATTCTGGATCACAGGAGGGCACAAGTATATGCACTCTTGTGACCTAAAAGATAAGTATGGCTATAAAAGCTTTGGCCAAACTCGTCTTTTATTCTCAACAGCTCTTTTCCATATAACGTTCCCACAGCACCACTGCCAATGCCTTGGGGTATCATTAGCCACAAAGTATTCCTAAAGTTCCTGCTTATGTTCCTGTTTAGCCGGGTCACTTTGAACAGGTCTTTCATTTAGCCTCCACTTGCCCACCTTTTGCTTTCTTTCTTCTAGAGTGAGAGACTGTGACAGAAGTGTGATCAGAAATAACCATATGACTGATACTAGAAGCTGTGGATGAGGAAATAGTCTAAATGGTATACATATGTGAGTTACGCGAGGTTGAATATAAGGTAGACTCTCAAGTATCAAGTATTACACATGACACGTCAGACATCCACAAGGTGCTCCAGACTTAGGTCAAATGAAAGGAGCCCCAAGAAATGCCCAAGAGTAGATCTAGGACCACTTTGAAGTCTCCTGCCACAATTCACAGTCCTCCAGCAAAGTTGGATAGAGTATACAGGCAGTGTTGCAGGAAGCCAAGTTGACCAGTATTAGGGGCATACATGTTGGCAATAGTGACAGGGTGCCTGTGGTTACTCACCTTCAGGAAGAAAGGTTAAACTGGATGAATTACCAGTGTCATTAGCAGTTAGGTCAGTTAAAGACTACTGATTAGTTCTAGAAATGGGATGCTGACCCTTTTGAACTTAAAATCAGGGGAATATGTGTTAGGAAATTCGATTCCTGAACTGGTGAGTTTATGAGGTTTAGTTTGGGCCTGCATTCTCCAACTTGTGACCTCTTTTGTGAAGTGTTTAACCCTGTCTCATTTAGGGAGAGCAATTTCTGGTATGTGGATAGTTTAGAAATGTAGGGACATCTAGAAGTAGTTGGTGGAATTTGTTTGCAAGGTGCAGGAAAGGAGACAGGGAGATGAATAAAATAAAAAAGGGGGAGGGGCATCCACTAGACAAAAACAAATAGAAAAACACAGGGGGCAAAAGGACATACAGTACACTTCACCCAACTAAGTAAGTAATTGTCATCTGATTTATTGTAAAAAATGTACTTCATTATCACTTTTAAGTTATTTTAAGTATTTTTCCATGTCAAAAAGGTTGAAAAAGTCTGCTCTAATTTGTGCTGTAAGCACAGGACCCAGTTGCCCCGAATCAGCATCATGAGTTGCCATGGTACAGATGGGCTGGCCACTAGCAATAATAACCAGCATAACTGCATTATTCCTATTCAAGGTAGGTAGTGTGCAGGGCATTTCCCAGAATTCTGGAGAAGACAGAAGTCTGCCTCTTTCAGATCATCTCCACCTGTTGCACACTGCTGTGCTGCTGGATCCAAAAGGTTGGGTTCTGATTTGAATAAGGAACTGTGTGATTGGGGAGTCGGCTCTGTGATGAGGAAATGGGTGTGGAGAGGGCCGTGCGTGTACAGGTGTGGAGAGGGCCGAGCGTGTACAGGTGTGGGGAGGCCCGAGTGGGTACAGGTGTGAGGAGGGCTGAGCGGGTACAGGTGCTGGATTTGGCCATTTCTTTGCTGTATTGTCTCTTTTTTGAAAGACTTGTGGGATGGGAACTGGGCAGACCCTCTGGAATGTTGGTAGTGAGGCCCGAGGCGGCCCAGGTCTAAAACTGTGTACGGGGCCCCAACATTTCTGATGGCTGCCCTGTGAGAAGGGAGTGGGGGCATGGCTTATTGGCACTGTGTTTGTCTATGGATGCACAAAGCCCAGATTGGGAGCATTCCCTCAGGGGTGCCCCCATAGCACACAGCTTGCTAAGGGGGCACCCAGAGGAAGTAGTGGACAGCACTGGCAAATAAAAGATATCTGTACAGTACACAAAAAAGTATTGCTAAAAAAAAAAAAGTTGCTAAAAAATTATTTTAGCAAAAAATAAAAATTCTTTACTCCTGGTTTACACTATGAATTGTACAACATTCCTGTGAAATCCACATATCATTCAGTGTGGTGTAATTTTAGCCCATTCATTTTGAAGGTGCACAAATTGCACCACATCGCATCAAAGTAGTGCATGCCCCAATTTTAGAAACACACTGCAAAAGGATTGCATGGCCATTTTGGATGGACTGCACTGCATTTTTCATCTGCGTTTGAGGTGTCGTTAACATTGCACTGACCCGCACTGGAGATTGTAAGGGTACAGATTTAAATACAGTGCTGGAAACGTGCACGGGTCATGGGTTTCCTGCACCACGTTCTAGTGTGAACCAGCTAGCAGGGCTGCTCATGAATTTCATCATGGTGAATGTGTGCATTGCCCCAGGTCCAGGTTCCCATCAGTGGTTAATCCATGCACCTGGCCCTTAAAGGACACATGAGTTTCAATGTTTTTTTTTTTTTGAAGCACATAATTAGAGCCTGAGGCTGTAATTGTCTTCAAAAAAGGGTGGGCTGCGCCCCAAGCCCACCCACTTGTGTGACAGTAGGGAATTAATATTCACTAATGTCTTCCTGCGTCTCCTCCCAGCCAATCAGGAAGTGGGTCCTGAAACCTGATTAGCGATGGAGTCTTACGACTCCCGGGCAATCGGGTTTCAGGACCCACCTCCTGTTAGGCCGGGAGGAGAAGCAACGCCTGTTCGGCCGGGAGCCTGGAGCAAGACATAGCTTCCCAAGATAAGGTCGGACTGAGCACCACCTTCCTGTCCGTCTCCCGTGGGGGTAGGGCTGACCCTACCACGGGTCCTGCTGGGTCCATTTGACCCAGGCAGCACTTTGAACTGTCGGCCGCCTCCCCTTCTCTTCTATTTACCCAGCAAATTGACACCCAAAATTTTTCATCCAGCAGTTGTGTGTGTCATGATGACAACTGCCCCCCAGGCCACTCTGCCTGCCACTATATTACCCTAGCCCAGCCCTATACTACCCTATCTTTAACCACTTCAATACAGGGCACTTCCCCCCCTTTCTGTCCAGGCCAATTTTCAGCCTTCAGCGCTGTTGCATTTTGAATGACAATTGAGTGGACATGCAACGCTGTACCCAAACGAAAAAAAAAAAATCTTTTTTTTCCCACAATAGAGTTTTCTTTGGTGATATTTGATCACTACTGGGGTTTTTATTTTTTTGCGCTATAAATAAAAATAAAAAAAAAGGAGGACAGAAAATTTTGAAAAAATAAAATTTTTGTTTCTGTTACACAATTTAAAACGTAAATACGTTTTCTCCTTCAACGATAAGGCGGCATTGACGGGCACTGATGAGGCAGTACTAGTTGGCACTGATGAGGTGACTCTTATATGCAGCACTGATCAGGGGGCACTGGCAAGTATCATTTGATGGGCACAGAGTGCCATCCTAATGGGCACTGATTGGCACCCCTGGTGGTCTGAAGTGGGCATCCTTGATGGGTCGGCACTGATAATCAACGCAATGACTCCTGTCAGGAGAGCAGCCGATTGGCTCTCCTCTACTCACGCCTGTCAGTATGAGTGGAGGAAAAGGGAACAAATGGCTCTTTGTGATTGGACACAGCAGATAACATGGTAAAGAGTCTACGTTATAGACTCTTTACCTAGATCAGAGATACGGTGTGTCAGATTGACACACCACTCATCACTGCACTAGGACGCCCAGTCAGAATTAGGGATGAGCCGAACACCCCCCTGTTCGGTTCGCACCAGAACCTGCGAACAGACCTAAACTTCGTGTGAACTTTAGAACCCTATTAAAGTCTATGGGACTCGAACGTTCACAATCTAAAGTGCTCATTTTAAAGGGTAATATGCAGGTTACTGTCCTAAAAAGTGTTTGGGGACCCGGGTCCTGCCCCAGGGGACATGGATCAATGCAAAAAGAAGTTTTAAAAACGGACGTTTTTTCAGGAGCAGTGATTTTAATAATGATTAAAGTGAAACAATAAAAGTGTAATATTCCTTTAAATTTCGTAGCTGGGGGGGTATCTATAGTATGCCTGTGAAGGGGCACATGTTTCTGGGGCTTAGAACTGTCCCTGCACAAAGTGTCATTTGTGCAGGAAAAAAAGTCTTTTAAAATCACTTGCGGCTAAATTGTTGGCTCCCCGTAATACAGAGAACACTCAATGAGTGTTCTCTGTATTAGCCGACAATTCATTCATTCATTGATAAAAAAAAAAAATAAATAAAAAAAAGCGTGGGGGTTCCCCTAAATTCAATTACCAGGCCCTTCAGGTCTGACATGGATATTAAGAGGAACCCCGTGTCAATTTTTTTTTTTAAAATGACGTGGGGGTCCCCCTAAATATCCATAACAGACCCTTCAGGTCTGATATGGATATTAAGGGGAACCCCGCATCAAATTTTTAAAAAAAATTGACGTGGGGGACCCCTAAAAATCCATATCAGACCCTTTATCCGAGCACGCAACGTGGCAGGCCGCAGGAAAAGAGGGGGGGGACGAGAGAGCGGCCCCCCTCCCTCCTGAACCGTACCAGGCCACATACCCTCAACATTGGGAGGATGCTTTGGGGGTCTGTGACCCCTCAAAGCACCTTGTCCCCATGTTGATGAGGACAAGGGCCTCATCCTCACAACCCTGGCCTTGGTTGTGAGGGTCTGCGGGCGGGGGACTTATCAGAATCTGGAAGCTCCCTTTAACAAGGGGACCCCCAGATCCCGCCCCCCCCCTTGTTTGAAATGGTAAGGGGGTACAAAAGTACCCCTACCATTTCACAAAGAAAGTGTCAAAATGGTTAAATAAGACAAACACACTTTTGAAAAATTCCTTTATTAAAAATGAAAAAAATAATAAAAAAAAAAAGATTCCAGCGGTGCTAATCCACTCTTGCTATCCAGCGACGAATCTCCGGGGTCCAGCGATGGATGATCATATCCAGCGACGGGGGATCTCTCAGTCCAGCGCTGTCCATACATCCTTCTTCTGTCTCCACTCCGGAGACACTGCAGAGAGCCCAGCGCTGATGTTTCTTATATTAGGAGGACGGGGCCACCCGTCACCTGACCCCGCCCCTCTGACACTGGAGAGGGAAGCCAGGGGTTCCCCAGTGACGTGTGGGTGACCCCGCCCCCTCTGATGTAACGCAGGTTTCCGTTACATCAGAGGGGGCGGGGTCACCCACACGTCACTGGGGAACCCCTGGCTCCCTTCACCAGCGTCAGAGGGGGCGGGGTCAGGTGACGGGTGGCCCCGCCCTCCCAATATAAGAAACGTCAGCACTGGGCTCTCTGCAGTGTCTCCGGAGTGGAGACAGAAGAAGGATGTATGGACAGCGCTGGACTGAGAGATCCCCCGTCGCTGGATATGATCATCCATCGCTGGACCCCGGAGATCCGTTGCTGGATAGCAAGAGTGGATTAGCACCGCTGGAATCTTTTTTTTTTATTTTTTTCATTTTTAATAAAGGAATTTTTCAAAAGTGTGTTTGTCAGGGGCGTACCTAGAGCATTTGGCACCCGGGGCGGATCCTACATCTAGCGCCCCCCCCCCATTTAAAATTAAAAAACACCCATGATTTATTTTCCATTTTCTCAAGAATATTTATTGTATACAGCACACGCCTGGATTCTACACCCTGTATATAGGACATATCTGCACCCTGTATATAGGACATATCTGCACCCTGTATATAGGACATATCTGCATTCTGCGCCCTGTATATAGGACATATCTGCATTCTGCGCCCTGTATATAGGACATATCTGCACCCTGTATATAGGACATATCTGCATTCTGCGCCCTGTATATAGGACATATCTGCATTCTGCGCCCTGTATATAGGACATATCTGCATTCTGCGCCCTGTATATAGGACATATCTGCACCCTGTATATAGGACATATCTGCATCCTGCGCCCTGTATATAGGACATATCTGCATTCTGCGCCCTGTATATAGGATATATATGCATTCTGCACCCTGTATATAGGACATATCTGCACCCTGTATATAGGACATATCTGCACCCTGTATATAGGACATATCTGCACCCTGTATATAGGACATATCTGCATTCTGCGCCCTGTATATAGGACATATCTGCATTCTGCGCCCTGTATATAGGACATATCTGCACCCTGTATATAGGACATATCTGCATTCTGCGCCCTGTATATAGGACATATCTGCATTCTGCGCCCTGTATATAGGACATATCTGCATTCTGCGCCCTGTATATAGGACATATCTGCACCCTGTATATAGGACATATCTGCATCCTGCGCCCTGTATATAGGACATATCTGCATTCTGCGCCCTGTATATAGGATATATATGCATTCTGCACCCTGTATATAGGACATATCTGCACCCTGTATATAGGACATATCTGCACCCTGTATATAGGACATATCTGCATTCTGCGCCCTGTATATAGGACATATCTGTATTCTGCGCCCTGTATATAGGCCATATCTGCACCCTGTATATAGGCCATATCTGCACCCTGTATATAGGCCATATCTGCACCCTGTATATAGGCCATATCTGCATTCTGCACCCTGTATTTAGGACATATCTGCATTCTGCACCCTGTATATAGGAAATATCTGCATTCTGCACCCTGTATATAGGATATATCTGCATTCTGTATATAGGACATATCTGCATTCTGCACCCTGTAGATAGCACATATCTGCATTCTGAAATCCCCCCTCCCCCATCAGGTCAGCTACACTATACACATGGGAGGGGGTGATGGACACAGCAGTCACCCTGACTCCCCCCCCCCCCCTTAGACCAGCACAGGGGTAGACAATACTACAGCCTCTTCTTACATCAACCTCCCCCATCAGCTACACTATACACATGGCAGGGGGAGGGGGACACAGCAATCACCCTGACCCCCCCCCCCCAGACCAGCACATGGCAGGGGTAGACACACTCCTCCAGCCCCTTCTTACATCAACCCCCCCCCCAATCAGGTCAGACAGCTACACAATACACATGGCAGGGAGAGGGAGTGGTGGATATAGCAATCACAGTCACTGACCCCCCCCCCCCCCACCCCACCTTAGACCAGCACAGGGGTAGACACAATTCTGCAGGCTGCAGCCTCTTCTTACATCAATCCCCCCCTCCACTCACCACCTCGGGCTCTCAGTCGGCTAGGGAGGACTCCTATTCACTGTGTGGAAGCAGCCACCCCAGCGGAGAGAGATGAGACAGACACACACAGGCAGCAGCAGTGGTGGGTGGAGGCGGAGCTAGCAGGAGGGAATACAGTCACTCACTGAACAGTCTGGAACAGTCCATTGTGGCCATGGCACGGGGGTGTTCTAAAAAAAACTAAAGTGAAAATGAGCAACCAGAGACAGCAGGGATGCCCTTGAGATGATCTGACGGTGTCACCCCGACTTGGGTGCGGAATGCACCCCCATATCAAAGTCACTTGGCCACTGACACCCCCCCAAAGTGTGGCACCCGGGGCGGACCGCACCCCCCGCCCCCATATTGGTACGCCCCTGGTGTTTGTCTTATTTAACCATTTTGACACTTTCTTTGTGAAATGGTAGGGGTACTTTTGTACCCCCTTACCATTTCAAACAGGGGGGGGCCGGGATCTGGGGGTCCCCTTGTTAAAGGGGGCTTCCAGATTCTGATAAGCCCCCCGCCCGCAGACCCTCACAACCACCGGCCAGGGTTGTGAGGATGAGGCCCTTGTCCTCATCAACATGGGGACAAGGTGCTTTGAGGGGTCACAGACCCCCAAAGCATCCTCCCAATGTTGAGGGTATGTGGCCTGGTATGGTTCAGGAGGGAGGGGGGGGCCGCTCTCTCATCCCCCCCTCTTTTCCTGCGGCCTGCCAGGTTGCGTGCTCGGATAAAGGGTCTGATATGGATTTTTAGGGGGACCCCCACGTCAATTTTTTTTAAAAATTTGATGCGGGGTTCCCCTTAATATCCATATCAGACCTGAAGGGTCTGGTATGGATATTTAGGGGGACCCCCCACGTCAATTTTTTTTTTTTTAATTTGACACGGGGTTCCCCTTAATATCCATGTCAGACCTGAAGGGCCTGATAATTGAATTTAGGGGAACCCCCACGCTTTTTTTTTTTTTTTTTTTAATCAATGAATGAATGAATTGTCGGCTAATACAGAGAACACTCATTGAGTGTTCTCTGTATTACGGAGACCCGACAATTTAGCCGCAAGTGATTTTAAAAGACTTTTTCCTGCACAAATGACACTTTGTGCAGGCACAGTTCTAAGCACCAGAAACATGCACCCCTTCACAGGCATACTATAGATACCCCCCAGCTACGAAATTTAAAGGAATATTACACTTTTATTGTTTCACTTTAATCATTATTAACCACTTCAGCCTCGGACCAATAAACACCTTAAGGACCAGAGGTCTTTTTCCACTTTCGCACTGCGCTGCTTTAACTGGTAATTGCGCGGTCATGCAATATTGCACCCAAACGAAATTTGCGTCCTTTTCTTCCCACAAATAGAGCTTTCTTTTGATGGTATTTGATTGCCTCTGCGATTTTTTTTTTGCGATATAAATGGAAAAAGAGCGAAAATTTTGAAAAAAAAAGATATTTTCTTCTTTTTGTTATAAGAAAAATCGAATAAACTAAATTTTAGTCATACATTGAGGGCAAAATGTATTCAGCCACATGTCTTTAGTAAAAAAAATGTCAATAAGCGTATATTTTTTGGTTTGCGCAAAAGTTATAGCGTCTACAAACTAGAGTACATTTTCTGGAATTTACACAGCTTTTAATTTATGACTGCCTATCTCATTTCTTGAGGTGCTAAAATGGCAGGGCAGTACAAATCCCCCCCAAATGACCCCATTTTGGAAAGTAGACACCCCAAGGAAATTGCTGATGGGTTTTTTTTTTTTTTTACAAAAAGTTGTCACTAAATGATATATTGCTCACACATGCCATGGTTATATGTGGAATTGCACCCCAAAATATATTCCGCTACTTCTCCCGAGTATGGGGATACCACATGTGTGGGACTTTTTGGGAGTCTAGTCGCGCACGGCACCCCGAAAACCAATCACCACCTTCAGGATTTCTAAGGGTGCAAATTTTTGATTTAACTCCTCACTACCTATCACAGTTTCGAAGACCATAAAATGCCAAAATAGCACAAAACCCCCCAAAATGACCCCATTTTGGAAAGTAGACACCCCAAGCTAATTACTGAGATGCATGTTGAGTCCATGGAATATTTTATATTTTGCCAAAAGTTGCGGGAAGATTACAAACTTTTTTTTTTTTTGCACAAAGTTGTCACTAAATGATATATTGCTCACACATGCTATGGGCAGAAGTCAAATTACACCCCAAAATAAATTCTGCTGCTTCTCCCGAGTACGGGGATACCACATGTGGGGGACTTTTTGGGAGCCTAGCCACGTACGGGACCCCGAAATCCAAGCACTGCCTTCCGGATTTAAATATAAAATGCTACCAAAAAACCTGTTAGCGATGGCAGGGATCAGGCCTGACTCTGCGATCGCTGCAGTTATGTGTTTAGTAAGTGACAGTGATCGATCGATACTGCACTTGGGTGGGCTGGGCAGAGGGGCAAAACGCAGGTGCTAGCAGGTATCTGGGCGGATCCCGCTAACAATGCGTTTTTTTGGAACCCTAAACTGCTGGGGACGCTAGTATAGATCTGATCAGATCAGATATTGATCTGTTCAGATTCTATAGCACTACGGGAGGTGTATGCTTTGCGTGTGGGTGTTAGCGGTACTGGCACTAACCTAGCGCTGCCTGGGGCGACGCAGACCCTGACCCTAAAACCTAATTGATATCACCCGCCGGGTGATCAGGGGGTTAAACCTTTATTGGGTAATAAATGGTGGGTGCCCTGATGCTATAAAAAACAAACTAACCAGAGTCACCCGTAACACTTATACGGTGATCAGTGGTGAAAGGGTTAACTAGGGGCAATCAGGGGGTTCACATTTTTATTAGGTAGTATATGGGGGTCCCTGGCGCTATATAAAAACCTGACGGGGAACCTAAATAACTAACTGGCTAACCAGCGTCACCAGTGACACTTATACTGTGATCGCTGGTGAAAGGGGGTGAAAGGGTTAACTAGCAGCAATCAGGGGGTTAAAACCATTATTGGGTAGTATATCGGGGTACCTAGCGCTATAAAAACCTGGCGGTGAACCTAAAAAAATAACTAGCTACCTAGCGACACTAGCGACACTGATGCAGCGATCAGAAAAATGATCGCTTAGTGACACTGGCAAAAGGGGGTGAAAGGGTTAACTAGCGGCAATCAGGGGGTTAAAACCATTATTGGGTAGTATATCGGGGTACCTAGCGCTATAAAAACCTGGCGGTGAACCTAAAAAAATAACTAGCTACCTAGCGACACATGCAGCGATCAGAAAAGTACCAGTTACTTACCGGTAACTGTCTTTCTGGGAAATCTTCCAGGACGGCACATCTGAGAGATGAGAGGCTCCTCCCTACAGGAAACACAATCAATCGACAGCTGTTTTAAGTCCCCACCCTTCCCCTTGATCCTCAGTTTGTAGAGAAGTAACTCCTGAACCAGGTTCACAAGGGAAATCATTCCTCATAGGTACTCACCTTCTAGTGTTCTAGAATTTTCCCTCCTCCAACGGGCGGGAAGTAGGCCTGCCGTCCTGGAAGATTTCCCAGAAAGACAGTTACCGGTAAGTAACTGGTACTTTTCTCAAGTCATCTTCCAGGACGGCACATCTGAGAGGATAAACAAGTACCTCAGGCCTACCTTAGGGTGGGGCCACTGCAAAACCCTCTTGGCGAACCTTGGCTCTGCAGTGAGCTTTACCTCCACTCCATACGCTCATATGCTTGATGAAGGCATGTTAGCTGGATCATGCGGCTGATCTGCAGGTCTGCTCCACAGATGTTCCTGCCTTTTTCGCTTCAGATGCAGTATCTAGGTGAAATGGGCTCTTAAAAATGGAATCAGAAAACATGTTAAACTTGTAGGTTAGCAATGTTGCCTATCTCACACATCTAACAACCATGGCCTATTATGCCTGTAGGTGCTACTTAGAACCACTAAAAAGATAAATAAGAGACCTGTGTAAGACAAGGACACTACATTAATCAATAAGAGGGCCTGTCTTAACACTATCCTGTTGAGGGAAATAAAACTGCTTCCCTTTTATCTTTATGTCAGCAAAAGACTAAAGGGAAGCCTACTTAAGGGAAATAGATTAACAGAAGCTTGAACCCTGGGTTTAAGGCACGCCCAATCTATGTCCTTACTTACGCCTGAGAGCCTTCTTCAGGAGATTAAAGTCCCTAGCAGGAGTAGACTACCCATATTGCTATGTCTAGTTTTGCTAAAAGGGCAAAATGAAGGCCATGCACCGAGCCGAAACCTATTCGATCAGGTATACATCTTTATACTTCATCCTCAGGCCCTAATACTCCTCTGAACAGAACTCTCCAAGTTCTTACTAAACAGGGCGATTCATTATCCCCTTCCTCCAGTGTCCCATAACCCTACAGGGCTTCAACCCTAGGAAATGGTTCTGGCATCCCTGAATGCAAGTGGTCAAGGTTTTCTGACATGTGGCATCTGCAGCCCGAACTCCATGGAAAAGAAGGCTGAAATACAAAAAGGTGATACATGCATTATTAATATCACAAATAAAATGATCATAGATTGTGGGCACGGCACAATAGATTTAGACAGAAAGGACACAAGCATAGACAACAATGTTGTGTGCCTGAGTGTGACTAGCTAAACCAATATATCAAATATGGGAAGAGACCCAAATCTGAACCTCAACGTAGACAAACAGTCCTCATAGTCTGGTTTTCTGATGTGCTGCCAAGACGTAAAAACATTAAGACTCAAGCAAACCCTAAATGCTGCGTATTTCTTTAGTGCAGCTAGCTAGGTCATAACTGATATATAAATACGGAAAGGACAGGAACCCCCTTTACTGTTGTGCTTTACCTATGTACAGCAAAACAAGGCTATAAAGACAGAAAGACCCAAACTTCTATGTTGTGTATTTCTGACAAACCACCACAGTTATAAGATTAATATGAACACCAACTCGCGTGTTGTGCATTTCTGCTATGCCACAGGGAAAAATATGGAACACAAGACAATCCTTTCTGTCATGCACTTCTGTAGTGTAGTTCAGATAGAACCAACACTGAGAAAGGACACGAGCAACCTGCAGCATTGTGTTTTTCTGAAACAGAAAGCACCAACAAGCTTCAATCTTGAGTATTTCTGCTGTGCAACAAAATAAAAGCAGACACTGAGGAAAAAGACAGACAGCCTTTACAGCTGCAATCTTTCTGGTCCGCTGCAAAATAAAACAATAACGCCATGATGAGTATTCCTGCTGTGTAGCAAAACCTCAATCAGAAGGGACAGATAAGTTTAGGGTTCCCACACCCGTGCGACCCAACCTGCGACTTGGGACTGCAAGACGCATGAGAAGTCATATACTATGGCTTCCAATGGGTACCATTTGTGTCTGTGCGACACCAGCAGTCCCTGATTCCTGGATCCACAGACCTCAAGATTACACAGGTCGCAGGGAAAAAAAAAACAAATAGCAATTTTCAGGTCGAACAAGTAAGGGGTCCCCAATGCTGTGACTCCCTGGAGGATTGCAGCCAACAAACCCCTGCTGTGTATCCCTAAGATGCAGAAAGGTAGATCCATGAGAAACACTGCTTAGCCTGATATACAAACGATAAGGCAGTAAATATAGGACATACAGGACACAAACATTCAATCTTTGTGTATGTCTGATGTGTAGTAATATACCAATACTGAGCAGAGAGGCCACCATCCTCAATGTGTCTCTCAGCTGAGCAGCAAAAACAAAATCAGAAAAAGACAAGCAACCTTCACTGCTGTGTCCTTTCTGATATGCAGCCAATAAGGCAGTATATGCAAGACATAAAAGGACAGACAACCTTCAATCTTGTATATGTCTGATGTGCAACAATATAACAATTCTGAATAGAGATAGCACATCCATATTGAAGCGATTTGGCCTTGCGACTCAACATGTCAAATCGCATGGCTAAAATCAGCACAACACCACTTTGTGGTGCTACATGGATTACCAAAGGCAGTATATGTACTACACCTGGCAGGGGTTCAATTTGTATTTCTGCTATGTAGCCCAACAAATTCGAACCATCAATTTTCACTGCTGCCTTTCTGATAAGGCAGTAATACAGGACACGAAAACCTCACAGACCTTAATGCTGTATAAATCTGATGTGCAACAATAAAACACTATGAATAGAGATAGCACACCAATATTGAAATGATTTGTCATGCGACTCAACATGTCAAATCGCATGTTTAAACTCGGCAGCCATTGCTGTTAATAGCACTGTCTGAATCAGCACAGCGCCACGCAAATCAGGACCATCAGACTTCACTGCTGCCTTTCTGATAAGTAACCAACAAGGCAGTAAAACAGGACACAAAGCCCCACAGACAGACCTCAATCTTGTGTATGTCTGATGTGCAGCAATATAACCATTATGAGCAGAGATGTCACCTGACTCAATGATGTGCATTTCCGCTGTGCAACACAAAACCAGAAAGTACAGACCCCCTTCACTGTTGTATTTTTCTGATCTGTAGCCAAACAAAGCAGTACCTTTAGTATATAAAAGGACAGCAAACAAGCTTCAGTGCAGTGCATTTCTGATGTACAGCAATATAGCCCTTATAAGCAGAGATGTCACAAATCTCAATGTGTATTTCTGCTGTGCCACAAAAACATCCCAGCAAGCACAAACCTTCACTACTGAGGTCTACTGGTGTGCAGCCAATGAGGAGTCATGGTCTATCCCTTTATGAAATAACCAACAGACAATTTATTTCATAGGCATAGCCTGGGCTGTAGATACTAAACCTTCACCACCAGAGAAGAAACAGATCCTAAAATTGTTGGACCCTCTACTATTAGTAGTAGTTGTTGTCCTACCTTACCTCCATAGACTGAGCAAACGCTAGCCAGCACATATCCAGGTGGTGCTGATTAGCAACTAAAGTCTCAATGAGCCCAGCCCTAGAGACCAATTTAAGACAGCCTCTAGAAGAGGTGGTTACCAGTTTAGCCTGGGAGGTAAATAGCTATTTGCAGGCTTCAAACAATCAATTATGTAGCTCTTGCATAGGTTTGCACAGAAAATCCTCAATTAAAAGGATGTAGGGAGCGATCTTTGGTGAATCGCCTTTAGATCTGCCACTGAGTGGATTGTAGCCCAAACCAAAAAAAAAAGTTTCTTCTTACCTCCTACACTATAATATAAACACAGTGTAAAGGTGGAGTGGGAGGTTGGAGCTTATGAAAGTTAACTATAGCAGTCAACCCCCAAAAGGAGGATCTGTGACAAGGGAACCCCTACTGTGCCACACAGTAGCTTGGTCTCTGCCCATCCTTGAATGTTAGGTCAGCTTTTAAACATTGTGAAGCAACTTCAGATTCCTAGCAGCTGGGCTAATAGGGCCGGTAACCTAGTGCACCTGCTGACCAGGGGAGCTTCTGAATCCACCAACCACTGCCCAATTAATAACCTGTTCAGTGGTATACCTGGCCTGTAAGTAACTTTGTATCTACCAGGTCCCCTCTGTACGCTATATTCATCCCTACTAAATGTACCACAACTGGGCATGTAGGGAGAGGCTGGCAACC
Source organism: Lithobates pipiens (assembly GCF_037356315.1). NCBI lineage: Eukaryota > Metazoa > Chordata > Amphibia > Anura > Ranidae > Lithobates > Lithobates pipiens. Next base: position 326,903,902 of record NW_027507718.1, on the reverse strand, counting down.
TACTGCTGCGATAACCACAGTGTCTCTGCTGTAAGAGGGAGCTGTGGCTGGTGGTTTTAGCAGTGGCGTCTGCGCTATTTGTATCCCGACCCCAAGTTCTGCACTGCACCAGTCAGTATATACACGGGGAAGGGGGAGCAATGGCCTACCTACCTCTTTCTCATCTGAAGTGGTTTAGGCACACTCGTTCCTCTGCACCACCTGTCCACCATACAGCTTCTCTGATGTAAGAGGGGCTGCAGCTGGTGTTTTTAGCAGAAGCTTAAGGGCTATTTGAATCCAGACCCCAGGTGAGATCTCAAATGCCCAGGAACCCTCTGGCTGGAATTGGGGATTTTGCAGCTAAATTCCCACGGCAAAAGGAAAGTAAAGTACTCACCGTTGTCGTCTTCCTCTTTTTGCCACAGCCAGCGGGCTTGCTTTTCCATCCTTATGGTCCACACGCAAGGAGGATAGCCGCCAAAGTGCTCCCCCCCCCCCAACTGCTGTCCCCATAGGGAGGTGCCAGGTTAGGCTGTGTCCTGCACTGTACCAGTCAGTCTATATACATGGGGGGGGGGGGGGGGCAATGCCTTCCATTCCTCATTCCCATTTTCATATCTGAGGTGGTTAAGGCAGACATCCACCGTAGTAAACTGGTGCCTCCTCGCTCTAGAGAAAGGAGGATGTGGGCGCCTGCTCCTACTGACTCTCAGCCTTCCCTCCTGGGTAAGAACGCCGCTGCCATTTTCCCGAAGTTTGAAAATGACGCGGGTGCTTGTTGCCACGCCCTCTCCGGCAGCCCACGCGAGCTACCGGGGACCCAGGAGTCAGGGACAAGATCCCCCTGGAAAGAACCGATGGCCAGCACCCCCGTCTGAACAGCCACCTGTACAGGTAAGGAGGGGGAGACAGGATAATGGCCCCTGAAGTTCTGGGTACACCACTGTACCCAGGGTCCTTCAGCTCTCAGGGGGGCTCTTCCAATTTCTGCTGCCCGCCCTGAGGAAAAGATAGGGGAACCCCCCAGGAAGGACAAGAATATCCTACCAGACCCAGAGGCTTCCCAGGCTTGTGGTCCGGCTCCCAGGGGGAGACCACCAGCCCCAGGCTTCGGGTCATTTGGAAAAAAACAAACAGTTTCGCTGTGTAGGGAGAAACACAATCAAAAACTGAGGATCAAGGGGAAGGGTGGGGACTTAAAACAGCTGTCGATTGATTGTGTTTCCTGTAGGGAGGAGCCTCTCATCTCTCAGATGTGCCGTCCTGGAAGATGACTTGAGAAAAATGATCGCTTAGTGACAATGGCAAAAGGGGGTGAAAGGGTTAACTAGCGGCAATCAGGGGGTTAAAACCATTATTGGGTAGTATATCGGGGTACCTAGCGCTATAAAAACCTGGCGGTGAACCTAAAAAAATAACTAGCTACCTAGCGACACTAGCGACACTGATGCAGCGATCAGAAAAATGATCGCTTAGTGACACTGACAAAAGGGGGTGAAAGGGTTAACTCTAGGGGGTTAAATCTTTATTGGGGGGTGGTGGGGGCTACCCTGGACCTAACACTAACTGTCCTGACAGTTTTTACTGTCACAACTGACACTGAATGCATTGATCAGTAAAGAAATGATCAATGCAATCAGTGACACTGTGACTGGGGGGGGGAGGGGGGGCGGGGGGGATCGGGGGGGGGGGGGGGGTTTGTGTGCCTGTGTGTACCTACATGTCAGTGTAGTGTTGGTGCACACTTACTATTAGTCTTCTCCTCGTAGTCCGGTCAAAAAGACCGCCCCGAGGAGAATGACATCACTTCCTCCTTCCTGTGTAAACAATACACAGTGGGAGGAAGCTTCTCATTGGCCAGGAGCGATCCAGAGGGGGTGGCCGAAAACGAACGGCCATCCCCTCATCACGGAGCGCTCCTGGACCGAATCGGACCGTCGTATCCAGCGGGAGGGGGTCCGATTGGACCCCCCACCCGCTGGAAGGCAATCACGTACATCTACGTGATTGTGCCTGCCTGTGCCATTGTGCTGACGTACAATGGCAATACGGCGGTCCTGAAGTGGTTAAAATCACTGCTCCTGAAAAAACGTCCGTTTTTAAAACTTTTTTTTGCATTGATCCATGTCCCCTGGGGCAGGACCCTGGTCCCCAAACACTTTTTAGGACAGTAACCTGCATATTACCCTTTAAAATTAGCACTTTAGATTTCTTCCATAGACTTGTATAGGGTGTTCCGGCTTTTCGAATTTGCTGCGAACAGCCCAAATTGTTCACGGTTCGCTGAACAGGCAATGTTCGAGTTGAACATGAGTTCGACTCGAACTCGAAGCTCATCCCTAGTCAGAATAATGAAACCACTTTCCATCCATCACATTGCTATATGGCGGGCGGGAAGCGGATAACTACCCTAAGCCTGTCGTTATACTGCCCTAGCCCACCCCTTGGAATTTAGCATAATGGTATGTCATATAATTTTGCATATAGACAAGGTGCTGCTGTTGCATGTAAATCTGACTTCCTGATAAATTTAGTTTTAATTATCATCATTATATAAAAATAATGGATGTGGCGCCTTTGGTGGGCGTGAATTTTATTTTATTTTTTGGGGGGGGGGGGGTCAGCTTTTAATTCTTGGACCCAGGCAGCACAATGTCTTCGGCCAGCCTTGGTGGAGGGGGGGGAGAAGATTTGTTTGCTGCCCCCCAAAACATTTATGTTTTTTGGGGGTCCTTGTATGGCCCCTTTCACACTGCCGTGACTTATAAGTCACGCAATTTTGCAGCTGTGATTTCAGGGAATACCTGTGTACCTTGAGGTATATGGACCGCAACTTGCATGAAAGTCAGACCAAAGTAGTACAGGGACTACTTGGAAGTTGCACATATATGAATGGTTATCATTGGAAATCATGGGAAACAACTTGTCGTGCGAGTTTGCAGTACCAAGCCTTAAAAAGGTGACACAACTGAAAAACAAAAGTCAAAGAAATGCAGACCCAGAGAACTCAATCTGCTTCCAAAAAATTTCTTGATGACACGTCCTTGCAAGTCATGTAAGAAACAAACGGTTGATCAGTTGAAGTTTAGCAGCTCAGGCTTGGCAGATTCTTCCCAGAAGGTCAATAATGAAACAATTAGGATTTTTATTAGGCGTATCAGAAGTAGACATCTCAGGTAGTAATGAGGCCAGCAGCTCCCACATCAAACCTGTTGCTGAATGAGCAGTGTCATTGTGATATGGATGGAGAGCTCAGCACAGAGGAAAGCTCCGGTACACCATCTGCCGATCCTTGGGTCACACCCATAGAGCAGGGGTCTCCAAACTGTGGCCCAGGGGCCAGATGTGACCCTTTGCTTACCTTTATCTGGCCCTTGGGCCACTATTCATCCCACTTATATGAGACACTGCCCACTGACACCAAAAATGGGGTATAATTCCTGCCACTGACATCAACAATGGGGCACCATTTCTCTCACTGACACCAATAGGGCACTATTCCTCCCCCATAATACCAAAGATGGGACACTGTTTACTACCACTAATGCCGGAAAACAAATGTTCTATCCCTGCTGGAAACAGTCCAGCCCCCCTAAAGTCTAAAGGACAGGAAACTGGCCCTTTGTTTAGAAAGTTTGGAGACCCCTGCCATAGACCACTAGTGGTGTGGTGACCCGGGGAATGATCACTAGTGGTGTGGTGACCCGGGGAAAGTCTCTATTGGTGTGGTGACCCGGGGATGATCATTCCTAATGATCCCCGGATCTATCACACCAATAGTGACCATCCCCGGATCTATCACACCAATAGTGACCATCCCCGGATCTATCACACCAATAGTGACCATCCCCGGATCTATCACACCAATAGTGACCATCCCCGGGTCACCACACCAATAGTGACCATCCCCGGATCCATCACACCAATAGTGACCAATCCCCGGGGTCTGTCACACCACTAGAGACCAATCCCCGGGGTCTGTCACACCACTAGAGACCAATCCCCGGGGTCTGTCACACCACTAGAGACCAATCCCCGGGGTCTGTCACACCACTAGAGACCAATCCCCGGGGTCTGTCACACCACTAGAGACCAATCCCCGGGGTCTGTCACACCACTAGAGACCAATCCCCGGATCTATCACACCACTAGAGACCATCCCCGGATCTATCACACCAATAGTGACCATCCCCGGATCTATCACACCAATAGTGACCATCCCCGGATCTATCACACCAATAGTGACCATCCCCGGATCTATCACACCAATAGTGACCATCCCCGGGTCACCACACCAATAGTGACCATCCCCGGATCTATCACACCAATAGTGACCATCCCCGGGTCACCACACCAATAGTGACCATCCCCGGGTCACCACACCAATAGTGACCATCCCCGGGTCACCACACCAATAGAGACCATCCCCGGGTCACCACACCAATAGAGACCATCCCCGGGTCACCACACCAATAGAGACCATCCCCGGGTCACCACACCAATAGAGACCATCCCCGGGTCACCACACCAATAGAGACCATCCCCGGGTCACCACACCAATAGAGACCATCCCCGGGTCACCACACCAATAGAGACCATCCCCGGGTCACCACACCAATAGAGACCATCCCCGGGTCACCACACCAATAGAGACCATCCCCGGGTCACCACACCAATAGAGACCATCCTTAGGTAACATCACTGACTGCTGCCGCATCTAAAGTTTGGAATTTATCAGGTCGTTTGATCATTCCGCCACCTAGTTTCCCAGGCATTCATTGCTGGGAGGGGGAGGAAGCTTGCAGCAGGCTGATCGAGAAGCAACAGGGGGGGATCGATGTCGGAGAGGTGTGCTCGGTGTGCGCTGACACAGGAGCGATCCATGGAGAATGGTGTGCATTAGGCACGGCGGCGTCACTGCTGCTCTCTGCTACCTACCCCTTCCCTCTATAGGTGTGTGCTCCCCTCTTCTGCAGCTAGCCGCCGATCTCTGACAGTCACAGGAGGAGCTGACAGCACTCAGCATGGAGGGGCCGGAGGATCGGACTTCACAGGACCTCATCTCCCCGGCTGAAAGGGACAACGCCGGGCTGTCACCCTGTACAAGTAAGTGCGAGCTCTTCTGTTACCGGGAGAGACCCCCCTCTCCACCCCCACCTTCCACATTGCAGTGATCGCTGCTTGCCGGTGACAGGTGCACTGGGGGGGAGAGAAAGCCCAGCACTGCACGCAGCAATCTACCGCAATACACCCGACAATAGCTTCTCCCTGCTCATCACTCTCATCATCATCACCTGCACTCTACTCCTGGTGCCCTTTCTAGCTGCTTTATCATCAAGGTTAATAGTACAAAGCATACGATCCTGGTGTGTTAGCTTTATGAGTGTCTTCATTCCTGCTGGCTAAAGTATAGGTGGGCAGAATGTTTCTAGGACATGCCTAGGGGTCCATTTCCAAATGTTTTTTTTTTTTTTTTCATGTAAGGTTCACCCAACTTTCACAGGTGGGGTTTAATAGGAAAATGAATGTTTCCTAGGTGAACAGAGGTATAAATGGATCCCTATGCTTTGGGCTCCTATAGCTTTCCCAACCATAAGGATCCTTATTTTTAAACAAGTACGTTCGTTCCATCCCCAGTACACGTAAAACTGCCCTATGGCTGGAAATAAAGAACAATATCTGTGTCGTATTGAACTTGTATGCAGTGAATCCTAGGTGAAAGTTATGTGAACCCTGACTAAACAGAGGTATGAATAGACCCCTATGCCATGGGCTTGTTTAAAAGCTTTCTCAACCATAAGGAGGATCCTTATTTTAATTTTTTTATTTTTTAACAAGTGAGTCATTTTTGTCCCCAATAAATGTAAAAACTATATGGCTGAACATAAAGATCATTATCTATTATCCTAGGTGAAGGTTTTACGAACCTTGATGGAACAGAGGTATATGCTATAGGCTCATCTAAAAAGCTATCCCAAGGATAAGGATCCCCCCCCCCCCCCCTTTTTTTTTTTTTTAATAAGTTATTGTTATTGTGATGTAAAACTGTCATATGGCTGAAAAATAAAGATCATTATCTATGTGGCATTAGACTTCTATTAAGCAAATCCTTAGTCATGTGGACCTTGACTGAACAGAGGTATACATTGACTCCTATGTTATAGGCTCATCTAAAAGCAGTCCCTATATATATATATATATATATATATATATATATATATATATATATATATATATATATATATATATTATTATTATTTAATGAATTATTTCATCCCTAATAAATGTAAAACTGTCCTATGGCTGAAAATAAAGATCATTATCTATGTGGCATTGAACTTCTATAAAGTGAATCCTAGGTGTAAGTTATGTGAGCCTTGAAGTTATGTGAACTAGAGGTATTAATTGACTCCTTTTGATATATAGTCTCATTTAAAAGCTAAGGATCCTTCATTTTTAAAATGTGAGTTACTCTTATCTCAAATAAACAAACATTAGTCCTTCGGCTGACAATAATAATAATTGTGCTATTGAGTTTATATGAGGATATCAATAAATGCTAGGTGAAAGTTGTGTGAATCTTAGATGAAAAGATGGAAAAATGGTCCTCTGCTATAGGCTCATGTAAAGGTATCCCAAGGATAAGGATGTTTATTTTTTTAAAGTGACAGTGTTTTTCATCTCCAGCAAAACAAAACACTTATGTGGCTAAATATAAAGATAATTATTCCTGTGTCATTAGGCCTATATGTAACACAAAATTAATTCTAGGTGAAAGATGTGTGAATATTGGCTTGAAAAGATGTATAAATGACCCCCTTTGCAAAAGTGGTAATATTTTTTTTTTATTATTTCCAATAAATGTAAAACATTAGTCATATGGCTGGAAATGAAGATCATCATGCTTGTGGCATTGATCTTATATGAGAAAAAAAAGTGAAAGTGAAAACGTGTGTGTGTATATATAGACTCTTATGCTATGGGCTGATTGGAAAGTTCCCGCAAGGATAATACCCCATATTTAAATAAAAAAAAAAAAAAGTGACAGTTATTTTCATTTCCAATGAATGTAAAATAGCCATTTGGTTGAAAATACAATTCATCACCATTGTGGCATTGAGCCTATATCTGGGACCAAATGACTGAATGCATAGCGTTTTCATGTTATCCTATAGTTGACAGTTCAGTGTCACCCTAGTATCTGATTTTAATGCTACAAAGTTTCTGTACCTACACAGACTTTTAGTATTATTCTATCACAAACGTTTTCTACATCCGCAAGAGCTGGGGAATTTTAACACTGCAGTAGCCAAAGCATGAAGATCCTACATCCAGACAGTATATTTTATAATGCTAGTTTTTGTTTTTTGTTTTTTTGTATATATTATTATACAGGATATAGCACATTAATCTAGAAAATAGATTCCAATGCATTGTAAGCAGCTTTATGATGACTATTTTTTTTTAGAACCGTGTTTTTTACTTGGGGATCAACCCATCCAGGAATAAGAACTTTTCACAGCTCATGCATTTTTTTTTGTTTGTTTGTTTTCTTTTAATCTTAATTATGTCTGTTTGTAGTTGACAATAATTACCCCATTAATGCTGTACATCACCTGGATTCTGTTCTGTCCTTATGTACATCACATAGAATGGTGAACTTGTAAAAACGAGTCCTATGTATTGCCTATTTTGTATGGCTGTTGATAGAATGAGTGGAATCATGCGATTCCTGGGGACCTATTTAACAAGTAGGATTTTCCAGGACGCAGCCTTGTAATATGCAAGATAGTGTAGGAAGTAATCCAATAAACCTTTACAGTAGGTTACCACGTTCCAGATGCTCAGCATAATGCAGTTTCTGTGCCGTAGAGCTTAGGATATGTTCTGAACACCTCATTTGTCACAGCTCTGAGCACAGTTGATTTCTGTGACCTTTTCTAACCTGATTAGTAATGTAACCCTGAACACAGACATGGGGATTCAAAGTGAAGACATTACTGCTTTGCAGGATGACTTTTTTTTTTTTTTCCTAGCTGGTGCTGACAACACTATAAGCAGTCCTTAAATGACCAGCCTTGGTGGATGTGTGCTACCTGTGGTTTTTATATCAACTTACGTCTGACGAAATAAAGATAATTAATTCATTTTTTTTCCTATCCACTTTATCTTTTCACATTTTTGTTTTAACATTGGTCTCCGTCCCATCTTATCCGCCTCCAACGTACTTTGGCAACAAGATACAGGCACCAAGCCACTGGGTCTAGCGCTATTGTACCACACGCAACTTGTCTGGAGCTTTTGTGGGATTACCATCTGGAATGAGATTTTTGTGCTTTGGGGTATTTTGCTGCTCTGTTCAGTAAGTCACCTCTCCCTAATGTGTATGCAAGGTGCTGATTTAATTTGCCGCCTCCAGGTATAGTCAGCTGGTGAATACGTTGGATCTAAACCTAATATTGTTCCTATGTTGTTCATCATGAAAACTCTATACAACAACAAAAAAAAAAGGTCTGCAGTGTGATTTTTTTCTTAGAAGGGAAAAAAAAAATATCATGAATTTGTAGCCCAATATATTTTCAGTCGTCATGGTAAGTTGCAGGGTTAAATCACTTTAAGGTTGGATTCACACCTATGCATTTTCTGTGCATTTTGCAGATTTTCACTGCAGAAAATGTTCCATAGGAAACCATGTTAAATGGACTGTAGTGCAAATCTGCAAAAAGCACAAAAAATGCATAGGTGTGAATCCAACCTTAAGCAGTGCTTCCCAAAGTGTGGAGCTAGCAGCATATATTCTCAATGCAAGTAGTAAAAACCAGCAGCCCAAGGCTTGGGAAGGCATTCCAGAATACTAGGCATCTTGTAAGAATATATGGGGCAATTTTGTCACGGCTACCTGTGTCCTTATTGGTTGGTTAATATGTTTTTATGTTGGGTTTCAGCACCAAGAATCCAGTCAAAAAATAAAGCAAACCCCATGCTGCTCCTGATCTCATAGCTTTCCTTTCACAAAAGCCCCAAAACTTACCATTACAGTCACATTAACCGTTAACATGTTACCACTTACCACCCCTGGTAGTTTGCACCAAACTTAACCATGACATTTAACACAATAAATTAATCCTTCCTTTTTTTTTTTTTTTTTTTTTTATGTTTCACATGTATTTTATATGGTCACATTTGTTACTATAATAAAAAAATTTTTTTTTTAATTACACGCTGAAATGAAATGATGTGAATAATGCCCGCAATTTTCCCTATAGCTTTAGGCTTTTTGAGGCTGATATAAAAATAATTAATTCAGTTATGTAGTCCTGAAAAATATCATGAGCAGCACAGTGGCTCTGTAGGTAGCACTTCCGTCTGGCAGCACTAGAGTCATCGGTTTGAATCCCAACCGCGGCACTACCTGCATGGAATTTGCATGTTCTCCCTGTGCCTGCCTTTGTTTCCCCTGGTTACTCTGGTTTTCTTTCATACTCCAAGGACATGGTGGTAGGTGAATTGGCTCTTGTCTAAATCAACCCTAGAATATGTACACTATATTTCCAAAAGTATTGGGACACCCCTCCAAATCATTTGGTTCAGATGTTTCAATCAGCTCCATGGCCACAGGTGTATAAAATCAAACACCTAGGCATGTAGACTGCTTCTACAAACATTTGTGAAAGAATGGGTCGTTATCAAGAACTCAGTGAATTCAAGCGTGGTACTGTGATAGGTTGCCACCTCTGCAATAAGCCTATCTGTGACATTTCCTTGCTACTAAATATTCCACAGTCAACTGTTGTGGTGTAGTGGTATCATAACAATGTGGAAGCAACTGGGAACAACAGAAACTTAGCGACAAAGTTGTGGGCCGCGTAAAATGATAGAGCAGGGTCAGCACATGCTGAAGCTCACAGTGCGCAAAAGTTGCCAACTGTCTGCAGGGTCAATAGCTCCGTGGCCGAGCAGCTGCATCCAAGCCCTATATCTCCAAGTGCAATGCAAAGCTTCAGATGCAAGTGGTGTAAAGCTCACTACCACTGGACTCTAGAGCACTGGAGACATGTTTTCTGGAGAGACCAATCGCACTTCTCTGTCTGGCAATCCAATGGACGTGTCTGGGTTTGGCGGTTGCCAGGAGAATGATTCTTGCTTAACTGCATTGTGCCATGTGTAAACTTTGGTGGAGGGGGGATTATAGGGTCGGGCCTGGCCCCTTAGTTTCGGTGAGGGGAACTCTTAAGACATCAGCATACCAAGACATTTTGGACAATTTCATGCTCCCAACATTGTGGGAACTGTTTGGGGATGGCCCTTTCCTGTTCCAACATGACTGCGCACCAGTGCACAAAGCAATGTCCTTAACAACATGGATGAGCAAGTTTGGGGTGGAGGAACATGACTGGCTTGCACAGAGTTCTGACCTCAACATGATAGAACTCCTTGGAATGAACTAGAGTGGAGACTGTGAGCCAGGCCTTCTCGTCCAAAGTCAGTACCTGACCTCACAAATGTGCTCCTGGAAGAATGGTCAAACCTTCCCATAGACACACTCCTAAACCTTGTGGACAGCCTTCCCAGAAGAGTTAAAGCTGTTATAGCTGCAAAGGGTGGGTACAACTCAATATTTAACCCTACACACTAAGACTGGGATGCCATTAAAGATCATGTGCGTGTAAAGGCAAGTGTCCCAATACTTTTGGCAATATTGTGTATATTTAAATGTTAGTTAGGGGCCTTAGATTGTAAGCTCCTTGAGGAAAGGATTGACTGTGCAATATAAATATATGTAAAGCCTTTGTAATTTGACAGCACTGTATAAGTACATGTAATAAATAAAATAAATATTGCTACTAGATCTAAATACCTGAGTTTGTCTTCTCAGAAAACGCATGCACATCAACACTAATGCTAGAAAAGGGAAGTGAGCATTTTCAACCAGTCAAACCTCTGTTGCCTTGCACAATCCACTGTTTAAACATGCTTACAGGGGGTGAGAGCAGAGTGATATCAATAGTGTAAAGCCTCTGTTTCATAGTCCAATCAGAGTAAATACAGGTTGCTGACCATGTAGCACTGCTTACAAAGATACTGCCACTTGACAACTTAGTGTTTCCAGACCACCAAGACTTTTATTTTTATTTTTTCCAAAAAGATTTTTATTGAGAATATAACCTATCCAGAAAATATTACCACCATACAATCATTAAGGTGTCATGGAACATTGGTCGTTTTGTTGAATACATGTGTCAAAGAATCACTGTTATAAAAATCACATCTGGAAACATTTCAATTTATATCAAGCATAGCAGTTTTATATCTAATAGAAGAAAAAGCGGTAAGTTAGCGTATGTAATTATGTTGCTAGATATCAAGGCGTATTGATACATCTTGGGGTATGACTAGTGAGGAGAGGTTCCACTTCGTGTAATGCTGGGGCCTGAGATTGTATGATAAGTCTAACCATCTGGAGTAGGAAGTTGCCGGTCGGATCCTCTATTGCAAGGGCCCGCATAGCAAGAGGTATTGAGCCTGGGTCCTGATGGTTAATACAATTATATAGGGATTAAGGGTAGGGCAGGGAGTATGAAGGTGTGGGGGGGGATGAGGAATGGAAGGTAGAGAGGTAAGTAGGTTAGTGGTTGTCTCCTCGGTTTCCGCCAACTTCAGCGTGATTACACTATGGTTGTGCTTTGGGGTGAAGTGGGTGAAGTATGTAGGGCACTTGGTGACCTGGAGCTGTAGAGGGAAAGTGATGACACATGGTCTCCCATACTCGTCCCTTGGTTTGGGGTGGGAGGCCATGTCATCTGGAATATGAGAAGAGATTAGAGGGAAGGGACTTCATGGAATGTTCAGTAGAAGTTAGTCATAAGTGCGTGCGTCATGTTCATAAATTTAGGCCATCAATGTCTTGTATCTGTCAGTTGTCTGAAAATGGGCCCAGCTTGCCCAAGTCCTTGAAAATTTGACTGGGGAGTCTCGGGAGATGGAAATTTCGTTTTTCCATTTCAGCTATTTTGTTGCTCTGTTTTTAAGTCATTCTGGTATGGTTGGTATGTGAGGAGAGCCCCAGTGTCTTGGAATACACATTTTTGCTGCATTGATTAGGGGTAGGATCAATGGCTTGCGGTAGTATTGTGCTCAAAGATCTGAGTGATGGAGGAGGCATTGGGCTGGGGAGTGATCTAGGGTGTACATGGATATTGATTCTGTGAGTTCTTGAACTTGCGTCCAAAATGGTTGGATTAAAGGGCAGCAGTGTGGCCGGTTCTCCGTCAAATTTCCAGCATTTGTTAGGATGGGAAGGGTTGATTTTGTTTAAAATAGCTGGGGTTTTGTACCAGTGTGTTAGCGTCTTGTAATTATTTTCCTGAATCGAGACATTTAGAGAGCCTTTAAGGACAATCGTAAATACCCGTTCCCATTGATCTTCCAGAAGTTCTAATTGTGTTTCTCTTTCCCATGTTTTTTGTGCTTTCCCTTCCTTAGGGGAGATCTCCACAAATAGCATGGAGTATATATTGGAGATAAAGTGTTGTTGAGGGTTGGATTGGGAGCACAGGTGCTCAAGAGGAGTAAATGATTGTGTGATGGAAGAGTCTCGATTGATCTCTTGTAAGAAGTGGCGAACTTGAAAATAAGTCCAGAAAGGTAAAGGGCAATTTGTAAGAGTGGGCGTTAGTTCTAGGCATTCTAGGAGAGTGCCTTTGTGAAATAATTGATAAGCTAATATGTCTGGGTGTTGCCATTGGTGCGTCAAGAATTGTGCAGACATTCCAGGGAGGAAGGCCAGGCTGAGTCTTCTAGGAGTGAGAGGTCCCGGGGTAGAGGAGATGTATAGTTTTCTCTGAAGCAGCAGAGAGTCGGTTCAATGAGAGGGTGTTTTCTGAATGTGGAGGGGATGTGTTTAGGCGACAGCCATGGAGTAGATCGTCATGGCGAAGGAGATAAGGAGTCCTCCAGTCTCACCCAATCTTTGCACTGATTATGTAGTGACCAATCTGCAATTCTAGTGAGATGGCATGCCCAGTAGTATTTTTTGAGACCTGGAAAACCAATGTCCCCCTTTGTCTTTGGTTGTGTTAAAAGGTTGTGTGCAATTCTCGGATGTTTATGCTTCCATAAAAATCCTGAGCATACCCTCTTGAAGGATAGGGGAAGTCTAATGGGGACAGTCTGCAGGATATATAGACTACGGGAAGGAAATTCATTTTGATAATTGCCACGTGGCCCAACCATGAAAACTGGTTTATTCAATTTTTTGAGGTCCTCAGATATGAATTTGAGTATTGGTAGTTTTTGGAGAAGAGATCCGCTAGGTTTGCTGTGAGGTGAATCCCTAGGTATTGCGTCTTGTCGCCATTGGAAGGTAAAGTTAGTTTCACATTGTGTTACTATCTCTTGCAGGATGGTGACATTAAAGGCATGGGATTTCGTGAGGTTGATTTTAAAATTAGAGAGATGTTGGAAGAGTTTGAAATCTTTTAGTAAGTTTGGGATATAAATATGGGGTTCACTCAGGGAAAGTAAGATGTCATCAGCAAAGGCTGCTAACTTATAGGTGTGGCCTGCTATGGGTATGCCTTTAATATTATTGTTGTTTCTGAGGCAATTTAACAGTGATTCCAGGGTTAATACAAATAAGGTGGGGGAGGGGGGTAGGCTTTTATATTTACAAAGCCATTCTCTCTTACCAGCTTCCCACTGGAGCATTCCAGCCAGTCTAAACTCCACTGAGGGCTGGTGGTGGAGCTTAAATAGGGGGATGACTTCTCAGACCCCCCACGTAATGGCATTCTGGCTTCCTACACTTGAGTACTGTCACATAGGATAAATCACGTGTTACTTCATACCCAGAAGGCCTGCTCTGTTAGCGTGGGCTCCAGTGGTGCTGGGGAAAGGAGTAGTGTGGCTTGGTAACTATAACTGCATACATTGCCCCTTTGTTCTTAATGGTTCTTTTTAAAGTGGGTCTAGACTCAGCAACTTTATCCTTCTTCATAGTGTCCCTTTACATTGGACCTAGACTTGGACAACCTTATTCTTCACACTTGGTAGGACAAATCAGCATAGTTCTTTCAGTAGGCCTTCTGCTCTTTTGCTTGGCCCTAGCACTATGCAGAGGAAACCATATTTGCGGAGGTGCGAGTTATCAGCGATCAGCTCTTCTTGTTTCTAGGCACCAGGCTCCAATGATGCTGTCAGTGTAATTTGGTGATCAGAAGCAGGAATAGGTAGGATAAATGCCTGATGATGTAAAACTCCTGAAATGCTCCTGTGAGGCTAGAAGTTGGCTAATTCCTTGCTTTGCATTGTAACAAAGTGCATTAAATCACAACCACAGTGTAGTGTTGCCAAGTAATAAGCAGACCTTGCATATATAATGAGTAAATGTCTCGTATTCATATATAATTAAAAACAACATAAAACAAGTATTTTCAAACATTTACCGTATATTGATAAAGTATATTTACATTAAGGTAAGTTCTCCTAAAATGTACTGTATAGGTCAAATTTAATTGAAAAGACTATGCATTCCTTTTAACTCTCAATCCTGGTTTACCCACCCCAGACTACAAAAACTTTTTTCTTTTCCTTGTTACATACCTTTTTATTCTATACCAGTCTTCATTCCGTTCATGTGAGATCTTGAGTCCACTTTCTCCCCTCATTCCTCCAGCAGGGAGCATGGAATTTGCTCCCTGTTCCCTGCAGCATTTTCTAGTGAGCCCAGGACCGCTTGATGTTGCACATAGGAGTACCCAGATGACACTGGATATCAATCAACCTGAAAAAGGTCCAGGGGGATAGATTGCATTGCGTTATGTCTGTGAAGTGACTGTGCCAGAGAGTTTGTGTGTATTGCAGCTGCCTTTTTGTATTTAAAATCGTTGTGTACCCAAAAAAAAAAACCTGTGACACAAAAGCTTAATGAGCTAGTATGCACTGCATACTAACTCATTATGAAATACTTACCTTAGGATGAAGCTCCCACAGGTCACCGCTGAGGGAGCTGACATGTTACCTCAGCATTTCTTTCAGTTCGCGGCTCCGGCGCTGTGAGTGGCCGGAGCCAGGATGACCTCACTCCATTCCGGCACAATACACCGGCCCTTCATCACGCATGTGCCACCTTATTATAGGCTTGCCTGTAGTTAAAAATGACCAAGCATGACAATACAGCTGCTTTAACCACTTGCTGTCAAATGATGGCTGGGCGGTGTGGCTCTTGTTCTGGGTGGACGTCATATGACAGCCCTCCAGATTGACTGCTCTCGTGCGCCCGTGGGGGTGCACATCACGGGGATCAGTGGTTCCGTCAGTCTGACACACCGCTACACCAATCTCGGTAAAGAGCATTTGATGGAGACTCTTTACCACGTGATCGGCTGTGTCATATCGCAGTTGATCACAATGTAAACAGGAAGAGCCGTTGATCGGCTTTTCCTCATTCGCTTCTGATCGGCTGCTCTCCTGACGGGGGGGGGGGGACAGTGAATCTCCGATCCCCCTTGGATTTATACCGGGCTTTGGGCACGAGGAGGAGGTTTTTGTTGGCTGATTGAAGACTGCGGTTTGGTGTGTAATGATTTATTTTCTCCATTAGGTATTGCGGAGCTTCTCTATGCGCGCATTTGTGGGTGAGGCAAAGGGTCTTGAACGTGATATGATTTTTTACGGTTAGCCAATGTAAGCTCCTCAGTGAAGGAGAGATGGATTCCCAGGGTTTCTTCCCTGTTATCAGCCTTGCCGCCGTGTTTTGGATCAGTTGTAATTGCGCAAGTTGATATTGTGGTAATGTAAAGCGAGTTTGCGTAGTCCAGTCGTGAATTAATGATCCAACTACCACTGCTTTGTCATTCTTTGGGATAAAAGGGATGAGTCTGCGAAGCATGCGTAGCAGATGGTGAGATCCACAGACTACAGATCCTATTTGCGCATCCGTTGACATTTGTGCGTCTAAAATAACCCCGAGACTCTTCGGTCTTTGGGTCTTTGGTCTTTGGGGAGATAGTCTGCCCAAAGACGGTTGGTGGAGACCAGGAGGTTTTGGTTGCGGGCTTATGATTTGGGTGTAAGATAAGAAGCTCTGTCTTACATATCAGTGCCTATCAGTGCCACCCATAAGTACTCATCAGTACAGCCTTTCAGTGCCTATTCTTCACCTATCAGTGCCCACAAGTGCCACCCATGAGTGGCCATCAGTGCCGCCTATCAATGCCCATCAGTGCTGCATATCAGTGCCGCCTACCAGTGCTCATCAGTGCCACCTCATTGGTGCCGCCTTGTCAGTGAAGGAGAATTTTTTTTTTTTTTTTTTTTTTTATTTGGCAAAAAATAAACGCAGAGTTGATCAAATACCACCAAAAGAAAGCTCTATTTGTGGGAACAAAATGATAAAAATTCTGTTTGAACACAGTGTAGCATGACCGCGCAATTGTCATTCAAAGTGCAACAGCGCTGAAAGCTGAAAATTGACTTGGGCAGGAAGGGGGTGCAAGTGCCCTGTATTGAAGTAGTTAATGGAGCCAGTGAATGGGTATTTAAACATACCTGAAATTGGGGCTTAACTGCAGTAAAGAAAATCAGGTTACTGAACTGGCCATGCAGTGTGGAAAGGGTAAACCAACTTTGTATTCAGAGGTATGTATTTTGTTGCATAGTTACATTGGTCCAGGAGTTCACTGATTGGATGAAGTGGAGAGGTGGGGCAGTGGTGCCAAAATCTTCACCTTGTCCAATCAGAGCACACTTTGCATTAATTTTGAGATCAACCCAAGATGTGTTGTGAATGGTGCCCATGCTGAGTGTGGTCATGTGGTCACTATGTAGCGGGGCAGCCACTCTGCAATAAAATCCACATCTGGGATTCAGCTTTAATGCATGAAAGTGTAGATCCAAAAATGTGGCTTTGTAACAGCCTTTAGCAATCCTCTGTACAGCAGAGGTAGGACTGGGCGAGGAAGAAGCAGAAGGAGCTAACAAGAAGCATGCTGATAGGAAGAGAGAGCAGTAATAAATAAGCTGCTCATCCTGCTAGTTTTCCTTTTGGTTTATATACTGGGAAAAGAGAAGAATTTGTATGAGCTTTTTGAATATGATAGACTGTCCCAGAACAAAAAAGAATTGTACAAAAAATACATTTAGTTTCCAAACATTTAAATCATCATGATGTGGTATAGAGAATATCGATGTAAATGTTACAAACTGGTTAGTCAATATTGCATAGGCTAACTTTTTTTTTTCTTTTTTTTTTTTTGCAGCTGATAAATACAGCATCTGGTAAATTCACATTGTTCAGGCATGAGAAATTTTCTGTAGAGTATATAATGAACAACTCTGATGCATCAATCATTGGGTGGGAAAAAAAAATGCTAATAAATGGTTCTAGTCCCTCTACTTCTTGGCGAGCATACAGTTAAAAAAAGTAAACTGGGCTGTTTACAATCTCAGTAAATAAAGAAAAAAAAATGCCTCATGAGAAAAGATTGGAGCCGGAGGCAGGCTTCTTTCCCCTTGGATATCTGCTCTATCTGAGCACTAGATACATGCCAAAGCACTTTGTACTTGTCCATTTTCTTTGGCTGCTGAGAAAGCAGATTCTGTGTATGTAATGGAAAGCATTGTTGTATAAAAAAAAAAAAAAAAAAAAAAACAATATAGCTAGAAATTGTAAAACATAAACATTTGCATAGAATATCCCTAGCTTTCATTTTATAACCTTACAAGCACAATTGCCATGCCTAAAGCCATGGAAGTACAATTGGGGAGTGTGGCCTGCAAAGTCCCCCTTTGCCCCCCCCCCCCCAAACCACCAAGTAAGAAAAAAGTGTACCGATCCAATTGAATACAATTGTTGTCAGGGGTGTTGCTAGGTCTACAAAAGATCTGGGGCTAGAGCCTATAGCAGTGTAGTAAACAGTCATACGCTTGGATGGGCATACACATGTATATACAGTAATATACGTGTGTGTGTGTGTATATATCCCCCCACTTACATCAGGGACCTCTTCAGAGACTCCCCCCCCCCCCCCCAGCGACGCCACTGATTGTTGTGCTTGTCAGACATTACATTGCCCTGACCCAAGTGTAGCGTTCTGGATGTGGTTTTCAATACTTCAACTTTTCTTCCCCAGGTTCCCAAAATAACACTTGACAGTGTAGGCCGAATGGGACCTGCAGAACAGGCTCTGGATGCTTTGTTGGCACCATGTAAACTTTGTCTATGTAAGTTAGACATGTGCATTCGTTTTCGTCCAAATGCATTTTCGTCCGAATTTCAGCTATTTTCGTTTTCGTTTTGACAAACGATAACGAAAGCACAGAATCTGAAAAACTAAAGATCCGACATAAATAAATGCTTTATTTTTGTTTTCGTTGTTACAACAGTTCGATATAGAATAGGAGATTCGACGTGACTCTGACAATAACAATCTGTGTCTATAGAACCTGTGGTCGAATGTGCCTAACCTTACCTCTATTAGTCCGATTATATAGAGGAAATATTCGACAGAGAAAAAAGATTTGACAGAGAGAAAAGATTCTGCAAGTTACTGTCCTAAAAAGTGTTTGGGGACCCGGGTCCTGCCCCAGGGGACATGTATCAATGCAAAAAAAAGTTTTAAAAACGGCCGTTTTTTCGGGAGCAGTGATTTTAATAATGATTAAAGTGAAACAATAAAAGTGTAATATTCCTTTAAATTTCCTACCTGGGGGTGTCTATAGTATGCCTGTGAAGGGGCGCATGTTTCTGGGGCTTAGAACTGTCCCTGCACAAAGTGTCATTTATGCAGGAAAAAAAATCCTTTAAAATCACTCGCAGCTATTATGAATTGTCGGCTCCGTAATACAGAGAACACTCATTGAAAGTCATTGATAAAAAAATATATATATATTTTTTAAAAGCGTGGGGGTCCCCCAAATTCAATTACCAGGCCCTTCAGGTCTGGTATGGATATTAAGGGGAACCCCGCGTCAAATTAAAAAAAAAATTGACGCGGGGGTCCCCCTAAAAATATCCATACCAGACCCTTTATCTGAGCACGCAACCTGGCAGGCCGCAGGAAAAGAGGGGGGACGAGAGAACGCCCCCCCTCCCTCCTGAACCGTACCAGGCCACATGCCCTCAACATTGGGAGGATGCTTTGGGGGTCTGTGACCCCTCAAAGCACCTTGTCCCCATGTTGATGCGGAGAAGGGCCTCATCCCCACAACCCTGGCCGGTGGTTGTGGGGGTCTGCGGGCGGGGGGCTTATCAGAATCTGGAAGCCCCCTTTAACAAGGCGACCCCCATATCCCTGCCCCCCCCATTTGAAATGGTAAGGGGGTACCCCTACCATTTCACAAAGAAAGTGTAAAAAATAGTTAAATAGTGCTCGCTTCGGCAGCACATATACTAAAAAATAAAAAAAATAAAAAATAAAAAAATAGTTAAATAAGACAAACACACTTTTGAAAAATTCCTTTATTAAAATAAAAAAATTAATAAAAAAAAGATTCCAGCGGTGGTAATCCACTCTTGCTATCCAGCGACGGATGATCATCTCTCCGGGGTCCAGCGATGGCTCATCTGAATCAGCGCAGCGAATCCATCCATCTTGTGTCTCCACAAGATGGATGGGTGACCCCGCACCCCTCTGAGTAACACAGGCAGGTTTCTGTTACATCAGAGGGGGGCGGGGTCACCCATACATCACGGGGAAGCCCGGGTTTCCCCTTGCATCAGAGGGGGGCGGGGTCAGGTGAACGGTGGCCCCGCCCTCCGCATATAACAAACGCCAGGCCGCCGGAATCCCCGCAGTGTCTCCTCCGTGGAGACACAAGATGGATGGATTCGCTGCGCTGATTCAGATGAGCCATCGCTGGACCCCAGAGAGATGATCGTCCATCGCTGGATAGCAAGAGTGGATTACCACCGCTGGAATCTTTTTTTAATTTTTTTTTTAAATTTTAATAAAGGAATTTTTCAAAATTCTTATTTAACTATTTTTTACACTTTCTTTGTGAAATGGTAGGCCCTTACCATTTCAAACAGGGGGCTTCTAGATTCTGATAAGCCCCCCGCCTGCAGACCCCCACAACCACCAGCCAGGGTTGTGGGGATGAGGCCCTTCTCCGCATCAACATGGGGGCAAGGTGCTTTGAGGGGTCACAGACCTGGTATGGTTCAGGAGGGAGGGGGGCCGCTCTCTTGTCCCCCCCCCTCTTTTCCTGCGGCCTGCCAGGTTGCGTGATCGGATAAAGGGTCTGGTATGGATATTTAGGGGGAACCCCACGTCAATTTTTTTTTAAATTTGACGCAGGGTTCCCCTTAATATCCATACCAGACCTAAAGGGCCTGATAATTGAATTTGGGGGACCCCCACGCTTTTTTTTAAATTTTTTATTTTTTATCAATGACTTTCAATGAGTGTTTTCTGTATTACGGAGCTGACAATTCATAATAGCTGCGAGTGATTTTAAAGGACTTTTTTTCCTGCATAAATGACACTTTGTGCAGGGACAGTTCTAAGCACCAGAAACATGCGCCCCTTCACAGGCATACTATAGACACCCCCCCCCCCTACGAAATTTAAAGGAATATTACACTTTTATTGTTTCACTTTAATCATTATTAAAATCACTGCTCCCCGAAAAAACGTCAGTTTTTAAAATGTTTTTTTGCATTGATACATGTCCCCTGGGGCAGGACCCGGGTCCCCAAACACTGTTTAGGACAGTAACTTGCATATTAGCCTTTAAAATTAGTACTTTAGATTTTGAACGTTGGAGCACTATAGACTTTAATAGGGTTCTAAAGTTCACACGAAGTATGTTTTATATACTAGCTCCATTGAATCTTCTTTATACATTCGACAGACACCATAAGCCTTCAAAGACAGATTCGACCGTAATTCATGTGGATTTTCGGACGAATGCAATTTTTGAACGAAAAACAAAATAAATAAAAACGAATTTCAGGAGTAACTAAATAAATAAATTTTTCGGACGAAAACGAAATTCCGAAACGAAATATTTTACTCTGCACATGTCTAATGTAAGTCCTTATTTGCATTTCGATTTAGATGTAAGCTTCAACGAGCAGGGCCCTCCAATTCCTCCTGTATTGAATTGTATTGTAACTGCACTGTCTGCCCTCATGCTGTAAAACGCTGCGCAAACTATTGGCACTATATTAATTCTGTATAATTCTAGTAATAATAATAATGAATCTAACATCTGATCTGATAGTAGAGAAACTCATAGCAGGTCTCTATGACTGATGACTTACTGTTACAAACGTCTCTGCAGTTACAGATAGGAGACTGTGTAGCAAAATTAACACCTCCCGGTTGTAATTGTGCAGTGAGATCAGTGAAAACCCACTCCTCTACCTACATCACTGAAAGCAAAAATAAACCCAAAAGCAAACATTATAATATTACATTGCAGCTTACCATTTCCTAGATGTAGTGACTGCATTTGTTTTTTTCTTTTTTAAGGTTTTTCCCTTTTTATTTTTTACCTTGTGATCTGGCGAGTAAGTCTGTATTGTTTTTCAACAGAGCAAAACTGTCCTGCACATGTAGCAGTTACAGGGTTAAGGTAAAGCATTTACCACTGACAGGAGTGCTTACAGTGATTTCAGCTTTTATTTATTCATGTAAAACCTTTATAATAAAAGATTTTTTTTTTGCCGTAACGACTTGCTAGTTAAAGGTCAGTTTCAATTTGTTAGTGTATCTAAATCTGCTAATACATACGCTCCCCTCTCCCAGACTGATAATGCATCTGTTCAAAGTTGCCCCCTGTGATCCTTTATCCAGAGTGAAGGCACTCTAATACAAGAGGTGTGTTACTAGCCAGATCATAGGGTGAAAACTAATGCAGCCGCCACATCTAATGATTGGTAAGCTGCAATATATTACACGTATGGTTTTGGGTTTACTACTGCTTGAAATTATACCAAAGGAGCTATCTGATCCATATGTTCTACAGCAGCTGTGTCAAACCCCCACTGCCAAACTGCATTGAATGGTGGGTGTGACCAAACTGCAACAGTGCAGTGTTCAGGGGCGTGCAACAGTGCAGGGTTCAGGGGCGTGCAGCGGTACAGGGTTCAGGGGCGCGCAACAGTGCAGGGTTCAGGGGCGCGCAACAGTGCAGGGTTCAGGGGCGCGCAACAGTGCAGGGTTCAGGGGCACGCATCAGTGCAGGGTTCAGGGGCACGCAACAGGGCAGGGTTCAGGGGCGCACAACATTACAGCTCACCTACTCAGCCCAGCCTTTTCCTGGCAGTGTAGGCGGCATCGCCTCTCTCTCTCTCACTTGCCAGGGAGATCATTGGCCAGCATCTGTGCATCCATGCACAGATGGGGATCACAGTGCAGCTTACCACATGATGCCCCTATCCCACACTGCACCGCATCTGTCCCCTCCTTTAGTGTAGGGCAGTCCTTCTGTGTTTACATGTGACAGTGATGAGTGGGGAGCAGAGGGCAAGAGCAAGAGTTAGCAAGAACGAAGTACCACCACTTTCCAGCTAAAAGAAAGTCCTGTGTGCGAGGGCCACCTGAGAAGGTCTGCTGGGCCGTATTTTGGCCAGCAGGCCTTGCTTTTTACATGTGTTCTACAATATCACATTTCTAAATTTGTAATTTCTCCTGCTGAGAACTCACTCTAATGTGTTTCAAATTTACAAACAACTTTGTAGTGTAAGTTTACCTGAGTGGATATGAATTCAATTGATTGATTAAACAGGTTGTTGATTTTTTTCCCTTTCTTTAGAGATGGACATGTAGGAAGTGATGTTTACCATACCACATACACAATCTACAATCTGTTCAATTAATTTTCAAGATGTTACTTGGTATCATCAGGGGCAGGCTGCAATCGTACTTTACCTTTGCATATATTTGTCTATTTTTTTTACCCTTTTGAGTTAAATCCTTCTTCTAATGCTGATGAAGGCTGCTGTTCAAGCAGTCCAGCAGGAAGCGAGGTTGCCAGTATGTTAGCTGGTAAGAAGGCTTCACAGGTCATGCCAGCAATGTCTAAGCCCTTGTACACAAGGTCGGACATTCCGACGGAAAATGTCCGATCAGAGCATGTTGTCGGATAATCCGACCATGTGTGGGCTCCATTGGACTGTTTCCATCTGAATATCCGACCGACAAAGTTTTAGAGCTGGGCTATAACATTTTCCGACAGCATGATCCGATCGGACTTTGTCCAATCGTTTGTAGAGAATTCTGATCGGACAAAGTGCCACGCATGCTCAGATCAAATTACGAGACCAAAGATATTGGCTACTAGCGGCAACGTAGTCCCGTCGTAACGAAATAACGTCATCACGTTACGAACGATCGGATATTCCGACAACTTTGTCCGACCGTGTGTATGCAACACCAGTTTCGGACAAAATCCGATGGATTTTGTTGTCGGAAAGTCTGACCTTGTGTACAAGGGCTAAGATTTCTGGTCCAACAAAATTCTATGTGCTTCAGCATTCATTGTACTAGAGAACAGCTGGAAGCTACACCCTGGGCACCACATAGTACCTCGACATCACCAACTCAGGGACAACACACAATTCCCAATATAAGGTTCCCAATCATGCCAAAAGGTTGCAATCAAGTTCTCAACCACATAAGTAGTGTCAAAGCAAAAGTCACTTAGAACATGTGATACAGTTGTGCACAAAAGTTTGCACACCCTGGCAGAAATCATGACATTTTGGCATTGATATTGAAAATATGACTGATCATACCATACAATTTTCTTTTATTAAAGGATAGTGATCATATATGAAGCCATTTATTATTACATACTTGTTTTGGCCCCTCTCTAAATCATAACGATAACAAAAATCCCCCAAATGTCCCTGATCAAAAGTTTACATACTCTGGAATGTTTGGCCTTGATACAGACACACAAGGTGACACGCACAGGTAAAAATGGCAATTACATTTTAATTTCCCACATCTCTGGCTTTTTAAACTGCAATTAGTGTCTTTGTACAAATAGTCAATTGGTTTGTTAGCTCTCATGTGGATGCACTGAGCAGGCTAGATACAGAGCCATGGGGAGCAGAAAAGAACTATCAAAAGACCTGCATAACAAGGCAATGGAACTTTATAAAGACTGATATACAAAGATATCCAAAGCCTTAAAAATGTCAGTCAGTACTGTTCAATCACCTATTAAGAAGTGGAATATTCAGGGATCTCTTTATACCAATCCAAGGAATTGTTCTACCAAGGAATTGTTCAGGATAAAAAGAAAACCCCACAGGTAACCTCAGGAGAAATACAAATCTCTGGAAAAAGACAGTGTGGTTGTTTTTAAGGAGCACAATACAATGATAGTTGAACAAAAATTAGCTGCATAGTCAAGTCTCCAGAAAGAAGCCTTTACTGCGCCAATGCCACACAAAAAGCCTAGTTACAATATGCCTAACAACACCCTGGCATACCACATCAGTGTTTTTTGTGACATTGGCGCAGTAAAGGCTTCTTTGTGGCAACTTGACTATGCAGCTTAGTTTTTTTGGCATGATCAGTGATGTTTTCAATATCCATTTCAAAGTTGTATGATTTCTGCCAGGATATGCAAACTTTTGAACACAACTGTAAGTAGCAGTACCAAAATGCCACATACCTGTCCAACAGGAGTAGTTCTTCCTTCAGATACCTTTTGTGTTTGAGATCTAAACAGAAGGCCCCTTTCACACTGGTGTGCTTTTGCTGTGCTATTCCAGGGTGACAAAATGCGCATGAAAGCTAGTGCCCATTAAATCGTATGTAACTGTTCACGCTGCAGGTGCACTGCCCTTTGAAAAGTACTGCATGCTGCATCAACAAAAAGGCACCTTCCATTGTAAGTCAAAGGCAACACCTCAAAAGGGCACCCGTGTGAGAGGACCCAAAGTGCCATACAGGGATGGGTTAATTCATTCTTGTAAGCTGTTTTTGCATAATTTTGTTTTCTATGTGTTCTTAAATTTAACCTGTTCCAAATTTAAACAAGCAAAGTGGACCCATAATGGGAAAAAAAAGATCAGCAGATGGTGATTTCAGTGACAACTTCATAACGAAATGATCAGTTGACCCAGAGATATAGCCAGCTGAAATAAAATGCAAATGTTGACTTAAAAGTCGAGTTTTGGCTCCACTTGCTCCCACCTTCAAGCCTCTTTATTGGTGCATTTTAATACGATGGATAGATTTATTCACCAATAGGAATAGGTCTTCCCTGGAAAGCAGAAGGAGCTGTGGGACCAAACTCAAATGTTCCCATACTTCCGATTTAAGCCGCGTACACACGCGGGGACTGTTCGCTCAACTTTGTCCGCTGAACAGTGTTTCGGCGGACAGTCCGCTCGTGTGTGGGCTTCAGCGGACAGTTTCAGCGGACAGTCTGACGAACAAAGTTTTTCGGAAATTCCGAAAAACTGTCCGCTGAAACTTGGTTTGAGCGGACAGTCCGCCCGTGTGTAGGCTTGTTCGTCAAACTAAGTCTCGCGCATGCTCAGAAAGAATTTACACGCCGAAGGTTGCATTGCAGTGTATAGGACGTCGTTTTCTAGTCCCGTCGTACGTGCCGTTCACGTCATCGCGCACGGTTTCAGCGGACTGTTCGTTCGTCGTGTGTGGGCAAGTCCGTCCATGCTAATTTTGAGCGGACTGTCCGCTGAAACTGTTTGACGAACAAAGTTGAGCGAACAGTCCCCGCGTGTGTACGCGGCCTTAGTGTTTTAACTTTAGCTGCTTGTGTCTCCTAGATTTAGTGATCAGTAGCCTTAATTTTAGACTTGGGCTCGAAGAAGTAGCTTTGTGATCAACATTCTTGAACAGATATATTCTCATAGGATGAACCCTTAATAGGTTGGTCTTTAGTTTTCAGAAGTGAGATATACAGTATATTCATAGGACTTGATGCTTAGTAGAATGGTTTTCTATTTAGAAGACATATTTTTATTATACTCAGAAAAGCTTTTAGCATTAAACCAACCAGTTAACATTACAGCAAAATATATATTTTGCCCCCCTTGGTACCCATTGCACAGTTTGATAGTCCTTCAACTGGTCTGTCATTTTACTTGTATCCTGGTAGCCTTGCAGCGAGCAATGATTCTTTTAATTCATACAGGGGGAAGAGCAAGGATAGACTACAGAAAACACTGCAGTCTATAGAGAGAAGTGAGTCATACAGAGAGCAGAGTGAGAAGCTCTGGGAGCTGATTACAGGAATTCAGCCATTCCCTGTTAAAGCTACGCTCCAGTCAGAATTGAAAATTAAGCCATGGGATACATACGGAGTGCACAGCCTTCCAGCTCAAGGCTTCTTTTGTTTCATTGCTGCACAAGTCTGCTCCATTGTATTTTGTCTTTAATCTTGGGACTTGAGAACTGATATCGCTTACCTGTCTGCAGCACAGGAAAGCTTTTTCTAGGTACACTCAGAGTGGGTTCCAGACAGAAAACCTCACGTAAGAAAGTGTCAGTTCTAAAAAAATCGCTCACAGCTACCAATCACATTCACTTGAACTTTTGAGTCTGGCTAGTGATATAGTAAGCGCAAATAATGGGAATTTAAAGTGGTTCTAAAGTCAAAATAGTGTTTTGCTGTTTTTTTTTTTAACCTTAAAGCGGAGGACTATTTTTTTAAAATTTAAATAAGACTCTTCTAAGATGCTTACCCTTTTGGCTAAATAGCACCACTGACTCCATTATCAAAATGTGTATTCTGCAGAAATTTCTGTATTTATTCCAAGCTCTGCCTATCCACATTCCTGCTGTACCTTTCAAAGAGGTATGCCCTCTTTTCTCAGATTTTATTTGGGCGCGTGAAAGGTCTCGGATCCGTCCTCGTCTTCTTAGTTTGTCTAAACAACTAAGCAGATTAGCTGACCCAGATCTGCAGAAATACTCCCAAGCAACTCATCTAGGTAGATTGATAGACTGGTGCCACCACAGGGATATTAAATTGTGACCACATATTGAGCAGTAAGATATGACTTCCATGGATCCTGATTTTGATCACCTCTGCAGTTTTTATTTTTGTGCTATAAACAAAAGAGTGACAATTTTGCTTTTCACTATAATAAATATCCCCCCCAAAAAAAAAAAAGCTGATATGTATTCCTCTACATACTTTTGGTTAAAAAAATTGCAATAAGTGTATATTGATTGTTTGCGCAAAAGTTATAGCATATACAAAATAGGGGATAGATTTATGGAATTTTTATTTTATATATATATATATATATATATATATATATATATATATATATATATATATATATATATATATATATATAATATAATATTATTATTATTATTATTATATATTTTTTTTTTTTTACTAGTAATGGCAGTTATCAGCAATTTTTATAGGGACTGCGATATTGCAGCAGACACATTGGACACTTTTGACACATTTTTGGGACCAGTGACAATTATACCACGATAAAAATACAATTATACAGTGCTATAAAAATGCACTGATTACTGTATAAATGTCACTGGCAGGGAAGGGTTAACTGTGTTCCCTAGTGTGCATTCTAACTGTGGGGGGTGGGACTGACAAATAGGGATGGGCAAACGGTTCGGACTGAGCATAAGTTGGGGCCGAACTTTGGTTGTTTGGGTGTTCTACAGAACACAGAACAATATGCAGTGTTCCGGGGAAAATTCGAAAGTTGCCGGAACACCGTTAAAGTCTATGGGACATTAACATGAAAAATCAAGTGTTCATTTTAAAGGCTTATATGCATTAAAAGTGTTTGGGGACCCAGGTCCTGTCCCAGGAGACATGTATCAATGCAAAAAATAGTTTTAAAAACATCTGTTATTTTCGGGAGCAGTGATTTTAATAATACTTAGTCAAACAATAAAACTGAAACATTCCTTTAAATTGGGGTGTCTATAGTATGCCTGAAAAATGGCTCATTTTTCTCATGTTTAGAACAGTCCCTGCACAAAAGGACACTTCTAAGGGAAAAAAAGTAATTTAAAAGTACTCATGGCTATAATGAATTGTCGGTCCCAGCAATACAGATAAAAGTCATTGAAAAAAACAGCATTGGATTCCTCAAGTCCATTACCCGGTCCTTTGGGTTTGGTATGAATATTAAGGGGAACCCCAAACCAAAATGTAAAAAAAAAATGGCGTGGGGCCCCCCCGAAAATCCATACCAGACCCTTATCCGAGCACGCAACCTGGCAGGCTGCAGGAACCATACCAGGCCACATGCCTTCAACATGGGGAGGATGCTTTGGGGGACAAGGGCCTCATCCCCACATCCCTTGATTAGTGGTTGGGGGGGTCTGTGGGTGGGAGGCTTATAGGAATCTGGAAGCCCGCTTTAACAAGGGGACCCCCAGATCCTGGTCTTCCTCCTCCTGTGTTGAAATGGCAAAGGGGTACAAATGTAAAAAAAAGTATCAAAATAGTACAAAAGACAAGACACAACTTGGGACAAGTCCTTTATTAAAAAAAAGAAGAAAAAAAGTCCCACGAAGTCCATTCATCTTCTTCTTTTCTCTCCCTTGACGACCGAAAAAGAAAAGCAAAGCCATGACCGACCCGCCTCCATGGGAGGAACTCACCGTATGACGCATCCTCGCAGGTGATAGCTCTTTTATAACTGAGGGTTGGGCCACGCGGTGACATTCCCGGGTGACCCCACCCCCTCTGACGCATGGGGATTTCCCCATTGGTTTTCCAGGGCGTCAGAGGGGGCGAGGCCACCCAGTTACGTAAACGGGTGACGGGTTACGTAATCGGGTAACTCCGCTCCCTCTGACACCCCGGGAAAGCCATGGGGAAGTCCCCGTGCACCAGAGGGGGGCGGGTCACCAAGGAACATCACTGCGTGGCCCTTCCCTCAGTTATAAAAGAACTGTCACCTGCGAGGATGCATCATATGGCGGGTCGTCGCAGCTTTGTTTTTTTGTTTTCTTCTCTTTTGGACCTTCGGTGGATAATAAAGGACTTGTCTCAAGTTGTGTCTTGTCTTTTGTACCATTTTGACAGTTTTTTGTGAAATTGTAGGGGGTACATCTTTCCCCCCCTGTACCGTTTCACATGGGGGGAGGCCAGGATCTGGGGGTCCCCTTGTTAAACCAAAGGGCCTGGTAATGGACTGGGTGAATCCCATGCCATTTTTTTTTTCAATGTTTTTTATCTCTTTATTGACGGACTGACAATTCATTATAACTGCAAGTATTTTAAATTACTTTTTTTCCTTTAGAAATGTCATTTTGTGCACGGACTGTTCTAAACACATGAAAAATGCGCCACTTTACAGGAATACTATAGACACACACCCCCCCCCCCCCCCCGGTACAAAATTTAAAGGAATATTTCTCTTTTATTGTTTCACATTAAGCATTATTAAAATCACTGTTCCCGAAAAAAAGTCCGTTTTTAAAACTTTTTTTGCATTGACATGTCCCCTGGGGCAGTACCCGGGCCCCCAAACACTTTTTATAAAAATGTAATCCTTTTAGCAGGTATGCAGTTTCCCCTGAGTGAGTTTATTTGCAAATTTTTCATGTTTGACTGGAGCGTATCTTTGTCAAACACACCACAGTCTTATCTCCAATTATCCAGAGTTGAGATCTCTCAGCTGGGGGTACCATGCCATTCTCTCTCTGCATGTATTATTGTTATGTTGTACTTTTAGCTATGAATTCTCCAAGGGAAAGATTATTTTTGTTATATAGTCACTGGTGGTTGAAATTATGTTAAACTATGATCTATATACATCTAACCTCGAAATAAGACTGTTCTAAACACGTGAAAAATGTGCCACTTTACAGGCATACTATAGACACCCCCCCGGTACGAAATTTAAAGGAATATTTCTCTTTTATTGTTTCACATTAAGCATTATTAAAATCACTGTTCCCAAAAAAAGTCAGTTTTTAAAACTTTTTTTTGCATTGACATGTCCCCTGGGGCAGGACCCATGTCCCCAAACACTTTTTATGACAATAACTTCCATATATGCCTTTATAATGAGCACTTTTGATTATTCATGTTCGTGTCCCATAGACTTTAATGGTGTTTGTGTGTTCTGCCAAACTTTTTGCCGGTTCGGTATGTTCTGGTATCAACCGAACCGGGGGATGTTCAACCCATCCCTACCGACAGGAGCAGAGAGAGATCGGTGTTCATACTTAGTATGAACACACGATCTGTCTCCTCTCCCCTGAGAGAACCGGAATCTGTGTGTCTGTACACACACAGATCCGGTTCTCTCCCTGTCTCGAGCAATCGCGGATGCCCGGTGGTCATCGCGCCTGCTGGGCACTTGCATCAACTGCGGTGGCTGGTCGGGAAGGGGTTAAAGGTTAATTCTACCCATCACTAAAATATATTCTTAAATTGAATATAGTTTGTATAAATACATGCAAGGCTTTTTTTCTCAGAGAATAGGTGCAGGAACTCCTACATTCCAAGCCACCCTTGACTCCGCCCCTACCCACCTTCGAGCACCGTTCCTTGGTTCCACCCCTTACCCACCTCCCAGTACCACCCCTTTCAGATACTATAGAAACAAGTATAATTTTGTGGTGCTAAGTATTTTGTATGGAATTTGTTAATGATAACAAAAAAGGCAGTAAAATAGATCTAGCAAAATGGACACCCCAGCGACAATAGATCCACCCCACCAACAATGGACTCCCAACAGCCAGCATCAATATACCTGCCAGCAGCCAGCAGATCCCTCCCAGCAACAACTGACCCCTGCAACATAAGACCCACCCCCAGCAACAATAGAACTCCCCCACCAGCAACAATAGAACTCCCCCACCAGCAACAATAGACCCCCCCCATAAAAATAGATGCCCTCCAGCAACAATAGATCCCCTCAGCATCAATAGACCCTCCAGCAGCCAGCAACAAAGACCCCTCCCTCAACAGTACATCCATCCTTGCAAGGATTGACCCCCCCAGCAACAATAGATCCCCCCAAGCAATAGAAGAACTCTCCAGCAACAATAAACCCCCTTCCTTCGCAAAAATAGATCCCCTCCAGCAACAATATATCCCTCAGCAGCCAGCATCAATAGACTCTCCAGCACACCCCAGAACCGTTTTACTTTACATTCAGTTTGGGAGGTGCCAGAACTGCATTTCCCTGCGTTCCTGCTGAAAAATAGCCCTGAATAAATTTCTTCAGAATTTTGGTTTAACACTGAACTGCTAATCCTCTGCAGGAGATGTTGCAGCTGTTAACTTCAGATTAAGCTAAGCTTCTAGGTAGGCTGCAGCCTCTTATCATATGATCCTACTTGCACAGCCACTTACTCATGATTATGTTTGCTGGAAGCTGCAGTAGGCTCGGAGAGGGTTGAACCCTGAAAAAGACTCATTTACATATGCAAAGGCTAAGATTCTGGACCCTTTCAAAAACGAGAATACCACCAGCAATATATCTAACAGGGAAGCTTACTATGCAAGTTCAATGCCATGATGAAATTTAAATCCTTTGAGCCGGTATGCAGTTTCCCCTGAGTGAGTTTATTTGCAAATTTTTCATGTTTGACTGGAGCGTATCTTTGTCAAACACACCAGTCTTATCTCCAATTATCCAGAGTTGAGATCTCTCAGCTGGGGGTCCCATGCCATTCTCTCTCTGCATGTATTATTTTTATGTTGTACTTTTACCTATGAATTCTCCAAGGGAAAGATTATTTTTGTTATATAGTCACTGGTGGTTGAAATTATGTTGAACTATGATCTACTATACATCTAACCTCGAAATAAGCATGTAATTCCGCGTACACACGATCAAACAATCAGGTGGAAAAGTCCGGCAAACTCAAGTCCGCCGGACAATCCCCCCGTGTGTAGCCTCCGGCATACTTTTTTGACCCGAAAGTACGGTGGACTTAGAAAGTAGTTTTGCACTCCAATCTTCCCGCCGGACTCGCATTTCGGCAGACAATCCGGCCGTGTGTATGCCAGTCCGCCGTACTTTTGAAATGAATGGACTTTTCCCGCCCTTGCCTGGTGGTTGTGGGAATGAGGCCCTTGTCCCCATCAACATGGGGACACGGTGCTTTGGCGGCTCTCTCACCCCCCCCCTATTTTCCTGCGGCCTGCCAGGTTGTGTGCTTGGATAAGGGCCTGGTATGGAATTTGGGGGAACCCCACGCAATTTTTATTGTTTTTGGTTCGGGGTTCTGGTAATGGACTGGGGGGAATCCCATGCCAATTTTTTCAATGACTGTTATGTGTATTGCCGGGACCAACAATTCATTATAGCCGTGAGTACTTTTAAATTACTTTTTCCTTTAGAAATGTCATTTTGCTCTGGGACTGTCTAAACACTGGAAACATTCGCCAATTTACAGGCATACTATAGACATCCCCCAGGTACGAAATTTTAAGGAATATTTCACTTTAAGCATTATTAAAATCACTGCGCCCAAAAAACGGCCATTTTTAAAACTTTTTTTTTTTGCATTGATACATATCCCCTGGGGCAGGACCCAGGTCCCCAAACACTTTTTATGACAATAACTTGCATATAAGCTTTTAAAATGAGCACTTTTGAGTATTCATGTTTGTGTCCCATAGACTTTAACAGTGTTTGCGCGTTAGAAATCTTTTTTGCCTGTTTGCATGTTCTGCTGCTAACCGAACCAGGGGGTGTTCAGCTCATCCCTACTTGTGTGGCTTAAGAACTGGTCAGCCGAGCTTGCCTGTAAGAAGTTATTGGCATAGTCCCCCTTCCATGGGGAAAGTTTGGTCATAATCTGGACAAGTACATCCAAAAGATTTTGGAGAAAATAGTTTTTTACTTTCTGTAAAGAGAAGGACCAGGCATCCCTTATTTAAAACCTTAGGGACTTCCTCAGGAATTTCAATGCCAAGGCAGTTCCTGCCGCCAACAGGGTGCTAGAGCCAGGGACAATCTACAGGGCCAGAGAAAACCCTGGGTCCATAACTCTTCTAAACCCAGCACCAAGCCCTCCTTTTTGAGGGGAAACGCCCCCACTATATCGGGTGGGGGGGCTGCTCCAGTTTGTAGACATTTGGAAAACAGTGGTGCAGGACGAGTGGGTCACCTCAACAGTGTACCGCAGGTTACAAACTGGAATTACAGAGCTTTTCTCCTCAGAGGTTTTTAAGATCCAACGTTCCTGCGGATCCTCCAAAAAGAGACTTCTTCTTTCAGACACTAGAGCAGTGCATCACGAAGTGACCATAGAGGTTCCGGTGTCTGAAAGAGGCACAGGGTTTTATTCAAACCTGTTCACGGTTCTAAAACCAAATGGGGACATGACATAAGGCCAATCTTGGACCTAAGATCCCTGAAACAACATCTGTTATTCCAGTCCTTCAAGATGGAGTCAGTTCGCTCGGAAGTAGCCTTGCTCCAGATGGGAGACTTCTTAGCCTCCATCAATATCAAGATTGCATATTTACACATACCTATCTATCAGCCTCATCAGAGGTTCTTGCGGTTTGCAGTAGAGCTCAGAGATCACTTAGTACAGACCCTGGAACACAGTGTAGACTGCACAGTGTGGTATTTTGAAAACCTGGGCTGGGTCATAAATACCGAAAAAATCAGCCTTTATACCAGCTCAGAGTCTCAAGTTTCTAGGTCTTATCCTGGATATGGTCCAAGTATAGGTATTTCTGTCACCCGTAAAAATCTGTGCCCTGAAGGATCAGGTGCGTCAGGTAAGGGGCATGCGGCAACCCTCCATTCAGCTCCTGTATGAGTCTTCTGGGATTGACGATGTCCTCCTTTAAGGCAGTTCCCTATACTCAATTCCATTCCAGGCATATACAACAAAATATCTTGTCAGCTTGGAACAGGAGAGCACAACCCCTGGATTACTCCATGTTCTTGTCTCCCCGGGCACGCTTAAGCATAAGCTGGTGGTTGCCGGATCGGAATCTGCAAAAGGGAAGATCCTTCCTCCCGGTATCTTGGAGAGTACTGACCACAGGCGCCAGTCTCTCGAGATGGGAAGTGACCCTAGAGGGGCTCATAGTTTAGGGGAGATGGTCAAGGGCAGAGCCTGCCCATCAACATCCTGGTGTTACAGGTGATACATCTGGCCCTACTGTCCTGGACAGGGGAGCTTCAGGACTGCCCCATCAGGTTTCAGTCTGACAAAGCCACTGCAGTGGCCTATATCAACCACCAGGCTGGTACCAGGACCCGTTCAACTCATATTAACCTGGGCAGAGGGACATGTGGCGGTTCTATTGGTGGTTCATATCCCGGGAGTAAAGGTTATCTCAGCCACCAACAGATATGCCTGGGGGAATGGTCCCTACAACTGAACATGTTTTTTTGGGAAATCTGTAAGGCCGCGTACACACGGGCGGACTGTTCGCCCAACTTTGTCCGCTGAACAGTGTTTCAGCGGACAGTCCGCTCGTGTGTGGGCTTCAGCGGACAGTCTGTCGAACAAAGTTTTTCGGAATTTCCGTAAGACAGTCCGCTCGTGTGTAGGCTTGTTCAACAAACTAAGTTTTGCGCATGCTCAGAAAGGATTTACACGGCGAAGGTTGCATTGCAGTGTATTGGACGTCGAATTTCTCGTCCCGTCGTACGTGCCGTTCACGTCATCGCGCACGCTTTCAGCGGACTGTTCGTTCATCGTGTGTGGTCAAGTCCGCTCATGCAAATTTTGAGCGGACTGTTTGTCGGATTGTTTGACAAACTAAGTTGGGCGAACAGTCCGCCCGTGTGTACGCGGCCTAAGTGTTGAGGATGGCCAGAGGTTGATCTATTGGCATCCAGGTTCAACACCTAGCTAAAGCAGTTTGTATCCTGAACAAGGAATCCCCTGGCAAATGGAGCAGATGCTCTAGTAGTTCCATGGAACCAGTTCTCCCTGGTTTATGCATTCCTCCTGATACCTCTCCTTCCACATTTGTTGCACAGGATTTGGAGAGAGGGGGTTCCAGTCATCCTGGTATCACCAGCCTGGCCCAGATGGCCCTGGTTTCCAGAGGTTGTGAGATTGCCAATAGATGGGCCATGGGAGCTTCCGCGCCACCCCGATCAACTGTCTCAAGGTATGTTCCACCCCAATTTACAGTCTCTAAATTTGATGGCATGGCTATTGAAGCCAGGGTGTTAAAGCATTGTGGCATCTTGGGACCGGTGGTATATACCCTAGTGAATGCCAGAAAAACGGTCACTAGGAAGATCTAATATAGGATCTGGAAAGCCTGTATTGCTTGGTGTGAAGCCAGGAAATGTCATCCTCGGAAATACGTCATTGGGAGAATTCTCTTTTCTATAGTCAGCTATGGAAATCAGATTGGCTACTGAATACAATCAGGGGTCAGATTTTGGCCATGTCAGTATTCTTCCAAAGGCCCTTAGCCTCCCATTCCCCGATCCAAACCTTTATACAGGGGGTAACTTGTTTGCTTGCCCCCATTAGGTCACCTATGTGTCCTTGGGACTTAAACCTGGTAATGTCGGTGTTACAAAAATAACTGTTTGAACCTATCAAGGAAATTACATTAGTCTTGCTGTTACACAAGCTAGCCTTCCTGATGGTCATCATCATCACCTCGGCTAGTAGGGTGTCGGAGTTGGCAGCCCTTTCGTGCAGGGAACCATGCTTGATCCTTCACAATGACAGGGTCGTGATATGACCTGTTCCATCGTTCTTGCCTAAGGTGGTATTGGCCTTTCTGTTTCAATATGTTTACTGAGAATTTTTGAATAAACAGTAATAAACAAGAGATTACAATCAACTCCTTGTGAGCCCTCGCAGGGGCCACTAATCATGAATATAAATCCAAAGGGCTAACCATCACAATATATTTCTAGTAAACTCAAGATAAGGAAGGGAGATGAGCAAGAGATGGAATCTAGACTGGTTCAGTGCCAAACAACTCGTTCCTTAATCATGTTCTGCGAGTAAGCCCCGTTCCTACTACCCCCGTCCATGGGAGGTAGCAGTTTTTATTAGCAATGGGAGAGATTACTAAGGAGAGAGAAGAGAGACAGGGAACAGAAGAAAGAAGGGTAAGGAGAAAAAAAGGGGGAGGAAAGGAAGGGGGGAAAGCTCGGGCTCGGACGCCCCGCCAGGGGAATTTAGACCAAGCCCCGGCATGCCGCTTGGAGCGTGGGGAACTCATAAGAGATCCACGGCTCCCAGATCTTTAGAAATTTAGCATGAGAATCATGGACAATACTGGACATACGTTCCTAAAGTAACATAGCAGTCATGCGTGTCTTAACCCCTTGAAAATCTACCCGTTGTGACTTCCAGGCTTGGGCAATGGTCCGCTTGGTCGCTATAAACAGATAGGTAGCCAGCTTCTGTTGAGGGCCACGCAGGGCAGGAACCGGGCAATGTAGGAGAGCTAGCCTAGCGTCCCTTCGAATCGTTAGATGAAAGAGTGTCTGCAGTAAACCAAAGATCCTAGACCATAACCCCACCAACCTTGGGCAAGCCCACCATGTGTGCATGACATCACCTCGCTGTCCACAGTTGCGGAAGCATCTGTCAGTACTCCCAGGGAATGCCCGAGCCGTGCGGGCAGGTACCCAATACCATCGGAACATTACTTTATATGCGGCCTCTAGGGTATTTGTGTTGAACGAGCATTTGGCGACCGTGTGCCAGGCTCTGTTCCAATCCTCTGGGTCTACTGGGGCCTGAAGGTCCTTTTCCCATTGAGTCATATAAGAGAGGGGTGCCGATGGCGGGCGACCATTCAGGGAGGCATAAATGGCCGAGGTGAGGCCCGGGGACCCTGGGGAGTGATGGCATGTATGTTCAAAAAAAGTTTTTTGGAAGGGATAGGTGGACGTGCGGCGCAATGCTACAATCCAGTGCTTTAATTGGATAAAGTGATAATGCTCCGTGACCGGCGCCCCCTGCGCTTCCCTGATACTCTCCCAGGAGGGGAATGAACGTGAAGATAGAAAATTTTGGACTTGTGGGTAGCCATGCGAAGACCACCAGGAGAATGCCTGGGGCTCCACCAGACCAGGAGGGAAAAGAGGGTTATGGGTGATGGGGAGTAGGGGTAGGAAGGGGGACATCAGATTGTTAACCGAGCGAACTGAGTCCCACACCTGCAGACCATGAAGCAGCATGGGGCTCAGAGAGGGAGGGCGTAGATTCCTGGGGAGCCAGAGGAGTGCCTGAAGTGAACACGGGTCAGAACCAGGTACCTCTAGGAGCACCCACAGAGGAACATCCGTGGTTGCATGAAGCATGGTCAATGGGGAGATCTGGGCCGCTATGTAGTATTTCGAGATATTGGGGACCCCCAGGCCTCCCCGGAGCCTATGGGTATAAAGGGTCGCTCTAGGTACCCTGGGGCGTTTGCGCGCCCATATAAATTGGAGGATCCTATTCTGCAGGAGTCGAAGGAAAAAAGCGGGTACCCGGACAGGCAAAGTGCGAAAATAATAAAGGACTTTGGGGAGTATCGTCATCTTTGCCGCCGAGATCCTCCCTACCTAGGAGAGTGAGGGAAATTGCCAGGCTTGCATAAGGGTGGACACCATGCGTAACAGGGGATAATAATTGGCAGAGAATAGGGAGGAGTAAGCTGGAGTCAATTTGACACCTAAATAGTCAATCGAGTGAGATGCCCAACGATAAGGAAAATGGTCCTGAAGTCGCTGTACCAGTTCCAGAGGGAGGTTAACATTCAGCGCTGTGGTTTTGGAGGGGTTAATTTGAAGACCTGAGAAGGTTGAAAATTGATCTAATACAAGTTGCAGGTTGGGCAGGGAGATGAGCGGGTTTGAAATGGTCAAAAGGGCGTCGTCCGCAAATAGGTTCACTTTGTATTGAGTGCCCGCGTAAGGAATTCCCGAGATATCACTATTGGCCCTGATCGCCGCCGCCAGCGGCTCCAATGCCAGGATAAACAGTGCCGGGGACAGGGGGCAGCCCTGTCTAGTTCCCCGGAGTATCGGGAAAGGGTCAGAAAGGAAGCCCGCGTATTTTACTGACGGTGCGGAATAGAGGGCCTGGATCCATCGCAGGAAATGTGGACCAAATCCCCATTTGGTTAGAACAAAATAAAGGTAATCCCACGAGAGCGAATCAAACGCTTTATATATATCTAGGGAAAGCAAGAGTCCTGCTATTTTGCGCTGATTAAGTATATGGAGGAGATGGACCACCTTGCGGACATTATCCCCTGCCTGGCGACCGGGCACAAAACCCACCTGATCCCTGTGAATGAGGGCCTGAAGATATCTGTTGACCTGCGTACTTAGGACCTTGCCCAGTACCTTCAGGTCAACATTCAACAGGGAGATGGGACAAAAGGACTGTGGGTCCGTGGCTTCCTCAGGCGACTTAGGGATCATAGAGATATGGGCTTTCAGCTAGTCCGGCGAGGGTCTCGCACCGTCCCGCCAGGCGTTGAAATAAGATGAGAGATGGGGCGTGAGCAGGGGTGCAAATGTCTTATAATATAGACCGGTAAAGCCGTCCGGACCCAGAGCCTTGGAAGGCTTAAGGGACTTTAGGGCTTGGGCGACCTCCATTTCCGTTATAGGAGCATTCAAATTATCTCGTGCCGCCAAAGACAATGTAGGAAGGTCAATCGATTGGAAGAATCTCTCAGCCTTGTCTCGGTCGAAGGCTGCCGGTCTATTATATAGGGATGAGAGGAAGGAGGCAAAGCCTGCTACTACTTTAGATGGATTTGACGTAAATCCCCCTCCCGTCACCTGTAGTCGAACCGGCCTGCCCGGACGTCCCACCGAATTAAGTTTCCTAGCCAACATAGGACCAGGTTTGTTCGAGCAACTATAAAACTTATACTTGGACCAACGCAGGGCCTTTTCCGCCTGAGCAGAGGCGAGCAAGTCCAACTCAGTGGCCAATTTGTCACGTGTCCGTCTATGGGTTACCGTAGGGTGCGCCTTCCATGTCGCGTCCGCCGCCTCTAACAAGGAGGTCAATTCCCTGTACGGGAAGCGATCTGGATCAAATGGCCCCTGACCGTCGCCTTGTGGGCTTCCCACAAGGCGACTGGAGAGTGGACTGAGCCTACATTTTCCGCAAAATAAGTTTGGATATGAGTTTCTATCTGGGAGGATGTAGCTTTCGTACTCAGGAGGGATTCGTTAATCCGCCAGAGGTAGGCCGGGCGGGAGAATCCAGCTAAAGTGATTCCAAAGATCAGGGGATCATGATCTGACCATGGAGAGGTGGCAATAGCGATCTTTTGTACCAATGGCAGGGAGCTAAGTTGCAGAAACACGTGGTCTATCCTACAAAAACTCTGGTGGGGGTTAGAAAAAAAGGTAAAATCCTGAGACAATGGATGCTGCTCACGCCACACGTCCACCATGCCATAAGATTGGAAAAGATCATGCAATAGTTGTTCGTGAGAGGCATAACGGGACGGAGGCACTTCCCTGAGACTACGCCTGTCCAAAGAGGAGTTAAAAACAGAGTTGGAGTCTCCCATCATAATCAGAAGGCCTTTTTGGTGCCTGGTGATCACTTGGAGTAGGTGGGAGAAAAACTTCTGCTGAAATGAATTAGGAGCGTAGTATCCAACCAAAGTGAACTCCTGGTCCCACAGGGTGCCCTGCAGGATCAAATATCTACCCGTAGGGTCTGCTATTTCTTTAGAACAGATAAATTGGAGGTTACGCCGAAAGGCCATCAGCACCCCTCTTTGCTTCTCAGAGGCGGAGGCCGTAAAAAACATTGGATAATGGGGGGACAAATATTTGGGGGATGAGGATTGGGAGAACCTGGTCTGCTGCAGACACACCACATCAATAGATTGAGATTTTAAATGGCGGAAGACCTTCGATCTCTTATTGGGGGAATTGAACCCATGTATGTTCTGCGAGAATATTTTCAACACATTTTGAGCCATCTGGGGGGTAAAGGAAGGTACATATAATGATAACGCAGCCAGCAAGGTACGTACTTACCCTGATCCCATGGCGAGCCAGTCCGAGCCCGAGTAGGGGAGCGGGAGGGAGGAGAACACAGAGGAGAAGAGGAAGAGAGAGAAGAGGAAACATTGAGTAGACATGTAACACACATAAACACCACAATGGGTGGGCATAGCATCCCGTTACCGGACACTAATAGAGGTGGCTGCACCACCAACCACAAGGCTAACAAATAGTAAAACATATTAACAGTAGGAACAATAATACTTAAATTTTGCTAGAGCATTACTACCTTATTACCCTATTACCGCCCCTGCACAGGGCTACGAAAACTAGACCAAAAACAGGTGAGACGAGCCAGGCCCATCTCGTAGAACCGCTACCGGGTGGCAGTGATTAGAACTGGCCATGGGACTAAAGGTTCTCCCCACCGGGCGCCACCCCGCAGGGAGCGCCCGAGGAGAGGACGCAACCACGGTCCCCAAACGTGACCCCCGCGTTTGGTTCGCCGCCAGGCCCCCGAGAGTCAAAAAGAAAAAAAAAAAAAAGTATAAGAGGGAGGGAGAGGCAAGGGAAGGGAGGGAGTTAAGTGGAGAGGGGGGGAAGGGGAGCAAGAGGGGAAGCAGGGAGGAGCAGGAAGGGGCAGGAAGGGGAGAAAATAGAGGAGTAGGGTAAGGGGAGTAGGGGAATTGAAAGGGAAACGGGGGGGGGCCATGGATAAGGGGAGGGGGGTGGGGACGAGGGGGGAGGAAGGGTAAAAATATACGAAATAAATAAAAGAAAAAAAAGGGGAAGAAAAAAAATAAATAAAAAAAATGCAAAATTGAAGCCCCAGATGGTTCCTAGGGTCCAGAGGGCAACCTGCATACACAATAAGTAGACAATACATACAGTACTCCTGGAACCGGCCCCCCAGACTGCCCCTATCCCACCAGGACTATAGTCCCATTTCACTGACTTTTTCCTTTCTTTTCCTTCCCCTTCCCTCCCCTCCCTAAAAGGAAGAAGGAAAAAAAAAATGTTTTAAATATAAATAACATAAAATTTTTGTCCTGATATAGGACCCTCAGGTTAGCTGAGTGGTCTGGGCAAAATTAGGCAGTCTAAGTAGGGCCGGAGCACTGGCAGAAGCCCAAAGTCATAAAGGAAGGCGCATAGGGCCTCTGGGTTAAACAAAAAACCAAAGTAGAACCAACCAAAAATTTGGAAATAAGAACAAGGAGGGGGGGTGGAGGTATGAACAAGGAGCGCTTGGGCACATCATCCGGTAGAAAACAAAGTCCCGCACCAGGAAGAGACAAACAGTTTTCCAAAGGCCTGGAGAAGGCAACCAAGCAAACAGCAGAGAATCATGTACGGGCTCATCCGTGCAGTCGTCATCCTGGATCTGAATAGGGGGATCGCACATGCTGCTGGGCATCAGGTGGGGGTCGTTTCCTGTTGCTGACCGGCTCCCATACACGGCCCAAGCGCCGAGAAGTGGGTTTAGGACCTGGAGCCCTCTCACGGATGCTGGGGTCATCCGGAGGGGGGAGCAAATGTAATGCCTCAAAAGTCGCTTGAGCTTCTTCCGCGTTGCGCACAGTGTAGCCCCGACCTTGGTAGGTGAAAGCGAGGCGAAAAGGAAAGCCCCATGTGTATTTAATGTGGCGTTCCACCAGAGCTGAAGTGTATGGCTTTAGTTGACGTCTCTTTTGCACCGTGGTGGGGGCCAGGTCAGTAAAGAGCTGGTATTTGTGACCTTGGAAGCGGAGATCAGGCTTGTCCCGTGCTGCTCTAAGGAGTGTTTCCTTCGTACGGTAGTACGTGAACTTGATGATAATGTCCCGAGGGGGGCCCCCCTCCTTCCTCGGCCCCAGGGCCCGATGGATCCGGTCAAACTCCATGCGATCAATAGGGATGCCTGGGACCAGTTCCTGGAATAGGGCCGTGGCCGTGGAAGTTAAGTCCTCAATAGTTTCGGGAAGTCCCCTAAGCCTAAGGTTCCCACGTCTAGACCTGTTCTCATAGTCCTCTAATTTTAGGAGAGCTGCGTCCAGGTCCCTGCGCAGGTCTTGTAAGTCCTGCTCATGGTGATCAATGACCGTTGCTGCGGCCTCCATTCTATCTTCCAACGCATTCGTACGGTTGCCAAGTTCACGAATTTCCTTCGTGAGATGCGTGGCCAGTTTGGAGGTGGCTGCTGACAGTTCCCCCTGCAGCATGGTTTTAAAGCGAGATAGCAGGTCAGCGTCCCGCAATGAAGGCGCTACACATGGCTGTTGGATTCCAGGTATACTTTCTGCATCCGAGCAAGCTTCGGGCTCACCAGTCAGCAGCGGAGGGGTGAAGTCCATGTCCGAGGCCTGCGAGTTCAGCAGACCGTCCGGTGGAAAGGCCTCGAGGCTTGCACACACAGCCTGTCTCCTCGAGGTGCTCCGCGCTGTGCCTGATTTGCGTCCCATAATGTCAGCTTCAATTGCGGGGTATATTGAGCCCAAATTAATGTGCAGGAGCGGCGATTTCACTGTCAGTGTGGTCGGTGGTGGAGAAGTGCCATTAGTTTGCGACCATCTTGGTTCTTAGTTCATGAGCACCCTCAGTATGTAATGATTTTAGGTAATGTCAATGAATTACAGTCTCTCCCCACACCAACAGGCTATGGAAGGAAAAACTTTAGGGTGCTAGGTGTAGCAAGATGGCTGCCGTCATCCAGAGCAGGCCGAAGCCAGGGCCTTTCCTAAGAAAAGGGGCTGCTGCTGGGTAGCACGCGGCCTTGGTTCAGGGGGGGTTATCAGGGCCCGTCTTAATCCAGTCCCCTCACAGCCCAGAAAGATGATACCCGCCCGGTTGGGGTAGAATAGCCTGGGGGTATGAAGCAGCCCGTCCTGTGACTCACCAGGCCCAGAGAAGTCTGTGGAGGGGATCAAGCGGTGGCTCCTGTTTTCGGGGTCCGGCGACCAGGAGGGTCTTCACCTGGCGACCTCCCGCTGCCGATGCGTAGATTCCCGGCTGAAATGTCAGGCGAGAGCGGCGATCCCGGAGGCCGAGTAGGCTGCAAGATGGCGGCCGGCGCGCCGCTGGTGGGGTCCGCGGCGGGCCGAACCGGTCAGCCCGAGGGTCGAGAGGAGCCGCCAAACCTGGATGGGGCTGTCCAGGAGAGCCCAGGCGAGCAGGTAAGTCCTTTTTGGGATGAAAAAAGGCATCCACAGCGGAGGATGGCTGTGGATTCAGAACCGGTCGGCGGAGCTCAGCCTCAGTGCGTCCTGTCGCCTCGCCGTCCGGCCACGCCCCCCGGTATTAGCCTTTCATTTGAATCAAGACATTGTTTTGCCTTCTTTTTCTCTCAGCTTCGCTTGGCGGAAGGGAAATGATTGCACTTTTTGGATGTAGTGCACGCAGTCAGAGTTTTTTTGTCTAGATCTGTGGAGATCCGAAGATCAGACTCCTTTTTTTGTTTTACCAGAAGGACACAAGAAGGGGCAGGCAGATTACAAGGCTTCCATTGCCCATTGGGTACGTCAATTGGTCATTC
This sequence comes from Lithobates pipiens, assembly GCF_037356315.1. Taxonomy (NCBI): domain Eukaryota; kingdom Metazoa; phylum Chordata; class Amphibia; order Anura; family Ranidae; genus Lithobates; species Lithobates pipiens. Next base: position 326,860,535 of record NW_027507718.1, on the reverse strand, counting down.
AGGCCTACTGTCTGAAATGTAAGGCTCCTCCTTTTAGGGTGAGAGCTCATTCTACCAGGGGTGTGGGAACCTCCTTGGCTTTTTGGCATCAGGTATCTACGGCTCAGAGTTGTAATTTTTTTAACTTTTTTTTTTGGGGGGGGGGGGGGGGGACTGTGTAATGAATAAAAAAAAAAAAAACACTAACGTGAGCCGAGTTTTAAAAAATAATGTGAAAGATGATGTTACGCTGAGTAAATAGATACCTAACATGTCACACTTTAAAATTGTGCACACTTGTGGAATGGCGCCAAACTTCAGTAATTCTGAATCTCCATAGGTGACGCTTTCAATTTTTTTACAGGTTACATGTTTAGAGTTAGAGGAGGTCTAGTGCTAGAATGATTGCTCTCACTCTAACGATTACGGCATATGCATACTAAGAGCACAGGGGACCAGAGAACACTACAGGTGCTGAAGAAGAGTACACAGGGAACCAAGGACCAGCACAGGGTCTGGAGAAGAGTACGGGGGGGGGGACCGGAGAAAAGCACAGGGACCAGAGATGAGTGGGGGGGCTGGAAAAGAGCACAGGGGGGACTGGGGAAGAGCACGAGGACCAGAGAAGAGCACAAGGGGGGGGCAGAGAACAGCAGGGGGTCGGTGAAGAGGTCGGGCAGGAAAGAACAGAGAAGTTCCTGGGCAAGATCACAGAAGGGCAAGGAGAGAGCTGAGGGGCCCATAGGCAGTAGAAATCGGCTAGAGAGGTGGGGCGGCATACAGAGAAACCAATGCCCTCCATGTTCCTCCTTCAGCTGGGGATTGCCCACTTTTCCTCCTCTCCCTCCTGCAGGCATTTAGTGGCTGCAGGAAGAACATGGAGGGCATTGGTTCCTCTATATGCCGCTGGGCCGCAATGGCTACCACTGTAGTTATGCCCCTACAGCAAAGGAAAAAAAAGTTCTGGCAGGATGAAGGAGCAATGAGGAATGAATAGAATGCTGGCAGGATTCTGGGGCTGTGACAGTTGCAGACTAGAGCATACAGAGGGGTTAAGAAGACTAGCAGATGCAAAGATTGTGGACTGGGAAATGCTGAGACTGAAGAGGTAGGGGGGAGGGGGTGCTGCGGTGTAGTGAGAGGGTGACTGGCAATGAGGGAGAACAGAAGGGTTGGGTGCGAGGAGTTATCAATATGCAGTGATGCGGGAAAGTTTCCTTCATGTAATTTCTACAAAGCACATTCCAGTCGGTACAGAGTCACTGGACAGTGTAGTGTGTCACAATCACAGAGACAGGACAGGATCACAGCAGCTCTGCACAGTGACAGAAGACAGGAGCAGGAATTGGGCCAGATGTCAGAATCCTCCCACATGTAGGGACTTCTAGCATCAGTTCGGCACACACAGTGCTGAGTGATGGGAGGAGGGGAGCAAGCTCCACCGCCTGTGCAAGTGCTTCCCATAAATCTGTACCCTGTGTCCCAGCCGCACTTGCCTTACTGTGCAGGAGCAACTTGGAGCGAGATGTCAGGAGGCGGAACTGGGAGGGAAAGCTGCTCTGTACACAGGCAGTTTCCTCCACAGTGCGCACCCACATCGGTTGCCAGGACGCGGTCCTGGCAACAAATGACAGAAGGGAAGATTGAAAGGAGTGGGGTGAGGTGGAGAGCACAGTGAGAGCATGTTGCGTCTAGTGAGAACATGCCCACTGAGTGGGCCCAGCTGCCTGACCTTTGTTTTCCGGGACTCTAGCCCAGACAGCCTTGAAATCTCGGAACAGTCCCGCAGTATCCGGGACAGTTGGGAGGTATGCATGTGTAACCTGTGTGTATCTGGCTCTGATACTAGCCAGTGCCTCACCTGCCACTGACCTCACCGCACGTCTCTGCTGTACACTAGGCTTTATATTTCATATTGCACTCTAATCTTTATGCTATTATTTACATTACATACTTCAGATCAAAGTGTTTGTCTTAAGAATTGCTGGTTGCTAAGTGGTTACCGATCCTTTTATTAAGTTCTTAGCTAGCCTGAAAAGCATATATAATAGAAAATGTATATGGAAGAGTTTATTTTAAAAAAATATGAATGTGCTTTGTCTTCTATGTGCCTGTTAGACAGTTTTTTAGTGGACGGTAGTCAAAGCATGTTGTGTGGGTACAAGGACTGTGACATATGCATGCAATGTATACAGCGAGTGGACTTTTTATTTAACCATGACCCCTAAGACCCTCCCTTTGATAGCCCAATTCCGCACACAACACTTTTCTATTCTCCTCCCGAGCCCAGGAGGAGAAAGGCCTTTATCTTGTGTATTAAGAGCTGATTTTCATAGAGGTGGGAAAACTGTACATATAAACAATAATTTTTGTGTCTGTTAACATGCATCTGTCTAGTGCTTAGAAACAGACCCTGTATAATGGAAACTGCATTAAAGATGAGGGTTAAAAGGATTGCATTTACTTGAAAGTAGCTGATACGCACGAACATTAAGATGACATGCATTAAATATGTGCTTAGTGAATATAGTGCTTCTTTTTTTTTTTTTTTTCTTTAAACAGTTTTTTTTTTTCAGGTACTCTGTTAGTTTTAGACTGGGGAAATTTAAAGGCATAAATATGAGATGATAGATTTCCAATCAACTTTATTTTTTGAGCGATAATTTTTTGTGCGTGTAGCAAGATATTCCCACAAAATTACTGGCCCTGGCAGTGTGGGAGGGAGGAGATGTGATTGATTGGACTAGGTAAAAAAAAAACTGTTCTAAATGATGTTCTTCTTTAGCTATGTGGTTTCAGAAGCATCTGAATGCTCACATTGTGGTATGTGGTGCCTGGCTGATCTCTACCACTCTTGCTTTAATTTTCTGAAGTGTGGGGCTTTGTAAAATACCATATAAAGCGCAAAAATAAAAAAAAGAATGTAAACAGGCAAAGGCTTTGTAAAATACCTTTGCATCCAACCACTGTTAATCCCGCGTACACACGAGCGGAATGTCCTACATAAAAAGTCAGATGGAATCTTTTCATCGTATATTCCGATCGTGTGTATGCCTCATCTGACTATTTTTTACGAAAATTCTGATGGACCTAAAAATAGAACATGTTTTAAATATTTCCGACGGAACCAATTCCTATCGGGAAAACCGCTCGTCTGTATACTGTTCCGACGGACCAAAAACGGTGCATGTTCTGAAGCAAGCACGAGATGGAAGCTATTGGCTACTGTCTATTGAACTTCCTTTTTCTAGTCCCATCAGACGTGCTGTACGTCACCGTGTTCTTAACGATCAGACTTTGGTGTGATCGTGTGTATGCACGACAGTTTCAGTTGAACTCCGTCGGAAAAACCTTTGGAGTTTATTCCGACGGGAAAACCGGTCGTGTGTACGCGGCATTACAATTATAATGGCATCTTGTTATTGTTGAAATGATATTATTACATTGAAATCAGAAGATTAAAGTGTATGAAATGTCAAACTTTTCTGCATTGAGTGGGAAGAATCAGAACCACTTTTCAGCTTTGTTCAGTCCTTTAAGGAGATTTCATCTCCCTTTCTGTCCTGACAACGGGTTTAATCAGGCAAGAACAGTTGCAGTAAGTGAAGAGAAATCTTTCTATCATAGCCCTGGATAGGCATAAAACATGACAGTGGTTCGAAACTTTTCCCACTCCTCCCAGAACTAAAGAAAAAAATGTAAAAAAAAAAATTCCTGGACATTTCCTGGTTTTAGAGCAAACCATTAAGGATAAAATATTGGGACCTGGCAGTGCAAACTTGTATTTAAGGCAAGTTTTAGACTTGTGGCAGTGTTTACTGCCCCACTTTTGGGAATTGGTGTGAAGCCGCAAGATCGGCATTGCACCTATTTGGACTGTGCCATTACTGGCAATAGGATCCGAATAGGCAATGCGATTTGACATGTCAAATTGCATGCCAAATCGACACAATGAGAACGTGGGCTAAAGGTTTCACCTTTTCAGACTTCATTAGCTACATGTTTGTTTCAGGTGAGTGACTAAACAGTTGATCAGCATAGGAGCCCTGGAGCTTGCACCTCTAAAAAAACAAATCGGCAGTGGCAGTTCCTATATTTTTACCCTCGCCGGTTCGCGTTAAAGTTTACTTAAAAGCAATACAGATTAATCTGGCGCTAAATCATTTATTAATATAAAACACTTTTTTTTTTCTTACAAAACAGCTAAAGTTACCTTTTTGTGTTTCAGTAAGAGCAGTTTGCACTGTATTGTTTCTCTCAGCATCTGCCAGTGCTTCATACCCGGATGGTAAAGAGAAGGTATGATTATGTTCTAAATGTGAACATAGTCAGTTCTATGATGTTATTGTCCTTTTTTTAATATAGCCTGAGCTCAGGTTTGTACTTTACCACAATGCACCACCCACCTTTCCTGTCTAACAGAAAGCAATGTGCTTTAACCCTGCATCCTGAATGGTCCGAGAAAGTAATGCTTATATAAGAATTATCCAGAGTTGCTAATGAAATGCTGCTTTAGTACGTTTTATTTTTTATTTTTAATTACTATTTATCTTGATTCTGTATCTACAGGGATCCAGAGAACTTTAGCTGACCCGAAGCTTGAATTCGCTCTTGGTAAGAGAATTTACTTTTCATAGAGCATTATACATCAGCGCAAGCCGTTTATGAATATTTTTAAGTGTGTGCCTCCAAATGTGTGCTGAGAATGCAGCACTATGCTGCAGAACAACACCAATAATTTGCAAATGTTTCTGCTTGCTATGCACAATCCTTTACTACAGTGATAAAGATTAGTGAAGGCATTATTTTATGAAAACATTGGAACGCATACAGTGGCAGCGTTATTGTATCCACCCAACAAATACATTTTGGGTTGATTTACTAAAACTGGAGGGTACAAAATCTGGTGCAGATGTGCATGCATATTCTTCAAACTTCAGGTTGTTCAATAAAGCTTTGACAAAAAACAAACAAAAAAAAAACCTGGAAGCGGATTGGTTTCTGTGCAGACCTGCACCAGATTTTGCACTCTCCAGCTTTAGTAAATCAATCCCACAGTGTATGTGTGTTTTTTTTTTTTTATTTATTTTATTGTGATGCTGTTTTAGTGGTCAGTATACAGATAAGTGAACGGTTAAATGTATGCATATTTTTCCTAATCTAATTAGTACTTTTTTGTTTGTTAAAAAAATTAAAGCTAGCTATGTGTTTTAGAATTTGTGAATGGCTATTATATTATCAACATTACAGAATGCCTAGTCGCAAACGTCAAAATTGAAACTGAAAGAATGTAATAAATACAGGGAATAATGGATACCCATTAGTGGACTAGTAGTTCAGTTTATTTTCTATTTTTAACCAGGTATTGTGTTAGTGCACCAGTCCATCCACCACCTTTTCTTGGCAATCTGCTGTTCCTGGAATACATATACCGATGATGCAGGAACACCCATATAGTCTTTGTTTAGCTATATGTCAGGGATATGCAATTAGCGGACCACCAGCTGTTGCAAGACTACAAGTCCCATCATGCCTCTGTCTCTGGGTGTCATGCTTGTGGCTGTCAGACTCTTGCTATGCCTCATGGGACTTATAGTTCTGCAACAGCTGGAGGTCCGCTAATTGCATATGCCTGCTATATGTGAACATTTTTGCACATGCATGTCAAGGGTACAGCAGCCCATCCCTCCTGACTTTTTTGAGATGGGAATGAGGGAAACTATTAGCAAAAGTATGTAGACACAGGACACACCCCCTGTCATGCCCCCTCAAAGAGGAATTATACAATAAATGATTAGTTAAACCCACAATTTTTTTTTTTTTACCACTACTATTCCTTTAGACTGAGTTCACACTGAGAAATGGAGCGGCTCACAGTAGGGGTCCGGTGCATCTCCATTCAACGTTTCAGGTCTGATTTCAGCCCAAATTGTTGGTTGAATTCGGATTTGAAACAGACCAGAAAATGCACAGGACTCCTGTGCAATTCGCGCCGGAGCCACTCCGGAGATATGTGATCCGGCTCCATAGAGGGCCGGTCACAATCTCCTGACATGCAAATTGGTTGCGCAGAAAGCTGCATCCAATTCGCACTGGTGTGAATCCTGCCTCATACAGGCTTTTGAAATGTACAAATGCAGCAAATTAGAAATTGGATGAAAGGTTTGGCACTGGGGAACACTTTTTGAAAGATAAAAAGGACATTTTATATACTGCTGTTTGAGGATGCTATAGTGCATCACGTTTCTCTGTCGGTTGAGAAATTTGAAATGTAAAATTAAACTCAAAATAAGGAAAATTGAGTGAGTGATCTAATTTCAGTACAGCTCGCTGATTCCCGTGTTGCCTAGAAGTGCTATTATTGATTTATAAGCAAGTATATAGTTATAGTAAGGTGGACTAAGGAACCAAAATGCTCCACCCAAAACCAGGAGAAAGCATTAGAAAATGTATTTGAAACTGAAGACATTTATGTGCCTATCATTGTGAGATGCACCATCACCAATATAAAAAAATAAAAATAAAGGGCTTATTTCTCATTTTAAGATAGGGTATCTATCTATCTATCTGGTATATAAGGATACCAGATTTCCAAAATAAAATCCGGGGACATCCACTTAAAACCACAACTACAAAACCACACACTCGTTAAGTGTAAAGCAGAGTGCAGGGGTTGGAGTTAATTGAGCACAGAGCTCAGGGGTCAGGGTAAAAGTAAAATTCCAGGCTTTTAAAGCAGAGTTGTACTGAAAAAAATATAAAAAGTCAGCAGGTACAAATACTGCAGCTACTGATTTTTTAAATAAGGACACTTACCTGTCCAGGGCGCCCGCGATGTCCTCACCCAAAGCCGACCCGTCCCTCGGCTCCCGGGTGGAGGTGCCGGCATCTTCAGTAAGGGAATCGGCACATGAAGCCTTGTGGCTTCACATTCTGGTTTCCTACTGCGCATGCACGAGTCACCCTTTGCATCCTGACTGGTCCCTGTTGTCTTCTGGGACCTGTATGTCTCCAAGAAGACAGTGGGGGATGGAGGAGGGGCCGGTCATGGCATTGATCGTTGCAGATTCTGAGGGGATCTATCGCTGGAAGTGGGAGCAGATGCCTGTATTAGACAGGTATCTGCTTCCCCCTCCCGCCTGAAAGGTGCCAAATGTGACACCAGATTGGGGGGAGGAAGCGCATAAGTGGAAGTTCAATTTTTTGGTGGAACTCCGCTTTAACCATGCTTAAATTTGTTCTCACCCGCCCTCTAACTCCTATTCTAACTACTGTAACATTGGGGGATGTTTAACTCAGTGGCAGATGCCTTTTCAGTAAGTTCACAGCGAACAGGAACTTTAGTTTAAGGGCATGGTAGCCCACTTTTATTAAAAAGGAATATCATACAGTTCACACATGCACTTGGTTGCCCACACAGGGGTTCTTCTGCCAAAAAAAAAACAATACATGAAAAATGCCAAGCCACCTGGCTCTCTTCAGCAGCACTGCCACCTAGGCTTCACAATTCAGCCTTCTTGGCCTTATAACAGGGTTCCCGCACAACTACTGTCTCTCTTCAACTTTCCCTGCTGCTCAGGCCTTCCACTTCAGGCTCTCATTTGTCTCAGATGTGCACAGCTTTAACAAACACAGTGTCTATCTACAAAGCAGCCCCTCACTGCTCTGATCCTCAGACTTGGGTCTCTGGCTTTCTCTAGTGCACACCTGCACTCTCTGGACTCGTGGAGACCTCCTGTCTCTCTGGGTGGAGCCCAGAACCCTAATCCTAACTTTGCTATAAGCCCAGGACCCAACTGCTCAATCAACCAGCCAGACTCCTGGCTGTTCCAAAAACCCGATCCCAGGATTGGAGATTCCATCCCACCCATAACGCTATGGAATCTCCGGGCTCCAGGTCCCCAAGTGGATTTTACAAACTTTGGAGGAAACTGATAAAACAGATTCCTCCACATTAAATACTCCTGGAGCCCCTCAACCTGCCTATTTGAGAACCCTGGGCGACAATTACTAGGACAGGGAACTGTACTGTCACACTACCCTGTGAAAGGAAGAAATGTACACATACCTATTTTGAGGTTGCTCTGGCTTCCAGAGGCAGCTTCAGGAGAGGAGAGGGACAGCCAACAATGGATGCCCCATAGCCAGCCTATAGGTGATGTCACTACCTAGGAATTTCAGCCGGTGTCAGCGATCTCTTCTCTCCCCTGAAGCCGGCTGCTGGGAGCTGATCACTTGACCAGAATGGAGCACCCTCAAAATAGGTAAGTATACGGTAAGCATCTTCTTTTCACAAGGTAGTTTGAATAAGCGTTAGAAGGGTGGTGGGAGCGTGTTTGCACTTGGTATGAATAGCCTGGATTTCCACTTTTGGTACCTAAAAGATTGCAGCTGGTGTCCCCCACATCTGGCGTCTAACTTCTTCGTCCTTCCCCTTCTCTACTTCTGTTGTTCACAAATTTGTCCCGAGAAGCTGGGCACTGCATAGTAACAACTGCAATGTGCAGGTTTCAACTGAACTTACACTTTGCATGCATCAATCCTAGTTGAAGTGGCTGCAGCAAGCTGCATATGTGCAGCAACATGACTAGCCATACACATGCAGGCCACAATGGCAGCACCATTTTGCATTAATGCTTGTGCAATGTGACTGCACACGAGAGATACATATATAATATTATATTATTCTTTTTTTAATTGTTTTTGTGAGAAAAGAAAGGAGGAAGGACATGAAGTTGTTTTATTATGGTACTCCTCCAACCCTTGTCATTGTAGTTGCACCCAAGCTGCTCTGGGTTTTTTTTTTGGACCCTATAAATGCCTTTGTATAGAGGATATATACAGCCTAATGTTTATGAGCTATTTCACACTGTACCCTGCTTTTTCAGGTTCATGAGCCATTATCAGTGTATTTCATGGAAGCCAAGGCTTCTATGGAGTAGGTTCTGGGGACCCATGGTAAGGTATTACCGATGTGGTTTTTATTTTTGTATTATAATAGAATTTTCCTTTTCCTTTCTAAATATTGTAGCCTCATGTAAAGTGTTAGTTTGCTTCAATTGGATAGCCTATTATATGCAATACCTAGACAGGTAAAGCAATTAGAAAATCTTTAAATGGAACCTAGTTACTGTTTTGGAATGCCAAATTATAATTAGGCATGTGTGGCTAGCTCACATCTCCTATTTTCCAGAAAAAGCGTTTAAATTGTACAATAAACTGTCTTTATCTGGGTACGGTTTATCAGGACACGTAATCCCATCTCATGATTTGTATTATGCCTTGTGTCCTAGATTTAAGTAAAACTACCAAGCAGCTTTTGTAAGTGGAACAAAGTCATTTGAAGGTAGAATTTAGGAACTAATCTACAACTGATGTCCTACTCTGTGCTATAACTCTGCTATAGGAAGTCAACGCCTTATCTTTCATGCCATCACAGAAAGATGAATACCTAATAAGCCGTGACTCATACCTTCTTTCTTGACTCTTCTTTGCTGGACATAACCTTCAGTTTTACAGATCTTATGTCCAAAAATTTTTTTTGCCATTTTGCACTCACATATTGTATTACAATCTTGAGGAAGGTTCCCTCAAAAGCATGAAATTGCTGGATCTATAGAATAAAAAGATGGTACTGATGTTTGCATGTCCCTTGACAGCACTTGCACAGCTTGTTTATCAAAATGTATTTTATACTGAAATTGCTATTAGAGGACAAAAACACAACACAATCTCAAATATATTGCTACTAAATATAAAGCATAAAAACTGCTTTGTGTTAATAAAGAACAAATATGGATTCATTTAAAATTGTGCATTTTATTACTTTTATCTTTTTTAGCGCTATACTAAAACAATGCTTTTAAAATTATTCTTAAAGCACTTATGTCAGTAGAATAAAAGCTTGAAATAGAGTCACTGTAAAGAAATAATGCTTAACACATGGGCTGTATGGGACCCACCAGCTCTTTGTGTTGGTCTGGGTCTGCCACCTGCTGGGCACCAGAGTAGCAATGCTGAAATGCGCTCTAGCACCCTGCACTAAAATAGACTTCACTGTCATGTGGAGTTATGTCCACCTCATAGTAATAATAAAGTCATAGCCTCAGGGAGAAATGACATTGTAGGAGTGTGTGAATCAAGTAAGCAGACATCATTTCTGTGGGAGCAGATGGTTAAACTTCAATGCCATTAAACATGTAGGGGGGGGGGGATAAAATGAAAAAAAAAAAAAATAATGCCCCTAACCACCTGTAATGCCTTGTACACGCGGTCGGGCATTCCGACCACAAAATCCGTCAGATTTTTTCCGGCCGATTTTCTCCGAAACTTGTGTTGCATAAACACGGTCGGACAAAGCTGTTGGAAAATCTGATCATTCAGAACTTGGTGACGTTCGTTGCGTACGATGGGTCTACGTAGAGGCTAGTAGCCAATAGTTTTGGTCTCGTAATTTGATCTGAGCATGCGTGGCACTTTCTCCATCGGTATTCTCTACAAACAGTCGAAAAAGTCTGATTGGATTTTTTTGTCGAAAAATTTTAGATCCCGCTCTCAAATTTTTTCCATTGGAATTTACGATGGAAAAAGTCCGATAGAGCCCACACACGATTGGATTTTTCGACAATATAATCCGATCGGACCTTTTCCGTCTGAATTTCTGACCGTGTGTACAGGGCATAAGAGTGCAGGGGGATTAACATTAACAGCATTGCAACTGAGGTTTTTATTATTGCAGTTTATGACATTGATGCTGGGAGTTATTATTGCATCCACTGACAGCAGTTCTGGGAGGTATTATTGCATTTGCTGACACCAATGGCACGGGTTATTATTGCATCCATTGACACCATTGTTGGGAGTTATTGTAGTCTTCTTATGCCTGACAATTGGTATTATTGTGACTGTTGAAACAAATGCTAGGAGTTATTATTGTATCCACTGACAACAATGCTGGGGGGGTTTTGATTGTGGCCACCAACACTAATAATAGGGCTTATTACAGTGAAACTCTCTATTCAGTGTGCGTCAATACGCTGGATAAAAAATGCAGCAGGACTGACATTTTTTTTTAGACGCTGAGGTGTATCACAGCCTGTTCATTTTGAATGGACTGCCTAGCTTGATGCAATACACCTCAACACACAAAAAGTGCACTACTATTGTTCGGCCCCCTGGAAGTGTTGGGGGCAGCGTGAGCACTTGAGGACCTCCATCATTTTCAACTTTCACCATCACTACTCTAAACCCTCCACACCTTATTCAAAACTAAAGACTATAAGCCTTTAAAGCTTTAACAGCAATCTTTCTGCTAGATGTTTTAGATGTGGTAATGGCAGTTATAATGGAACAATCAGGTGTGCTGGTTATATCTTACATTGCATAACTATGACAATTGCAATGATTTTGAGTATTACATACATCTTCTTGTGCTATGGTGTTCTTTTCATTTAAATACACGTTCCCTTTCATAACATAAAACCTTTCTATTATGTTGCTGGCTCTAGGTATGCCTGCTTGGTATGTCCATTCTTTTTTAAATTAGTTTTGACAATAAAAAACTTTGTGACATTGAAGCACAGAAAATGACATATTGTACTATCCACACAACAAGATGAACTTATTTAAGTAGATAATGATGCTACTCCCCTGGATGCTCCCTTACATTATGGAATGAAAACAATGGTTGTTTTTATTTTCTTCCTCCAAAAAAGTACATGAAGGACATACACTTGTTTTACTACAATGTGTTTATCAGTCTTTTATTTTAACAAGCATATAAAAATTATGTCATTACAATTTTAAACAACCAGTATTACATCAAATTATTCTTTCATCGTTTGCTGCTCGTCATAGGGGTGTTTCCATTTGAGGACTTCACTTTTTTTTGTTATTATTTTTTCATTTCAATGTGACCAGATTGTTATAATAATATATAGTTTAATTTTCTTTTGTAAGAGATCCTTATTCATTTCTAAAACTGGCTATCCATAATTCAACCAGCTGGCAGGTTTACATTTGGATAACCTATTTCATAAATGCTGATTGTTAAAATCCATGCGGATCAAAGTGTTTGGCACTGCTGGTTCATATATTCAGCGTGTGTACAAATAGTCTTAGATAGATCTTCTGCTAAATTGCAATAACATGACTAAAGGCCCGTACACACAATGCAAATTTCGGAAGGGAATTGTCGTTTGACGGCCTGTCGTCCAAAATTCTTACCGTTAGTATGCTGCTTTCAACATCTGATTTTAATTTTTCGTCAGACAAAAGCTGGATGAGAAAACTAGTAAATGTTTGACAAACGACAGCTCAACGTCCACTTTTTGGATGGGCATTACAGGAATCATCACATAAAAGTCCAAAGTACAAACATGCATGATCAGAATCAAGGAACGACCGAAGAGTTTGGTCTTGTAGACTAGCGTCCGTATTCTAGAATTAACATTTGTGACGCAACAATTGATGAAATGTCAAAATGTAGCGCACATTCATCTTCTTTAATGGATTAATAATGAAGCTGCTTTGCTGGTGATACTGATGTAGTTATGCCAAACGTATTTTTAAAAGGCATTTGTTTTGTCGTGATATAAATAATATTAATATTATGGTTGTTGTTTGATTTTTTTGGGGAAGTTGCCACAAAACCATTATCCCTAGCTTTTTAAGGTCAAAGATACAGCTATGTTGGTGTCCCTTGTTAATTTTCATAGTGTTGTTTTTGATGAAACTCCCTACTCCCAAACTGTCCATTGAAGATAGGAAACAATCTTAAAATCGCGTATCAACACTCCTCAAACTTCTACTAACACTAAATTAGCAAAGGAGCCAAAGGGTGGCGCTCAAGAAATGAACTTCCTCTTTATACTCTCGTAGTACGTCACTACGTTTGTGCTTGTCGAATGACAATTTGCAGATAGTTAGTATGCTAGACAAAATCCTGCAAACACGCTTTTGACAAAAATCAAACTCTCGGTCGTATTACAATCGAACCATGTGTACAAGGCTTTAGGCACCTCAGATGTAACCGTCACCCTTGTAAGAATATCTGCTTCACAATCCCAACCCTTTACCCAAATTAAACTGTAAAAAAATGCATGACACATTTGTTGGAGTAAATTCCGTCACGGCCATTTATTAAATCAATAGTAAAACATAATAAACATTCCTTAAAACATGAAACCAAAATAATTACTACAATAACCAAACATAAGCTTGCTGATCTTTGGAGACCACAAGTATCAATAATCGACTTTGTACCTGCGTAACTACTTACATGGTCCCCAGCTGCACCACACTGGCTCGTGGACTACCTTCACAAACAGCAGATACCTCACAATTTTTAACTTGCCAGTTAACCCACCGTTAACTGGCATTTCACCAGGGACTCCATATCTTAGATGATATGATAAGCACAGCAGGTTTTTAAAATGCTTCCAAAAATCCCCACCACTAGGTCATTAAAAACACATGGAGAAGAACTAATCCAATACAGGGCGGACAGGAACATTCTTCCCCCATGATTCTTCACCGGATGCCAGCAACTGACCCACTTCTGAGATGACCCCCACCTGCAGTCCCTCCTCCCTGCTGGACAAACCAATTAGGTGGGTGGCAAAAAACATAACAGCATTTAACCTTGTCGCTCCCTGTTTACCTTGTGAAGATAGATGGAAGTATGTCATAAGATTAGAGACATAAAACCAGTTTGTTATATGCGTAATTCTGTAGGTCCACTAAAGATCACTTGGTAATGAACAATCCTAAACAGACCGGGGCATTTTACCTTTTTTTCTTTTTGTTCAAAGAGCACCACTTAGGCCAGCCATACACACTACAAATTTCTTTCCTGCAACCAAGGGTTGCAGGAAACAAATTTGCTCAATTACCCAATCAACACAGACAGTGCTGACAGGGGAATCCCACCTGCCCAGCAATTGTCAACTCCCAGCATAGGGGCGGGCGGGGGAAGCTGTTCCCGCCAGGAGAAGACTGTGATTATCGCTAGCGGCTATAGCAGCCGCTAGCTATAATTGCAAGAGAATCTAGCAGGCTGGTTGTACCCAAGTTGATCAATTGCCAGACTGCCATATGATCCTTCAAGGAAATGGAGATAGGAAGTAATTAGCCTAAGCCTACATGCATGTAAGTGAGTGTCCTCCTCTCCCAGCATGTGTTGCACAGATGTTGTTAGGTGTGTTTCCCTTTGGTCGTCTAAGCAAAAATAGGGTAATTGTACAACCTAAGACAGTTGTGTGGCAGACGGCAATAAGTGAAGCCTAAAGTTAGAGCTGCACTGGTGTGCAGGACCCTGTTACAGCCCTCTTTGGGACAAGGAGGTCCCTATCTATCCAGGTCTAATTCATTGATAAGTAGCTAGGAAAGGTAAAGTTGGGAGGTTGTGTGTGAAGTAGAGAGTGAAGAACAGACGGCATGGGCTAGGATGAGTACCAAAGGCCCCTCTGGGAGAATGCTTCCTATGCTCCCCTACAGTGGGTAGTCAGAAAGCTGCAGATCTCTGAGAGAGTACCCAATCGTGTACAGAACTGGCCATGCCTGATAGAGCCAAGAAGTATAGACTGTTGCATGCTAGGTAGAAATGGGCTGTTAGTGATTATTTTGAAGTGGACTATTACATAGCTGATTGCACAAGTAAATTAGAAGTTGTTGTTGTTAAGTAATGTGTCAGCCCCCTGACAAAGGCTTAGTGGGTCCCGAAGTGTGAACCAGAGTAAGGGCCATGGGTTTCCAACCAGTCTTACTGCAATTCATTCACCATAGACCCCTTGTGTGGAAACTGGTTCATCAACTGCTGCTAAGGGGAACTACAAATGATTTTTGATTGTGAGGCTAAAATGAAATGCAATCAGTTGCCTACTTTGAAGAACATTACTTTTTTATGTGATGGGTAACATTCACCCTCTCTATTTACCCTGTGATTACCATTATCACTGAGAATAAGCATAAAAGAACATGCCACATGTTGGGTTGTTACCAGACCAGGAAGAGAAGAAATCCTCCAATAGGGACACTAGTTCTCATTTCCTGTTTGGGCAGGAAGTGATTACAACCCTTCTTTACTCTATCCAAAATGGGGAAAAATAAAAAAGTTTTGCCTTTGTAAATTCTACTTTCCTTCAGGCTTTGATTCCTTCTTTTTTTTTTTTTTCTAATTCTTTATTTATACAAGAGAGCTAAGAGTCCATTTACAACATCAATATTCCAAAAAAATAAGTACAAGATCTATAATACATTTCAAAATCGCTCAAAATTCAATAACTGAGTACAACGGAACATAATGTTTCAGCATCAATAAGACTCATTATTATTTTCATATTTTAACAAGTGGCTAACAAAAATGTCCCTAAATTTACTCAAATGGGCCCTTCAGCTCTCCCATTATTTTTTATTTAAATGACGAAAAAACAAACCAAACAAGAAAAACAAAACAAAAAATGGGATAAAAACAATTCCCAGAGGAGATGGATTGCTTACGCGCGTTAATAAAGACAAAGGCGGAACCACCCTCTAGTAACCCTTTCCCCTCCTCTGAATATACAAACAAATCCCCAAAAGACCATGTTTTAATATATTGTCCCCTTCTATCTTGTGCAGTAAGCACCAAGTCCTCCATGGCGCCGATACTTCTGACCTTATTGAGCCACATAGCAATGGAGGGAGTTATAGAATTCTTCCAACACAAGGTGATACAAGCTTTAGTGGCATTTACCAAGTGACAAAGCACTGATTTTTTTTTTTTTTTTTATATTTCTGGAGTGGAATTTGTGAACAGTGAAGCAAGAAAAGGGCCAGATCCTCTGGTATTTGGAAATCTGTCCTTCACATTTTTTGTTATCGAATGGACCCCACATCTGTTGGACCTCTCAATTGGTCTGCTTTTGCCTGCCCCATCTGTTTCTGAGTTCCCGAACTCCTGTCTCCCTTAATGGATGATTAAGGAAAACATTTGGAAATCCATTGGGGTGATATAGGTCCTAACCCTCTGTGTTATTGACCCTTTGTTTTTTGATTGCTCACAAAAATTGAGGCATAATGGGTGGATGCAGGGTTGCACAGGGATTGACTTCAGTGTTTGCCAACATACTGACTATTTTGGTATTCCTGAATTCCTGTGAACCTCAATGGACATTAGGGATAGGCCAAACATCCCCAGTTCGGTTTACACCAGAACATGCAAACAGGCAAAAAGTTCTAGCAAACATGCAAATCCTATTAAAGTCTATGGGACTGTATAGTGGACAGGTGCTGAAGTCCTTCATGGAACTACAGGCTGAGTTTGGCATACCGCGTAGGGACTTTTTTAAATACTTACAGCTACGACATGCGCTGCAGGCGCAATCCCGCTGTGTGCCGCTTTGTCTGACGGACCATGCTGTAGTACATGGGATATTAATGCAAACTGAACGAAAAGGTATGATATCTAGAGGGTATGACATGCTTCTTGATGCAATGCAGGACTCGGCACATCTCCCATGTCGGCAGAAGTGGGAGGCGGACCTGGGGCTGATGGACGCGGAGACCTGGAACCTTTGCTTGTCCTCCACTCCCTTGGTGTCGGTCTCGGCCTCCCATAAACTCTCCCATCTATATCTACTGCATAGGGTTTATAGAACGCCAGTTAAACTGCACAGCTGGGGTGTCAGGGAATCCCCCCTTTGCCCAAAATGTATGCGGGACCATGGTGATCTCCTGCATATGTTCTGGAGGTGCCCAAAACTAAAAAGGTATTGGGATGAGATCCTCGACACTATCTCTTCTGTATTCTCGGTTAGTATTCCGAGATGTCCGTTGATCTGCCTGTTGGGCGCCCTAGACGAAGAATCGCTAACACCATCGGCTCATACAGCCATTATTCGGTTATTATATGTAGCCAGGAAATTACTAGCACGATTGTGGATAACACACAGGGTTCCCACCAGGCAGCAATGGACAGACCAAGTGAACCAGATGCTGATCAGGGAAAAAATAACCTACCAACACAGAAATGCACCGCATTAATTTAATGCTATGTGGCAGGGGTGGCTCGAGGTTCCGGGGCTAGCCCCTCACCAACTTATACAGGACAGACTTTTACAGGGCTGAATGTGGGTCCAGGGTCATGTGCACGGAGGAACATAGACAATAATAAACACTTAATGGGGCTACTTCTATGTTTCTCTCTCTCCCAGCATCTATGAGGGGAAAGAGTAGGGACCAGCTGGACTAGGTAATTGGATGCTGGACGTTGTGCATAATACTGTACTTGTATAGCTGTTACAAAATGCAATGTGGTCTCAGAGGGAACACCATTTTTGTTTATGTTCTTGTTTTATTTCCCCCTTTTTTTTTTCTTCTGTTCTGTCTCTTTTTAGTTTTAATTGCACTTCCTATGTCTCAGCGGTTTACAAGCCGGATTTATTTTATACTTTGTACTACCAGTATTTTTATATCCGCAAAAATCAACACTGCTGTACGACTGCACTACCTGTCTATGTTTGGCTTGTACCATGTATGTTTTGCAATAAAAACGTATTTGATTTAAAAAAAAGTCTATGGGACACGAACAAGAAAAATCAAAAGTGCTAATTTTAAAGGCTTTATGCATGTTACTGCCATAAAAAATGTATGAGGACCCGGGTACTGCCCCAGGGGACATGTATCAATACAAAACATTTTTTAAAACTAAATTTTTTTCAGGAGCAGTGATTTTATTAATGCTTAAAGTGAAACCATAAAAATGAAATATTCCCTTTAAATATCGAGCCTGGGGGTCCTCTTAGTCTGCCTGTAAAGTGGTGCATCTGTGCAATGTGTAGAACAGTGCTGCAGCAAAATGACATTTCTAAAGGAAAAAGCTTCATTTAAACTTGCTCGTGGCTGTAATGTATTGCCGGCTCTCGGCAATATAGATGAAAAATCAAGGAAAAAATTGGCATGAGTTCCCCCCAGTCCATACAAGGCCCTTTGAGTTTGGTATGGATTTTAAGAGGAACTCCATGCCAAAATATAAAAATAAAATTGATGTGGGTTTCCCCCCACCCCCGAACCATACCAGGCCACTTGCCTTCAACATGGGGAGGGTGCTTTGGGGTCAAGAGCCTCTTCCAGAAAACCCTGGCCATTGGTTGTCGGGGTCTGCAGGTGTGGGGCTTATCAGAATCTGGAAGCCCAATTTAACAAGGGGGTCCCCCCATGTAAATGGGTATCGGGTACATTTTAAAATTTAGGCGTGGAGTTCCCCTTAAAATCACAATATTATTTATTTTTATATTTTTTAATATACTGTCTGCACTGTATATATATTCTATACTGACTACACTGTATATATACTAAACTGCCTGCACGCCACTAACTAACCTGCCTAATCTAGCTTAAGTTCTCTCAATCTCCACGTCATCACACTATATATACGGCCGCCATGTAAGCCTCATATAGTGTGGACTTAGCCCCATGAGCCATGATTGACCAAAGGCACCCAGCCTTTGGCCAATCTTGGCTTTCACAGAAGATTGCGCAGTGCTCAGATTTGCCGGAAACGCCCCATGTTCAGATCGTCCACTAACAAACGCCCAAAGTTTGAGTCAAAATCTTTTTTTTTTTCCAATAACTCTAGTGGTTACTGTACATTATTCTGTCCTACTGCATTAGCCTGTGTGGTCTGTACTTTAATATAGGGAGATAAATAGAATCATACGCAAACTGAACACATTTTTCAGTGTTTGACAGTATACATATTCTATGTAGTTCATTTCCTGTTTTCTGCACAGACCTCCTTGCTAAGGCTCTTCACATCTTTTTGTTTTCTGATTTTTAAATGACCTTTCAAGTCATTATATAGAGTTTCAAAGTGAAATAAAAAGTACAACTGAAGATTTAAGTTGCTGTTCACTGAGAGAAACATGATAGATTGGCTACACCCATTAGTGTCACTTTCATAGCTCAGTCGCTAGCAGCATTAATAAATACTAACTTCCAATGACATAAAGGCCAGTGAATTGGGTCACAATGATGTTTGGATTCTATATAAAACTGCCAGTGGTTAATTTATATCTGCAGTTAGCATGGTATTTTAAGGTGTCTTCACTCCTATCCTCCTAGAGCTGTTCTATCAACCTCATGGGTATATTCAGAAAATTAGGTCTTCTGTTTCAAATCAAACTGTACATGCAGTGTAATATTTTGTTAATGTAAGCTACTGTACATGCTTTGTAAAGACTGTGAGTAGAGAGTACACAAATCCCTAGTAATTAAAACAAAATGAATGTCACTTGATTAAATCTATAGCTAGTGGCACATGGACATATTGTGTCTCTTCCAGAGACTAGGCAGTGTTTGTCCTGAAATAAAAAAATAGAGTTACTTATTTAAAGATGAAATATAGTCATCTCCACTCTTTGCTACAGTGTCCCGGAGCTTCCTCCCTAGCGGCTGACATCCTCTGCCAGTTTTTTTTTCTGGGTTCTGATCTTCAGCCATTTTGATTGGCTAGGCTGAGATGACGACATCCCTGAACATTCTCGGGAGTTAATTTATCTTGCCAGATGCCGAAATTGTACACTGGGGTTTTCTTACATAGCTCAGTTTACAGTGTGGACAGTCAGGTAAGAATTTTTGTGACAATAATATATTTCTGAGATAAAAGCCATTAGCTCTATACAAACTCAATACACACTACGACAGCCTTTTTAATAGTCCACAATTTCAGAGACCAAGACTTATTTTATCATAAAATGTAAAAATAGACTATTTCAGAGAAAAAAGTGAGAGCCTATATTACAGACTCTATGCACAGTATACTACAGCTTGCAAAGGCTGCAGTTTCAGCAGGAAACTCCAGGCAGCTTTTAATCGGGGATTTAAAATTAGAATTTTATATGAAAAACAGATTCCACCTCTTAGCACAAACCCTCCACCCCCCCCCCCCCCCCACTCCACAAATTCCACTTCCCAAGAACAAATCTTCACCAATCCCTCTTCTAAGCAGAAATCCTACCCCCTCCCTCAAATTCCGCCTCCTAGCCCAAATCCCCCCCCCCCACATCCGCATGGAAGAAAACCATTGGGCTTTCAGAAAAAAACTCAAGACCCACCTCTTTCAAGGAACAGGAAGCACAGGTCGGCTCAAGCGCCTTGAGGCGATTTAGTTCGCAGTTGTAGTGCTGTATAAATCATTCATTCATTAAGCCACTTCATGGCATTAACCCTCTACTACCCCCAGCACAAACACCCAAAACAAGTCATTTCATCCTCTTAGCACAATTCTTTTCCCCATCACTCACCTGACACAAATCCTCTACCTTCTATAGCCCCTCTCTTAAGACTCTTTCAAATGTGGATCACTTTTCACAGGACATTTGGCATGTGGTGAGGAGTCGTTATGTTGCCTCCTAACAGCCTGTTTTAACCCTTTAAACGGCAGATTCCATCGCTCCTGTCCTCCCGACAGCAGTGTGTTTTTCCCCTTCTGAATGCATTGCTTGTACCCTGTAGTGCACCAGATTAGTGCCCTTTTTTATATTAGTGGGTTTCTTTATTTGTATTTAACATATGTTTATACAGAAAGCACTATGACATCCCCAACCCTGGACTCCAGGAGAAGACGATCACACCCCAATCTTGCCATGTACACAGCACAGGGGATCCTCTACCTCTGATATTCCTCGCCTGCAGGGCTCCATGATGACCATTGTAACATCCTCCCTTTGATTCTTCCATCCTTCAGAACCCCCCTCACCACCACCATTTTTATTCTTGAACTCTTCCATCCTTCTGTTCCTATCCATGAATTCCTCCATCCGCAGACTCTTTCATCCTTCAGTTTCTATCCATGGATTCCTCCATCTCCATCCCCAGACTTTTCCATCCTTCAATTCCTATCTCCAGACTCCTCCAGCCTCCCATTCTCTATACAGAGATTCTTCCACCCTCCCATTTTCCAGATTCCTCCATCCCCAGTTCTTCCATCCTTCCTTTCTTATTCATGGATTCTTCCATCCTTCAGTTCCTATTCCTCCCTCATATCCTGGACTCTTCCTTGCCCAGCTACATGCACAGAGTGTCCTTTTTAACTTCTTTTTAAAAAAATGCATTGCAGAATCTAATAGAATCGTTGACTAGATAATCATAATCAGATCATGAGACCAGTAAGATATGCACCTCTACTGGAAACCCAAAAGTAATATGGTTTAAGTACAATCTCTGGATCTGGGGCATGTTGCACATCAGATCCTGCCACTATCTGTAAATGTGGCTAAGAGTTGCTTCCACATGACCTCATCTAAGTGGCCCATTTTTTGCTCCCGGTAATGGTAACGGTCCCTCTTCTCTATGGCCAAAATCCTGGTGTCCTTTCGCAGGCATTTCAGTGTAAATGAGCCTGTTCACCACAGTTTGCCTGCAGCAAAATACCCAGAGTCCTCCAGCCTGCCCCTTATCCATCTCACTACTTGAATCCTAGCTATAATGCCTTGCCCCTCACCCGTGTAGGAGCTGCTGTATAGGATGGGTCTTCTGTTCTTTACCTTAACCTTCGGAAGAACCTCAGCCCCTCTGACACACCAGGTTAAGTGTACAAACATACAATATCACAGAAGTTTACTGAAAGTAATACTTGGTACCCAATAGCAGCGCTATAACAATGAAAACAGGCACCAAACCAGGTAGTAACAGCAAAGGAAATGTATTGTCACCTAATATGTTTGCTAACTAGGCAAGCATAAAATGGATTAAACGTGGTAACAGAATTTAGCACCCAAACTGATTAACAGTAGGCAATAGTGTGAGGAAGAGTGACCACACTCAGGACTATAGAGAAAATTACCTTTATTATATAAAATCCACACAAAACATCACAATCCCACGATATACAAAGACAGCAGCATGGTTAACTTGTTTCACAAAAAAAATTGCTTGATCATAACCCTAACGGTGCTGCTCTTTCATCTTTGCATGATTAACAGTAGGGACTAGGCATGAGATGACATTTGGCATCCAAATCAGCATAAACTGTGAGGCAAGGCCACCTCAAATGCAGTGGTGAGCATTTGTGAAGTTTAATCTATCTTTGCAAAATATACCTAATTCGTCTGGATGCTCCAAGGAAAAGAGCCTGGATATTCGAGATATTCAACAACAGAAGCACTACTAGACCTGTAGGGGTCTTTATTTGAGGTGAAAAGCTGGGGCTCATCATTGGTGCATGGATGGTGGAAGCTAATCACTATATGAACTGAATTTTTGCACTGATGTCACATTTGAATATATATATTTTTGCACAAGCACTTTAATATTCATCCTTATTATTTTTGGACTGATCATGTTTTTTATTAGCACTTTATTTGGATTGATAATATTTTTGGATCTAGCAGCATATATATACTCTGCACATTTATATTTACATTTATATTGGAAGCTGTTGCTGTTGTTGAGGGGCAGTCCTTTTTAGATGTTTTTCTGCCAGCTATCATTGGGGCCATTTAAAAGTGTTGGTGCACTTAATGACCATCCCAATTAACCTGCATACAGTATAGTTATGGTATGGTCTCACTGCAGGTTCAAGGTAGTTATGATTCAGATGTGGTAAAGGTTTGGTATAATGCGGTATAGATACTCCTCGTTTAACGGATTACCTGTTTAAAGACCACTTGGATTTACGACCAGCTTTCCCCACCAGAACGATGCACTATACATCATTGTATTGTACAATACAGAATTTTTGTTTGCTTTAATTTGCAAGTACAGAACACAATGTTATTGAGCTGGAGTTTTGGGTTCAGATCTTTTTTTCACAATACAGTACAGTAGTTAAGAATGCTTAAAATATTACATGTGGCTCCTCATTTAATGACCAATTTGTTTAACAACCTGGTTATTGGAACGGAATCTGGTCGTTAAGTGAGGAGTACCTGTTAAGAGTTTGTACAGTATAGGTGCAGTCTAGGTTTGGCAAGTGTGGTATGAAGTGCAGTATGGATTGGGTACCCTTGGTACCCTGCTTTGAGTGGCTCAGTCCCTACTAGAAGTATCAGCAACAGGCGAAAACCCCTCTCACCAGTCTGTCCCTGGGAAACCTGCGGTGTCCTCTTGCTGTAGAAAGGGGGGCCCCCTCAGTCTCTTCTCAAAAGTGGTGGGAAATAGAGGATGAGTGGATGCTCCAGTCTCCCGGCAACAGCATTGTAGATACTGTGATGTGGACGGTGCTGCTCTGCCCCCAGATGTCCTCACTCCCAGTCTCAGGCTCAGATCTCCGCTGGTAAGATTTCCCACTGAGAGTGAGAGACGCTCTCTCTCACTCTCACTCTCACTCCCTCTGTGCCAAGAGGAAGAACGTTCCCAGGCAGTTTACAAAGTCCTCTCTCTACTCCTCCTACTACACAGTGCCTATTGGGATCCTGTAGTGTAAGGAGTCAGTGCTTCCTATTATATAGCTGCCATCTCAAACTACATTTCTCAGGATTTTCAGTGCTCTGCAAAGAAATCTATGAGCTTGCATGGCTTTAGCTCTTCCCCTGCTGGCCAGAGGAGAACGGTGCAGAATAACATCAGTATCTCAGTAGAGGGAGAGAGACGAAAAAAAGCCAAGATCCCCTTTCTCCATAATACTGTAGCTCGACACATGGCTATGCTAATTCTCTTCCTCTGAAGTCTCTGGCACCCTGGTATGGTCTGCCTCCCCGTCCGCCTCATCCTCTTCTTCCATCAAATCTGCTTGGCAGCAAGTTGCAGAAACATCAATTACTGTTCCCTGCCTTTTGTCCCCTCCCTCTTTGCTCCTAGCATTTCCTTTTGATAAGAATTCTTCAGCATCAAATTACTCATGCAGTGCTGAAATAATTTTGTCTGTCCTTCATGCCAGTTAGCGGGACAACAACTGGATGCCCTGTAGAGGAGAAGGAAGCTGGTGCATTGCTGGTTCTGCTGAGAAAAATATGCAGCTCTATGCATGGGAGGCAGGGTGATGAGGAAGGTTTGGTTAGTCTCTTATATTGCTTTCAATCAACTTATCTGTACCCTTCCAGCAGGTTCCATACATCAGTGTGCTGTGGCTTCTGTATATGAGATGGAAAAAAGGTAGCAAAGCAAATAACTGAAAGCAGCCTAGAACTAATTTACCAAAAATGTTCATGAAATTGACTCAGTTGGTTTAAAAGTTTTTAGTGGGGCAAAAACCGCAAATATGCTTTTTATCAATGGAAAGCTGGAGTTCATATCTGGATGAAAATAAAGGTTGACATTACCTGCTAAAGTAGAAATATCATATTCACCACCTCCATACTATGTGCCATGACATCCTATCCATATCTGTAAGTTTAGACCCAAGTCTAGCACCTATAAATGTTTATAGCACTAGTTAGAATTTAGGAGCACGTTATACTGATGCACAGCACTGAAGTGTGTCCTGTTGGGTAGCTCCAGAAGAGATTAATGTCCATGCCATAGGCATCAGGTG
This sequence comes from Lithobates pipiens, assembly GCF_037356315.1. Lineage (NCBI taxonomy): Eukaryota > Metazoa > Chordata > Amphibia > Anura > Ranidae > Lithobates > Lithobates pipiens. The sequence goes on along the minus strand of NW_027507718.1, from coordinate 326,836,105 downwards.
CCACTCATGTCACAGCTGCAGAAAACATTGCCTTTATGAAATTGGAAAGTAAAGATGAAATTACCTTTTTCTGCATTTGGAAATACATTTTATATAGCACAGCTCATTTCTGCTAAAGATGAACTAATAGCTGAAAAAAGGAACTCAGAGTCTGAAAAGCTATTTAACAGTTGAAAGGGTACTGCTGGGATTGGACGATTTTAGGGATAGTGGTTTTATGACTGCTGTTCTGGAGTGGTGCAGCAGATAATGTGTCTGATGCCTGGCTGTGCTGTATGGAGAACAGGGGCACATACAATGTCTGCACACTACAGGTGACTGATTACCTGTTTCATTTTAACAGCACAGAGCACAAACTTCCTTTAAAGTGTAAATATGTTATCACTATTCTGCATCTATTTTTTTTTTTCAATGTGTCATGACCGTTTGCAAATCAGTATGAAAAAACAAGGCTGGCAAACACATTTTTGATTTATTGGAACTGATAAAAAGAATGAAGCATATCATTTTAAAAGGGACAGATATATCAAGTATCTAAAATGCAACCAAAAAAAGGGTTTTAACATTCATTTTTGTTGTTTCCCGGTTATAAAAATGGTTTAATCTGCTAGGTGGATGTTTTTTTTTTTGTTGGTACTTTAATCACCGCTGGGTTTTTCATTTTTTGCTAACAAAACCAAAGACCGTAACTTTTGAAAATAAAAAAACTTTTTTCTTCGTTTCTGTCAGTTAATTTTGTAAATAAGTAATTTGTCTCCTTCACTGATGTGCACTGATGAGGTGGCACTGATGGGCACTGATATGCTGCACTGATGAGGTGGCATTAATTAGGTGGCACTGATGAGGAGGCACTAAAATGCCGCACTGATAGGCAGCACTAATAGGTGGCACTGATGTGCGGCTTTTATGGGCAGTGATAGGTGGCACAGAAAGGTGGCACTGATGGGCAGCACTAATGGACACTGGGCAGCACTGACGAGCAAGCACTGAAGGCAGAGCTGATTAGTGTCACTGATGGGCACTGCTGGGGCTACATTGATAAGGGCACTGATGGACTGTGCCCTGATTAATTGTTCAGTCTCTGCTGTGAGGAAATGCCACTGAGCCGAGGAGAGCCGAAAAACGTCACTTCCATGTTTACATGTGATCGGCTGTGATTGGACACATCCGATCACATGGTTAAAGAGCCGTGTCATCTTTACTCGAATCGGGCATGTGAGAACGATGACACTTGGGAGACATCAAATGACTGTGCCCCAGAACAAGAGGGGATCCCCCACCTGCCATCATTTTACTATACGGCTGGCGGTAGGTAGTTAAAAAATATTTCCCATTATTAACTTTTTTCTAATGATCATTGCAAAAAGCTTAAAGCAGTATAAAACTAAAAAATATATATAATATTGCGCTCATACTTTAGTTGTGGTGGCTGCGTTAAGTTTCTTGTTTGTTTTTGGCATTTACTTCCTTTATTTTCACCTGTTGATCTGTAAGTCTGTTATTTTTCAGTTTCCTTCAACAGACCAAGTTGTCCAACAGTGGCAGAGGCCTGAAAAAATCATGGAACACTGACAGGGCTGCTTACAATGAACAGCTTTAATTTGTTTATCTAAAACCTTTATCCCAAGAGGAAAAAAAAACTGTTGCTGTAACAACTTAAAGAAGTATTAGCAAGAGTTCAGCTTTAATTTGTTAGTCAAGTCCATCTAAATTTGCTAGTGTCTAAAACTACCCTCTCTCCAGAAAAGCAATGTTGCTGTCTAAAGGTGCCTCTGTTACTCCTTTATTCAGAGTAAAGTCACCCTAAGACAGGAAGTGAGTTACTGTTCAGATCAGCAGGTGAAAATAAAAGGAAATAAAACATAAAAAGCTAATGCAGACACCACATTTTAAGGTTTGGTAAGCTGCAATATTTAAAATCTGTTTGAGTTTCATACCAAAATATAAATTTATATATACTGTATATACAAAACTTTAAATATACTTTACTACTATGCAGGGGTGCCTGTTTTTTGCTTTGGCAACCCCTCAAAATTGTTTTAAAAGAAAAGTGTGGCCAGAGAAGTTTTGGCTATTCTTCTTCTTCTTTGGGTCACAAGAGTACATTTATCAGTCAGCTAATTGAAGGTTGTTGCAGAGGGGCAGAGCCAAGCTACGTTTGGGAAGGACCCCCACAATATTGTTGGGTTTCACCCAGCTGCCTATTTGACAGCTGCTGTCTGCGTTTTACCATTCAGCTGAGAACATTGGCTAAAGGCAGAAAAGAGTCCAGAAGTCTATTGACACGTGCTCCCTTTATAAAGAACATCAGTCCTCTGTACTCGATAATGGACACAGGTGACAATTAACTTATGTGGTAACTAGGGATGAGCCGAACACCCCCCGAAAATTTCGAACGGACCGAAAATTCATGCGAACTTTAGAACCCCATTGAAGTCTATGGAACTCGAATATTCGAAATAAAAAGGGCTAATTTTAATGGCTAATATGCAAGATCTTGTCCTAAAAAGGGTTTGGGGACCTGGCTCCTTCCCCAGGGGACATGGGTCAATGCCTAAAATGTTTTTAAAAACTGCCGTTTTTTTCAGGAGCACTGATTTTAATGACGATTAAAGTGAAAAAAAAAAGTGAAATATTCCTTTAAATATGGTGCCTGGGGGGTGTTCATAGTATGCCTGTGAAGTGCCATGTGTTTCCCGTGTTTAGAACAGTCCCTGCACAAAATGACATTTAACGAAAAAAAGTAATTTAAAACTGCTTGCGGTTTTAATGTAATGTCTGGTTCCTGCAATACTGATGAAAATCATTGAGAAAAATGGCATGGGTAGCCCCCCCTGCCCATTACCAGCCCCTTTGGGTCTTGTACAGATATTAAGGGGAACCCCGTACCCAAATAAAAAAAAAGGAAAGGTGTGGGGGCCCCCAGGCCTTATATACTCAGAACAGCAGTATACAGGTGGTGCAAACAAGACAGGGACTGTGTAGGTTTGTTGTGTTAGGTAGAATCTGTTTGTAATTTTGAACTGGTACATTTTTAAAGTGTAGCTCCAGTCAAAAAATCTATTTTTAAGCTTTTTGGAAAACATAGGGAAGGGTTATCACCCCTGTATAATTTTTTTTTGCCGAGCAACTCCAGATGACGTCGGTGTGACGAAGCGCGTAGGGCATGGCCGTACAACATGCACCTTCTACATAGACGGCAGCGGCCAGCGGTGTTTTAAATGTTTAAATGTTCAATGCTATGCGAGTAGATTTATTTTTAATACATTTATTACAAATACATACTACACCATGGATGTGTCTTTTCCTCATTATACATAACGTGGATACAATACTATCGGAAGAACAAGCATCTCCCAGGACAACATCAAGCTAGTGCCAGAGAGCAGCACAGTGGCTCATACTGTGGAGGCTTATTCACCCCAATAGGGGTAAGATTTCTGGTGAGGGTAATCACATTACTATTCACTGAGAAGCGCACCTGGAGAAGCTTTGGGCTTTTTGAAGAAAAGCATATAAAAACAATTTCTTTGCACCAGTCACTTTTTTCTACTTTTAAGTGGGACTTTCACCTATTGTAATTTTTCATAATTTTTTATCTTATTGTCACTTTTTAAATGTCACATTGTGTTTATTAATTTTAAATATATATTGGTTTGCTCAAATATTTATTCAAGCACTTTCTGTATGAAATCTATAGTGACCTAGGCACAGAGAGTAACACTCACTTACGGTGTGTTTTTTTTTTCTCAGCACACTGGGATATATACATTTTTTATATATATATATATTTTTTTCTTTTTTACTTGTTTAGTAATAGTTTAATGGTATAGCGCCACATCTACCCTCCCCTTCCCTCACATTTATTTCCACCCATTGGGTGGTAAAACTTCTTCTTCTCTATAAACACGTTGTCCAGGACCAGGAGTTTGTAACCTCCCAGTCTCTGGGAACGCGTTGCACAGACCTTTCTGCAAGGCCCCCCGGAGATGTCTCATCCTCTGCTCCCTCTGCAACGGCAAGATAAGGTCCGCAACCTTACCCTTGGATCAAGGAGAGGGGCCAGCCAGTAATGATCCCTCTCCTTGATCCGAAGAATACGAGGATCCTTCCACAGCCTTTGGGGAGGCCATGCAGCGTAGGTTAGCTGAGGCATTCAGTCCGGAGTCCTCTGGGTCACTAAGGACAACATGATCTGCAGCCACCTCCTCCCAGCCACGTACAAGTCCACATGTTTCTTGGGACTGTAAATCATCCCTAAAAGACTGCTGCTGCTGATGCTGAGTGCCAGGCTCCACCTCCATGCTGACACAAGCCTCCTCCTCCTCCTCCTCCTCCTCCTCCATGTCCTCTTCCTATGTGATGGGTGGGGCAGCAGGAACACTGTCTGGATAAAGGGGGCCTTGAGAAGCAAGGAAGTCCTCCTCTTCCTGCCTCTGTTCTGCCTCAAGTGCCCTGTCCGTTATTCCATGCAGCGTATCCTCAAACAGGTGAACAAGAGGTACAATGTCACTGATGCATGCACTGTCACTGCTCACCATCCTCGTGGCCTCCTCAAATGGTGACAGGACAGTGCATGCATCCCTGATCATGCCCCACTGGCGTGGTGAGAAAAAACCGAACTCCCCTGACCCCGTCCTGGTGCCGTAGTCACACAGGTACTCATTGATGGCCCTCTGCTGCATGTGCAGCCGCTGCAGCATGGCCAACGTTGAGTTCCACCTGGTGGGAATGTCACATATAAGGCGGTTCTTGGGCAGGTTCAACTCCTTTTGGAGCTCAGCCAGCCGAGCACTGGCATTAAATGATCTGAGGAAATGCACACAGACTTTCCTGGCCTGCAACAGGACATCCTGTAAGCCCGGGTACCTGCCCAAGAACCGCTGCACCACCAGGTTAAGGACGTGAGCCACACAGGGCACATGGGTCAGTTGTCCCTGTTGGAGGGCGGAGAGGAGGTTGTTGCCATTGTCGCAAACCACCATTCCTGGCTTAAGCTGACATGGCGTAAACCACCTCTCGGCCTGCCCCTGCAGAGCTGACAAAATAACTGCCCCAGTGTGGCTCCTGTCCCCCAAACAAACCAGCGCAAGCATGGCATGGCATCTTTTCGCCTGCTTACTTGCATAGCCCCTTGAATGCCTACGGAGCACCGCTGGTTCCGAGGACAGAGCACTGGAAGAGGCCATGGAGGAAGAAGAAGAGGAGGGGGTGGAGGAGAGAGGTGTATCACAACCAGTAGTAGCATTTTGGAGGCGTGGTGGCGGAACAACCTCCAACACTACTGCACCTTGTCCTGCATCCTTTCCAGCTGCCAGAAGAGTGACCCAATGGGCCGTGAAAGATAGGTAACGTCCCTGTCCATGCCTGCTGGACCATGAGTCAGCGGTAATATGCACCTTCCCACTGACTGCCCTGTCCAGCGAGGCAAGGATATTGCCTTCCACATGCCGGTAGAGAGCCGGAATCGCCTTCCGTGAGAAAAAGTGGCATTTGGGGACCTGCCACTGAGGAACCGCACATTGCACAAACTCACAGAAGGGGGCAGAGTCTACCAACTGAAAAGGCAGCAGTTGAAGTGCTAGCAATTTAGCCAAGCTAGCATATCAACCACTGGGCATGTGTATGGCTGGAAGTGAACTTCTTTCGACGGTCCAGCAGCTGGGGCAGGGAAATTTGCCTGCTACAATCGGACGTGGGTGTACTGCTAGCAGAGTGCCCACAAGTACTTGGCTGCGACACATCTAATTCTACACCTTCATTCCTCTCAGTGCAGGTTTCAGAGAGGACTGAAGGTCTAGTGGTGTTGGAGATCCCAGCTTATGAGGAGCAAGGAGAGGTCCGCTTTGTTCTTTGGTGTGGATCTTTAAGGTACGCTTGCCAACGAGCTGCATGGCAGGTCAACATATGTCTGGTCAAGCATGTTGTGCCCAAGCGGCTGATGTTTTGGCCACGCGAGATACGCTTGAGACATATGTTGCAAATATCAGTGGTGCGATCTGATGCACTCGTCTCAAAAAAGGCCCACACCAAAGAACTTTTGGAATAACGCGCAGAGGCAGCACCCTGCACAGGCGGAGCTCTGCGGTGTGATTCAGTCGGTGTGCTGCCCCTAAGCTGGCCCACGGAGAGCATCCTGCCTCTTTGGAGATCCTCCTCCTCTCTCCTATCAGGCACCCACGTGGAGTCAGTGACCTCATCATCCCCTCCCTCTTCATCACTGGAGCAAACCTGGCAGTATGCTGCAGCTGGTGGAACATGACTGCCAGATTGCTATCCTTCTTGGGCATCCCCTCTCTCTGCGCTCATGCTACTGCCTTCCTCTAGCTTGGTATCATCATCAGAGCCTTCAAAACGCTGGGCATCCTCCTGGAGCATGTACCCAACACTGTGCTCAAACAGTTCGGGGGGACTCCTCAGGAGGACATGGTGGGTCTAGGGAAGGAGTGACTGATGATGACATTGAGACGAGGGAAGAGGATGTGTTGGCTGCTGCTTTGAGCCTGGATGAGAGAGGATGAGGAGGATGAAGAGGGCTTGGTCATCCACTCTACCAAGTCTTTGGCATGATGCGGCTCAACATGTCCAGCTGCCGAAAATAAGGACAAGCGTGTCCCATGGCCACGTGCTGATGACGACACACCACATCCACGACCAGCACTGTTGTCTCTAGACACAGAGCCTTCTTCTTTTTCTTTTATTGGCTCGTGGCTGTCTGCCTCTCCTTGTTGGCCTTCCAGACATAGTAATGGCCTGCAGGGAGATGGGAAAACCAGCAATTGGGTAGTGTATATTGTGCTGGAGGCATACAAACCCCAATAACTTCTGCAGATGCCTGTATGATAGAATGCCAGCAATAAAGGGTAGATACAGGTGTATACTGTGCTGTGCTGGAGGCACACAACACCACTAACTACTGCAGATGCCTTTATGAGAGAACACCAGCAATAAAGGGTAGATACAGGTGTATACTGTGCTGTGCTGGAGGCACACAACACCCACTAACTACTGCAGATGCCTGTATGAGAGAACACTAGCAACAACGGGTAGATACAGGTGTATACTGTGCTGTGCTGTAGGCACACAACACCCACTAACTACTGCAGATGCCTGTATGAGAGAACACCAGCAATAAAGGGTAGATACAGGTGTATACTGTGCTGTAGGCACACAACACCCACTAACTCCTGAAGATGCCTGAGGAAAGAATACACTGTCCCTGCCTATCTAGCTCTTTCCCTGCACACCGGAACACACTACACAAGGCCGCCATGCTGGCGGCCTTATATAGTGTGGGGCATGTACGAAACCCCCCTGAGCTATAATTAGCCACAGGCCACAGCAATTATTGCTCTTTTTGCTGCCGGCGCTGTGATTGGCCAAGCATGTGGGGTCACAGTGCATGCTTGGCCAATCATGAGCCAGAAATGCACTGCAATGGCACAGTGCATTGTGGGCCGTGAGCGCTACACGAATTTGGTGCAAACGACCCATAACGTTTGGTATTCGCCGAACGTGCGAACAGCCGATGTTCGAGTCGAACATACGTTCGACTCGAACACAAAGCTCATCCCTAGTGGTAACACTTTAACAACTATAAATACAGTATGGTATGTAACACATCCACAACTGCATATCTGTACTCCTGCTTGGGATGCCCTGTTAGTCCTGAAGATAAATAAATCTATGATGGGTCAGGCCACCAGAAAATACGAAGTCTGAATTTTTTGTGGAATTGTTTTTAAAATCTGTTTCACTAAAGAACAAACCGTTTCCTATTCATTTATAATATATCGGGTTTAGACTTTATACTTGTCATAATGAAGCCTTTTTGAGGGTCATTTACAGGAAAGAGCAGCAAGAAACAGTGGTGAAGGACCGTGGGAGTCACTAAATTGGTAACATCGTGGTTGTGTAGTCACTGCCTACAGTATTTCATTTATAACCATCCCATCACATTTAATTTATATGCACATACAGTGGATATAAAAAGTCTACACACCCCTGTTAAAATGTCAGGTTTCTGTGATGTAAAAAAAATTAGACAAAGATAAATGATTTCAGAACGTTTTGCACCTTTTTAATATGACCTATAAACTGTACAACTCAGTTGAACAACAGATTAAAATCATTTAGGTGGAGGGAAGTAACAATAAAAAAATAAAATAATATAGTTGCATAAGTGTGAATACCCTTAAATGAATACTTTGTTGAAGCACCTTTTGATTTTATTACAACACTCAGCAGTCTTTTTGGGTATGAGTCTATGAGCTGGCACATCTTGACTTGGCAATAGTTGCCCACTCTTCTTTGCAAAAACACTCCAAATCGGTCAGATTGTGAGGGCATCTCCTGTGCACAGACCTCTTCAGATCACCCCGCAGATTTTAAATCTGTTTCAGGTCTGGGTTCTGTCTGGGCCATTCCAAAATTGTAATCTTCTTCTGGTGAAGTCATTCCTTTGTTGATTTAAATGTATGCTTTGGGTCGTTATACTGAAAGATGAAGTTCCCCTTCATGTTCAGCTTTCTAGCAGAAGCCTGAAGGTGTTGTGCAAATATTGACTGGTATTTGGGACTGTTCATAATTCCTTCTACCTTGACTAAGGTTCCTGTTCCAGCTGAAGAAAAAGAGCCCCAAAGCATGATGCTGCCACCACAATGCTTCACGGTGGTATGGTGTTCTTTTGGTGATGTGCAGTGTTTGTTTTTGCACCAAACATATCTTTTGGAATTATAGCCAAAATGTTCAACCTTGGTTTCATCAGAACATAACACATTTTCCCACATGCTTTTGGGAGACTTCAGATGTGTTTTTGCAAAATTTAGCCATGCTTGACATTTTAAAGTGGGAGTCCGCCGGGAGTGTGTATTTTTTTTTTTTTTTTAAAGCCAGCAGCTACAAATACTGCAGCTGCTGACTTTTAAAATAATGACACTTACCCGCCCAGCGCGCCCCCGCGATGTCGGCACCCGAAGCCGATCTCTCGATCATCTCTCGGGTGCTGCCGCCGCCATCTTGGGTATGGGAATCAGGAAGTGGAGCCTTTTGGCTTCATTTCCCAGTTCCCTACTGCGCATGCGCGAGTCGCGCTGCGCAATAAGGATGGTCCCCGCTGTCGCTGGGATCCGTGTGTTTCCCAGCAGGCAGCGGGGGACCTTTGGAAAGGGGCGTCGATTTTGCGGAAAGGGGCGTACCTTCTGCAGAATCTACGCCGGAAGTGGGTGCAGATACCTGTACTGTACAGGTACCTGCACCCCCCTCCCCCCTGAAAGGTGCCAATTGTGGCGCCGGAGGGTTCCAATGAGTGGAAGGTCCACTTTAGGGTGGACCTCCGCTTTAACGAGTGTGTAGACTTTTTATATCCACTGTACATATTGTGTGTGTGTGTGTGTGTGTGAAAGTATAGCACCCTCTACCTTAGGTAGGTAGGTGCTGGGTGTAGGTTTTGTGTATGCTGCCAGCGCAGGTAACTTTAGGCAGGCCTATACTGTGAGCTGGGCCATTTTGTTTTGATCTGGGGGCAGGGGAGTGGTTTAGTATAGCAGTAGGTGACTGACATGTGCTAAAAGCTCTTGGGTGCCTCCTCTGTTTCCAGGAAGAAGGTTCTGTAAAGTAGGCAGGGTAGAGAGCTGGAGTGACATGCGGTGCATGTGGGAGCTCTGACCAATCCCCAACTAGGATTGGCAGGGGCAGGCCTCCTATGTATACCCATGGTCAGCCTGCTGTGGGAGGAGTTTAGGCTGGGTGAACTGGATGGTGGAGTGTTACTGTTGTGTCTGAGGGAACCCCTTTTCTGGGGAGGGGGGGTGTACCTCAGGCAGGGAGCTCGGGAGCTGGGCGGGAGCCTCTCTTTACACAGTGATGGAGAGGTGTCCTGGAACAGGAGCTGGAAGAGACAGTTGGGAGGATGTCCGGAGAAAGTCATTTAGGAGGGATCCAGACTGGGTGTCAGTGAGTGGAAAGCACAGTGGAAAGCTCTGGAAGAGACATGCCAGGAGTTGGATATAGAGCCAGAGGAAGAGACTGTGGGTGTTGTCATATCGTTGCAGCCAGGAGAGCGGGCAGGATTTGCAATCAGACTTGTTGGGATTAGTAGTCCATCAAGTGCATTTATTCTCAGTCAAATCGGTTGCTACCACAAAGGGGTACTGCAGACCCCTGCCTGCAAAGGGCTATCAAGGAAAGACATTAGAACTTATTCAAAGTAAGGAGGGCATACACCAGGGGGCAGTCATAATCTTTTAATGAGTTCAATTTCTCGTGACTTGTCATAAAAAGATAAAGATCTCATTTGTCATCTAACAGCACCTCTATGCTAAGCTGCAGTAACTCAAGCATAGAGGTGCCTGTAAACAAATCCACAATGTAGTGATAGCATCAGAGCTCACCTCCAGGAACTTCCATTCGGCTCTTTCTGCTCGGCAGCTGCACACATCTCCCTCTTCCAAACAAGCATGATCTTGGGGGAAAAGACACATCCCCATCCCACCCACTCAAGCAGCAGCCTGCAGGAGAGAGGCTGAAAAACTGCAGGGGGAGGTACAGGAGAGGAGAGCGCAGTCCCGAGGTTTCTGAGCAGTAATTCATGCTTAGAATGGCTGCGAGTTGTCCCGACCACAGATATGGTTACACGGGGTGCGCTCAGCCTCAGTCTTTAATATTTACTCGGGGGGGTGCAATTGTCCCGTTGCCCCCAGATCCGCTCCTGAAGCAGACTGGTTGAGCTGGGAATCGCCTCTGGTTTTATTTTGAAAGCCCTGCTAATAAGCTTGCGCAAAAATATTTGTGTTTAAACAACTGGTTCCTGACTTGCGATCCTTTTCTGTGTGGCCCTTTTCAGACCACTGGTCAGTAGTGGAAGAATTCATTTTTAAAATATTGTAATCTGCTGCAGTCTCATGTAGCATACCCCCAGTCTCTCATTATCTCCTGTAGTGTGTTTTCCAACCACCCTTGTTGCAGGCTCGAATCGTTTCCTCTAGTAATGCATGTTCTGAAGTCTCTAAACGTAGTTTGTCATATACTGAATACTATGTGTGGTCCTTTGGAGCTGTCATGGACTACAGTTGAGGCCTCCTATACCAAATTCACAACCAACTTCTTACAGTTTTGCATAAATCTGGGTTTTTAAGCGACACGTTTCTTTGCCCCTTCAGGACAAAATAAAAAGGTAACTTAACCCCCTACCTGCCCAGAAGCATGTATTTACTTAGCCACCAGGACTGAAAGAAGAATCCCTGTATTTGCTCCATACCCACTTGTTGGATTTTATATAGGGCTTTGGACACCTTTATAAGCGTGTTTTGAGAGTACTGAGCCATCACAAGGAATCTAGTGCTGTCATATGGCTTTGATATTGACAGTTCTGGTCTCTGGTAGTAGGGGCCACTCTGGCAAGCACTGCCATTCATAACAAAAGATTACAGCCATGTGTCTATAAGGGCTGATTTTACACATACGCAGTCGAACAAATGACAGTGTTGAAGCGCTGAGTGAGCTTTTTCAGCATTATGAATGAGTGATCAGCAATGCCGGGCTCTGCTATACATGAATGTGTATGTGTAAAAGCAACCCCTTGATGTATATGCAGTTCATATAGTTAAAACTTTTAACAATAGGATCAGTTAAAGCAGTTCTGTAGCTGACCCCAGGTGACTCGTATTCATAACTCCTAAAATCCCACTCCCCAGAAATATTCAATATTCAAGTACACATAAGGGGCATGTACTGTATTGTTTTTTTTTTTTTCAATGTTTTTTTAGAAAAAAAATAAGAGGTCAATGATTTTGTCAATATATGCAATTTATTTTAAAACCTTGTAGGCTATTCATTCTGTAATACATGGGTGCCGGGCCAATCTGATGCATTAGGCTGATACACAACAAATGATACCACACTAATAGAATGCAGGAAACATCTTTATTTATTTATGGCAGAGAGGATACATGCGGGATTAGCCATATTTGCTCATTACACATCCCAAACATCAAAAACAATGATTTCCCTATGTGGATAACATGGTATGACAATAGTCAATAAATGCACTAGTGGCTAATCTACATAATCTGTTAAAAACCTAAAATAGTTGTTATATGAGTCATATATAAAAATTACTCTAGGTAGAACAGGGTAAATGCTACAATGACAACTCAAGATTGTTACCTCCTAAAATTACTGTAAGCCCTTGTACACACGGTCGGAGATTCCGACGGAATGTGTCCTATCGGACCGTTTTGTCGGATATTCCGACTGTGTGTGGTCTGCATCGGACTGTTCCCGTCGGAATATCCAACTGACCAAGTTTTCCAACTTGCCGGTAAAATTTTCAGACAAAATGCTCCTATCGGACATACTCCGATCATGTGTAGCCTACTCCGACGGACAAAGTGCCACGCATGCTCAGATCAAATTCCTAGACCAAAGCTATTGGCTACTAGCCTGAACGTAGTCCCGTCATAACGAAATAACGTCATCACGTTATGTACAATTGGATTTTCCGACAACTTAGTCCGACCGTGTGTATGCAACATCACTTCCGGACCTCTTCCGGAATTAATCCGTCGGAATTACTCCGACGGATTTGGTTGTCGGAATCTCCGTCTGTGTGTACAAGGGCTTAGAGGGTTTTTTTCTCCAACTAAATGCTTCAACTTGTATGTATGTGTGTCTCTGTATATTTCAGCTCTGAGGATGTTTCTGTTCATTGAGGGGAGTTGCAGTGTACTGTGTTAGGGTCGTATGTTTGAATCATGAAATGCATGTACAAATTAATGTGTGTGTACAAAGCACTACTGCATGTATTACCCTCAAGTATTAACTGACATACCTGTATGGATGTCAAACCACTTCCTAAAACCAATTCATGCCCAATTTCTGCATTTCATATCACTTAGGCTACTTTCACACTGGGGAGAGTGCTGGTGGTAAAGCGGAGCTATGTTTAGCGCCTCTTTACCATCTTTTTAGCGGCACTATTCGGCTGCTAGCAGGGCAGTTTTAACCCCCGCTAGTGCCCGAAAAGGGTTAAAACCACCCGCAAAGAGACTCAAATCGGCACTTTGCAGGCGGGCTTGCATCGCTGCCCCATTGTTTTCAATTGGAAGGGGCGTTTTAGGAGCGGTGAATACACCACTCCTATAGCACTGCAAAGATGTGGCTTGCAGGACTTTTTTGACTATCCTGCAAGCCACCGCTCCAGTGTGAAAGCCCTCAGGCTTTCACACTGGAGACACAGGAGAGGCACTTTACAGGCGCTATTTTTAGTGTGAAAGTAGCCTTAGACCCCTTTCACACTGAAGCGCTTTTCAGGCGCTTTCACGCTAAAAAAAGCACCTGAAAGGCGAATGAAAACCTATTTTCATTAAAATCAGTGAATGCTTTCACACTGGGGCAGTGCGGTGAAATAACGCCCCTCTCCATTGAAATGAATGGAAAGCGCTTCAAAAGCACCTGAAAAGCTTTTCAAAAGTGCTCAGTATTTTACTGGCAGTTTACAAGCGCCTCAGTGTGAAATGGGCCTTATGCCCTGTACACACGGTCGGAAATTCCGATGGAAAAGGTCCGATCGGATTATATTGTCGGAAAATCCGATCGTGTTGGGGCTCTATTGGACTTTTTCCATCGTAAATTCAGACGGAAAAAATTTGAGAGCAGGATCTAAAATTTTCCAACAAAAAAATCTGATCTGACTTTTTCCAATTGTTTGTAGAGAATTCCGACGGACAAAGTGCCACGTATGCTCAGATCAAATTACGAGACCAAAGCTATTGGATACTAGCCTCAACGTAGTCCCGTCGCATGCAATGAACGTCACCACATTCCGAACGATCGGATCTTCTGACAACTTTGTCCGACCGTGTGTATGCAACACCAATTTCGGACAAAATCCGTCAGAAAAAATCTGACGGATTTTGTGGTCGGAATTTCCGACCATGTGTACAGGGCATTACTCTTTCCTTTTAGGGCAGGGATTCTTAACCTAGTGTCCATTGCCCACTGAGTGGTCCATTGATGGGTTTCAGGGGATCTTTGAGGGTCAGATATAAAATAACATTAAGGCCCCTTTCACACTGAGGCACTTCTAAACTGCCAGTAAACCACTGAATGCTTTTGAAGAGCTTTTTAGGTGCTTTTGAAGAACTTTCCATTCATTTCAGGCGCTTTTGAAGAGCTTTCCATTCATTTCAATGGAGAGGGGCGTTTTTTCACCACCCTGCCAGTGCACTGCCCCAGTGTGAAAGCGTTCATTGATTTTAGTTGAAATAGTTTTTGGTGAGCTTTTCAGGTGCTTTTTTTAGTATGTGATGCATACTCTATGTGAAACTTTCCTGCAAACGAAGCCCTTGTTGTCACCGCTGGAGGTCGCATCCTTCCTCGCCCGATGCATACTAGCACATTATGCCTTTACTTTGCAGGTCAGGAAAAAGGAAAAGAAAAAAAGAGGCATTCCTGTAGGGCAGCCTTTCTCAACCTTTTTAACACAGAAGAACCCTTGAAATAACTTTCCGGGTCTCAGGGAACCCCTGTAATATTACTATATGTACAACTCGTGATACATTATTGTGATGGTCAGTGGGAAGAATGTTCCTTATACTTATGGTCAATGGGAAAAATTACAGCCTTACACACAGCTAAAAAGGTCAACGTTATCTCTGGGAACTTATCCAACAGGCAGAGTTTGTTTATTGTAAAAAGAAAGTGTAGCGCTTTTTAGAAAATTGGTGGTATTAAACTAAAAAGTTTGTATGATATATGCTGATTAAATACAAGTCCATCTATATTGCACGTAAGACTGTAGTGAAGAAGGGGAGAAAGCCGTCACCAGCACCCGATAACACTGACTCTTACCCCCAGTACGTTCAATAATCACAATGAGCAGATTAAATCAGATCCTCGTATCCTCCCATTCATCAGATGTTCGGCTTATTTAGACCAAAGAATGCCTCCTCATTTGACCCATCAGATACTATTAACCAAATCTCAGCAGTAAACTTGACCAAAGTATAAGCTTTCAATGGTAACACACAGCAGCCACATAGATGGAAAACAAGAAGAAATGCTCTCATTGCGCAGACATCCAAATCAAGGTAAATGTATTTAGTAAAATAACTATATGAACTCACATGTGGAAAATTAATATAATGCAGTCAATAGGAAAGCGTCCAGTGCTTCCTACCTACGAGATGGCAGCCACTCCTCCATCCACAATGCTACGCCACTCGTCCCTGGTGCTGCCCGACGTTTCGTCACAAACGTGCGCCTTCAGGGGAGTTTGTTTATTGCCTGAGGAACCCCTAGCAACATCTGGAGGAACCCTAGGGTACCATGGAACCCTGGTTGAGAAAACTTGCTGTAGGGTTTACATTCTCACGTGCAGGGGCCTCTTAACCCCCTTGTCTTGAATTGTGTTGTAACTACTGTCTCTTTATTTTGTAAAGATCTTTTTTTATAAATCCTGTATAATATTAATACTAATGACCACAATAGGAGAATGTGAACAAGTCCATAAAGGGTTGTACAATTTTGCCTCCTTTGTCTCAAAACTATTTTTATATTTGTTTTTTCTTCAGTTTCCGGACATGTCAGCTGATAAACCACATAAAATTGTAACAAGTGGTGGTAAGAAAATGCATCTAAAAATGCATTTAAAACTCAAATACAACCCAAACTTTATATACTGTTTTGGACAGAGCAGGATTGAAGTATCTGTCTGTTTTATTGCTGTCGGTGGTCCCACTAAAGCAATTTCCCACCACATTCTGTCAGGACAGTAAGTGATTGGAATCTCAGCACTGAGGACCCAGACAGAAGCACAATTTAGAACTTCTAATGCCACGTACACACAATCGGACATTGATCGGACATTCGAACAACAAAATCCATGGATTTTTTCCAACGGATGTTGGCTCAAACTTGTCTTGCATACACACGGTCAAACAAAGTTGGTCGGAAATTGCGAACGTCAAGAATGCGGTGACGTACAAAACGTATGGCGAGCTGAGAAAAATGAAGTTCAATAGCCAGTGCGGCTCTTCTGCTTGATTCCAAGCACCTGCCAGTAAAAGGGTTAAGAAATTGAGGAAAGATTTACTCATACTGAAGGGCGCCCCTCTAGGAAGGGTACCTGTAGGCACATGCCCCGTGTGCCTAGTAGAAAATCCAGCCCTGTTTCTATGCAGAAGTGCACCAGATTTTGCCCTCTCCGGCTTTAGTAAATAAAACTCCATTTTGTCAATTGTTGCTTGCAATTCTTAAAATTAAAAACCCATTGAATAAAATTTCATACATGTGCCACAAACTGTGATCTCATTGGCATTTGTGGGAAGTTTCTCTTGTACTCAACTGCAGCAAAATGTGCTATTGGGAATGGGCCTTAATGGGCAGATATTCAGCACCTGCTCAGAGATAATTATTCGTGCTGCATGTATACCGGTTGTGTATGAGAAAGTGAAGTAACACCCATTCAAAAATTATAACTTATGCATTTGGCTCTCTGTTTTTTTTGCAGAATTTGTTTGATTTTAGTTCGCACCTTTTGAATATTTGCTTATTTTTGCTGTCATGCATTTCTTAGGTTTGCATAATTATTTCAACTACGTTTGCTTCTGCCCTGCAGCTTCCATGTTTCCTATGGCTCTATGAAGAGCCATCTATCTGATTTTAACATACTCTAGCTGTTACAAACACAATGTGTGAGCAGTTAGGAGCACTATATATCTATCAGAAGGACCATACATCACAAAGCCCTGGTGTTTAACAGTTTCTCTGTCATGTATTGCTGCAGTGTTGAGGGGAGTTAATTTATACTGGAGATGAATGCAAACCATAATTCCTACTGTCCTTCATCTGAGGGAGAAATGACCTCACCACATTTGATTTGTGTGATTGCATAATCCAGCCATATGACTGAAATAAAAATGCATGAACGTACCTGGATATTTCATTTGTTTTTTGTTTTTTTAACTGGTATTCCAACCAAACAAAGGTTTTCATCTTGCATTTGGGCAGGATTTGACCCAACATGATCCTTCATTGCTGTTCTTTGCAGCTCTGAAGTATATTAATATGTTGATGCTGGAAAATGCCTTAAAAGGTTGTCTCTTGAAAGTTGAGCCATAAATGTAACTAGAGATGAGGCCCCAAAAAGGAACCAATGCATGGTCAATAGAGTCCCCGTTAAAAAAAAAGGTGCTTCCAAATAGATTCTTCAGGTAGGTTGTTATTTATTGGGGCGTATTCTGTATTACACATAGCGTTGGGCGAATGGTTTGGCCCGAGCATGAGTTCGTCCCATTGGGGGAACACCCAAATTTGCCTAGTGTTTAGTGGGTGTTCACCCTGCAAAATGCCCTGCACAGTGCATTCTGTCCCCTTATTGGGCAGACCTTTCAGGGCGCAGTAAAAGCTGGATGTTAAGGAAAGGGGCCAGGAAACCAGTCGTGGCCTCCTTAACAACCTATGAATCATCAGCTGTCAATGGGATTCCCCACTGACAGCTGAATAGAAAATAAATAAACATTTGCCGGTAAAAAAAAAATTATAAGAAAATGGCATGCCCCCCCCCCCCAGTCCACACCAGACCCTTACCTGAGCATGCAGCCTGGCAGGTCAGAAAAGGGGGGACGTGCCCCCCCAAACCATACCAGACCTCTTGCCCTTAACATGGGGGGTACTTTGGAGCAGGGGGGCCTGCCCTTCCCCACCACCCCGAAGAACCTTGTCCCCATGTTGAGGGGGACAAGAGTCTCTTCCCCACAACCCTGGGCTGTGGTTGTGGGGGCCTGTGGGTGGGGAGCTTATCAGAATATGGAAGTTCCCTTTACCAAGGGGGCCCCTAGATCCAGCCCCCCCCATGTGAACGAGTATTGGGTACTATATACCCCAGGTGTGAATGCACCCGTATAGTTGTCTTTACATTTTCCATCGTATGTACACGTGTCAAGTGTTTATTACTATTTGTGTCCCCTTTGTTATTGTGAAAGAGAGGGAACAAGAGGTAAGGGGAAATCTTTTTGAAGCACATGATTAGAGCCTGGGTTGTGTGACAATAGAAATTTAATATTCACTATTGTCTTCCTGATTCTCCTCCCAGCCAACCAGGAAGCAGGTTCTGAGGATTGGGCAGAGAGTCTTGGGACTCCTGGCCAATCAGGTCTCAGGACCCCCGGACCGAGGAATAGCTGAAGTGAGGAGCAGATCCTTGTCATCTGCTTCCTAAGGTAAGGAGACCTCTGACTGCCGTATTCCCGTCCATCTTCTGCGAGAGGGGGTTGATCACCATCTTCCTGTCTGTCTCCTGCACGCTGGGGGGTTGCCGCCTTCTAATGTGTCTCCCGTGGGGGGCAGCGTTGGTTCCCCCCAAAAATATTGTGCATTGGCCACCACTGGTTCCAGGGCAACTGCCTGTTTAGGGGAAGCTATAAATGCAGCTATAAGAGGGACATTCTGGTTGTTTGTCTGAGGTTTACTGTAGAGGGGTTGGGGGTAAAATCCACTGCAGGCATATAGAAGTCTCCCTTGTGATCTGTGATGTTGAGGTTGCATTTTCATAGGAAATAAAGGCACTATTGCAAGACGTATACAGCATGTCCCAGTGTGTGTAGTAGATGGTCGTGGCTGGTTTTAAATGGCTCAATCTACTTTTGTGAGCTGCAGGAACACATTGTGAGAACTTCACATATATATATATATATATATATATATATATATATATATATATATATATATATATATATACATTATAATATTTTTTTATTTATTTTTGGTCAGTACCATGCATTTGTATCAAGCATGAAACATACATTGTTGTAGTGCATGGAATCATTAAGGTGGTACACTGTACCACTGTCTAATGTCTACATAAGCACTGCATAATGTATGACAGTGTTGGGTGATTGACCATGACCAGCCAGAGAAACACTGCTCTCATGAGTGTATTTTAGCAGCTGTACATTTTTGATACCATGCTTTGCTAAACAGTTACGCGTATATAGAATTTAAGGCTGGTTTAAATGCCAGCTCTCCAGTGTTTACTTCTATATTTTATAATAGGTGTAATTGTAGGGTAAGTTATTATGCTGTTTGGACATAATGAATAGCAGGTTCTTATTTCATTTGCTTTGTTTTAATTATGTATTTTTTTTTTCTGTAGAACTGCATAAGAATGTATAATTATTAACTGTGTTGCTTCAAGGTCTTGCACATCGGTGAAAATTAAACACATCAATGCAGTTTTACAAAACAACAAAATATGTTAACCTCTACTGTTAAAAAAAAAAATCATTGTTTAAAATTCCAATACTCTCGTTGGGGTGCATAGCAGGACCCTTTCTGGTTTGCTTTCAGCATCACTGTATGCAGGAATAATTGTTCTTCAGATATGGTGCACAATTAGCCACCTGTGTGTCTCAAATTATTGCTTTAATGCTGTATGTATAGTATGTTTCAGATTGCAAGGTGACATGTATACTAAACAGAACAAGAATTCATTATTTGAAAGAGCAGTTTTCTAGCATCAGAATTCATTTCTCAGAACAGTTCTATGGCATCACAATTTATTTTTTGATTTATTGAGGCTGCAGTCACACCTGAGCAGTTTCAGCTCATAAAATGCTTGTAAAACTTCAGAAAAAACGCCAGAAAAATGCAAACGGCAAAATCCCATTCATTTCAATGGAACCTGTTCACATCTCAGTGTTTTGTCACCTGAAGCAAAATGCCTAGAGCTCAAAAAAGAACATGAGCTTCTTTAAGATTAAAGGCGTTTTTCTGCTTTTTACATTGGTGACCTGTGCAAAATCGCTGTTAAAAACGCGTGACTTTGAAACGTTGAGGTGTGAATGCGGCCTGAGGGTTCAGAGACTATTGGGTTATACTGCTATCTACAGGAGGATTCAGACACTGGCAAAAGAGCAAAACAAAACAAAAACAAGTCTGTTACCCTCCCATTCAATTATTTTTGTTGGGAGCCCTAGGAGGATGGACACCTTTTCACTACTGGGAAATGTTTAACTAATTTTGCTAGCCATTATTTTATGTTTTTTTCATTAATTTCTTTCTTCAGTCAAAAGTTCCCTAGGCACTGCCTAAGTTTCTCTTTATGCCGCTATCCTGATCATCATATTCTCAACGAAAGCTTTGGAGGCTATACCTGGAGCCCACTGAACTGTTGGCGAGGCTTGTCTGGAACTTGACCTTCGAGTACTAGGCTCCCTATTGTGGCTTTTTCAGACTTTTGTTAGCGTTTGTTGGAATACCCACATTTCTGGTGGGCAGTGGACTTCTATTGAAGAGCTCTATCCTATTTCTGCTATGGTTCCTCCTGCCAACTTCCATGCTGCTACATTTTCCTGTAATAATGTAAGGGAGGAATCGCAGCTGCCCACGAGAGACACGCTATGTAGCAAACACAAGTGTTCTTGGCACCAGCACTCAAATTCTTCAAGAAATCTATTTTTTTTTTCTATTTTTTTCTTTCTTTTTGCAGGATACTTTCAGGATTATTTGTTTGAGAGTGCAACAGGGTCACTTTAATAGAAAGCTAATATTTTGTAACTGAGTGCTTAGGCACAGGTGTATTTTTATTTTTTTTCATCTTTTTTGTTTCTTGTGTTTTAGCATGCCGATTAGTGTATTGCAGTAATGTCTTCATAAAAAAACTGAAGTACTGAGTGGTGAAGTTGGGCTCCCTGTATGTTTCTCAAGGTTTCATTTAAAATTTTCACCGATTGATACATAATAAAAGTACTTTAATGCTGTAAGTTCATGGTAACCATATTCATCAAATTGATTCAACATTCATAGTTCAGTGCTTGATTCATTTATTGTTTAAAACCAAGGTTTTGAGTTCTATTCAATTTGTCTATACACATGTGTTTTTTTTTTTGTATAAATGAGTGAAATTTTATTGCACAGTCACCTGCATATATCATCAGGGGAATTTTTTTCATGGGAACATAAAGGTCCATTCCGCATTGCATTAAAGTAACGTATTCATTTGAATTTTTTGCTTATTATACTATTTAATACAATGCTTTATTTTTTGCACTGCAACGCATGGTAGTCTGTAACAAGGAAAGGTGACATTTCACTCCCAAATTGTGATAGGTAGAAAATAAGAAAACAGAGGTAAATATGGTAACTCAAAATGATATCTAAAATATATGTAATTTCAAAATAATTTTTTAAAGTTTCTAAATCTGCAACTTTTATTAAAATAACTGGTGATCCTGTGATAAAGGTACCTGTACAGACATTTCCTATTAGTAATTTTATTAAGATGCTAATAAATAATTCTCTAATCCCTTTCTATTAGCCCCTATACTTAAATAAAAAAAAATAAGTGATAGCACATTCTTCGGACATTTGGGATCCTATGAAAAGGCCAAGTCATGTTTAACCAATTTCAGACCGGACCATTTTGCTGGCTTCAGACCAGACCACTTTTTGAGATTTGGCACTGCGTCACTTTAACTGACAATTTCGTGGCCGTGCGACCTGGCTTCCAACCAAAATTGACGTCCTTTTTCTCCCACAAATAGAGCTTTCTTTTGGTGGTATTTGATCACCCCTGCGTTTTTTTTTTTTGCGCTATAAACAAAAATAGAGCGACAATTTTGAAAAAAAAACGCATTATTTTTTTACTTTTTGTTATAATAAATATCCCCCAAAAATATATATAAAAAAGCGATTATTGATCGGTTTGCGCAAAAGTTATAGCGTTTACAAAAATAGGGGATAGTTTTATGGCATTTTTATTAATAATTTTTTTTTTTTTACTAGTAATGGTGGCGATCAGCGATTTTTATTGTGACTGTGACATTATGGTGGACACATCGGACATTTTTGACACATTTTTGGGACCATTGTCATTTATACAGCAATCAGGGCTAAACAAATGCAGTGATTCCTGTGTAAATGACACTAGCAGTTAAGGGGTTAACCAGGGGGTGGCAGTGTAGGGTTTAAGTGTTCCTAGGGGCGTGTTACTAACTGTGGGGGGCTGGGCTTTGTGTTAGTGAACACTGATCTCTGCTCCAATCACATGGAGCAGAGATCAGCGTCACTTGTTGCTAGGCAGAACGAGGAGATGCTGTTTACAACGGCATCTCCCTGTTCAGCTGCCCCGTGAGATGATCGCAGGTATCCCCGTGGCGATAGAGTCCGCGGGACCCACGACCGGAATCACCGGGGTCCCGACCGGCACGCGAGCGCGCCGCTGGCAGCGTGCATGCGATGGCAGGGCGGCATATTATTACATCTTTGGGTGCAGTGCAGGGCGTTCTGCGGGGCGAACACTCATCAAACACCTTGCAAAATCAGGTGTTGGACGAACAGGATGAACAGCAAATCTTCAGCCCAAACTCATGCGCCCGCACACACTCCCACTCACAACTGATTCGCCCTGGCTGCTGTTTTGCCTTTTTTATTGGCCGGAACCGGAGGGTGATTGGGCGGTGCTTTTTCGGCACTGCCGCATCACTTCTAGTTTCCCGGCAGGCTCAATTACATTGACTTGTGGAGAGTGGACTCCGGGGACGTGACTGCAACTATCCGGGAGTCGGGACTGAGACCCTTTAATGTGAGGCGGGGAGGATCACAGTGGCAGCGGATGGATGGACACAGAGCTGGCAGTGTACCAGAGAGCACCAGGTGAGTGTGGGGATTGGAGAGGATTGCTGTATTTACTCCCCCTCCCTGCATGTCTCTTTCTATCCCCACCTCCTCTGCAGAGCAGCAAACAGAGTGTGACTGCTCCACAGTGAGTACTGTGTCCTGCCATGAGCCAGGCCCCTCTTCCCCCCAGCTCTGATCACTTTCACGTTTCTCAGCTGCTGCAGAGCTTCATGGAGGGGGGAGGGTGGGGCTGCTGAGTGTTGTGCGTGGCAGTGAATGGCAGCTGTGGGGTTTCTTCACCCCCCTGCCTGCCTCTCCACCCTAAACATCCCCCCTGCCTGCATCTCCACCCTAAACACCCCCCTGCCTGCATCTCCACCCTAAACACCCCCCTGACTGCATCTCCACCCTAAACTACCCCCCTGACTGCATCTCCCCCCTTAACACCCCCCTGCCTGCATCTCCACCCTAAACCCCCCCTGCCTGCATCTCCACCCTAAACATCCCCCCTTCCTGCCTCTCCACCCTAAACATCCCCCTGCCTGCATCTCCACCCTAAACAACCCCCCCGACTGCATCTCCACCCTAAACAACCCCCCCGACTGCATCTCCACCCTAAACACCCCCCTGACTGCATCTCCACCCTAAACACCCCCCTGACTGCATCACCACCCTAAACATCCCCCTTACTACATCTCTACCCCAAACACCCCCCCGGCTGCATCTCCACCCTAAACACCCCCCCGGCTGCATCTCCACCCTAAACACCCCTCCGACTGCATCTCCACCCTAAACACCCCTCCGACTGCATCTCCACCCTAAACACCCCTCCGACTGCATCTCCACCCTAAACACCCCTCCGACTGCATCTCCACCCTAAACACCCCCCCGACTGCATCTCCACCCTAAACACCCCCCCGACTGCATCTCCACCCTAAACACCCCCCCGACTGCATCTCCACCCTAAGCACCCCCTCCATGCCTCTCAGCCCTAAATAACCCCCCCTTCTTGCCTCTCCACCCCCCTCCCTGCCTCTTCACCCTAAACACCCCCCTCCCTGCATTTCCACCCTAATCACCCCCAATCCTGGCCTCTCCACCCTAAACACCCCCCGCCTCTCTACCCTAAACAAATAACATCTCTGTGTTAAATTATGGGGTTAGTATGAGGGAGGGGGTCCTGTGTAACAATATGGGGTAGTTTTGAGGAAAGGGTCCTGTGTAATGATGAGGAGAGGGATGGTGGTAGGGGGGATTGGTTTTATTTAACTATGGGAGGTATGTACTCTGTCATGTGATGCTGGGGCTGTATACTCTGTCTTGTGATGCTGGGGCTGTATACTTTGTCCCGTGATGCTGAGTTGTATACTCTGTCCCGTGATGCTGAGCTGTATACTCTGTCCCGTGATGCTGGGGTTGTATACTCTGTCCCGTGATGCTGGGGCTGTATACTCTGTCCCGTGATGCTGGGGTTATATACTCTGTCCCGTGATGCTGGGGTTGTATACTCTGTCCTGTGATGCTGGGGTTGTATATTCTGTCCCGTGATGCTGGGGCTGTATACTCTGTCCCGTGATGCTGGGGTTGTATACTCTGTCCCATGATGCTGGGGCTGTATACCCTGTCCTGGGATGCTGAGCTGTATACTCCTGAAACTATGGGTGTAAGTTAGTGGAATAGAGGGGACGGAGTTGGTGGATTCTATAAGGCGTGGGGCTTATGAGAAGTGGGATGGGTCAAAAGGGAGGGGCGGGGTCTGGCGCCCCCCCATCCTAAAACTTCACCAGCCGCCACTGACTAGTGTCCCCATTGGAAGATTTCCCCTCTATTACCTTTTTGGGGACAACCCAAAATGTGGGATTTTCTTTTACTTTCCCTTTCAATGAAATTGGTAAAACAGAAACAAATAGAGAGGATGAATCTCCCTAACGGGGACAAAGTCTGCAAAAAAAAAAACCCGTTCTAGTCCCTCTCTACTCTATCCAAAACTATAAAAAAAAGTTTTGCCTTTAGTTATACTTTAACATACCTTATTTTTCACTCCAGCAGACTGCCTTGAACACTTTGAACTGTCCACCACTGTTTGCTCTTTAAGCTCCGACTGTCTCTAGTTGCACTCCAAGCTCCTCAGCTTACCATACAGGGATAATATTCCTAAATTGTACGTGATTGTGCAGAGGCTTCACCCACAGACCGAAGCTTGGGGCAGAATTAGAGAGCATTATCATTGGCTGCAGTGAGGAACCAAGTAAATTGATAAAGCTTCTTGTTACCCAGCCCCACCTCCCCTCCAATATAAAAAGCAATCAACCCTTGCAGTCCAGAGGGGCTCGCTGAAGGGTTGAATTTTTAAGTTTCCTGGCTTGACTTTAGGTTTGCCTTTAAATATATTCCTCAATAGTCATGGAATTAAAATGTACTTCTGCATACCAAATTTCATTGCAGATTCACATATTATCTTATAAAAGCTGCAATGACTTAACCAGGGGGTGGAGGGTACTGTAGATATACAAGACCAGTCACCAACACAAGACCTGCACAAGTAAGCAGCACTGACTGCCTTTTTTACAAAAATCTCCTGCACGGAGACAAAGTGAGAGAGTAGCTTCATGCTGCTTTATTGCACAGATGTGGAGGGGATACACCAGGGACACCAAGATTCAAATTAGAATTAACATCTAACTGAAAACTTCAAGTCCTACAAACACATATGAGTTTGGTTGGGAAAAGGTGGATATACACTCTCTGTAACACGTTTTATCCGATCGCCTCAGTCTTGAATGTCCTAGTCTTAGACTTCTAGCTCTCATCTTTCAGAGTCTCACTAGGGGGAGCTGACAAGCAGGAGGCACTCAAGAGACTTTAATGCTAGCTACATTGACCCATGGAGGAAGTTCAGGAAAGAAACACTACTATAACAGTCAATGGACTATTGGACTACAGTTCCCAAGGAGAGACTGTCATCAATAAAGGAAAGACCTGTATTTTCCCGAGCTGAAGACCAGGTGACTTTTTTTCTTTTCTGTGAGGAGACCGAGGTGTGAACATTGCTACTAGGAATGAGCCTGCGGGTGTTTGTTTGTTCTAAAACCAACCGAACATATGGGACGTTCGCGGGAAATTTGAGCGCTGTGGAATGCCCCATAACGCACTACGAGTTCGCAGTGCATTGCTGTATGCTGTACGCTCGGCTGACAGAGCCATAATTGGCCAAGGGCAGGGTGCCTTTGGCCAATCATGGCTAAAGGAGACTAAGTTTATGTCCCACACTATATAAGGCTGTATGCAGTGTTGTTGGCGTGGACGGAGACATAGTTTGAGTTAGATTAACCACTTGCTTACTGGGCACCTAAACCCCCCTCCTGCCCAGACCAATTTTCAGCTCTTAGTGCTGTCACTCTTTGAATACCAATTGCGTGGTCATACAACACTGTACCCAAATTAATTTTTTTCCACAAATAGAGCTTTATTTTGGTGGTATTTGATCACCTCTGTTTTTTTTTTTTTTCTTTAAAAAAAAATAAAAAATACAAAACTGTTTTATATTTTGTTAATACATTTTGCAAACAGGTATTTTTTCTCCTTCATTGATGTACGCTGATGAGGCTACACTGATCAGCACTAATAGGCGGAAATAGTGGGTACTGATGGGTGGCATTGAAGGGCACTAGTAGGTGGCACTGATGGACACTGCTGGGTGGCAGTGATGGACACTAATTGGCACTGGTAGGTTGCACTGATGAGGCACTGATTGGCACCACTGGTGGGCATTGATAGGTGGCACTGATTGCTGGCACTTAAGTAACATGGGCACTGTCGGCACTGAATTTTGGCACTGATTTGTGGCACATTCAGGTGGTACGGGTGGGCACATAACATGCTGTTCCTCTTTGGGACCGATGTCCCTGCAAACTGAAGCTGGTGATCAGCTTTTTTTCAGCATGAGAAGAAAAAAAACAATTACCGATCCTCTGTTTACATCAAGTGATCAGCTGTCATTGGCTGACAGCTGATCACGTGGTAAGGGGGCGGGATCAACCCCTTACTCGGATCTGTAATTACCTGAGTCTCATTGACTCGGGTGATCACAGCACGCCGCGTGCCCCCTTCAGGGGGGTGTGGCAAGGCTGCAAAGGGGAGGACGTCAAAAGACTTACTCCCGGAAAAGCAGATCCGCACTGTAGCCATCAGCTATAGCACGGATCTGAAGGAGCTAACCACTTTCAGACCGCCTCATGCCGATATATACGTAGGCAGAAGGGCTCGTACAGGCAAACTAACGTACCTGTATGTTGCCCTTCAAGAGGCGGCCTGCGGACACACGCGCGCCAAGCACCATAAGTCTGGTTGTGGGTGTGATTGTCTCACGGAGAGGAAGAACGGGGAGATGCTTGTTTACATTAGCCTAGTAACAGTGTCGCTGATTTCTGCTCCCTGTGATCGGGAGGGAGACTCTGTGTCTACAGTCAACAGTGGTGGTCCTGAACATGAAGAGTTGATGGAGTGTATAACAAAGCCGTACTCATCCTCCTCATCCTCTGTCACCCTGGCTCTGAGTAGTTTGCCTTCCAACGCAGCTGCCAAAGTGGCCCATTCCACCGTTTCCTTGTCCACAGTCACTCCTTCCGTAGCCCCACCATCATGCACGGAGGAGTCCCCAGAATTATTCGACAGTGTCGGGTACATGCTGCTGGAGGATGCGCAGTGATTTGAAGGCTTTGATGTTGGTTCACAGGTTGAGGAAGGGAGTAACGTGAGCCTAGAGAGAGGGGGTGCCACAGAAGGACAAGAAACTGGCTGTCATATTCCCCCAACTGCAGCATACTGCCAAGTTTTGTCCAATGATGAGGGAGGGGGTGATGAGGTCACTGACTGTACTTGGGTGCCTGAGAGAAGAGAGGAGGAGGCACAAATTTAACGAGCCAGGATGTCCTCTAGGGGATAGCTTAAGGGCAGCCACCCTATTGCATCACACCGCAGAGCTCCGCAGGTGCAGGGTGCTGCTGACTCCTCACTAACTTTTAAAAGTTTGTTGGTGTGAGCCTTTTTTGACACGTGAGCAGCAGATCGCACCAATGCTGTTTGCAACCTATGTCTGAAGCAGCTCAAGCATGGCATCCCATGCTTGACCAGACATATGACAACCTGCCATGTAGTACATTGGCAACAGCACTTGAAAGACCCACATCATAGAAAAAGGAGGACTTCTCCTTACTCCAATTCTTCTCCAACCCTACTATACCTCCAGTCCTTTCAAAAACCTGCACTGAGAGGAATGAAGGTATAGCAATTGGTGTCCCAAGTACTTGCAGCCAATATGCTAGCAGTACACCACCAATTGATTTTAGCAGTCAAATTTCCCTACCCCAGTTACTGAACTGTAAAAATAAATTTGGTCCCAGCCATCCACAAGCTCAGTGTCTAAATGCTAGCCTGGCCAAATTGCTAGCACTGCAACTGCTGCCTTTTCAGCTGGTAGTCTCTGCCCCTTTCATGAATTTGTGTAATGTGCTGTACCTCTGTGGCAGGTTCAAAAACGCCATTTCTTTTCACAGAAGGCCATTCTGGCTCTCTACCGGCATGTGGAAGGCAATGTTTTGACCTCATTGGACAGGGCGTTCAGCAGTAAGGTTCATATTACCACTGACTTATGGTCCAGCAGGCATGGGCAGGGCCGTTACCTATCCTTCACAGTGTACTGGGTAACTCTGCTGGCAGCTGGGAAGAATGCAAGACCGAGTTCAGTGTTGTTGGAGCTTGTTCCACGACCACGCCTGCAAAATGCTAGTGGTGATTCTGCCAGAGCTCTCTCCTCCACCCCTCCTCTTCTTCTTCCTCTATGTCCTCTTCTGCAGATTTACCCTCTGAACCAACAGTGCTCCGTAAATGTTCAAGGAGCTACGCAAGTAGTCAGGCTAAAAGATTCCAATGCGGTGCTTGTTGGTCTGCCTAGGGGACAGGAGCTACATTGGTGCAGAGATTCTGTCAGCTCTGCAGGGGCAGGCTCAGAGGTGGTTGACACCATGCCAGCTTCAGCCAGGAATGGTTGTATGCGACAATGGCACCAACCTTCTCTCCGCCCTCCGACAGGGACACTTGACCCATGTTCCATGTTTGGCACACATCCTGAATTTGGTGGTGCAGCGGTTCTTGACCAGGTACCCAGACTTTCAAGATCTCCTGAGGCAGGCCAGAAAAGTCTGTGGTCATACAATGCCAGTACTCAGCTGGCTGAGGTTCAAAGGGAATGCAACCTGCCCACCAACCGCCTCATTTGCGACATGCCCACCAGGTGGAACTCAACGTTGGCAATGCTGCAGTTGCTGCACACACAGCAGAGGGCCATCAAGTTTGGCACCAGAACAGGGTCAGGTGAGCTTGGCTTCTTTTCACCACACCAATGGCTACTGATCAAGGATGCATGCGCTATCCTTTCACCATTTGAGGAGGCCACAAGGATGGTGAGCAGCGACAATGCATGCATCAATTACACTTTACCTCCAGTCTTGCTACTGGAGCACACACTTCACGCTTTGTGGAATCATGGATAGGGCACTTGAGGCAGAACAGCGGGAAGAAGAGGAGGGCTTCCTTTCCTCTCAAGGCCCCCTTTATTCAGATACCATTCCTGCAGGTCAGCCTACCACATAGGAAGAAACAGAGGAGGAGGTTTGTGTCAGCATGGATATAGAGGATAACACTCAGCAGCAGTCTTGAAGGGATGCTTTTCAGTCCCCAGAAACCCAAGAAGTTGTACGTGGCTGGGAGGAGTTAGTTATGGATAATGGGATCCTTAGTGACCCAGAGGACTCAGAATCGAATGCCTCTGCAAACTTACACTGCATGGCCTCCCTGATTCTGCAAAGCCTGCTGAAGGACCCTAGGATTTGTGATATCAAGAAAAGTGATCATTACTGACCGTCAACCCTTCTTGAGCCACATTACAAGGGTAAAGTTTCAGAACTCATCCTACCTTCGCAGAGGATGAAACATCTTCAGGAGGCCTTGAAGATAGGTTTGTGTAACACATTTCCAAACCCTGGGAGGTTACTATTTCCTGGTGCTGGACAACATGTTACTGAGGCTTCGTTCAGTCAGAGGCAGAGCGGTGGAGAAGGTGGCCGGCTGACCGATGCCTTTAAACTATTTTTCAGTTCTTAGCGCCAAGTGCCATAGGTTTAAGCAACCAGTGTCAGCGTCTGTATTATATGGTGCAGGAATATCTAGGGGCAAGAGCAGACTTGGAGACCTTTCCAACAGAGCATCTACTGGGTTACTGGGTCTTGAGGATGGACCACTGGCCAGAACTTGCTTAATTTGCAATAAAGCTACTGGCCTGTCCTGCATCCAGAGTGCTTTCTGAATGCACATTCAGTGCTGCTAGAGGGTGTGTAACAGATCTAAGACTGTGCCTGTCCACAGACTCCATTGATATGCACACAATCATAAAAATGAATCAGTCTTGGATCAGCAGCTATCAAGCACCTGATGCAGATGTAACTCATTGTATTTGCTATGGATCCGGGATCCCTTGAAGACTGCCTATGCTGACTGTCCTATTCCTTCTCAATCTTAATGATGCTGGCTTGCAACAATGTTTTTGGTTTAGTGCACCACCACCCAAGGCCCAATTTGTCTTCCCCCAGTTATCTATAGAGAACCCCTATTTAAAGATGGTATAATTGTAGATTGATCATGCAGACCATATTTCACATATGAGGTGATGATGGTCAGAAGATAGTGTACTCATTATATATGTAGCTAATGTGACAAAATCATTTGGAGTAATGCTTTACTAAGACATTAGTTTAGCTTTATTGGGCTGCGGCACCATCAGAGGCAGTTGCTTTTAGGATGTCTGTCAAAGAAGAACATATACTTAGAATACTTAGTGGAACGATAGTAGAGATTGCAACTGCAAATCTTTCATTAGAAGCCTCAGTTGTCTAGCACACCTAATGTGTTAGGCCTCATGCACACGAGACGCAGATGAAACCTCTGTTAAAAAAAAGCTGAAACGCGCGTTTAGAAACGCGCGTTTTGCCGCGTTTGCATGCCGCGTTTAGACGCGTTTAGACGCGTTTGCGTTTAAACGCGTTTATAAAGATAACATCATGTAGACCCTCCCCAAGCTCTCAAAGCATTTTTTTTAACTATTTCTGCTATTTTGATCAGAGTGAGCAGCAGCAGCATAGAGAGCAGTTGTACACTTGCATTTGCCGTGTCACTTGCCACGGCACCTGCCACAAGTTGTGGATTGTCCACTTGCCACGTCACTTGCCACAAGTTGGGGATTGTCCACTTGCCACATCACCTGCCACGTCACCTGCCACAAATTGTGGATTGTCCACTTGCCACGTCACTTGCCACATCACCTGCCACGTCACTTGCCACGAGATGTGAATTGTCCACTTTCCACGTCATCTGCCATGCCACCTGCCACAAGCTGTGGATTGTCCACTTGCCGCGTCACCAGTCACATCACCTGCCACAAGTTGCGGATTGTCCACTTGCCACGTCCCTTGCCACGTCCCCTGCCACGTCACCTGCCACAAGTGGATTGTCCACTTGCCACATCACTTGCCACATCACCTGCCACAAGTTGTGGATTGTCCACTTGCCACGTCACTTGCCACAAGCTGTGGATTGTCCACTTGCCACATCACTTGCCACGTCACCTGCCACGTCACTTGCCACGTCACCTGCCACAAGTTTTGGATTGTCCACTTGCCACGTCACTTGCCACGTCAGCTGCCACGTCACTTGTCACATCACCTGCCACGTCACCTGCCACAAGTTGTGGATTGTCCACTTGCCACGTCACTTGCCACATCACTTGCCACATCACCTGCCACGTCACTTGCCACGAGATGTGGATTGTCCACTTGCCATGTCACTTGCCACGTCACCTGCCACGTCACTTGCCACGTCAGCTGCCACGTCACTTGCCACAAGATGTGGATTGTCCACTTGCCATGTCACTTGCCACGTCACCTGCCACGTCACTTGCCACGTCAGCTGCCACGTCACTTGCTACAAGATGTGGATTGTCCACTTGTCACATCACCTGCCACATCACTTGCCACATCACCTGCCACGTCACCTGCCACAAGTTGTGGATTGTCCACTTGCCACGTCACTTGCCACATCACCTGCCACGTCACTTGCCACAAGATGTGGATTGTCCACTTTCCACGTCACCTGCCATGCCATCTGCCACAAGTTGTGGATTGTCCACTTGCCACACCACTTTCCACGTCACCTGCCACGTCACCTGCCACAAGATGTGGATTGTCCACTTGCCACGTCACCAGCCACATCACCTGCCACAAGTTGTGGATTGTCCACTTGCCACGTCCCTTGCCACGTCCCCTGCCACGTCACCTGCCACAAGTGGATTGTCCACTTGCCACATCACTTGCCACATCACCTGCCACAAGTTGTGGATTGTCCACTTGCCACGTCACCTGACACAAGTTGTGGATTGTCCACTCGCCACGTCACTTGCCACATCCCCTGCCACAAGTGGATTGTCCACTTGCCACATCACTTGCCCCATCACCTGCCACAAGTTGTGGATTGTCCACTTGCCACGTCACCTGACACAAGTTGTGGATTGTCCACTCGTCACGTCACTTGCCACATCACCTGCCACAAGTGGATTGTCCACTTGCCACGTCACTTGCCACATCCCCTGCCACAAGTGGATTGTCCACTTGCCACGTCACTTGCCACGTCACCTGCCATAAGTTATGGATTGTCCACTTGCCACGTCACATGCCAGTCACCTGCCACAAGTTGTTGATTTTCCACTTGCCACGTCACCTGCCAAGTCACTTGCCGCGTCACCTGCCAGGTCACTTGCCACGTCACCTGCCACAAGTTGTCTATTGTCCACTTTCCACGTCACTTGCCACTTCTCCTGCCACGTCACTTGCCACAAGTTGTGGATTGTCCACTTGCCACATCACTTGCCACCTGCCATGTCACTTGCCACAAGTTGTGGATTGTCCACTTGCCACGTCACTTGCCACAAGTTGTGGATTGTCCACTTGCAATTGCAATTGTTTAAAATATTTTTCTAATGGTTTTTCATCATTTGCAATCATTTTTGAGATTTTTAATGTAAAAAAAAAGGTCACCTTTAAAAACGCATATAAACGCAAACGCGGCTAAACGCGGCTAAACGCGGCTAAACGCGGTAGCGGCGTTTTGCCGCGTTTTACCGCGTTTTGCCGCGTTTTGCGTCTGAAACGCAGAAATTTTTGTTTCTGAACGCATTTTTTTGCTTCTGGAAAAACGAGATTAAACGCAACTGCATATAAACGGAAAAAAACGAGACTGTGTGCATGGACACATAGGATAACATTGAATGAGTTCAGGTGCAGTTGAAAAAACTGTCCAACTGCATCTGAACGCGCGTTTAACTGCGTCTCGTGTGCATGAGGCCTTAGTGTAAAAAGCACAGCCGCTAATGCACCAGGATAATAATGTTCTTTATTCTTAATTTAAAAAATATGAAAAAGTTAAGTAGCATAAAAAAAAATAGTGATAAACACATAGGAGCAGATTGTGGTGCCAAAATACAGACTGCCTTGTATCCCCTAATCCCGGGACCAGTGACGGGAAATCCTTAGAGCAGATGGAAAATGTTCTGAGCAAGGAAGTGGATGGCGGAGAGTCTCCTTTCTCAGCATGACAACACCATTTAATGCATTAGGGGGGTGCCTTACCTTTCAGATCATCCTTTCAGCAATTCTCCCTGCCACTGACCACAGCATGAGGTGTGCAAAGTGCAGACTTGTCTCTGTGTTTAGGGAGCGGAGTACTCTAAGCAGTGTATTAAAATCTGTATATCTTTCTGTGCTGTTTCTATGTTGCTAAGCTGTTATGTAGGTTTTTTTTTTTTTAAGTTTTTCTTATTAAATATTGATTAAAGTTTATCTTTTGCATTGATTATCCTGAATTGAAGTTTTTATTTTGTCTTTAACCACTTCAGCCCCAGAAGAATTTACTCCCTTCCTGACCAGAGCACTTTTTGCAATTCGGCACTGCATCGCTTTAACTGAAAATTGCACGGTCATGTGACGTGGCTCCTAAACAAAATTGAGTCCTTTTTTTCCCACAAATAGAGCTTTTTTTGGTGGTATTTGATCACCCCTGCGGTATTTATTTTTTGTGCTATAAACAAAAAAAGAGCAACAATTTTGAAAAAAACACATTATTTTTTACATTTTGCTATAATAAATATCCCCCCACCAAAAAAAAAAATCACAATAAGCATTTATTGATTAGTTATAGGGTTTACAAAATAGGGGATAGTTTTATGGCATTTTTATTAATATTTTTTTTTTACTAGTAATGATGGCGATCAGCGATTTTTATCATGACTGCGACTTTATGGCGGACACGACGGACATTTTTGACACATTTTTGGGACCATTGTTATTTATACAGCTATATGCTATATGTGCTATACGAATGCACTGATTCCTGTGTAAATGACACTGGCAGCGAATGGGGTTAACTACTAGGGGGCAGTGTAGGGGTTACGTATGTCCTGGGGAGTGATTCGAACTGTGGGGGGGCGTGGCTACATGTGACATGTCACTGATCTCTGCTCCCAATCACAGGGAGCAGAGATCAGTGACATTGTCGCTAGGCAGAACCGGGGGAGATGCTTGTTTACATTAACATCTCCCCATTCTTCCTCTCCGCGAGGCAATCGTGGGTATCCCCGCGGTGATCGAGTCCGCGGGACCCACAACCCAACTCATGGAGCTTGCTGGCCGCCTCTTAAAAGGCAACGTACAGGTACGTTAGTTTGTCTGTACGAACCTTTCTGCCAATGTATATCGGCATGAGGCAGCCGGCAAGCGGTTAATATCCTTTCAATTATAATGCGCCTCCACCATACTGCTTGGTTGCATGGGATAGAGACTGTGTTTATTTATTTATTTATTTTACCTGTCAATATCTGCTTTTTTCTTTCATTTACACAGTGATTAAAACTGTAATTTAGTGCAGCTTACCAATCCTTAGATAAGGTAGCTGCAATAGTTTTCTTTTTACAGGTTTTCTTTATTTTCACCTGGTTCCAGTAACGCACTTCTTTTCATAAAGCGGTAGTATACTCCTTTTTTGTACTTGTACCTACAGGTAAGCCTATAACACGACTTACCTGTAGGTACAGTAAACATCTCCTAAACTTGCGATGTTTGGGAGATAATCACACTGGATGCAGCCAATAACATAACCGGCACATGCGCTCTGAAGGCCCAGCATGCTTTGCCAGACCTTCAGAGCTCCCCGCCTGAGACCCGAAGACTCCCTCATGCATGTATGGGAGTGATGTCATCGCAGCTCTGACCACTCATACAGCCTGTGAACCTGGAAGAAAGACTGGGGGAAGATGGAAGTCCTGTCTGCGGTGACAATGCACCTCCTGGAGGGTTTAATTCTAAGATAAGTATTTAATAATATGCTAGCATGTAGTGTATTCTAGCACATTATGCCATTGCCTTGCAGGGTATTTTTTTTTAAATGCTGCAGTTTACTACCACTTTAAGGTGACCACTCTCACTGCACTGTATCTATGGATATCTATCTATGGTATCTATATTTCATATCACTTTAAAGTGATTGCAGACTCTTACTTATAACCAGTGAAGTGACTGGCCTCAGATGATACACAGAAATTAAACAAATCCTCCTAGATAAGTTGTACCTGACTATCTGCAGCCCGCTCCTCTCTACATCTGTTCAAAATGCTGAATTATAAAGTTTGCTTGAAAGTTTAGCAAAAATTGGACAGGAAGCTGAAGCTACACTCTCTGCAGTGCACAGTGAGCAGAGCGCTGAGAGCTAATTGGATGGAAAGGATATACCTCCTTCACACAGGAACAGAGGCTGGTGGTCCCTCCCCTGTCACCTTTTTTTCTCTTGGTGTCAGGAAAACTTGTCAGAAGTGATTCATGCTGATTCTCTGGGCCAGGGAGTAACTCTCCTGGCTGGGGAAAATACATGCCATAAAGATGAACCTCCTTTCTAGGCTGTTGTACCTCTTTAGGGCCATACCGATTAAAATCAGACACGACCACCTGAAGGCCTTGCAACAAAAGGTCAACAGGTTTGTCTGGGGCAGGTCAGGCCACAGATTGCTGCAAAATACCCTTTACAGACTTAGGTCCAGGGTAGGCCTGGGCCTTCCCAGATTGCTTTGGCACTACCAGGCTGCCAGAATATCCCAACTTTCAATAGTTCATGCTAAGACTGAAAAGCCAGATTGGATACAGATAGAAAGGCAGGTGGCCCCATTCCATACGCTCGATTTCCTCCTAGGGTCCTCTCCCAAGACGAGACCCCTGATCCTCTCCCCCATTCTCTCCCAGTCTCTCTCCCTCTCTCTCTGGGACAGTATGAGGAACAACTCCGCCTTCATTTCGGAATGTCAACCCCTCTCCCACATCTTCAACAACCCAAATTTTACCCCGGGTCTTAACATCAAGGCATTTCAATGGTGGTTGGATAAGGGGCTATACCAGATCGGACACTTTTTCACTGCTACAGGGCCGATCAGTCTGCAATTTTGTAGAAAACAGCTAGAGATCCCCCCCCCCCCGCGCGAAACTGTTTAGATTTCACCAATTAAAACACTTCCTGCACACAATCTGGAGATCTAAACCGCCTCCCCCCCCCCCCCCCCCCCCCAGTTTTACGCCTTATGAATATTGGTGTGCTCAGACCTCGGAACAGAGGGGGGGAATTTCCATCATCTACCAGTCGTTAGCCCGATCAAATGCCAAATCCCCGTATATGACATCCTGGGAGAACGATTTTCTAATAAACTGGCCTTTGGAGCAATGGGAGACCTCCTTTTCTAGGGCATATAAAGGGATACAAAATATATCCCTGATAGAATCTAATGTGAAAGGGATAACCAGATGGTATCTCACGCCGGCCAAATTGGCCCTCATATATCCCACAGCCAGCCCCCTGTGCTTCAGGGGATGTTAACTCACGGGCTCTATGGCTCACAGGTGGTGAGAATGCCCCAGAATACGATATAGTCCAAGGTGTTTACCATGCTCCAAAAGGTCACAAATCAACAAATTCCAAAAACTCCAGAAGTTGCTCTTCTGAACTGTTCTCTTCCCAGGATGCCTAAAGCCATATGTAAACGTATACATTTTATTCTACTGGGGGCGAAGCTGATGATAGCTAAGTCCTGGAAACAGCCGAGGGTATCCCTTCCAGCCACCAAACGAAAAAATCTCTTGGATTATGTCTCAGGAGAAACTTTCAAGTGTTCTATTGGACAGAACCCAGGCTTTTGAGGCAGTCTGGGAGCCTTGGGCCAAATATGTGGGTATCTCCCTTATACCTGGGATTCAGGCTTAACAATTTGGTAGTGGTAATTCCAATCCGCTGAGAGGCGACTCGTCCCTCCGCAGTTCTCTAACTTTTCCTGCCCGTGCTCTGTGCTGGCCTCCTCTCCTTCCCAGTGGCATCTCCTTATTCCTCTTTCCTACTAGTCTTCTTCTTTGTTCTTTTCTATCCCCCATCTCGCAGGCCTTTTGTGAGTTCTTGCTTACCATAGGTTGCTTTGGATATCCTCCCCGATTAGGGGGGGACCCGTTGATTACATGTCGATAGGACTGGACTCTACTTGGACCCCCTCCACTAATGTTAGTTGTGGCCACAAGACAGTTGTGAGAATTTCGTTTTTTTTTTCCTTGTATAACAACCTTGTTGCCCGGGGTTTTTGGTCCGAATACAGCTTTGGGAGAGATTGGATTGACAGTCTCTGTGCACAGCAAGTTCCCCGTAAGGGGTGCCCAGGCTGTCCTCCGGTCTCTCTCAAGGGCCCCTACAGTAGGAGATGAGCTTTATAGGATACGGAAACTAACCAAAGCGGGGGTTTACAACTCTTATATATAAAGGTCTCATATTTACATTTGTCCTCTGTATAATGATGTTCAGTCAATAATCATCCGTCTCTGACTTATACTGTTATTGTCTCAATATGTCTGTTTCTATTTGATAATAAATTTGAAACAAAAAAAAAACTGTTGTGTACTAAAGTAGCTGTCACCTTGGTGGAAAAAAGAGAACTAAATTTATAAGACCCCTTTCACATTGGCAACGCCGGCCGTTAACACTAAAGCACTGCTCATTTTAGAGGCGCTTTAGCGCTGTTTTGGCGGTGCTTTTCGGCCACTAGCGGGGCAGTTTTTACCCGAAAAAAAAGGTAAAAACCCCCGTTTTGCAGCGCTTTCAAAGAGCTCTTAAGGGACTTTGGAAGCACTGCCCATGTAATGAAATGGGCAGGGTGTTTTGGGATCACTAAATGCAGCGCTCCCAACCCGCCCCAAAGATGCTGCTTGCAGGACTTTTCGTAACGTCCCGCTAGTGCACCACCCGGGTGTGAAAAGACACACTGCAATGAATGTGAGGCAGTTTTCAGGTGCTTTGCAGAGGCTATTTTTAGTGCTACAGTGCCTGAAAACCGCCCCAGTGTAAAAGTAGTCTAAATCACAACAAATTGACATTCCGCAAAAAAATGTGGAATGTAAAAGTACCGTATTTTTCGGACTATAAGGCGCACGTAAAAGCCTAAATTTTCTCCCAAAAACGACCGTGCGCCTTATAATCCGGTGCGCCTTATATATGACCTGTTGACATCGCTGGAGTTCTTTGTTAACAGTATCTGTCAGATGGGCGCGCATGGAGTCACAGATCAAGTCTCTTGACGTTAACCTTCGGACTATAAGGCGCACGTAAAAGCCTAAATTTTCTCACAAAATCGACCGTGCGCCTTATAGTCCGATGCGCCTTATATATATGGAAATATCCATTTTATCAGCCGGTCGTTGCTAGTGCGCCTTATAATCCGGTGCGCCTTATAGTCCGATGCGCCTTATATATGGAAATATCCATTTTATCAGCCGGTCGTTGCTAGTGCGCCTTATAATCCGGTGCGCCTTATAGTCCGAAAAATACGGTAGTCTAAATCACATCAAATTGACATTGACAAAAAATGTAATCCACTGCATATTTTACTTTTCTCTAGCTGTCCACCGTGTCTAATAAAAAAACATATGTGTGTGAATGAATTATCACCAGAATTACAGGAATCCTTTTACTTTGCCTTTTTACTTTTTTCGGTTCTTCCCATTAGGTCCATTGTTTTTGGTTGCAGTAACTTTCCTCCCTGACAATTACAGTTAATTATGTAGAGAATTGTTGCAGTATTCAGTACTGACAGTTGTGCTGTTGCTTCTAACACTCATATTGCTAATACACGTGAGGATGTACGCTCTGTCATAAATATTGCATCTTTTTAAATCTTTAGCTTGAAAATAATTCATAATTTAACACTGTACTAAGAACATCCCATAATGCGCACTGAAACAGCCTCAATCTGTGGTACTAGTCAATTATATCTACACTGTTTGCAAAATGGAAATATAATTACAATATTTTCAGTCGTTTTATCTTCCTATGATTTAAAGGCCTGAGATGACTATTTATTACTTTTTATTGTTGAACTGATAGCCATAGGACGAGGATTGCATGTCAACAATTTTTGAAAGCCATAAGGTGCACGTGGAAATCAAAATGAAAAAAATAAATAAAATCAACATCAGCTTATTGTGTTACTCAGTAACACGTGACAGACATATCCGAATAGGGGAAAACTCTATAGCGAACATGCATAAAAATTACTGGAAGTCGTTTCACCAGAAGCTGACACAGGCAGCAGAGCACTCTCTGTCTCTGTGCTTCCGGCCTTCTACTAACACCAAAGCAGAGAGGAGGATGTCCTATGAAGGCATGGATACAGAGGACAGGGCGAGGGCAGCTGCATATCACTCTGCTGAGGACTGTCTATCAAGGCTGCTGCAGCCACCTGCCAAAACTGCAGAAGCAAAGTGTCCACCTGCTTACTTTGCTGCCGGCACAGTGGCAGTTACTCCTTAGAAAAATAGTCACACCTGCAGCCCTGCCAGTGTGCATCAGCAAAGGTGCCAAAACTCTGTCAATTTACGCCAAATTATGCCAGAAAAAAAAAACCCTGCACAAGCCATACTATGAAATTTTTGCTTTTAGCTAGCTTGTACAGAGTTGATGGCTTTATCTTTATTTTTATAGAAATGTAAGCATTCCTTTTAGCTTTTAGATCCATTGTGGCTGTCTCTTTCACTGCTCAATTCAGGCCTGTTACTGATAGATAAAAAAATAGGAGTCACAGCAAAAACTACCTAAGAAGCCATTTTGAAATAAATCAGTACTAGCATTGAAATAAATCAGATTGGGGTTCTGCTGTTACATTTAGATTTAGGCCAAGCTTGCTTTAAAAGTAAAAATAATACATTAAAAAAATCAAGTACACATCCAAAATATGTGATGCAAGAATATGGTGTGACTGTCTGAAAAACCATGCTGTTCTGTAACACTACCTACAGCTCAACGGCACCTACCAAGAATATAATAGAAATAAATGGTATGTTACCCATGTCACATACAAGGCTACATAAAAAGGAGGATCCTCTTGCTTCTATATAGTATTTACATTTTTTTTTTTTTTAGCTTTGGAACATGTCCTCCATGGCAGTACCCATTCTCCGTGCCCTTTGTTTGACAATCTCTTTCCTATTAGGCTTGACAATGTACAAGATTTAATTCAAAGATTTCCACCAATCGTTTTCAGTGTTTTGGATTAAAGTTTGCAATTTTCAGGCTTTGATGGGTTTGACAAACATCCCACTAACCAAGGCTGATTTGTTAATCCCTCGTTATATTGCACTAA
The DNA here is from genome assembly GCF_037356315.1 of Lithobates pipiens. Lineage (NCBI taxonomy): Eukaryota > Metazoa > Chordata > Amphibia > Anura > Ranidae > Lithobates > Lithobates pipiens. The sequence continues at coordinate 326,795,676 of NW_027507718.1, read as the reverse complement.
GAATGTGATACTGCTGTACATATAAACACAAATGAAAGAACACATCTCCGTTTCTCTAAAGCTCATGCAGTTTCTTTACTGTTGGTAAAGAAACTGCATGGGCTTTATAGAAAACTGAGCCGTGTCAGGTCTAGGAAACAAGGCTTTTCCTGTTAATTTCTTCTGTTTCCTCTTTCCTGATTTCCCAGAACAGTATGTTACATTTATCACTCTGAAAGGGTACAGACTTTAAAACAAGGAAATAAAAAAAAAACAGCACACAAGAAAAAGCCCATTTGTGACAAGAAGAGCGCCAACAGAGGGGATCCTGGCATTTCTGAAAAGGTTGAAATGGCATACTGTGAAAATACTAAATAATGCATTAGCAAAGAAAAAGGTGGTAGTTCAAGTAGATATTGGCTTGAAGTAGGAACTGTTTTGCAAATATATCTCAAAGGCAAATATCACCTAAACCCTTCTATGTATAACTTTTCCAATATGTTGCTAATTTAGCTCAGATCCAAACCAGCTTCATCCTCTAGCTCTAACTGACTAATTTTCTTTTATTCACAAACCTCTTTTATGAGAGCCATATGGGAAGGGATGACAAGCTTATCTGAAGCATCAACAAACAGAAGATTCAAAATGACCAGAGGCATTAACACCCTTCATTTTTCTACAAATATTCCTATTACCCACATACTCTGGTTTTTGAATGCCCCTGGACCTTTTGTTTGAAGATACCCCTGTAGGAAAATGTCAGGTTCCTCACTGAAAATGCTACAGTAGATAGGTTTCTAATAGCCTGCTTAATATGATACAGATGTTCCAACAGCCTCTATCCCTCATAGATACATTTCTGATAGGGGCCCATCTTCAACTCCTCACTAGTGGCCCTGCCACGGGCAGATATTAAGGCCAAAAGAGAGGCTTAAGAATCAGGAGGGGATGGGGCCAATGTCTCAAGCTATCTAACCCAAGATGTAAATCATGGGTACTTCAGAAACCCTGAGAGCCTAAACTGTAAAATAAGTGATTTGAGAGCTGTCCTTGTGTGCTTACAACACTGGATTGTGCAAGTATTTTCTGCTTTAGGTTTGCATAATTGTGCAGATAAGTATTTTCCCTAGATTCCAGAGATTAACTTGGCAAGTTTATCCACTGAATATATCTAAGTACATTTTTGCTACACAAACCATGCCATTGCAATACCATATTGCCTACATCTTTGTTCTTTTAAAGGTAACATATTAGTAGGTCACCATTTATTGTGTAGTTACTTAGTAAATGATGTTGTTTCATACAAATGTTGTTTGGTATGCAGAAACCTTTAAAGCAAAGCTTTTTTTTAGCTACTGCTGTAAATGATAACTGAATTACAACTTGAAAAACATTTTTATTTCTTACCCGTACTTTAATTCTTTGCTGCATCTTAGTGCTTCAGATCTTTACATGCATGCCCTCCAGTACTTGCTGGGTGTTCTAGCAGGTGTTCTTATGCCCCGTACACACGAGCGGACTTTTCGACATCCAAACTCCGACGGACTGAGTCCGGCGGACTATCCGATCGTGTGTGGGCTGCAACGGACTTTAGCGAAGCTAAAGTCTGACGGACTTTAGAAATGAAGCATGCTTTAAATTTTCCCGACGGAACTCCGCCGGACCCGGTCCCCTTTGAAAAATCCGCTCGTGTGTGTGCTACTCCGACGGACTAAAACCGACGCTAGGGCAGCTATTGGCTACTGTCTAGGAACTTCCTACGTCGAATCCAGTCGTACGTCATCACGTTCGACTCCGTCGGAGTTTGGTGTGATGGTGTGTGGTCAAGTCCGTTCGGTCGAAAAGTCCGCCAGAACTCCGTCGGAACTCCGGCGGAACTCCGGCGGAACTCCTTTGGAGGTCTGTCAGACTTAATCCCTCTCGTGTGTACGGGGCATTATGGTTTCCAATAGTGGTGATGTTTGTTAAAAGGCACCTGTAGTCTCCACTGGAAGCCTGTGAGACAGGGTTGTGATGCAGGAGCAAGACTGGGACAGAGAGTTGGGCTTAATTTGACTTAAACGTAAGAGGAAAACATTTGACCATTTTTATCATTAAATAAAAATTATATTGTATTACCTCTCAGAAAAAAGGCAAAGCCCATACATACCATGTAAGCAGCCTTTACTAGGCTGCAATTTGACAGAGTGACATCAGACAGGCCTATATTTAAGAGATCCAAATTAGAGTGTATTTTTTTCCCCAGAAAAAAGGTTTTAACATTGTTTTGATTTCATACACACTATGTAATAATCCTTTACTGGGCCACCCTTTTACAAGGAAATACAAGGCACGTTTATAATCAAGACATCAAAAATTTGAGTGCATTATTTCACAGAAAAAAATGAAATATTTTATTGATCCTATTTACAGTATTTAAACATATTTAGTAGGCAGTATTTCCACAATGGGTAAGCAGTCAGTTTAACAAATGAGAAATACTAAATTAGAGTGTCTCAGAAAAAATGCCATTAATATTGTACTGACACTATGCACAGTATTTAAGCATGTAAGCATTTTTCATAGGCTGCATTTTCAAAGTGAGAGAACCACCAGTTTTTAGTAATAAAGAAAACCATATTTATTTTACACAATAAAAAACATTTACTGACACCATACACATTACCAAGCACTTCACTAGGCCTTTGTTTCACATGGAGAAATGAGCCAGGTTAAAAAAAAAAAAAATCATATTTAGGGTGTACTACTTCCCATAAAGAGAAATGTTGCACATACCCCATGCACCTTAGTTTAGCACTTTTACTAGGCACATTTTCAGGAAGCATTTTAATGAAGAAATCAAAATTAGAGTTTTATTATTTCACATGAAAAAAGACAGAAATATTGTAAATGTAATGACATTTTCTTTGTGAGAAACCAGACAGCTTTTATTCAAGAAATCAAAATGTGAGTGTATTATTTCACAGAAAAATACTAAAATTGTACAGACCCACTATGCACACTATGTAAGCAACTTTAGTAGGTCACCTTTTCAAAGAGTGAGTTTTCGGCAGTGTACATGTCTAATGTACTGTAACATTATGAATCCCATGCATTGCCATATTTTATTAGTAGCTGCAGTAATAGGTGATTGGGGATTTGGTGCTTTATGGCCACTGGCAGAGCTTTGCTCAAAGGAAATACAAATTGTCTTCCTACAACACTTACGTAGCTCCATTTAGTGATCATAACATGTTTTTTTTTCCTGAACCACCCCAATTTTCATCATATTGCAGCTTACCAATCATTAGATGTGGTGGCTGCATTTGTTTTCTTTCTTTTCTTTTACCACTAACATGACGTGGCCCCAGTGTGAAAGTGCCCTAATTGTGCAGAAGTTTGTATGTGTCGGTTAGACACTTGCTTGTGGCACAGTAATTAATGCATACTTTAGACCAGGAGTCTCAAACTGGTGGCTTTCCAGCCATTGAGAAACTACAAGTCCCATCATGCCTCTGCCTGTGGGAGTCATGCTTGTAACTGTCAGCCTTGTAATGTCTCATGGAACTTGTCATTTTGAAACAGCTGGAGGGCCGGCAGTTTGAGACCCCTGCTTTAGACTATGGCATATGTGTGCCGTGCATGCAGTTAGTAGGTTATATTTAACCATGTCCCTTTTAAGCCCCCCACTGTTATAATATGGTTGCGGGTTCAAACAAACTGGTATTGAATTCCTCCAAGTGTTTTCAGGTGACCATGGGATTTTACATACCAGTTGCACTTTATTTGTAAATGTATTTTGGCTTGTGGTATGCCGTAGCACAAGTTACTGAGATAAAACAAGATTATAGTCAACATATGGCAAAGAACATAAAATGAAAGTAAAGCCAGCCTTTAAATGTCTGCTTTCAATGTCTTTTAACTTTAATAACAATATTTGATGAGTATCCAAATGTGTGTCCTGTTAGTAAGAATATTTAAAAAAAGTTGTTTTCTGATATGAAAACTTAACTTCATTTTCATCCCCGCTTTCAGTACCTTGGAGAGAGTTTTCCACTTATGCAGTCAAGGTCAAGTACATAAACATGCTTACATCTTTACTCACATTTCTTTTTTTCTTAAACTACCGTAGCTTAACAGATGACTAACACTGTGAATGCCAGCAAGATAGCTTTGAACAATATCGTGTTCAGCATTTTTTTTTCTTTATAGAACACTAACATACATTAATCCTACTGGAGAATTGCTGGTTCATTTATTCTCTGAATTCACTTCACAGAGACTTCCTAATTTTGTTTATACATATTCTAGATTTGTTAAACTTATTGTAAAGTCTTTTTTTTTTTTTCTATAAAAATAACAAATATGTTCTACTTACCTCCTCTGTGCAGTTGGTTTTGCACAGGGCAGTTCAGATCCTCCTCTTTGGAGCTCCTGGCACGGAGCTGCAACCCGGCCCGTCCCCTCTCTATCTCTGATTGGCTTACTGACTTTGGCAGCAGTGGGAGCCAGTGACGCCGCTGCTGTGTTTCAACCAATCAGGAGGGAGAGTCTCACATGGGCGAGACACATTAGTGGTCATCGTTAGACAGAGAGGGGCTAAGGTAAGTATTACCTTCTGCACACAGAAGGCTTTTTATCTTAATACATAGATTGCATTGGGATTAAAAACCTTCTGACTTTACAAACCCTTTAATTGTAAGCATACTGCTTAATGGTAGAGCGCTTTCTGTAGGACAAGCCATTCATAATTAAAGTGATTGTAAAGTGTATTTTTTTTATGACTGACAAACAAGTTTATACATACCTGCTCTATGCAATGGAATTTTGCAGAGCGGCCAAATCCTCCTCTTCTGGGGTCCCCTGCCAGCGCTCCTGGCTCTTCTTCTTGGTGTTCCCCCATAGCAAGCTGCTTGCTATAGGAGCACACCTGCAGGCTTGCTCCCGAGCCACGCTGTCAGCCAGTGTGGCTAAGCCCTGCCTCATTCTCCCGCTTCACCAGACCTCACTGACAACAGCAGAAGCAAATGACCTCACTCTGCTCTTAGCCAATCCTGTGAGAGCGGGGAGAAGGAAGAGAGTCGCTACAGATGGGCAGAGCTCTGGATCAGGTGAGAACTCAGGAACTTATAAGGAGGAGTGAAGTGGCATACTGCTGGGAATGCAATAAGGGAAGAAATGTTTTGGCTTTAGAACCACTTTCAATATTTTAATATCCATTTTAAGTTTTTTAAAGTTGAATAATAGGTCTAGATTTTCAGAACTTACAGTTCCTAAAACCAACTAGGACAATATTAGCCAGGGACAGAAGAATTGTAAAAACAGATCATTTAGAGCCCATATGCAAAGGACAGACAATTGCTTGTTACTATTCGCTTATACTGTAGGTGACGCCAAAAAATTTTTTTTTTACAAAGGCAACTACAAACTTTACTTGCTATTGAAGCTGTATTTACTACATTATCAATGTAAAGTTCCCTAAGGCTGCATTCAACTTGAGCTGAACACCTTTATTATTATTTTTAGTCGAGAGACAGTTACTCAACAAAATCCATGGTTTTGAGTATTTTTCAAACATTCTCATTAAAGTCTATTGGGGCCAAAAACTCTTTGAAGTTTATAGCTCTAAAGAAGCTCATATACTTTTTTTGAGCTACGAATGTCAAGTGACACTTACAAATTAAAATAATTCTAAATGATCACCCTGTAAGACAACCCATTTAGCTTAAAACAGAAAGGCAAAACATTTTTGTATAGATATAAAAAAAACATTATAAATACTTTTTTTTTTTAATAACAGATCCCTCTGTTCTCAGCTATATAAGAGCGGGGGGGGGGGGGGGGGGGGCAGCAGCAGCACACTAAGCTTCCCAGTGAATGGCTGAGCAGCGGGGGGTGTCAGGACAAGTCTAATCATTCGAGGAGAGAACACTGAATTCCCAGCATGTCTTGAGAACTGACCATGAGGGCTCTCCTGCTTGGTGTGGTCAGTTTTTTTATAGGAAAACAGAGGGACTAACAAGAACACCAGGGATTTCACACAAAGGAAGCAATATAAACAAAACAGAATACTTTCTCATACAAGTACTTGGTACAGAAGGTACATATCAGGAATATGAAGTGCTGGGGTAACAAACGCTTTAAGCTTCAAGCTACAAAACACTCAGGTATGAATATGGTCTGAATCGCTAAAAAGACGTCTGCATCAGATGGTCCGCAGGTCCGCAGCTTCTCTGGATTCTCCTCCTGACTAACCCGTTCTTCTTCTTCAGATCCGCCTCCTGCCTTGATTGGCTGGGAGAAGAGCTGGCAAACAACAGCAAATATTCATTCGCTAGTGTCACTAGTGCCCAACCTTTTTCTCCCAGCCAATAAGAACCTCAGGCTCTAATCATGTGCTTAAAAAAAACTCCTATAAAGCTATGAGTCCGGCGCCCCGCAAGCAAACTGCATGCAAACTAGGGGGGTGGCGCCCCTGCAGCCCTTATGGATCGGCCACTGCTGCTCTGTATAGAACAAAGGTATTAATACACATTACATGCTAACATTTCCTGAAATATAATGTATGCGTATTGAGCTTTGCATATATAATCGAAAGTGATCATACCTTTGATGCCATACAGTATATGTAGATCCTTTGCATGTCAACATAAAACAGCAGGGCCTAAGTGAAGTGAGTTTTACTTTATAGCTCTTATTACCATATGGTCAGATGTGATACACATACAATACTTAAAGAGATTTAATTTTCCTTCTTGTAAGTGTGATGTTTGCTCTTGTTCCTGGGAAAAAACATTAACCACTTAAAGACCAGACTGTTAAACTCCTTTGCAGCCCAGACCATTTTTCAGTTTTCTGCACTGTCACAGTTCGGCAGTTAGTCATGCAACACTGTACCCAGATTTAGTCTGTGGGAAAGTTAGAGTCTACAAACTTTGGCATATACTGTATATTTAGAAAAATCAATCCTGATGTACTGAGTGCTTATTTCATTTTTTTGAGGCCCTACAATGCCAGGGTAGTACAAATACCCCCATAATACCCCCTTTTTGAAAAGTGGATAGTCCAAGGTATGCAGTAAGAGGCATGGTATTTTTTTTTTTCAATCAACGGAAGGGGGTTTTGTTGGGGATTATAACAGTGCCATATATAAACAGGTACAGATATTTCTTAAAAAGTATACATTTTATTACAAAAATGCATTACAAGAAGATAGGGTACATAAAATAAACAGCTGAGTTTTTTTTTTGACTGATACTGGCCATGTTATCCTGTTTATATGAGATGGTCAGTGGTGCATATCACGTCAAGTTGCAATTTGTTTTCCCAATTTATTGGGAAAATTAAGAAATACAATAAAGTTGTTTTTTTTTTTTGTTTGTTTTATTTGTTTGTTTTTTTCACACTGTTGTCATTTTTAACAAATTATTTCCTATCACATTTGACTACCTATCACATTTCTTGAATCCCTGAAGTGCCAGGACAGGAGAAACACTAACAAAATTATCCCATTGTGGAAAGCAAACACCCCAAGGTGTTTTCTGAAAGGCATAGTGAGTCTTTTGAATATGTAATTTTGTTACCACAAGTTTTTGGAAACTTCAGGAAAGAAAATAAATGTTCAGTATGTAGGCAGGGGCTTATCTGCGATGAGGCAAACAAGGCATTTGCCTTGGGTGGCAGTTTTCCTGCCACTTCACCCGACACGCCCTGCAGTTCCTTCCTCCTCTGCCTTCCTGCTGACTCCCCCCCCCCCCCCCCGGTCGGTCGGTCAATGAACCCCGCACTTAGCCCCAGGCAGAGCTTCCCTCCGGGTTTTGTCCCCTGCGTCTCCTCTGGCAGCCTCCACGTCTCCTCCGGCAGCCTCCGCGTCTCCTCCCTCCTCCTCTCTGGTCGTCGTCCAGTGGGATCACTTGTCATTTTGGCCCAAGTAAAGTATGGCAGTGTGGGAGACTTTCAGGCCTAGCCCCATAGAGAGGCTCCCTGACTGCTACCCTCTTTGCAGAGCTGCAGAAGCATTTCTCTTCAAAGAGCACTGAACATTGGAATGAGGCTTCATGGAGACGCTGATGTATTATAGTGACTGGGGACATTGTACTGCTGTGGCGGTGATCAGAGACAATGGCTGGCTGCACTGACATACAGTGATATCACAGAAGCCAGACATTGTACATTATCACTGCCACAGCACAATATACAGTGCCTTGAAAAGTATTCATACCCCTTGAAATTTTCCACATTTTGCCATGTTACAACCAAAAACGTAAATGGATTTTATGTGATAGACCAACACAAATTGACACATAAACTTGAAGTAGAAGGAAATTGATAAATGGTTTTCAAACTGTGTAGAAACACCTTTTGCTTCAATTACAGCTGCAAGTCTTTTTGGGGATGTCTCTACCAGCTTTGCACATCTAGAGATTAACATTTTTGCCCATTGTTCTTTTCAAAATAGCTCAAGCTCTGTTATTGGATGGAGAGCATCTGTGAACAGCAATTTTAAAGTCTTGCCACATAGTTTCAATTGGATTTAGGTCTGGACTCTGACTGGGCCATACTAACAGATGAATATTCTTTGATCTAAACCATTCCATTCTAGCTCTAGCTGTATGTTTAGGGTCGTTGTCCTGCTGGAATGTGAATCTCCTCCCTAGTCTCAAGTCTTTTGCAGACAGGTTTTCTTATAAGACTTCCCTGTATTTGGCTCCATCCATCTTCCTATCAACTCTGACCAGCTTCCCTGTCCCTACTGAAGAAAAGCAGCATGGTGTGTTCAGGGTAATGTGCAGTCCTAGTTTTCCACCACACATAGCGTTTTGCTTTTAGTCCAAAAAGTTCGATTTTGATCTTATCTGACCAGAGCTTCTTCCACATGTCTGCTGTGTATCCCACGTGGCTTTTTGATATATATATATATATATATATATATATATATATATATATATATATATATATATATATATATATATATTCGTTAAATTGTGAGCTCGATTCAACCCCCCTCATGATCTTAAAGTGGTTGTAAACCCTTACAGACCACCTTTACCTACAGGTAAGCCTAGATTAAGGCTTACTTGTAGGTGCAAGAAATATCTCCTAAAACCTACATGGTTTAGGAGATATTTGCAAAAGGCAGTCACCGCTGTCTGCGGCGCACAGGTGCACTGAGCGCTCCATCACTAATAGCGATCATGTTGTTAGTGGCGGCTCCCACGCGAATGCATGGGAGTGACATCATCTGGCCAATCACAGCACTGGAGCCACGATACCCAGAAGGTAGATGGACAGTTCATGGAAGAGGGGACAGTGGTGACATCGCTGGCTCCTGTGTCAGTGACACACAATGGGCTACTATGTGATGCATACAGTAGGTGACCACGATATTGTGTCAATCTCGCCGCTTTTATCGGTGAGATTGACACCCTGCGAGCCCCGTCGCGGGAGCCAGCTCCGAGCTGGATCGCATCAGGAAAGGAAAAATTTGTTTTTTCCTTTCCCAATGAGCGACAAGCATTGCTGACATTGAGGCCGGGTACAATGTACCCCCATACTCATTCACATAGGGTGGGGGGCCGGGATCTGGGGGCCCCTTATTAAAGGGGGCTCCCGGATTCCGATAAGCCCCCCGCCTGCAGACCCCAACAACCAACGGCCAGGGTTGCCGGGAAGAGGCCCTTGTCCTCATCAACATGAAGACAAGGTGCTTTGGGGTGGGGGGCCGCAGGGCACCCCCTTCTCCAAAGCACCCACCCACCCATGTTGAGGGCATACTGCCTGGTACGGTTCAGGAGGGGGGCTTGCTCATCCCCACCCCCTTTCCTGACCAGCTGGGCTACGTGCTCGGATAAGGGTCTGGTATGGATTTTGGGGGGACCCTACGCTGTTTTTCTAGCATAGGGAGTTCCCCTTAAAATGCATACCGGACCTAGGGGCCAGGTATACCCCTGGAGGGGAACCCATGCTGGCTTTATTAGAGAGGCGACATTGTCACTACTTTCTCGCGCTCGCTGCAATAGGAAAATGTGACATTTTCCTATTGCAACCAGCGCGAGATGTACAGTGCCCTGTCGCCGAGAACCAGCGTGATGGGATCGCACTGGAAACACATTCTCACAGTCAGGTACTGTATTAGCCCATTATGCTTTACCTTTGCAGGGAAATAAAGAGGAAGTAAACCCATCAGGGTCTAAGTCCTCTTTAATACAGAATTTCCACGATTCTATGTAAAAAGTGCAAAGTCGTTCTCTGCTCACTCACAGCTGTCAAAAAAAAAGAGCCTGGCAAATATTTATCAACATTGCAAGATAACTATGAACAAAGTATTGTTTGGTTCTTTTAGAACAAAGGGATTAACTTCTGTCTGCAAGCGAGGTCAGTTTAACCAATTAAAGACTATGCCTTTTTCTGACAGTTGTTGCTTACCAGTTAAAAATCTGTATTTTTTGCTAGAAAATTGCTTAGAATCCCCAAACATTATGTATATTTTTTTTAGCGGAGACCCTAGAGAATAATATGGCAGTTGTTGCAATATGTCATGTAACACTGTATCGGTCTTTCAAACACACATTTTTTGGAAAAAATACTCTTCAATGAATTCAAAAAAGTTAGCCCAATTTCTTGTATAATGTGAAAGATGATGTTACGCCGAGAATCGTGAGAAAATTGTGATCTTTATTCTAAGAAAAAAAATAGCGATTCTCATTTTTTTCAGAAATCGTGCAGCTCTAATATATAATATTTATTGAAATGATGAACCACTTGACCTCTTAGGCCGCGTACACACGGGCGGACTGTTCGCCCAACTTTGTCCGCTGAACAGTGTTTCAGCGGACAGTCCGCTCGTGTGTGGGCTTCAGCGGACAGTTTCAGCGGACAGTCTGACGAACAAAGTTTTTCGGAATTTCCGTAAGACAGTCCGCTGAAACTTGGTTTCAGCGGACAGTCCGCTCGTGTGTAGGCTTGTTCGACAAACTAAGTTTCGCGCATGCTCAGAAAGGATTTACACGGCGAAGGTTGCATTGCAGTGTATTGGACGTCGTATTTCTCGTCCCGTTGTATGTGCCGTTCATGTCATCGCGCACGCTTTCAGCGGACTGTTCGTTCATCGTGTGTGGTCAAGTCCGTTCATGCAAATTTTGAGCGGACTGTTTGTCGGATTGTTTGACGAACAAAGTTGGGCGAACAGTCCGCCCGTGTGTACGCGGCCTTAAAGTAAAGTAAGACCAGTTACTTAACTGACAATTGCACAGTTGTGCAATACTGTACTCAAAATGTATGTCCTTTTTTTCCCACAAATAGAGCTTTCTTTTGGTGGTATTTGATCACCACTGCGTTTATTTTTTGAGCTATAAATAAAAGACGACTGACAATTTAAAAAAAAAACAAGAAACAATATTTTTTATTTTCTGCTATAAAACATATTCAATAAAAAATAAATAAAATTTGTATGTATTGTATGAATGAATGAATGAAATACTTGTATAGCGCACAATGCGAACTGAATCGCCTCTAGGTATTCTGCTACGTTTTTGGTTAAAAAAAAGCATATATTGATTGGTTTACATGAACGTTATAGCGTCACAAAGTATGGAATATATTTATGGATCTTTATTTTTTTTTATACTAGTAATGATGGCGATCAACGACTTGTAGCAGGGTTTTGATATTGCTGGGGACTATCGGACACTGAAATTTTTGACACTTTGCAGGAACCATTGACACGAATACAATGATCAGTGCTAAAAATATGCACTGTCACTGTACTAATGATGCTGGCTAGGAAGGAATTAAGCTGTGTGCCTAGCCAGTGTTTTTGGGGAAAACAGTGTGTTGCTTTGACTAAAAGAGTTTTGACTCCAGTCTTTGCTTTACAGAAACGCAGAATTGTTCCTTCCTTCCAATCAGAACTCAGATAAGCCTTGTTTACAGTTTCAGTTCTCTGTCTTATTAACAATTTGGGGGTGCTGGAGAACATCGAGTCCCCAGGACCCGCAGATCAGCTTCTGATGTGAATTATCACAGCAGAAGCGACCTGCAGGCGGAAATGCAGAATCCCATAAATATAGATGATTCTGCCCACAGCTGCGGCCCTGTAGAAGTAAAAGTGCTGTAGGGTGGTCAGCAAGTGGTGAACTAACATTGTAAGCAAAGAAAGCAGGTGAGCAAAACTCTGACTTGAAACATTTTTAACCACAGCAGAGTGACGTTTAACCTAGAGATACAAAAACTGATGCAGAAAATTGTCCATAGGAACCTGCTTTTTATGGAAGGTCCAGGAACTGATTAGTTGTATGTAAGGTCCTTCAAATTTCAGTTGTTTTCTGGTGGAATATGCAAGAAAAAGCGAGCCCTGATGTAGATTATTCTGTATGTTTCCCAAAAAATCTGTTTAAAGAAGGCAGGAGTATATATCTGAATGCCTTCAGGGTGCTTTCTCTTTTAACTTGTAAAAAATAAAAATATTTAGGGCAAAACTAGGGAAAAACTGAGCAGTGTTGTTATGACAGACTATATTAGACATACCATCACACTCCCGAAACATAAGCACCAAGCCTTGCGGTGATCTTCCGTCTGTAATTGTTTGTGTTTAGACCAACAGATGTGAACTACAGTGTATCCTTCTATTCTTGGGTCAAGTATCAGCTGTTTCCAGTGGATACTGTTTGTATTCAGGAGCTGCCTTTGGCATTGTGTTATTTAACGGACCATGCAAGGGTTGTCAAGTGGCTTGACATGTAGTGCAAAATACTTTTCTTTAACATAACAATGTTTAAGATCTTTAACAGACCAGTTGAACTATTGTGCTATGAATGTCATGTAGTTCTGTGAAAATACCATACAGTGCATCCAGAAAGTATTCACAGCACTTGACTTTTTTCACATTTTGTTATAGCCTTATTGGCAAAATTGTCCTCAAAATTCTACAAACAATATCCCATAATACAACACGAAAGAAGTTTGTTTGAAATCTTTGCAAATTTATTAAAAATAAAAAACAAAAAAAATCCCATGTATATAAGGATATACTCAATCCTTTGCTCAATACTTTCTTGAAGAACCTTTGGCACCAATTACAGCTTCAAGTCCTTTTGAGTATGATGCTACAAGCTTGGCATACCTATTTTTGGGCAGTTACTCCCAGTCTTCTTTGCAAGACCTCCCAAGCTCCATTGGTTCAGAAGGCTGTTTTGTGAAAACAGACCATTCAAATACCATGGGCACAAGGGAGGCTCAACTGGCGGAATTAAACGCGACACCCCTTGGATAAAAAAGCCCGGACTAAGGAATGAGAGGTGAGTGGCCTCTGAAAAAAAAAGAAAAGAAAAATTGATGAGGCCTAGAACTGACCCCTGATGTGCTCAAGGCCAATTTAATTTCTACCCTTAACTGTAGAAAGGTGATACTTCTGCCACTGGCATACCTTTGAGGGTGCCAACCCCTGGATTCATGCCAGGAAACATACGCCTTCCAGGCTCATTTATAGATTAGCCTGGAGGCCGACCCCCTAGCATTAACCAGAATAGAGAGAATGGACCCAAAAGCCCATGACTTTTCAGGATGTAGGTATCAACAGTCAAACCATCCAATTTAGATTCCGTAAGGAAGGATGCAATACTAGTCCCTGCGAGAGCAGGTCTAGGCGTAGTTCAAGAATCCACAGTTTTCCCAATGCCATCTTTACGATTCCTGTATACCAAGGCCTTCTGGGCCAGGCTGGAGCCACCAGAATAACCAGTTACTTCCCCGCCCTGATCCTGTGAAAAAGACACGGAAGAAGCGGAACTGGAGAAAACACCTAGGTCAGAGAGAAGTGATCCCAAGGAATTATTAATGCGTCTGTTCCGCATTCTAGTGGACCCTTTGTTTTTGACAAAAAAAAAAAACGTTCGGCTTCATGTTGAACCTGGAGGCTAGAAGATCGACATCTAGCCTCCATATAGCCTGAAATATGGAGGGGTGTAGAGACCATTCTGCTGGACACAGCTGCTGGCGACTTGGATAATCCGCCTTACAAATTTCCATCCTTGGAATGCAGGCTCTGTCCAAACAAAAATGGTTCACCTCCCTCTGGGCATTCGGACTCCTGGTCACTCCTCTGACCAAGTATCCTTGAGTAATCAATGACTCTTGTGCAATCAAGCAACCCTGTACGATCCAGCATCTTTATGCAATCAAGCATCTTTATGTGTTTTTAGGCATTTCTTTAAAACAAGCCTCTATGCGTGACCAAGTATCCTTGGGTAATCAAGGACTCTTGTGAGGTCAAACACACTGGTGTGATCCCGCAACTTTATGCACCCAAGCATTCTTTTGCGATTTAGGCATTTCTGTGAAAACAAGCCTTTGTGCGTGAGCAAGTATCCCTGGGCAAACAAGGACTCTTGTGGGGTCAAGCATTCTTGTGAAACCCCGTATCTTTTTGCAAACAGGCATTTATGTGTTTTTAGGCAATTATGTGATTTTAGGTATTCATGCGATTTTTTTTTTTTTACATTTCTGCACAAATAAGCACTTAAAGCGGGAGTCCACCGGGACTCCGCGTTTTTTTTTTTTTTAAAAGCCAGCAGCTACAAATACTGCAGCTGCTGACTTTTAAATAGTGACACTTACCTGTCCAGCGCGCCCGCGATGTCGGCACCCGAAGCCGATCGCTCGCTCGTGCTGCCGCCATCTTGGGTATGGGAATCAGGAAATGGAGCCTTTCGGCTTCATTTCCCGGTTCCCTACTGCGCATGCGGGAGCCGCGCGGCGCAATCCGGACGGTCCCCGCTGCCTCTGGGAGCTGTGTGTTTCCCAGCAGGCAGCGGGGCACTTGCTGAAGGGGGCGGGCGCTTGCGGAAAGGGGCGTAACGTACGCCCCTTTCCGCAGAGAGCTAGCCCGGAAGTGGGTGCAGTTACCTGGATTATCCAGGTAACTGCACCCCCCTCCCCCCTGAAAGGTGCCGATTGTGGCGCCGGAGGGGGGGGATTCCGATGAGCGGAGGTCCATTTTAGGGTGGACCTCCGCTTTAATGACCATGCATTCTCATGCGACGATGTAAGTCCACCAAAAACAGAAAAAAACATGTACCTTTATGTGTATTACATGTTCTGCCACATGCATGTTGTACATTCCAATACTCAGGTCATTTATGCAAATATGTGGACTAATAAAAAGGAAGTTATCCTCCACTGACGTGAGTTCCCGCACCAATGCGTTTAGTTGTTTATGTTAGCAGCAATGTGCACAGAACCATGTACAGCACCTGGTATTCACAGATGGTCTCCCATCCAGGTATTAACCAGGCCCGCCCCTTCTTAGCCTCTGAGATCAGATGCTTTCAGGTTGATGTGGCTGTAGCCATCTCAGCAGTTGTGCATTTGGCTAGTTTGTAAGCAAGCACCTGCACGAGGACCTTGTGGAGGTTCTACCTCTTTGTAGTAATGGACGGACTTGGAAAGGTACAAGAAGCCTACGGGAATTTAAGAAAATAACCCAAGTAGGGGACAGAGTCTTCAGTCGTCGAGGCTGAGGGTAAGTTATACACAGCCTGAATCTCTGTAAAAGATTGCAGCTACAACTTCAGAGCTTGTGAGGCCTCTGATACCTCTGCCTCTTCCAATTGCACCTGTTTCTTGTCCCCTGATGGTGATCTTTCATCATCCGATTGTTGATCCTGTTGATTGAGGATTTAGGGCAGGGGAAGGGGAACTATCCCAATTTCTGCCCTCTTGTGAAGATGCTGTGATTAAGCAGCTAACTTCTCCTGTACACCACACATTGCAAATGCAAACAATCGTCTTTAAAAGACCTAGGACTGCTATTTTGGGAGAGGCTGCAAGCCTGACAGGGGCAATGGCTCATCCTGTGCGGCTGCCTCCAGTCTTTTGGGGGGGGGGTAGAATCCTTAGATCTAGGCTCTTTTACCTGCCCCTGAAGCCCTCTTATGGGGAGACATAGTCCTAAGCTGACAAAAGCAGAGGTACTAGTATAAATGCAATCACTGTTGTGCCTAGTCTTACAATATTATTATTAGCTTAGTCTGCACAACTTGATGCCAAGTAGGTGTCTTATATATGCCTGGATCAGAACCCACTGAGATGCTTACTGCCCACAGCTCTGTGTCCCACAGCTTACAGGGCTCTGGCGTCCTGGGCTTTAAAAAACAGCCACCTAGTACCTGCACACTGATGCGCCATGCATGCTGCATGGCACTAGAAACCACGTCCTCCCTCCTTGCCCGCTGAATCCACCGTAAAAGCGCACCCCTGTAGGATCAACATGGCGGCAGTGGGCGAGGGGGGAGAAAGGAGACAACCGAAGCACTACGTGGGACCCTCTAGACTTCGTGGGATCCCCCCTTTCAGATCATGTGGCAGAGCCTGCAGCGGAGGAGGTGAGCGGCTTCACAGAGCGGCTTCACTGAGCGTGTATCCTGGAAGGCATGTAAGTAAACACCAGGTATGTCTCTTACTGCATCTAGTGGCAGAAAACCGGTAAGACATGTAAGGTACTATCATAAGAAGATAATCCATAAGGTTTATACTTAAGATTGTATTCACTTACCTTTTCCCCTCCACAAGACTGCTGAAAACAGACAGATCCAACCTTCACCCATCACGGTGGGTAACGTTGTGCCAACCTTCAGGGTTCTGGGTTCCTACTTACAGGATTCTCTTCCCTGGACCTGTAGAAGACTCTGCCAGAAACTTTTCGTGCAACTTTTAATTTGTGCCCCAAAGTGCTGGATCCCAGAACCCAGTCCTCAAAGAGAGACATTACAGGAAAAGCCTTGTTTCTTCTTTCACGAAGCCTGGGTACCATCCACCTTAGGCATTTTTATTGGCCCGAGGCATGGATCCGGTTGTATAGCTCCTAGACCCCTGCAAAGACCATCAAACAGAGCTTTCTTATTAGCACATCTTTAATGTGACCAACCACCTTAGACACTGGCAAAAAAACTGAGGTACTTTCCATATGGGAGGGGTTGTATAGGGGGGGGGAACTCTCCTTGACATTAGGGTGTGCCCGTGTCCAATCATCTGAAGGTGACTATCTAACCCACTAAGTAATTAATAGAGCCTCTGTGTCCCGTGATGTATGAACAAGAAAAAAGGTTTGGAGTCTAGGCGTGTGAAAAGAAATATCTGAAATTCTTTTAAAAAGTAGCTAATGGTATTTCTTACTTGACAAAATGCAGCCTTTTTACACAGATGACTTGAAGGACCAGAAAATTATTGCACAGAAAGGAAAGTGGTGGCAATACAGCTTTTTGTTTTAGACTGTGGTGTCCCTTTAACTGTTGGTTATTCACTAAAGTACCAGCTAAATAAAGTAGGTTTGTATCAAACAAGCCTGTATTTAAAGTAATATTATATTAGCACATATTGCTCATATGAGACCTCTAAGATATGATTGATACTAGCTTTGATTGCATTTCATTTAGGGTTTTAACCTGCTGTGTAATTTCATGGAGGTGTCTTGGGTAGGCATTTTACATTCCTGGTATAATTAAGTAGAATATTCTCTTGAAAGGTTCATAGAAGGTAGTGTTTGAAAATGAATAATTACTGGTAATTTGGGGTTGTGGAAACCTATAAAATGGAAAGTATTAAGAAATATGGTGGGTGCCAAATCTTTATAATGTGAGGACTTTCTAAATCACATTAAAGTAGTGAAGTAATTAAGAAATCCTTCTGATATGTCATGGTAGATGGAGGAACTGCTTATAATTCAAATTCAGGGCACCATAGTTCCCAGAGAGATATGGGCAGAATGCATCTGCTGTCAGTTTCCTTTGATATTTGAACAAACATATTGTTGTTACCCATTATGAGATGAATGACTATATAAGGCTGACAGCACACAAGCATTTTGATATGTTGCACATATATTTGTAGAAAAAGCTTTCCAGCTGTTTTCCAGAAAGCTTGTGTGCAATTAGCATAACTCTTAACTTCACAAATGTTTCTTTAAATACCACAAAAAGGATGCCAAATGAGTACATTGAGGGACACAGGAAATGTTCAGCCTAGCATTTCTCAACCTTTTTTTTAGTCAGGGCACCCTTTAAAAGTAGGCAGAATCAAGAGGCACCCCTGTTCAAAATGTAAGTGTTCCTTGTTAGTTCCCAGATGGGGTGTTAAGGGGTGGCGGACGATACAAAGCACCAACTGCATACCATTACTTGTTATATTTAGTTCAAATAACCTTGTTACCATTACTGTACACTGTAACCACTATTGTATCTCATTGTAGTATATATACTATAACAGAAAATGTTCAACCTTATAGCCCTTGTACACACGGTCGAAGATTCCGACGGAATGTGTCCTATCGGACCATTTTGTCAGTTAATTGACTGTGTGTGGTCTCCATCGCACTGTTTCCGTCGGACTATCCAATGGACCAACTTTTCCAACTTCCCGGTAAAATTTTCCGACAATATGCTCCGATCGGACATACTCCGATCATTTGAAGCCTACTCCGACGGACAAAGTGCCACGCATGCTCAGATCAAATTCCTAGACCAAAGCTATTGGCTACTAGCCTGAACTTAGTCTCGTCGTAACGAAATAACGTCATCACGTTATTATGTACAATCGGATTTTCCGACAACTTTGTCCGACGAGGTGTATGCAACAGTTTCGGAACAAAATCCATCGGCCAAAATCCAACGGATTTGGTTGTCAGAATGTCCGGCCGTGTGTACAAGGGCTTACACATGCATGTATTGTTACTAAAAACAAATAAAAAACTTTTAAATGAAATCAAATAAATAAAATAAAACTAAATAAAAATAACCTTCTTTAATTGGAAAAAAATAAATTAAAGAAGGTTATTTTTATTTATTTTTATTCTATTGTAATGGGTTCCCCATAAAACAATATTATATTGTATTTATTTTCTGTGAACAACATTTGACATTACTAACACATGGCTGCATCGGGACATAATTCTTGTAAACAGGATCTGTTGTCACTGCACTCCCGACACAGGTGAGCCCACTTATATGACTCCAGGAAAGGTTATGGAGTTTTTTTCTCCCTTCCCTTCCCGATTTGGGGTTGTTACGTAGGCTTTGGATTCCTTTTCTGCCAGCCCCAGCTTATTTGGTTGTCTCAGATTTATGCAATTTTTTCCTGTGTCTGTGTTTTTTTTAGTTTAGCCTTAGGCCCCTTTCACACTAACGTCCCGTTCAGGCCCGCCTGTCAGTTTTTCAGGCGGACCTGAACGGGTGCTCCATAGAGCTCTATGGAGCGTCGGATGTCAGCGGTGACATGTCCGCTGACATCCGACCCGCTCCGATCCGAAAAAGTGTGACGGAGGAAAAAGCTATTTTTCCATCCGTCTGCGGATCGGATCGGATGACAACGGGCACTGCGGTCCGTCGTCATCCGATCTCCCATAGGGGAGAGCGGCGCTGTGACAGGTCCGTCCCTGCACAGTGTGCGGAGACAGACCTGTCATCTCCCTGCTCAGCGGAGATCGGCGGAGTGATCCCCGCTGAGCAAACGGACATCCACGGGGCGGATCAGAACTGATCCGCCCCGTGTGAAAGGACCCTATGTTGGCACATCACACCTGATAAGCATAATTTGGAGTTGTCTGTGATGAATTTGCCATCGTGTTTGGATAAGATATCCATGTGCCCATTAAAAAATTTGATTCACGATTGGTCCCCTTGAATGTGGTAAAATTATTGTTATGCTTAATGGACTAAATAGAGTTTAAATAGGATCGTAACATATTTAGTGGTTTATCTCTCTCTTTGCCCCTTCCGATATTGTCCCATTGGTGCTGGGGATATAGGCGGCGTCGTCTCCTTGGTGACGGTGCTGCTAGCTCCTCTTTCGGCTCCACTGTGGCGTCTGTCTGGGTTACCCCAACGTGCGGTATCGTCATTTCCGGTTCCGGAGATGTCGTCACTTCCGGAAGTCTCGGGTGAGTGTCACTTCCGGTTCCGGTTGAGGATGGTGAACCGGATGTGGATGTAGTAACAGTGACTACGCCGTTGTCTGGGGGATGGCGGCGCCACGTGACTTCATGAAAGGTCTTCTACTGACGGAGCTTTTTGGTAGTAAGGAGGAGCTTATAGATATAGGGGAAATACATTTTTTAACTGTCGGATGAGGGGGAATGTCTTGGATCATTCAGGTTCGTGTGGACTGATAGGTTTTTTGGCCAATCGAGAAAAGTGCTATAGGCTCCTCCCCTTTGTATTCAAGGAGCATTTTTTTGATTGGAGGATTCTTTGGCGCCAATCATTTTGATTTGGGCTATTTAAGGCAAACGCCAGAAGCCCAAACAGGTGGGAACTGTTCACATGTCTCTAGGATTCCCAGGATCAGGTTGCATTGGCAGGAAAACGTAGGAATTGAGCTTCTTTGGTCTATGGATTTTGGACTCCAATACTGCTGTAAGTAATAATTGAGCGATTTCTCTTTTTGAAGAAAAGTGGCGATATAGGAGTTAAAATTAAAAATACTCTTTTGGTCTTTTTTCTGCCTTAGGTCCTCCTGGTAATTGAGGGCTCATGTATTGTGGGGTTCCCTCACATTTGAGCCATTGGACATGTGTAAAAGAGGTTTTTTTCTCATCTACTGTTGAGTCCTTCTCACTCCTGGGCTTTGTAGTGCAGTGACAAATCAACAGATTATCCTTATCCTTTTCTTCTTTGAGTTGTCCTTTTTGTTGGGCGGTGAAGGAAAGAGAAATGTCATTTTGATGCTAAGAACGCACATGTGAGTAGTCAAATGTTGATGTTTGATGTTACATATAAATATTTGTGTTATTTTTCAAGTGTAATTTCTGTATATTTATTGTTCATTATGTGCTTACAGAGAGTGGCTTCCCTGAAGAAGAAATTATTTATATGCACTTTTCGAAACGCGTTGGAATAGCCTCTTGTTTGTCGCATATATTTATGCATGTGGTATTGTTCAATGCATTACTGAATGCCAACATAACAATGTCATACTATGGACTTTTTATGTATATATAGTATTTTTTCTTTTTTGTATTCATAATAAAAACATTTTTTTATATAAGTAGTACATATCTCATATATTGCCTTAAAAATCCCATTTAATTTTGAGGTATCTAACAATTTAGTCTACTGCTCACAGATGTGAGCCCCTCATCACATCAGTCACCCCCTATACATTAAAGGGACCCAATACATGTCCCCCCATCACATCAAAGTCCTCCCATCACCACTGATGTCCCCCATCACATTAAAGTTCCCAGCCACATAGAGCCCCCAGTCACACAGGTCCCCATCACAGAGTAACCCAAATCACACAGTTTCTCCTTAATACCAGAGGCCTACATTTTGTCTCCAGCAAAGGGTGAGAGGTCTGGAGTAGGCAGACTTCTGTCTTCTCCTAAATGCTGGGAACAGCCCTGCATGCCACCTGTCATGAATCGGGGTTATGTGTTGCCATGGTGTGGTTATGCAGGTGCCCTCACCAGAGCAACATGGTGCTGTGCCCTCCCCCACTTGCACTATAGCAACTTATGATGCTAATCCTGGGCAGATTGATTCCCATGATTGCAGCACCACATGGGAAGCAGGATGGTACCCTGGATAAGAAAGTGTTTTAGCACTCCATTTACACTGCCTCCTATAGGGGAAACATAGACGGGCAACAAAAAAAAGCCTGTTACCCAGCATAATTACCCGACCCACAAACAGCATGTCCCAGTTTTGTTGCCAGTGTCCTCAGTGTAGTGGAATGGTTTTCTTCAGCTCTGGTGTTCTGTGTTCATATAGAAGATTTTTTCTGCTGGAAGATTCATGCTGGAAATGTTAGTGGGATTCCAGGCTAACACATTACTAGCCTTAAAATTGTTCCCTTCCCCCTCGTAATACCTATGCTGACTAACCTGTGTAGGAAAGATGAATATACCTACCTATTTTCTGGCTAACCTGGTTTGGTCATGCGATCTCCACTGTGTCAGCCAACGGTATCTGCAGGGGAGAGAGCACCCATAGGCTTCAATGGCCCATCCATTGTTGGTATTACCTCTCCTGTCCTGAAGCCATGCTGGCTGACACAGGGGAACCAGATAATGTGACTGTACAAGAGCGGCCTGAAAATACATAAGTATATACATCTTTTGGCACAAGTTCGTTAGCATAGATGTTGTAGGGGAACAATTTTACAGCTAGATTTAAATCTTTGAAGTTTGTCCAGTCTGTCAATAAGTGTAGGTTTTCACAGTTTATACTGGTGTTGTGACAACCCTGAAATTCTTGATGTTTTTCCGGTCATCTTCAACTACTGGCAGATGCAAGCCAGGCGTGAAAATGCTGAAAAGCTCTTAAGTTAGCCAAGCAGTGTAGGTTTCTAGTTCATGAACTGTAAAGGTATTTTCTCTGCAGCAGTCCTGCATTTGGCAGTGACTACCTGTCTGTGTTACATTTCACACAGGGCTTCACTGTTCAAGTCATGCCAATATACCTAGGGATACTTTATGGGTTTTTGGTCCAGAGTTGAGACAGTTTACATGTTCTTGTCTCTGCAGCTCACCGTTGTGAGTACCACAAATGCTTGTGCGGAGTTAAGGTTACCTCTGTTTGATACTGAGGTTAGGTCAGCCTTTCTCAACAGAGGAACCCTTGAAATAACTTACTGGTCTCAGGGAACCTCTGCTAAAAATGACTATATCTCCAACTTATGATACATTGGTGTGATGGTCAGTGGGAAGACCTACCCTCTTATAGATTAAGCTTAAAGATTTAGCTTAAAAGATCAATGGTGTCAGTGGGAACTTATTTTAGTGGCAGAAATTGCTCCGTGCTCAAAGAACCCCTAGAAAACTTTTGAGGAACCCTGGTTGAGAAAACCTGGGCTAGGTTTTTTTTTTTTACAGAAGTAATTGTAGCTGATTGGCCATTTTTTGTGGGGCATGAAGATTCCCTTTTTGTTTTATACTTCCTGCACTTTACATGTTGGGCACAAGGAGGAGCCCTTCTCTTTTATTTTGAGCAACAGGCTATAATGGGGAGATGTTTTTTTTTATTATTTTCCTTCACCTCCTTCTCCTTAGCTGCACTGAATGATGTAGCTGTAACTGACAGCATGCACACAGGTGATGTCTATCTTAATAGACCCTCCCTGTTTCTTCCTGATACAGATTAGCCAGTCGGTCATGTGATTGGGCATGCTGTATGGATGGGGTTATCCTCATGCAGTACAGTGGTGCAATTTCTTAATAATTTGATACATATGGAAAAAAAAAACAGTAGGTCATTAAACCAGATTTTGACATTTGTAGCCTGTAAACCCAAGAGCAACAGAAGTCATCTGACTTTTCCCTAAGTTAAATAGGAACTGCAGTCTGCTCACATAATTTGAAATAAAATTACAAATTTATTAACAAAATTAATAAAATCTTTGCCATTCTGAAGCATCCCTCTAACCACTTTGCATATATTATTTTATATATACTGTGATTCTGTACTTGCCAAATATGCTGCAGAAATCTCCTTCCACTAAGTCTGGCTGCAGCCATTTTAACTGTGGGCAGCTGAATCTGCTGCCTGTTCACTTCCTAGTTTTACACAGACACACACAGGCACACCTCCAGCTCTGCAGCTCTCATTGGCTCTCATATGACTCACCCCCGTCCTTCCTTGCAAACCCTCACGAGAGTGAGAGCTGTGCATGATGTCATAAGCCTAGGCTAATGACCAGACAAGAAAGAGGAAGTGGGCTGTATAAGGTATTTACTGGCAGAAAAAAAAATGTTTTACTATCCAAAGTTAAAACAACAAGGGCAGAAGATTTAATAGATGGAAAGATGAATAAAAGACTGAAGTTCCGCTTTAATAGTGACACTCAGCAGAACAGTATGTTGCCTCCTCTCTGCCTTTACTGATGCTGCATCCCATATGTAATATTAAGCCATGCAAATACTATTTTTATTCTGTTGCCTAGCATTTATATGGCCACACATCTCCAGGTACCGGGCAGCTGCTACAAGAGATGTAAATGGTGAAGAATTTGCAGTGCAGTACCGTTACCTCATAAGCACCAATGATTCGGTAATTGTCAGGTCTCCTCCCACCATCTGTAGCAGCCAACCAGCTCCTGGAGATATGCCATCATGTGACTGGTGAAAAGAGAAAAAAAAAAGGTAGGTACGCTGCTTATTACATACAGGGTGCAGAATTAGTAAATGCAGAGGGAGGGGAGAATTTAAAGCTTACTTTCTAGAGAGCCTTTCCTTATTCTTTAAAGTGGTTGTGAACCTCTGACATGAAATATGAAAAAAAGCACATCCTTCTATAGTGTAATTGTCTCAATCCAAAGCACTGAGTGTGATTATCCACCTGCTGCCTCCTTTCTCTGTTATCTACATAAGTCACTTTTGACAGACAGCACACAGTCTGTGATTGACAGCCACATTTGTGCTTGTTCCCTGTGTACCGTGAGGAGGTGTGTGTGTGTGTGTGTGTGTGTGGGGAGGGGAGGGTGTTAATTCTTTCCAATCAGGACTCAGAGCTCTCCTCACTGAGCTCTGCTGTGTGAGACTGCTTTTCAGAAGTGAGTGATGCTGTGAACAATATGTGTATTGGAAGACTGTAAATCAGAGAGTGGTGCAGATAAACAGATACAACATATGTAGGAGGTTTTGTTACATCTCTGTGAATCACCTGAGGCTGCACTTCACTGGGTTGTATGTAAGGGTTCACAACAACTTTAATTCCAGGTATGATCTTTATTGCATACTTACCAGCTCGTCACTATTTTAAGTATACAGGTCTTATATTTAAGGGGCCACTGGGGAAGCTGACAATCACTATAGGAGTCAGTGCTACTACAGTGATAGCCATGATAATCCTGGTCCTTTGTGGCTTTCCCTCAGCACACTAAGGCTCCTTTCACACTAGGGCAGAGGCAGCGGTAAAGCGGCGCTATTTTTAGTGCCACTTTACCGTTGTTTTAGCAGCACTATTTGGCCACCAGCAGAGCAGTTTTAACCCCCGCTAGTGGCTGAGAAAGGGTTAAAAACCACCGCAAAGCACTGCTACAGCAGTGTTATGCCAGTGGTATAGCCACACTGCCCCATTGCTGTGTATTCACTGCTCCAAAGATGCTGCTAGCAGGACTTTTTTGAGTGTCTTGCCAGTGCACCGATCCAGTGTGAAAGCCCTCGGGCTATCACATTGGAGAGACAGCAGTGGCTGTTTCAGGGCGCTTTGCAGGCGATATTTTTAGCGCTGTAGTGCCTGCAAAGCGCCCCAGTGTGAAAGAGTTCTAACTGAGAGTTGCTTGCTTGGTACTGCTACTGTTCACAGGACAAACAGGAATGCACAGTGATAGTGCTCTGCCATTTTCATGGACTGCCTCAAGATCACCTGACACCTACCATCTCAGTGAGGTCTCTTATGCGAAAGTTATAGCCTCTAACACTGATTTCTTCCATTCCAATATGTTTTGAATTTTGATTTACCAAAGCAATAGTATTATACAGTTTTTTTCTTTTTTTAAATAGTCTGCAATATATTTCCAAGTCTTTAAAATATTCATAGACTTCTGCAGTATTCATGTGAGAGACCCTTTTTAAGCTCCTGCTGAAACAACCGAGAGAAGAAAGATCTTTGAATTGCATCCCCTGAGTATGCAAGTATCCCTGTGGGACTTCGATGAAGGTATTTATGCTGCTTGTATGTCTTGGTGCATTTCTTTTCATAACGTTCTCAATTGAACAGCACAAAATCACCCATTGAAAAAGATCTCAGGGGATGGAATTTCAGAATGTCTTTAGAAGGGACTCTCCTTTTAAAATGGGATCTTGTTCTGGCAAGAGACTGAGAAGAAGAGCATTTGCTTGTTTTTGGTCTGCTTTGGTACATGCAGACATGTTCAAGACATTCAGTTCATCCAAACACTAGAATGAGAAAAACGTGTGATCTGAGATATTCTTCTTCTGTGGGCAAAAACACCTATTGTATAATGGCTAGACTTGTTCAATTTTCATAGTCCATCAACAATTGCTTGAAAAAACATTCTTCGCAAGAGAAGATTGTCTTTGACCCACAACAAGTCAACCCTTGAAGAAGATGGTTTACAGCAGCAGGACAACATGCTGGGAGTTACTTCCCATCCACCAAGAACAGATAAAATTAGGCTACAATATGAAAAAGGTCCAGTTTGATGAATCTGCTGTGACATGCAGAGAGAGTGTAGTCTTAGAATCTGGTGTGCTCCTCAACAATCCTTGGATTTCATAATATCTTTTGTCAGCTGTTCTATCTGTTTGTCATAATTGATACCACAGCATACTTTATCGGAGCGTTGTTGTCACGACCGTCCTGGCATCCCGATCGTTCTTGGGAGATCTACTCACAGAGGTCCCATGTTGAGAACCCGTCGTTCCCCTTTAGCGCGGGCCAACGCGAACGGACGCACACGGTTACGTCCCGGTACGACCGGGCGCACGCGGGTGCGCGACGTGGCAAACGAGCGCACGCGGGAGCGCGGGGTCACGAACGGGCGCACGACCTCCCACGGGGGCACGCAGACCCGTCGTGCGACCGCTTTGGCGCCCTAAAGGCTTCTTAAGGACTCGGTTTCCACTCTCCCCTCGCTGTCCAGTCTACAGCGTGTTGGGAGATTCTGTTTACCTGTTACCTGCTAGTTTGATTCCTGTGACCCGGCTTGTTCTTGACCACGTTTGCCTGCTGCCTGCCACCGACTACCTGCCTGCCTGACCACGTCTCTGCCTCTGCCCTTGTACTGTGTTGCCCGCCTGCTGCCGACCCTGCCTGTACCTGACTACTCTGCTGTCTACTATCCATCCGGATCTGCTTGTGCCTGCTGTTCCTGTCTTGACCTGCCAGTGTCCGCTGTCTCCACTGACAACCACCATCTTGCCAGTCCATCAGTCTGTTCCTGCTGTCTCCTGCCGACTGCCATCCGTGTTGCTGTTGTCGTCCGGACCTACCAACACCTGCCAGGCACTTGTGCCCCCTGAACTTTCGAATCTCTGTTACCACTTCCAGGGGTTCTTGAGCCAGGGGCTACGAGGGGCCGCTCCCTGCACTCCAGGCTCGTCCACCAGGTACGTGACAGTACTGGACAGCCATGTCCGAGCCTACGCAGGGAGCCTCCCCTATGGACGAGCTCTGCCGCCATCTTGCCGGCCTTACCCAGGCGGTGAAGAGTCTGCAGGAAGGGTATGGCCGACTGGAGGAACAGGTTCAAGCCCTGTCCGCGACCCCGCCAGCTGCTTCTGGGCTCCATGCCCCACCATCAGTGGTGATGATGCCACCCGAGCCCAGGGTCCCTACCCCGGAACGATTTTCGGGCAACCGGAACAAATTTAGAGCCTTCCGCAACTCTTGCGAGCTCTTTTTCGCTTTACAACCAAGAACCTTCTCTCTCGAGGCGACCAAGGTGGGGTTCGTCCTTTCCCTATTGACGGACGAACCACAGGCCTGGGCACACCGCCTTTTGGAGCGAAAGGATCCATCTTTAGATACTCTGGACACCTTTTTCCTGGCAATGTCAAGACTTTACGAAGACCCTCAACTTGCTGCAACTGCAGAGGCTGCCCTACACGCCCTACAACAAGGTCGCAGGCCTGTGGAAGATTACGTGTCGGAATTCCGACGCTGGAGTTCCGACACAGAATGGAACGATGCAGCCCTCCGGTACCAGTTCCGTTTGGGCCTATCTGAACCGCTGAAGGATGAATTGGCACGCATAGGCATCCCAGAGACCCTGGAGGCCCTCATAGACATTTCGGTCCAGATCGACAGACGTCTAAGGGAGCGTCGCCAGGAGCGCTCTTCCACAGCCACACGCCCCATCTGGATGTTGCCACGTGTACCCAGCTCAAGTCATGCGGCTCCACCTGCCCCTGCCACAGCTACACCGGATCAGCCGGAACCCATGCAGCTGGGCCTACTCCGTCCCTCTCTGACACCAGAAGAGCGGCAACGACGTCGGGTTGGGAACCTCTGCCTTTACTGCGGAGGTTCAGGACATTTTGTTCGCACTTGCCCAGCGAAGATGCAAAAGTGCCTTTTCATTCCATCTGTTCCTTTGCCTGTGCTACCTAACAACACTACTCACCTGGCTGTCCCTGTTCTTTTACAGCTTCCAGAAAGGACTGTCCGGACTCACGCAGTTATTGATTCTGGGGCGTGTAGTGGCTTTGTGGATACGACCTTCGCTCTAAGGAACAAGATCCCCCTTCGGCCCAGAGAGAAGGGACTTTCAGTATTTTTGGCCGATGGTTCTACCCTTGAATCCGGACCAGTGACCCAGAAGACCACCCCTTTATCTGCTATCATTGCCGGGACCCACCAGGAATTCCTATGCCTAGATGTTATTAAGTCACCACTGTTTCCCATCATCCTAGGCATGCCTTGGTTGAGAGCACACAATCCAAACATCAATTGGGCCACTGGAAAGATTGAGTTTACTTCGGACTATTGCCGTCAACATTGTTGCCCTGTTGATGATAGAGACTCTTCTGCCCTCCTCTGTTTGGAAACAGACTCTGAGACCCGACAAGCTGTACCCAAGGACTACCACGATTTCCTGGATGTATTTAGTAAAAAAGGGGCTGAAACTCTACCACCCCACAGGCCATACGATTGCCCGATTGAATTACTACCCGGGGCAGAGATTCCCTTCGGAAGAATCTTCCCCCTATCCGAGTCCGAGCTGGGTACCCTGAGGTCCTACTTAGATGACAACCTAGAGAAGGGATTCATCCGACCTTCCACCTCCCCGGCAGGCGCAGGAATCTTCTTTGTCGAGAAGAAGGACCATTCCCTTCGCCCGTGTGTGGACTACCGGGCATTGAATAAAATTACTATAAAGAATCGCTACCCCCTGCCACTGGTACCTGAACTTTTTCAGAGACTTGGTTCTGCTAAAGTCTTCTCCAAGCTGGACCTCCGGGGTGCCTATAATCTTGTCCGCATCCGGAGGGGTGACGAGTGGAAAACTGCCTTCCGTACCCGCTTCGGGCACTTCGAATACCTTGTAATGCCGTTTGGATTGTGTAATGCCCCAGCCACATTCCAACACTTTGTCAACGACATTTTTAGAGACTACCTTGACTTATTCGTAATAATCTACCTTGATGACATTCTAATCTTTTCCTCCACTCTAGCCGACCACCGAGAACACGTCAAGAATGTCCTGGCTCGTCTCCGACTTCATGGCCTGTACGCCAAGCCTGAAAAATGTATCTTCGAAAGACAGAGCATCCAATTCCTGGGTCTGGTTATTTCCATAAAGGGGGTGGAGATGGATCCCCAGAAGGTCTCTGCTATTCAAGACTGGCCTGCCCCATCCGATAAGAAGGGAGTTCAGCGGTTCGTGGGGTTCGCCAATTTTTATCGTAAGTTTATCAGAGGATTCTCCTCTATCATCTCCCCTATCACCGGTTTGACCAAACAGGGTCAGAAGTTCCGTTGGACCCCCGAAGCGCAGGAGGCTTTCAAGACTCTGAAGGACCAGTTTGTTTCGGCGTCAGTCCTAAAGCATCCTGACTCCGCGCTACCATACATCCTGGAAGTGGACGCTTCTGAAATAGCGGTAGGGGCGGTGCTCTCCCAGAGACAAGGGCCCAAGTCTTTGCTACACCCGGTCGCCTTTTTCTCCCGTAAATTGTCCGACGCAGAGAAGAATTACGATGTCGGTGATCGTGAGCTGTTGGCGATAAAGGCAGCACTCGAGGAATGGCGCTACCTTCTTGAGGGCGCCACCCACCCGATCCTGGTTTATACAGACCATAAGAACCTAGAATACCTCAAATCAGCAAAAAGGTTGAAACCGCGTCAGGCCAGATGGGCGCTCTTCTTCTCCAGGTTCTCGCTACACATTACTTATCGTCCAGGATCCAAGAACGTCAAGCCCGATGCCTTGTCGCGCATGTTCAGCCAACCAGAAAACTCCCCGTCTTCAGATACCATTCTCTCCGCGGGAAGCTTCCTCCTGCTCCAAGGGGATCTAATATCTCAAGTTAAGCAGGCCTCCATGGGCACTACTCCTCCACCTGGCTTCTCATTGACTTCTAGCAACGATCTTCTTTGGTACGAGGGCAGGATCTTCGTCCCCCAGGAAGCACGGACTTCGGTTCTGGCCGCTTGTCACGACCACCTATTGGCCGGCCATTTCGGGGTATACAAGACCTTGGAGCTACTCCGACGCTCGTTCTGGTGGCCTCGAATGAAGGATGACTGCAGGAGATATGTTGAGGCCTGTATCGTCTGCATCCGAAACAAGAACAGTAAGTCAAGAGCCTGGGGTTTACTGAAGCCACTGCCCGTTCCTGACAGACCATGGAGGATGATCTCCATGGATTTCATCGTCGAGTTACCCCCTTCAGAAGAATACTCTACGATTTTTGTCGTGGTGGATAGGCTTACCAAAATGGCCCACTTCCTACCCATGAGGGGCACCCCTTCAGCCACAGAGACAGCCAAGACCTTCATCAGAGAGATCGTGAGACTCCATGGCATCCCCGCTAATATCACTTCCGACAGGGGGGTGCAATTCACTTCAAGATTCTGGAGAGCACTCTGCGGTGCGCTGAAAATTGATCTCCGCTTGTCTTCCGCATATCACCCCCAGACCAACGGCCAGACCGAGAGGACGAACCAGACGCTGGAGCAGTATCTACGCTGCTTCTCGTCGTTCTCCCAAGACGACTGGGCTCCGCTTCTTCCTTTGGCCGAATTCGCCTACAATAATTCAATGCACTCTGCCACCAAGCAATCCCCATTTTTTGCGAATTTTGGCTTTCACCCACTGTTTCTGTCTGGCGACCTCCCCGAGTGTCCAGTTCCAGCGGTGCAGGAGAATCTCAACTTCTTCGAGACAAATAACAAACTTTTGCAAGAAACCTTGACCAAGTCGCAAGAATATAATAAAGAGGTATTTGATAAGAAGAGAAGGGGGGAACTGGACCTCAAGGTCGGGGATCTGGCCTGGCTGTCCACCCTGAACCTCAAACTATCCTGCCCATCCAAGAAATTGGGACCGAAATTTGTGGGCCCCTTCCCAATCGTAAGAAAGCTGAATAGTGTGGCATTCGAGCTAAAGCTTCCGGAGTCTTTTCGGATTCACCCTGTTTTCCACGCATCGCTACTTAAGCCTGCAGTTCCAGATTCTTTTCCCGATCGAGTTACCAATCCTCCAGAGCCCGTGATGGTCGATGGGGAAATCGAATTCGAGGTGGAATCCATACTTGATTGCAGGAAGAGGCGGAACCAGGTCCAATTCCTGGTTAAATGGAAGGGGTACGGGCCCGAAGAGAACTCTTGGGAACCAGAATCCAATATCCACGCGAAGAGACTAATTTCTGCTTTCAAGAGATCCCACCCGGATAGGATGGCACAACTGGGCATCCGGAGGCTGCCCCTTGGGGGGGGGCAATGTCACGACCGTCCTGGCATCCCGATCGTTCTTGGGAGATCTACTCACAGAGGTCCCATGTTGAGAACCCGTCGTTCCCCTTTAGCGCGGGCCAACGCGAACGGACGCACACGGTTACGTCCCGGTACGACCGGGCGCACGCGGGTGCGCGACGTGGCAAACGAGCGCACGCGGGAGCGCGGGGTCACGAACGGGCGCACGACCTCCCACGGGGGCACGCAGACCCGTCGTGCGACCGCTTTGGCGCCCTAAAGGCTTCTTAAGGACTCGGTTTCCACTCTCCCCTCGCTGTCCAGTCTACAGCGTGTTCGAAGATTCTGTTTACCTGTTACCTGCTAGTTTGATTCCTGTGACCCGGCTTGTTCTTGACCACGTTTGCCTGCTGCCTGCCACCGACTACCTGCCTGCCTGACCACGTCTCTGCCTCTGCCCTTGTACTGTGTTGCCCGCCTGCTGCTGACCCTGCCTGTACCTGACTACTCTGCTGTCTACTATCCATCCGGATCTGCTTGTGCCTGCTGTTCCTGTCTTGACCTGCCAGTGTCCGCTGTCTCCACTGACAACCACCATCTTGCCAGTCCATCAGTCTGTTCCTGCTGTCTCCTGCCGACTGCCATCCGTGTTGCTGTTGTCGTCCGGACCTACCAACACCTGCCAGGCACTTGTGCCCCCTGAACTTTCGAATCTCTGTTACCACCTCCAGGGGTTCTTGAGCCAGGGGCTACGAGGGGCCGCTCCCTGCACTCCAGGCTCGTCCACCAGGTACGTGACAGTTGTTGACTGTATAGCCCATTTCCACTATGTATAATTAATAAGTATAGCTAATAAAGTGGCCAATGAGTGCAGGTGTTACCGGCTTAACTTTTGAAGGTGTCTTGAAAAATACCTGTGAGTAATGCCAAACTTTTTTTCAAAAGCTTATTTCCTTACAGCAGTCACATGCAAAAAAGGGCAAAGTTTAATGAAAAGAGCAGAATGTGTGTAGTACAGGCAGGTTTGGGTTAATTGGTATACCAAGTAGGCCTTTTTTAGGGGACCTTCCCTAAATATTGCCCTAGGTAAATAGGTGATGTGGCGTCCATCTTCATGTTGGAAAGACAAGATCGGCGGTGATGGGGAGATCCTCCAACCGTTTTCCAAATGGCCTTGAACTCAGATTCTCACCGACAGAAACTGTGGTGTTTCACTGGAAATCAGTCACTTATCTACTCTGTCTCTTAGTCCCTAATAGTTTCTAATCTATCATGCAGCCTGGACCTCTATCAGAAGTGGCTGTTGGATGCCTATCCTGACTTTAGCCTATGCTGATTATCAAGTCCTAAGCTCAAACTAATTATAGAATTCTCAACCAGAAGGGACAGGGTTAACTAAAATAAGAGCTGCATTTAACCTCTATTTCAATAAACAGGTTTACCTACTAATATACTGGTAGGTGACCACTACTTGCATACATTAGCACAGACTAATGACAGACAGACAGAGATGCTTCTGTTGCAAGGATTTACAAACACACGCAAGAAGCTATGGGCAGCTGCAGTTAAATTACTAGAACATAGGAATACTTGCATTATAGTCTCTGATTCTGGTCTGGGTGAAAATACAACAATAGCAACGCCCCTGGGCAGGAGATGTGTCTGAGATGGGGACAGGAAGTACATACATAATAAATTGACAGTCATTTACAAATACTGACAGTAGAGGACAGTACATCCCTACAGAAGAATGACCAAACATTATCTTTTGGAAAGACCCTAAAGTTAACATTGCTTAAAGTATACCTCAACCTAAAATTATCATAACATAATATAAGGCCAAGGCAAACATGAATGCATTTATTTAAAAAAATATTTATTTTCTTTAGCGCTGAAGGTGGTATTTAATATGCAAATCCTATTTGTCGTCTGCTATGCAGATACAGTTATCCTTGCAAATTCAGTGATAACTTCACTCATTCTGTTATCCTTGGAGGTTACACTACATTCAGCACTCACGACTGTGTGTGCTTCATTTTTAAATGATTTATTCCATTATGATTCATACCTTACTTTCTGTTATGATGAGCAATGCAGTGAAGCATGATATAAACAGAGATATCAGTAGCAGCTCAGGAAATATGCCTTCTGTGTTATGCTAGATAAATATTTACCTTGGATTATTTAATTGTGCACTGTACACGAGGCGTACATTAAAATAGGGTCTCTCAAATTCAGCCTATGAAAGATTACATTTCCATACCCTAAAAGTACAAAAAGTGATGGCTAGGTGTCTTGGCAGTGTTAATGCATAGCCTTACAGGATAATATAGTATAAACCTAAAAATCTTTGATTGTAAAAAATAAACTGTTTATAGATCATAGCATTTTTTTTTAATGAAGTCCAATATTCTTAACGAACAGTAACATTACAATACATTGATTTGCCCTATATTGATTATTTGCCTTAGCATTCTTGCTGATTGACTGCTGATATAAAGATATAGATGTCCTATAAGCCAGCTGGAGATAGCATTGTATTATTTAATAATATACGGTACTAACCCATGGATTTTCATAAAAGTGACCCTCTTATTAGAGGAATATGGGGCTGCCATCACTGATCACTTTTTGAATATGCTAATTGCCTGGCTGATTCTGACTTGACACCAAAGCATTTTATGCCTTATATGGGATCATTTGGGGATCATAAAGTCGTAGTGACATGGTCAGTAATGGGCAAGTTTAAACACGTGGAAATCCTTTTTTTAAGATGATCAATCACCAATGGATATCTAATAATCTTCAGTTTTGCCTTTTTTAAACTTTTTTAGACTTTTTTTTTTTTTTATAATTTTTTATTTAATGATATGCATCAAAATAACACAACATGACAAGATAACCAGAAAGGGTAAAAATAGTCCATGAAGAACAATTTTCAATAAGGCATATTAAAAAAATACAAGAATCAGAACTTGTGAGCATGGCCTACAAGCTATCCTTTTAGACACTTTGAGGTTGGGTTCACATATGAGCACGCAGCGGCTCACAGCAGGAGTCTGGTGCATCCTCCTTCACCGTTTCAGGTCCAATTTCAGCCCGAATTTTTGGCTGAATTCAGACCTGTAATGCACCAAAAGACACACAGTATTTCCATGGAAATCGCATCGGAGCCTCTCTGGAAATATGTGAACCGACTCTATAGAGAGCTGATCACAATCCCGCAGCCAATTAACACTAATGTGAACCTAGCTTGAGGGTATACACACTATTTCTCTCAGGTTAGGCCCATATATTTCTGAAAAGAGGCTCTGTTGAGGGGAAGAGTTGTGGATTACCATTGCAGGTGTGAAGTGCAGGCACCTACTTCCAGGTAGTGTTAGCGTTTGCCAATTAGCCCCAACCCCATAGCCAGTTGGCCCCAACTGCACATTCCTATTGGCCCATCACTTTGATGGACAGCCTCCCAGGCCAATAGGAAGGGGCAGGCAAGCTTTAGCTCTCAAAGTACTAATGCTGTACAAGCCAAAACTACCTTAGATTTAACCACAGCAGTAGGGTTTTGCAGGCTGCAGCAGGTTATGCGCCATCACCTGTAACTGCACATTATAGCAGATTTAATTGATCCAATGCAAAGTCTTTTTAAAAGTGGAGATTATACATTTCCATTTTTAGCTGCTTCTCCAAATACATTTTTAAACGTTCTACATTGCGTTTTCCACTTTTGTATATTCCTTTCATCATGTGTGGTGGGAGTTGATTAGAAAGTAAATAGCCTGAGAAAACTAAGTGTTGTTTTTGACTAGTGTGTGCCATAGCTCCCAACAGCAGATGCTTCAAATCTTTACAGTTTATGTCTGTTCCTGGTACACTTAGGCACTAAATGAATAGCAGTTATAATGTGTAGACATGTACAGAATTGGAAACTGTAGGCACTCTCTATAGAAATGCCAGCAAGCTAGCTTAATAGAGTTTGCATCATTGGAAATCTCATTGCCAGTGATAACCAGGTTTTAAGCACCCAGCAGTGCAGAGAATCAAATTACTAAACAGTGTATAATTTTCTGTAGTGTTGCTAAGTAAAATCAGACTGAGCAGATTCTATTCTCGAATAAAATTCTGCTAGTGTTGACAATAGTAATTTGAACCAAATTTGTTCCTTCATATGCAAATTGGCAATGGTGTGGGACTCTTTGAGCATAACAATTCCTTATTTAAACATTACACCCCCAATGCAGTTTCTTTTCTGTTTATTTCATCTGCATTGTATTAATGTCTCCAAAGTAGACTTGCATACACAATTGTCAGTAAATTGAATGGCATCTTAGGTCACAGATTCTAGCAAATGAAGTGCACAATACACACATTATAATTATAGTATAAATTACTAATACTTGATCAACCACGGTTTTTATACTAAGTAATTTTAAACAGACTAAAAAGACAATGGAAAACATTTACCACAAAATCCGCCTCACGGTGACGTTCAACTTTTGGGAAGATATCGGAAGATTGCTTCTGCCCGACTTGGCTTCAGGTAGATGGCAATCCCCGTGTTATGAACACTGTGGGATTGTGGAAGTCCAAGTAGTCATTAATAAAGAGGAACTGAACTCTGAAAGCTGTGCACCCCAAAAAAGGAGACAGAGGGCAAATGACTAGTCCCCAGCAATTTCAGATGGTCTCCCTGCAGCTGATAATTTCCAAAAACTGGTTTACCGTGATGTATTTCTGGTGTCTCTGGTGGAGGCAGCAATCTTGGTTGAAGCTGGGCTTTTGCTTCCTCGTGTCACAACTCTTCTCCTCATTGGAGGATATGACATCATCAAGTCTCATGTCCTGAGATTAGCTGTCAAAGGTAGCAATGCCTTGCTCACACTACAGATATGCAGCTATGTTGTAGGCCAGGGGTAGGCAACCTCGGCCTTCCAGCTGCTTTGAAACTACAAGTCCCAACAAACATTGCAAGACCCTGACAATCACAGGCATGACTCCTAGAGGCCAAGGCTTGATGGGATTTGTAGTTTCAATACAGATGGAGTGCCAGGGTTGCCTACCCCTGTTGTAGGCACAGGAGTGATACCAAGAAATGCTCTCCTATTTTTTAGGAGGAATGCTAACAAAAGGAACAGTCCAGGGTACTGCCATGGGACAGTTAACATTTCTAGATTTTGTTGTTTAACATATAAAATCTTCTCTATTGAGTTCAGTTCTACCTTAAACAGCTAAGATGTTTTTTCCAATCACCCAATGCCCATCTAAAATTCAAATATAGGTTTTGGCTGCATAGTTTTTTTTGGGGTATTTGCCTGTTCATCTTTTGTTATGTTAGAGGAGACTGCTGCCCGGGGTTGGGGGGGGGGGGGGGGGGCTTAGACACTGTAGGATTGAGCAAAAGAATCAACACTATTACAATCCAAAGGGACACGTAGGGGTTGATTTACTAAAGGCAAATCCACTTTGCGCTACAAGTGCTCTTGGAAGTGCAGTCACTTTAGATCTGAGGGGAAGATCTGAAATCAGGGGAAGCTCTGCTGATTTTATCATTCAATCATGTACAAGCAAAAATTATGTTTTTTTTAATTTTCCTTGTATGTCCCCCTTGGATCTACAGTGACTGCACTTCCAAGTGCACTTGCAGTACATTGCAGTACATTTGTAGTGCAAAGTAGATTTCCCTTTAGTAAATAAACCCCCAAGAATCAAAAGCCAGAGAAGGAAGTCAGAACCATGGGACCAGAGACTAGATGTCATGTCACTAGTGGATGACAATGGCTCCACATGAAGGGCAGGCCCTGAGAAATTCACCGGAGCTCCTGTTGATGGATATAGAGTTGTATAGCTGACACTAATAAGCTTCAGCACCTCCAGGTTGAACAACAGAGGCAGATATAAAAACTGACCAACGGAGACAGACTCAATATGAACAGCCATCCCTCTGGTCCTAAAATGTATTGTAACTGTACTGTCTACCTTCATATTGTAAAGTGCTGTGTAAACCATTGGGGATATATAAATCCTGTGTAATAAGAATGAGAACAACATGAACAATTCCAGGAAGAGCCACACATCACAGATGCATACATTTACAAAACCTAATGCTGGAACAGCAGGTTGCCAGCCAGGACTGGCACTAAAGACTGAAGCAAGCTGACAACAGAAAGTAGTTTGAAAGGTTGCTGGGAGCAACTACACAGATAGAAGCAACCCAGCAGCTTGTATCGGAACAGAAATATGCTAGAACAGCAAACAGACCGGACAAAAGTGAAATGAATATTTTAGAAAACAACACAGAAGCTGAACATAGTAATAGAATAGACTAGTATGTTCCGGCAAGAGGCAAAGAAGAACCATATTAAATAGCAAGAAATATACATTAATATGAATTATCTTCCAAATTTGATGTAAATTAATTGAAATGCATATTTGTCCATACTATTCAAATACACTCACCGTTGGCATAAATGAAAAGCTTTATTTAAAAAAAAAAAAAGATTGTGTTTACTGTATTTGGCTTCATATTATCACCAGTAAAGTGGATCTAGCATAAGATCATTTTTTTTCATGTTATGTTAATGTTAAGTATTGTGTAAGTGTAGTACATATACTTGCTTCCTCTTATAAAGATCACAATGCCTCCATTGACAATGGCTGAATCTGCTTTTCTCTCTAGAACAGCTTTGTTTAGGCATTTTCCAAGGTTAGCATCAACTGAGATACTGACTCAGAGCTGACACAATGATGTAAATCCTGGTGTGGTGTGTGTGTGTGTGTGTGTGTGTGTGTGTGTGTGCCATTGTTGTCCATGTTCACAAATGTCTCACACAGATCAGTTTCCTGTTGCAACTTACCTTATGACTTTCTTTCCTTCCCCTGCTCTCCATCCTGTCTGCTACCGCAGGGAATCTAGATGTAGAGCAGGGAGAGGAAAGACTAGGAGAACGAGTGCAGAGAAAGCTTATGTTATAGCTGTGTGCGGCAGCTCTCCTTCCGAAACGTTTGATGAGCTTCTCAGTGCCGCCTCCTGAGGATCATATCTTTATTCAGCCTGCACTGCACAACTAGCCAGGAAGAGGACGTGAGCACTGCGGGGGGGGGGGGGGGGTAGAGGAGCACGGGGGACCCAGAGGAGCATTTGGGGGACCAGAGCAGCATGGGGGGAGGGCAAGAGGAGCTTGTGGGGGACCAGAGGAGCATGGCGGGAATAGAGGAGCACGTAGGAGAACAGAGGAGCACATGGGAGAACAGAGGAGCACGTGGGAGAACAGAGGAGCACGTGGGAGATCAGAGGAGCACAAGGGTACAAATGAGCATGGGGGGAACCAGAGGCACATGGGGGGAATAGATGACCATGTGGGAGACCAGAGGTGCATGTGGGGGACCAGAGGAGTGGGGGGGGGGGCTACAGGAGCATGAGGGTATAGATGAGCATGTGGTGGACCAGAGTTGAACAGGGCACCAGAGAAGCACGGGGGGAAGGAGCAGAAGGGGGGACCAGAGGAGCATGGGGGCAACAGAGGAGCAGGGAGGGACCATAGGAGCACAGGGGGGACCAGAAGGAGCACAGGGAGGGGACAGAAAGCTGACTCAACAACTGTGGTCTGGGAGTTTCTCACTGTCCTGCCTAATCTTGTCCCAATCTTGGGGGGGGGGGGGGGGGGGGTTTGTCTGGCTGGCCAGTATGGGAGAGATCTGGCACCTGTTAAAGTGGGCCAGTCTGGATAAAGTCCAGGGCCAGATTTTTGTCCCAGTCCAGCCCTGTGTGCTTAAAGTCATTCTAAAGCCTAAACATGCTTTATCTTAATGCATTCCCTGCGTATTTAGGTAGCAGTATTCCCACTTCAGCCCCCCACCCCCTCTTATACGTACCTGTCTTCTCACTCGATCCAGTGCTGTGCATGTCTGTAGTGGCTCTCCTTGCTCTCATAAGCTTTGCAGAGGCAACGGGAGCTAATGGCAACTGCTGCTGTCAGTCAAATCCTGTAATTAGGGGGCGGGGCTGACCTACGCTGTCTTTGTCCATGGACACGGCAGTGCAGCTCGGGAGTGGCCCCACAGGTGTGCCTCCATAGTAAGTAGCTTGCTATGGGGGCACACCAAGAGGAGGAGGAGCCAGGAGCACCAGTGGGGAGACCCGAGGAGAGGAGGTTCAGAGCAGGTAAGTATATACATGTTAGTTATTTAAAAAAAGTTGTGTTTACAGTCACTTAAGGAAATGCTTTTTAATAACAGAAGCATATTGGTGCTGTTTACTAGCATATCAGGAATTCATTCACACAAACTTATAAAGCTTCTGAAAATTACACTTTAAAGCAGAACTCCAGTTAAATAATAATAATAAAAAATAAAAATAAACATTAAAAGATAAAAATTAGAACAAAAGGTTTTTACGGCAATACTCAATCTGGAGCTGTCCCAACAGTAATTCCCTTCTTCCACTATATGTCCTTAGTCTTCTGGATTGAATAATGACCAACATTATTCAGCTCACTTCTCCTAAGCCCTCACTGTCATCCACAAAAGGAAGAAGCATGCACTGACTTTGTGAGGTATAAATGTTGTTTGTTATACAAAATTCAATAAAATGCATTCACGAGTAGGTGGTTAGTGACCCAATAGATGCTTTTTGCATGTAGAAAGCCAGACTGCAGACAATAGTGCGGATATCAACTGGAAGGTTCAGAGCGAGATCAGCCAAAGTGTAAGGATGAGCTGAAAAGTTGTATATTCAAAGCATCTCAAAGTTACTTCCTCTTCCAGGTCAGCAAGTTGGTACTGAAGTGTATATAAAATGAAAGGATTAGGCGCTTAGTGTGTTCATAAGTGATAAGTGAAATGTAAAACAATGTCATAGATGTACAACACTATTAAATCAACTATCAAATGATAAAAAAAGCAAGCAAAAAGACCATTTGTGATGATAATTGTGAAACAACAAAACCAAGTTGCTCCTATATAGGTGACTTCTAGTTCTTCTACCATGAATGCTCAATGAGAAGGTGGCAACTAACCACAGGTGTTTGACTCCTTTTTACAGGATGGCCAAAATGCACATTATAAAAACCAGATTGGTTTCACTGCTAACACCACTCCACTCCACTGGTCCCTCAGGATAAAGCTAGGTTGTATAAAAATGACTCCACATGAGACATAGGTAAAAGTCTCACAGTGTAGTAAATTTAATACTGATATAAAAACAATAAGGTACAGATTGTACTCACATGTATATTTGCCTGTCCTGGCACTTGGTGTTCACAAAGTGTGCAGATAAGGCTCACCATTGAGGACTCGTGGTGGAAGAACTAGAAGTCCCCTATATAGGAGAAACTTGGTTTTGTTGGGATTTTCACCACAAATGAACTTTTTGCTTGCTATTTGTCATTTGCTAGTTGATTCAATACTCAGTGTTGTACATCTACGACATTGTTTTTATGCTTTACATTTCACATCACTTATGAACACACTAAGGGCTTAATCCTTTCATTTGATATACACTACTATAGGTGATATATTTCACCTTAAACATGAAATAGGTGTTTATAAAGGTGGTTATTTTCATACACAAGTTATTACTGAAGAGCTTGTACACAAGGAGGCTGTCATGTATGTGTTTAGAGCCACACAAGGTCTAAATACAGCTCAGAGTATGGCTAAATAAAAGGGATAAAACTTGCATATATCACACTGCCTCATTGCTATTATCACATGTGCTGCTATTTGGAGAACCAGGGAAGTCAAAACATAAGCAGGAAGCTCAATTTCAGGAATGACACAAAAACTACCCCTGAAGTGGGACCCACCAACAATGCAAGGGCTAAATGCTTGTTAACTCTAGGATGAGGAATGCAGTGTGAAACATCTCACTCTGGTAGGCTGCTCTCTCATCTGTGTGACCTATGCCCGGCAGCCTCCTTTATAAGGTGCTCTGGGCCCTGTTCATACTTAATGATATCATCATGCCAACAACCCTACATTGTACAGGATGACTGCAAGGAACTGCCTACAAGCCAGAGCAAACTGTGCGGGTAGCCTGCCAGCCTAAGGAGTGAGTTAAATATTACACCATCAAGCCATACACTGAGAACTTTCTGATGAACAGGCCAAAATTTCCCTTATGGGGGGGCACTGTCAACGCCTTCCTGCCTGACATCCTTCAATTTAATTGTCAAAGAAGTCAGACAGAAAACTGTTGACCACTCATTAAATCAAAATACAATTACCCATTTGGTGGAATTTGGCACTCAGTGTATTGCCAGCACATTAACCGCTTTCTGCCTAGCCATAGTACATTGTACTGCAGTAGGGCAAGCTGGATCCCATACATGTACCATGTGATAGCTGTGGGCCAATCACAGCATCACTATAGGAATCACAGCAGTTTCATAAAAGCTTTAACATTGTGATCATGTGATCACAGAGCGCCAGACACAGCAGGTGCCTAGGATTTCTATGCGATCGCATGATCACAATGTCAACAAAGCTGTTCTGAATAAATGTAATTCATAACAGCTGTGATTCCTATAGTGATTGGCCCACAACTATCACATGGTACCTGGGCCAATCACTGCACACCATATGATAGCTGTGGGTCTATCACATCACACAATAAAAAATCACAGCTATTATGAATGCATCCCATTCATAACAGGTAAAAACATTGCTGTTGAAGTTAACATTACTATAACAGCAATCAAAGTTAAATAAAAACTGATATAAGTATGTAAAAAGAACATGTTTTAAAAAAATGTAAAAAAAAAAGAAGAAAAATCACATTATCACTGCCACACCAGTCCACACCAGTTCTGCTCTTTTGCTAGCTCTTTCATTAGCGGAGGAGCCCGGCTTTCTTCTTTGCTGCCGCCCTCTTCTTCCGACTTCGGGGGTCTTGTCCCCCTCTTCGGGGGTCTTGTCCCCCTCTTCGGTTCTTCTTGCCACCGCACCTTCTTCTAGCTCTTTTATAAGCGGTGGCCCGGTCTTCTGTCGCTGCTGTCGCCGTCTTATGTTCTTCTGTTCTTCTCTTGGAGATGTTGCCTCGTCGCTGTCTCCGGTCACAATGGCAGGGACGCGGCGCGCAGCGACTTATATAGGGACATCACTGGATGATGTCCCCACCCATTATGATGTCACAGTCCCAGAGGATGCTAGCGAAAAAGCGCGGCTATAACAGCGGTAAATCGCCACTAAAACTATCAGCTATTTACTGCTAACGCCCGCCCCGCCCCGGTGTGGAAGGGGTTT
This sequence comes from Lithobates pipiens, assembly GCF_037356315.1. NCBI lineage: Eukaryota > Metazoa > Chordata > Amphibia > Anura > Ranidae > Lithobates > Lithobates pipiens. The sequence goes on along the minus strand of NW_027507718.1, from coordinate 326,753,113 downwards.
AAAAGTAGTAGCTTCCATAATAGAAACAGAAAAATACTTTTTTTGTTTGTTTTTATTAAGATGTGTTAACTATATGAACAAAAAGAATGCATTTCCCATAAATGTGTAAAATATCTAAACCATACTTGAATACATAAGAAATGTGAGCTTTAGTGTAGACAGAAGAAGCTAAGATCAGAGGGAAATAAATCTGTGCCTTTGCTGGGGAAGTATATCAATATTGATGCTCTTTAGTGCTCTGCTTTAATGAGCCTGCTTTTTAGACCAAAACCTAATAAGAAACTGATGGATGTATAGTGTAGCACACACATTATTCATCAAATCAGGTAGAAGGTAGTATGTGTGTGTATATATGCAGATGGTAAATAAGCGGTTGATGGATTGAGACTACCTAGTGCGTAATTAGTCAGCAGATTATGGCTTGAGGCTATTCTCTTTGATTTTGTTGCAGCAAAAAGCTACTAGAGTAGTTGTTTAGTGCACTTTTTTTCCTACTTAATGGATGTAATAAACACATGAGGACTTTTCTCAATGAATAGATTACCTAACTTTGCCCCAAAGGGAAAGAAAACTGAAGGCATAGATTATAATTGGATGTGCAGGCATGAGCCATTGGCAATATTTATTTTCAGTTTTTTTTTAATCAAGCTGTAAACTAAGCAGAAAGTGAAGGACAGTCTCCCCAGCGAGAACTTAATTTGTAATCAAAACCAAGGTTCCAACCTTTTCTTTTCAAGAAAAGAAAATCATTGTACTCATGGCAGAAAGAGATAGAAATGCAGCAAAAAATCTGATGCATTCTTATATTATATTATATATTTCTGCTTTATTCCTAAATAATTTTAGATAGAGGGCTTGAAAGAATGTTACCCCAACATTTCTTGGGGAAAAAGGAGACTGGGGGACTCAATCACACCATAGGGAATTTTAGTGAAGGACTATCTCGGCACAACTTAAACAGCATAAACTCAAAGTTTTATAAAAAAAAAAATACATATAGTTTTTTTATTAATACAAAAAAGCTTAAAAACATAGGATATCCAAGTACTTAATAGTAGACATCAAAGGGATATGCAATAACAATCCATGTATATCACCACCATTCATGTCCTCTAGGAGTGAGCATCAAGATATGATTGATTCGCACAGATATCATTGTTCTCAACAAGTTTTGCGGCATTTAACCGCTTTATCAGGAGAATATTTGTAATCATTGAGATAATAAAAAACATATATTACAGTGTAACAATGTAGATAACTGTCAAAAGCAAAATGTATATGAGAGAGGGGGGAAAAAAATAGAGCAAAGTCGCTTACCCGGGACCCAAGCCTGGTTGGAGTCAAAGCACCACAAAATACCCCTCCACGTGCGGTGGCTAAGGGGTACGTGCAAAGATTGGACAGATGTCTGAGATGAATAATGACAATATAAGTATAGAGAATATACCCATGACAGCCAATTGGAACACTGGAATAGAAAGGGTAAAGAAAAGGAAGAGAAAAAAGAAAACATAAAAAAACACATCAGAGAAAAGAAAAAAAAGAGACCCAAAGGGAAAGAAAGGGGAGTGAAAAAACAACGAGAGGGAGAAGGGAGGGAAAAAGGAAAAGAGAAGTAAAGAGAATTTTTTTCCCTCCCCCCCCCCCCCTTTAAAATTAATGGGTTGTTTAACAAGTTGAGGGTTTGCATATACTTTAACAGGTTCCTGCCTGGCCTTTAGCAAAATGAAGGCCGGGTGGGACATTGGATGATTCAGATGGATGTCATATGATGTCCTCTCAGATTGTGGCTGCGCTGTGGCGCGATCTGTCAGACACAGCCGATCAGTGTACTGACCTGCTACCGGTACCATGTGATCACTGTGACCAATCTCAGCAGATCACAGGACAATTATAAACAATGAATGGCTTCTTTCATGCCATCCACTGTGCACAATTGTGTTGCTAAATGTGATTGGTCACAGTGATTACATGGTACGGATAAGGACAATCGCAGCCCATCTGTACCATATGATTAGATCTGACCAATCACAACTAATCACAACAAAACACTGAATGAATCAGTTTTATTTAGTAAAAATTATTGTTTATACCAGTTAAATTCACTGGTATAGACAATCATAATGTATAATTAAAAAAAAAAAATCCTGATCACTTCAACAGAGTAGTAGTTTTTATTATTTTTTTTTTTATTTAACGTACTGTCACCACTCAGTGTTCCTGATCACTGCCACATCTGTTATATGATCATGCTGTACTGCACTGGTGACGGTATGTAAAATCCAAAAAAGGCCAGTCAAAAATTCCTCCACCCCAAACTCGCTCATCCATGTCTTTATGGACCTTGCTTTGTGCACTGGTACACAGTCATGTCGGAACTAAAAGGGCTAATCCCAAATTGTTCTCACAAAGAAGGGAGCATGAAATTGTCCAAGAAAGTCTCGGTATGCTGATGCCTTAAGAGTTCCCTTTACTTGAACTAAGGGGCCAGACCCAACCCCTGAAAAACAACTCCACACCATAATCCCCCCTCCACCAAATGATTTGGTACAGATGGGCTGCGATTTGTCTTTATGTCCTTGTCCTGCACAGAGACCTGTCCTCAACCCAATATAACACCTTTAGGATGAATTTGAGCACAGACTGCAAGCCAGGCCTTCTCTCCAACATCAGTGCCTGACCTCACAAATGCGCTTCTTGAAGAATGGTCAGGCATTCCTATTGACACACTCCTAAACCTTGTGGACAACTTTCCCAGAAGAGTTGAAGCTGTTAGAGGGTGGGCCAACTCAATATTGAACCCTACGGATTAAAACTGGGATGCCATTAAAGTTCATGTGCATGTAAAGGCAGGCGCCCCAATACTTTAGGTAATATAATGTGTGTGATTATATATATATATATACAGGGCTCGAGTCCTGCGGGAACGCATGGGAACGGCGTTCCCGTACTATCTCCACAACGGGAACGGCGTTCCCATTAGCCGCCTGAGGCTATTCAGTGCGTAGTCCACCGCTCCTCGGCCGCCCGAGTGACTGGTTGCTAGGCTAGGGCCGCTCCACATCTAGCAACTGGTCACATGACGTCGGCTGTACACATGGGCACGCACTGGCAGGAGTCAGTGGGCAGTGCGCATATGGCCTCCAGCGCAGCCAGCGACAGACACATGACGCTTGGATCTGGACTGTCCCCTCCATCCCCTCTACCCAGTCCTGGCCTCCTGGGGCCACAGCCGCTGCACTGCTACCAGTTTACTTCTCTCCTGAGAAGTAAACCAGGTTAGTCACTAGTGTGTTTTTAAGTTGCACTCTCCAATACCATGCCAATACTCTGCAATACCCTGCCAATACTCTGCATTACTCAATACTCTGCAATACCCTGCCAATACTCTGCAATACATACCCTGCCGATACTTACTCTGCAATACTTACCCTGCCAATACTCTGCAATAGCCTGCCAATACTCTGCAATACATACCCTGCCGATACTTACTCTGCAATACTTACCCTGCCAATACTTACCCTGACAAGACTCTGCAATACTTACCCTGCAATACCCAGCAATGCCCTGCCAATAATCTGCAATACCCAGCAATAATCTGCCATACCCTGCCAATACTCTGCAATACCCTGCCAATACTTATCCTGCCAATATTCTGCAATACCCTGCCAATACTTACCCTGCCAATACATATTCTGCTAATACTCAGCCATACCCATCCATGCTCAGCCAAAATATTATTGGGGGAGATGACGTGGATATTACAGTGGGGGAGATGTATATTGCAGTGGGGACTATATGGTGGTGACATTTTCACAGGTTTTTGCAAATTCAATTATTATTTGCTGATCCGAAAAATGTATCCGATCCTTGACTCTGATCCAAGGAATGATCCGATCCGTGAGTTTTTTGATCCGTTGCCGATAATCTTGCACGGCAAGGGCAACGTTATTCCGGGTTGTGGGATATTTTCTAATTTGCTGTATTTGAATTTGGAACAGGGTGTATTTCTGTTAGAAATTCCCTGCGAGGGAAAGATCATCACCCATTGTGTTGATTATTCTGTTTTCTGTTTGACAAGTTAACTTATTTTGTTTTTGTAAACTGGCACTTTACAATAAATGTTGTACTGTATTTTCTGTGAAATATATATGCATATGAGCATACCTTTTTTTTTTGGTGGGGGAGTGAATCTTGGGTGGGAGTTCCCACACTTTTTTCCCCAGGACTTGACCCCTGTATATATATACCGGTGTGTGTATATATATATATATATATATATATATATAATATATATATACACACACACACACACACACACACACACACACACACACACACACACACACACACACACACACACATAGTATATACATATATGGGATTGTATTTTTTAAACACGTGCACTTGTAATATTGTGATTATTGTTTCTAATCTGCAAATCTGTAAAGTACTTTGTTTCATTTGACTTATCTGACTAATAGTTAATAGTTATCTGCACAGGAGATTCTTAAAGGGGGAAGCACACCTATTTTTGTATTATTTTGTGTGAAGCCTAGTGTTCAGATTTCCGAAGTGCTGCTGCCACAATTGATCATAGCGCAAATATTTTTTGTTTATTATATATTTATTGACTGATTAAACCCCCTGTGATCAATCTAGTCCAAAAAAGCATTAAAGATCTTATATAACACCTAAAGATCTTACTTATTCAGAGAATACATCCCCAAACAGCATCACCACCTAGAAGGGGGTGGGAAGAGGACTTGGGCCCTGTCCCAGAAGAATGGGAAGCAATGTTCTGCCTCTCCCAAAGGTTTACTCAACTCTTCATCTCACAGAGAGTGTAGTATATCTACACTCAATGTCTCAAATGTAATAGGGGTCTAGGAGACCTATTGGATATGTTGTGGTGATATCTTAAACCTTTTCATTACTGGGAAACAGTTGTGAATACTATTGGTAATGGTTTCCAGACCCCAAATCCTGCTAGCCCCTTTTTCTTGTTAATGTGTCTGGATGAGAAGACAAACTTTGGATGTGTTTATTTCAGTTCTCAGACTTTTGTTTGTGGAAGGATAACCCAAAAGGTTGTTTCCCCATCCATCTACATTTCAGAAATGGAAGAACTATATTTAATATTGCTTTAATAAGAAAAAACAAGTCTTTCAACACCAGGGCCACTCGGAAAAGTTTGGTAAACTCTAGGACCTTGAAGGATCAAGGACATTGGTTATATATAACCAATGTCCTTGATCCTTCAGAGACTGCTTCAATAAAACATTGCCTGGTGTGACACGTAAATAAAGTATCCACTGTCACAAAAATAGAAGTACCAGTTCTGGCAGGGCTCTTCTTTAACACACCTTACATATAGCATTAAACTACAAATTAGCAAATACAAAAATGATATAAAGTAGATTTGAATATCTTTTGGCATAAGCCCAATTTTGACTGGTCCTCTTTAAACTGCCACTAAAAAAAATACTTAAAAAATAATTAATATACTTCTACTACTTAATCCCTTTCTCCCAGTACCTTTAAGAGCTCTAAAAACTGGGAGGGCGGAAGTGGGCATTTGGGTCAGGTGACCGCTGTGATTGGCTGTCACATCGGTCATATGATCGGAAAGCTCACAATCGCTAGTATGCATCGGTAACTTACCGTTTACCGTGCTGGGAGCACGCAGGGAACACGTTCTCAGCGCGATAAGTGGTTTACACAAGGCATATATGCGGCTGCACGGCAGGAAGGCCCACACGCGAGAGGCAGCATATATGCGTTCAGCCAGCGTGAAGAGGTTAATGACCCTGTAAACTATTTTTCATGACATTGTTTGTTTAGTGGTGTTTTTCTGCCTTCATGTAATGTCCTCCATGATCTCCCGCACCTCTCTTCCTTTCCTTTCACTTTCATTTGTTTGGAATGAGCAGTGCACATTAGTTGCTTTATGCACACTACACATCCTATAGTTCATAGTCCATCTCTGAAGCGAGCAAGACAGGATGACTACATTCCTACATACAATGGGACCATGGAGAATCTACCACAGAAGCAATAAAAATGGAATTTGGAGGAGACTAAGAACAACGGGCACAAAGTCAGATTTGACAACCGGCCCATACTAAAAATATGTCATTATTTTGGTGTTAAATACTGGTGTTATGGCAGCAAAAAGCGCCCCATCCCTCCGTGCTCACGTGCAGAAGCGAACACATACACAGGTCGCACAAGCATATGTAAATTGTTATCAAACCACATGTGAGGTATCGCTGCAAACATTCAAATGAGAGCAATAACTCCAGTGCAAGACCTCCTCTGTAACGCTAAACAGGTAAGCATTTTTAAAGCATCGCCTATGGAGATTTTTAAATTCCGTAGTTTGTCGCAATTTCACAAGCTTGCGCAATTTTAAAGCATAACATGTTAGGTATCTATTTACTCTGCATAACATCATCTTTCATATTATCTTTTTATACAAAAAAATTGGGTAAATATTGTGTTTTTATAAAAAAATTATAAAGTGTATTTTTTCCCCCAAAATTGCGTTTGAAAAACCGCTGCACAAATACTATGTGACGTAAAATATTGCAATGATGGCCATTTTAGTTTCTAGGATCTATGCTTAAAAAATATATTTGTTTGGTTGTTATAAGTAATTTTCTAGCAAAAAATATTGATTTAAATTTTTAAACAAGTTCCAGAAAAGGGCCTGATATTCACATAGTTAAAAAAGACACAAGAAAAGAACGGTATCATAATTTTTTTCTAATGTCTAGAAGTTTACTGGCTGCTTTCCAGAAAGTTTATTTCATAGTGGTACACTAATTATGTTTCCATCATTAGTGATTAAAGATAAAAGAAAAACATTAATAATGAACAGTATCTCTTTGTAAATCTTAGCTAACAATGTTGTGTTGCCATCAGTGTTTGTTTACTCACTGAAATAAGAGACATGCTTCTACAGTCATTATGTACTTTGAAAATGCATATAAGGAAATAAAATCAGTCCTCCCTGGCAGAAGACCTTTGATGAGCCCCAGACCACACTTATCACAGTATCTGAAGTTAAACCAACATGAGATAACAGTCAATGAAAATGGTCATGGTGACAATTCAGACAACTGCCAACTGACAGCTCTCTTTTTGGGTGATCAATTGGCCGTGTTAAAGAACATAAAAAGTGACAGTCATTTAGTCCATCCATAACAAGCAGACAGGAGGAGCAATTTACAGCAAATGAACAATGCAATCCCCCAAGCGCTCATTCATATTTGTGCAGTTACTAAATATTTTGCTTGAAGGCAGATTGTGCTTATGCAAACAAATGCATTCCTTATATCTGAGTTCTCTAATGGAAAATTATAGCAGATTTTCACTTAGTATATATGTGCATTTATTACTGCAGTGTATACCTTAGAATTTGCAATCTCATTCAAATATTCACCTATAGTGCCTTGAGAAAGTATTCATACCCCTTGAACTTTTCCACATTTTTGTCATGTTGCAACTAAAAATGGAAATGTATTTTATGTGATAGACCAACACAAAGTGGGACATAATTGGAAAGTGTAAGGAAAATGGTAAATGTTTTTTCAATTTTTCTTTACAAATATGTGAAAAGTGTGATGTGTATTTGTATTCAGCCCTGACTACTCTGATACCCCTAACTAAAATCTAGTGGAACCAATTGCCTTCAGAAGTCACTTAATTAGTAAATATAGTTCACCTGCGTGTAATTTATTCTCAGTACAAATACAGCTGTTCTGTGAACCCCCTTAAAGGTTTGTTAGAGAATCTTAGTGAACAAACAACATCATGAAGGTCATGCAACACACCATACAGGTCAGGGATAAAGTTGTAGAGAAGTTTCAAGCTAAGTTAGGTTAAAAAAATATCCCAAGCTATGAACATTGCACAAAGTACTGTTCAATCCATCATCCGAAAATGGAAAGAGTATGGGACAACTGCAAACCTACCAAGACATGGCCGTCCACTTAAACAGACAGGCCAGGCAAGGAGAGCAATAATCGGAGAAGCAGCCAAGAGGCCCATGGTAACTCTGGAAGAGCTGCAGAGATCCACAGCTCAGGTGGGAGAATCTGTCCACAGGACAACTATTAGTCATGCACTCCACAAATCTGGTCTTTACGGACGAGTTGCAAGAAGAAATTCATTGTTGAAAGAAAGCAATAAGTAGTCCCGTTTGCAGTTTGCGAGAAGCCATGTGGGGGACACAGCAAACATGTGGAAGAAAGTGCTCTGGTCAGATGAGACCAAAATTTTGCCAAAAAGCGAAACACTATGTGTGGCAGAAAACTAACACTGCACATCACCCTGAACACACCATCCCCACTGTGAAACATGGTGGTGGCAGCATCATGTTGTGGGGATGCTTTTCTCCAGCAGGGACAGGGAAGCTGGTCAGAGTTGATGGAAAGATGGTTGGAGCCAAATACAGGGCAATCATAGAAGAGCCTGCAAAAGACTTGTGACTGGGGTGCAGGTTCACCTTACAGCAGGACAACGACCCTAAACATACAGCCAGAGCTACAATGGAATAGTTTAGATCAAAGCATATTCATGTTTTAGAATGGCCCAATCAAAGTGCAGACCTGAATCCAATTGAGAATCGGTGGCAAGAGTTGAAAATTGCTGTTCACAGAGATCTCCATCCAATCTGACAGAGCTTGAGCTATTTTGCAAAGAAGAATGGGCAAATATGTCACTAAATGTGCAAAGCTGGTAGAGACATCCCCAAAAAGACTTGCAGCTATAATTGCAGGGAAAGGTGGTTCTACAAAGTATTGACTCAGGGGGGCTGTATACAAATGTACACCACACTTTTCACATATTTAATTGTAAAAAAAATTGGAAAACATTTATCATTCTCTTTCCACTTCACAATTATGTGCCACTTTGTTTTGGTCTATCACATAAAATCCCTATAAAATACATTTACGTTTTTGATTGTAACATGACAAAATGTGGAAAGGGGTATGAAAAAAATAGTTGTGAATACACTTTTTCCTGTATTCATATACAAATGTGTAAATATGTACTTAAATAATCCATATTGCTAATAAAAAAAAAAACATGCTTTTATACCTATTAGGCCTCATGCACACTGGATGTTAAAATACCATTATCAAAACGCCACTAGCTTTGCGCAGAGTTTTTCAATGGTATTTTTAATTTTTTTTTAACAATTTTGCAATAGCATTTATTGGCGTTTTTTTATCGGTTTTCCGCGTTAGCGTTTTTTAGCGTTTTTCAATGGATCTCAAACATTCAAAAATGCTCATGAGCCACATGATCGAGCGTATATCTGCGTTTATCAGCGTTTTTTGACGTTAGAGTGTTTTTTACAGCTAAAAACAGATGAAAAACGCCTCTCAGAACCCACTCGTTTTTTTTCTTTTTTCAAACCAAAAAACGCCCCAGCCAAAAACTGCTGATAACAGGCTATGTGTGTCTGGACACATAGGATAACATGATAGGGAGTTTATTGACTGTAGAAAAAAACATCTGGAGCCAAAAGCAACTGCTGTGAAAATGTCTAAAAACGTCCGGTGTGCATGAGGCCTAAAGCTTGTGAGATGCAGGTAATGTGATCACCTTTCCTTGCTCAGAGCATCACAGACCTGCAGATGTGTGTGTACCCACATCGTATGGGTGGGGACATGGCTAAATGTGCACATTGGTTGGGCAAGGGTCTAGTATGAGCACTCATTGGATGGGGGCGTGGCTATATTCAAGGTGAATAGGTGGGGTGTGGGGCTACACATTAACCATGGAAGATACATGCATGTGGATCTGCTTCCATGCATGGTCAGTTTTCAACCAGGCCGTTGGTGAACTGGCAGGATTAGCCAGGTAATACAGAAGAATTACAGGGAAAAATAACATGTTTACATAAAAAGTACATCAAAGATTGTTTTTTTATGGTTGCAAACACTTAAAATATTTTAAATTTGCTTTAAGTGGTGTCCGTGTAGCTTATAGTTGCTGATCAGATTCAGAGCTGTCCTTGAGAGCTAGGGGACATGAGAGGAAGATGTTGTTCCTGTGGAGCATCTTTCTTTTCTTCAAGCAGAGAATGGCTCTTCTACCCCCAGACCCTCAACTACAGCCTGTGGGCCAGTTACGGCCCTCTAATTGCAGTACACCACCCGTGAACACTGGAGGGAGGATGCTTCTGTACAGAGAGTGGCAGTGGGTTTCGTGCACTTGAACAAAGGACATTTTAGTACCTGGGAATGAACCTGGCATTATCCCGAGCTCTCTATTAACAGCCCAAAGACATATAGGTTTATTCCCCCTTTGAGATGGATTCCATACAACACATTTTATAGACTAAGTTTTTATTTACGCTTGTCAGAGATCTCAGGGTAAATGAAAGCGACCAAAACAAAGGGCTATGGAGCCCCTTGGATTGTAGTTATACGATTGTTGTTATTAAATCCTTGTGATCTGTTCCCACACTATAAGTCTGTATATAACAGAAAGTGCAGGTATTCAACATTATCTCACCAAAGACATATACAGGTTCTAAAATATGCTATCTATCCAGTCACACGCAACGAATACGAACATTAAGCACAAACAATATTGGTTAGGGTAAGGCACAATACATAAACTAATGGTTACATGTTTTGCCTTCTATGTCTCATATTCAGCCTTAAATGGATAGACTTCAGACTCATTACCTGCTAGACACCTTTTTATGACTGTCGGTTTCTTGTTGTTCTTAACCTATTGTACTATGCATCTAGCGGCTGCGCCCGCAATTATATGTTTATGTTTTGCCTTTTTATTATCCTCAATAAAAAATTTGAACGGGAAAAAAAAAAAAAGTTAGTTAGAAGAAACTGGCATTATCCGGTTCTGACTCCAATGATGAGGCAACGCTTCCCACTGACCATGGGCACCATTCCTCCCACTGACAGAGAGGCTCCATTCCCCACACTGATAGAGAGGCTCCATTGCCCACACTGACAGAGAGGCTCCATTCCTCCCTCGGACAGAGAGGCTCCATTCCCCCCGCTGAGAGAGAGTCTCAATTCCCCCCTGCTGACAGAGAGGCTCCATTCCCCCCCGCTGACAGGTGGGCTTTATTCCCCACACTGACAGACGAGCTTTATTCCCCACACTCACACATTGGCATCATTCCTTCTTCTGATGCAAAGACATTTTTATTCCCATTGACACAACCATTCCCACCACTGATGCAGGGGCATTTTTTTATATTTATTATTCTTGCTGGCCAGGGTTTAGTCTGGCTCCTAAACAGTCTGGCAGTGAACCATCCCTTTGTTTACCCACTTGAGTACCAGCTTGTAATACCCCTTCACTGACAGGCTATTTTTACGTTTTCGGTTGCTGTGATACTTTAACAAATTCTCTGTCACACAAAAGTGTACCTAAATGAGTTTTATATTAGTTTTTGAGAAAGATAAATCCTTTTTTCTTGGAGCTATTTAATAACCACTTTTTTTACTATAAAAAGAAAAAATTACCAAAAATTTTGAAAACATTTCTGTTAAATTAAAAATGCCAGATTAGTACAAAAGACCCCAGAAATTACGCTATTGAGGGGATTAAATGCAGAGCTTGAGAATAGTGCACTATATACATTAATGTACAGGTCATACACAGAGGAAGTGAAAGGGTTAGGCTGGGTTGACACCTGAGTGTTACGTTTTTTTTTTTTTTTTCACATTTAGCAGAATTTCCGCTTTTTATGCATAGGGCAGCTTATTCACTTGAACTGTCCTACATGTAACAAACACCCCAAAGAAGCCCCAAAACCTTTTTGCAACAGGTCAAAGTGTTTTTTTCACCATGCGTTTTGGCCTACTATATGCGCTTTGGATGCCATTAACAATCAATGACACCACATGACATGCATTTGCATTTAGTATTCAAAACCCCCACGGCAAAAGGTGCATTTTCTGTGCACTTTGTTGCATGTTCCAAAAACACCAAGTGTAAATTGAGCCTTGAAGTGGTTGTTAAGCCACTTCTATAAAAAAAAAAACTCCCATCCCCTCTGTCTTATAACAAGTTCCCCTGTACCTGTGTTAAATAATAAAATAATTATCTCTACCAATAACACATTGGGAGTTATTTACGAAAGACAAATCCACTTTGCATTTGGAAGTGCAGTCACTCTAAATCTAAGGGGTAGATCTGAAATGAGTGGAAGTTCTGCTGATTTTATCATCCAATCATCTGAAAGTTAAAATGCTTTTTTATTTTCCTTGTATGTCCCCTCGGATCTACAGCGACTTTACTTTCAAGTGCATTTACAGTGCAAAGTGGATTTTCCTTTACTAAATAACCCCCAGTGTATTCCTGCGCTCAGGTGCCTTCTCTCTCCTCTTCTCTGCCCGCTGACAGCTCCAGTGGGCGGGGCCGAACACTTCCGCTGACGTCCTTCAGGGAAGAGAGAGAGCCGAGCAATCACATGATCGCAGGAAGACGCTGTGTTATCGGTACAGAAAAGCATATTTATTATATGACACAGACACAGGAAAACTTATTGTTTTAAGACAGATGGTATGAGAGCTTTTAATAGTAAATATCAAAGCAGTAGGAGTGGAGGGGGCGAGCGCTGACACAAGCAGACAGGCAGGGAGGGGAGGGGGGAGAGGTTGGAGGAAAGGACACAAGCAAGCAGGGCTGTGGATGATGAAGGCACGTAAACTGACCACTGTGTCAGGGCTCAGCAGTCATGATACACTGTTGTCAGTTTGCAGAGGGGAGGGTAGAGGCAGGCAGGATCAGCCAGGTTTTTTTAGGCGTTACAGGGTGCCAAATTACACAGTACAAGCACTGTGATGTATAACATGCTTTAAGGGAACAGGCTCTGGTTTTATTTTATTTTTTTGGGTTAACAAACGCTTTAATGTCCTGGTCATTTGTAGTGGCAGGGTGGCAACAAAGGCATTCATTTTCAAATGTGCATGATAAGGGAGGTGAAAGGGTTAATATGCAGCTTGCATGGAGGTAGTATGTGTAGAGGGAGCATCCTAAAAGGTTAACTAAAAAAAAAAAAGAGATCCCTGTGTGATTGAAAGAAAATGAAACAGTTAATGTCTCCTTCTCCTGTTGTAAGGGGAAGGGTAAACACCATAAACAATAACATGTGGTTGCTGTGATGATGGTCCCATGGATTGGCTTGGTACAATAGCTCTGTGTACTGAGCCTATTAATGGCAGCTAGGCACATAGCGATTACTAAGCAGATCGACCACCTGATGGCTATTTATCCAGCACTGTTTATGAAGGTACTCCGGTAGAAAGGGGTTTAAAAGTTTGAGGACCCTAATTCAAACCTATGCCTTATTTTGATGTTTGAACCAAGAAATGTACAGCCAAAATTCAGCTTTTTTTTAGATCTCAAGCCCTCTCGCTTCCCCACCCTGAAACCCAATCCCTCTGTGAACTAGAATTTTTTTTTATTTTATTCTCATAGGCCTCTTTATTTGTCAATAATTAAAAAATAATACATATATAATTTTGTAATACCCAGAAGGCTGGCTTTTGTCAATATTGTCTTCCAAAAGGGGAAGAAATATTTAATTAACTCTGTTTGGCATGAACTAAGCATTAATAGGCGGTAAATAGTGTCGTGTCACCCCCAAGAGGGCCACTGGAAGATCACTTACCCCAAAGCTTGCTCTGACCTTGCTCGTCTCCTGATACCTTTGACACCCTAGGTTCAGACATAATTCAAAGTGATAATGCAATTACACAGGCACCAGACTGTAGCAAAGTAAACAAGTATTTTACTTAACATTCTTGAAGTAGATAAGAACAAGAATGACTTAGGCAGATATCTTTCAGTGGTAAACTCTAATGCTGCATACACATGACCGGACTTTCCTGGCAGATTAGGTCCGACGGTCTTCCTGACTGACTTTTCAGCAAAGTTCTGACGGACTTCCGAACAAACGGACTTGGCCACACACGAATGGACTAAGTCCATTCGAAAGTCTGTTAGTTTTGAACGTGATGGTATAATATGAGACTAAAAATGGAAGCTCAATAGCCAGTAGCCAATAGCTTCCCTTGTGTTGTATTTGGTCCGTCGGACCAGCATGCAGATAACGGTTTTCCCGATAGGAATTGAGTCCGTCGGACAGATTTGAAACATGTTCTATTTCTAGGTCTGTCTGATTTTTTAAATGAAAAATGATCGGATTAGCACACACACGATCAGATTGTCCGACGGACTGATTCCGTCGGGCCTAGTCTGCCGGAAAGTCCTGTCGTGTGTAAGCGGCATTGGTCTTGGTAACTATGCAAAGGGTATGCAATGCAAAGAAAATCACAATAAGTCAACCAAAAGTAACCAGTACGTCTTGAAAGAACCTATGACCCCAGGCATAAAAGGGAAGAGAATTGCCTTTTTATGTCAGACTGCTCCCTTCAACTCCTGATGCCACGGGCCCAACAAACTTCGTGGCACAAATATAAAACAAGTTACAAGTAATGCAATACTTAATCTCTTAGTGGCTATCCCCTTAAAGTGTGCAGATGTTGTGAGTCTTTTAAGTGGGGAGAGAAGAGTAGAGGAGTCCTTGTGATGTAGATATTATTATCATACAAGATTTAGATAGCGCCAACAGTTTACGTAGCGCTTTACAACTTGAGGGTAGACAGTACAAATACAATACACATTAATACAGTAGGAATCAGAGGGCCCTGTTCCTTAGAGCTTACAATCTAAAAGACGTTCAGCTAGCTCAACAAGGGCCCACAAGGATTGCTGTGCAATGGCAACCAGCAGCAGAAAATGGTGGGATAAATGGTGTCTGCATGCAGTGTCTTTGTCAGGTGTGCAAAGGTGGGCTTCTGCCTGCTCACCAATTCTGATTATACCAAATCTCAAGGGAATAGGATGTCCCAGGAACAGGCTCTTGAAGAATCTGCAACCAGTGAAGGGTGCCTAGCCATGCACCTAGCAATGCTGGGATTCTGCTGTAACTATACCGGTGACAACGAGGGTGACCCACGACAGCCAAACGGCCGACAGGGAGCTGGCAATGGTGGATCTGCTCACTCACACGCTGGAGACTCTCCATGACGCCTATGCGCATCCCCTAGAGTGTCCAGGTCCCTGCCCTCAGCTGAAGGCTGTGGTCCCTAGAGAAACACTCCTCCCTAAAGCAGGCTATTTATGTCTTCACCCAGCATTCTTCTCTCTATTCCAGGTGTCTGGAACTTGTAGTCTTCAGCAGTCTGGTTTCAATGCATATCCTGGCTCTTTGGACCACATATCCCATGATCCCTTGCTCTCAGCTGTGGTTTCTGCTTACAGTAAACAGGACTATACAGTCAGGAAACCTCGTGGCTACAAGTCATGCACTGTCAACCCCTGAATCGATGATCAGGTGAAATGGTTCAATTATCACTCATCAAAGATAACTACATGATAGCAATAGCTCTTTTGTAATACTTAAAACTAAACTATGGTGATTTAAAAAAAAACATTTTATGCAATTGTTATTTAAATAAATGTATATTTGCATACAACTAACATAAGTATGGTACTTTAATCTGTGTTCATATATGCCAGTTTTCACATTCTCACTTTTTAACCCACTCTCAAACAAATGGTCACAAACTTTTGGAACAAGAAGAAGATAGATATTAAAGGTATAAAATAAAAACAATAAACATTTCTAATAAAAGTCACCAAGATATGCATATCTAATAAGGAACTCCATGAAGGTATCCAAGAAGAAAAATGGGGCACACCAAGCGTGTGCCGCCCATCGTCACTTCCAAAATAACTGCTGATAGCCTAGGTCTGCAACTCTATAGGGGCTAACAAGCCTAAACATAGACTGTTTTTGCTGGAAACCTCATTAACCACTTCAGATCTGGAAGATTTTACTCCCTTCATGACCAGGACATGCTTTGCTATTTACCACTGCTCTACTTTAACTGGTAATTGCACAGTCAAGCAACACTGTACCAAACAAAATTTATAGCATTTCTTTCACACAAATTAGTGGCATTTGATCACCACTGGTCTTTTTTTTTTTTTTCCAATATAAACGAACAAGGACTGAAATTTTTGAAACAAAAAAACAATATTTTGTACATTCTGCTATAAAAAAAAGTAAAATAAAAAAATCTTCATAAATTTTGGCTAAAATGTACTCTGCCATGTCTTTGTTAAAAAACATGCCAATAAGTGTATATTGATTAGTTTGCGTGAAAAGTTATAGCGCCTACAAACTATGGTATATACTGTATACACTGGAATTTTTATTTTTTTATATTACTAATGGCGGCAATCAACAACTTTTAATGGGACTGCAATGTATTGATGGGAAATCTCTCACTTACTTACTAAGGTTGGGGGGGAAGGGACTGACTAACTGCCACTGACATCACCAGTGACATTAATACAGTGATCAGTGATAATACTGTACGCTGACGTTGTACTATTGACACTGGCTGGGAAGGGGGTCTAGGGTGATCAAGGTATGTGCCTAACTATGTGTAATGTGTGTATAGTGTTCTGCTTTTACTAAATGATCTCTGTTTCTTATCCCCGCTTTGTAAGGATGAGAAACTGACAGATCGCTCCGTTCGTAAAGTTGTTTACCAACACAAGTACTCTGGGCTATGATTGCACACAGCCAATCAGCAGGTCCCAGTCTTAAATCATTTGCTGGGACTTGCTGACAGGTTCCCGCTGTGCATAATCATAGCATGAGTCGGGCAGAATGCACACGCCCTAAACCCAGAAGTAGGTGGTGACGTACCCGTTCATCCCTTTGCCTATAGCGGCCACTTGTCCGCAGTACAGTGACTACTTATTAACCAGCAACTGTTAAGATAATAAACACTTTGGTCCAGAGACTATAATAACAATAGAGCATGTAGAGTGCGAGAGTCAGAAGTATATCATGTACAGATTGCAGTAAACAGGATGCACAGCTCAGTTTATAGCGCCAGAGAGTGCATGCCCCTTCTGCAATTAAAACCTGCCTGCTCGATGTTTCTGACAATGGAACTTCAGTTACGCTGTAAATATGGAGTAAAAACAATTCAGACAGCTTTATTCAGTCTGACCTCTAGAGACACTGTTATACTGTCAATTCCTATATACTTTCATTTGATACAAAGTATTCTTGCTTTTGAGCCAAATTACTTTGTTGGCTGTCCTATTTTTTTTTTGGGGGGGGGGGGGGGGTTTAGATGTGGCTTTGCAATCTTACCAGGGTATATTTAAATTATAAAGTAGAATTGGAAATCTTTTTTTTTTTTTTAAACAAACATGCTTTTATGAAATTTGAACAACTTAAGACATTTGCGTGAAAATATAATTTACAAAGTATTTTGAGTACAGAGATATGTACACTTTTTGCATATCATAGCAGAATGATAAAGCTCAACAGTGGTGTAGTGGTTAGCATTCTCACCTAGCAGTAAAAAGGGTTGCTGGTTCATATCCCATCCATGACCCTACCTGCCTGGAGTTTGCATGTTCGAGTGTGTTACCATAGTTTGTTTGTCATGAGAAGGAAGTAAATCATGTGGAATCAGATGTTTTGACGGAAAAAAACATGAATAAGCTAAGCATTATGCATGTGAAACTATGTAGCGGTGAACATTTCAGTAAAAGATCCTGAGGATGTTACCTACTAACTATAGCATTATTTTGTTAGGTTGACATGTATAGGATTGAAACCTAAAGTGTGAATCTCTATTAGCTGTCAGCTTGGAAGCCCATTTCATGCATATTCTATAGACAGATCAGGGAGAACATGGATATAGCATGAAACTCAAGCGTAACTTATTTTTAGTTTGGATACAATGACCAAGGGTTAGACCCTTGGCCATCTCCTTATTGTTGTCTGTATCCCCACTGGGAAAATGTTCCCTCACTTCCTGTCACAGAAGCATTAAAGGAAGTGTATAAATCTTTACAAGATCAGGGAAATGTAAACTATGGTATTTGTCACTGGTACAGGTTCCAGTTGACTTCCTCGCACCTACTGTTCTGATGACAGCTTTAAACATTTCCCTAATGTTCTCCCCTACTGACAGCACCATTGAAGAAGAATTTTCCATCAATGTTATGACAAAGATTCTAATCCTTGTCCACTGTAGTTTTGGTGAAAGTTCCACTTCCACTGCATGGTTTAGTGCTGTGTGGCAGGTGTGCCACTGCCAAGTAAACATGGTGGCCGATGCCATACAGCATGTAGTGAAAGTCTTTTAAATTCCTGATATAATTATAAGGGTCATACTTTTTTTTCCAATAATCTCTAAACCTGAGTAAAAAAGTTTTAGTTTTTTTTTGGTTTGGTTTTTGCCGTTCTTAGCAACTGAAGATGAGTGAATTAAAACGAATCTACACTGCATCTGAACACCACAAATCTAAAACACTATTTCGTTAATTTTTAGTATTCAAAGAAAACTTCCCCATCAATCCATGTCTCCATGCTTTATTTTGTTGACAAGTCACTTTGAAAAATACTCCCCTAGCATTTCAGGCTGTGACCATCTTAGGTAAGGGCAGGAGATTCATTTAGCATTTCCTAGAATCCATCTGCCCTTAGCTCAGGTACACAGGCAGGAGGGTATTTTTAGCTGAGAAAAGCCCTCCTCTGTTCCTGAAGAATCCTGGGATGTATGACATAATTTCCCTATGCATAGAAACTAGGAAGTAACTGAAGAATGTATAAGAAAAAGTTTAAAAAAAGTAAATATTATACACCTTTCTATCTATTTACTAATGCTAGCAGCATAAGGATTAGATATAGCCAAAGTTGATTGAGAGAGTGAAGTTCCACTTTATTTTGACAGGATGCATGGGAATCAAGGTAGATCAACTGACTTCAGAATTGGGCAGGCAAAACATGGACAAGAGTCCTTATACCAATGCACACTTTCTTTCAGTCTTACCACTTAAAGAGGAGTTACAGCCCCCCCCCCCCCCCCCCAATAATTGTAAAAGCTACAAATACCATAGCTGCTGACTTTTAATCTACAGGCACTTACCTGTCCAGGGATCCAGTGATGTCCTCACCCAAACTGATTGTTCAATCAGCTTTGGGTGCAGGCGCCAACATAACAAGTTAGTGAAACAGGAAGTGAAGCCCTGCAGGTTCACAGACATTTTTCTACTGTGCATGCTCAAGCCACGCTGCACCTTGTGAATGATCCCATAGCAGAACAAGCAGAACTTCCCCTTTTGGGTGGAGCTCCACTTTAAGGGGAAAATTTGCTAAAGAATTTAGAAGATTGGGGCAAAACTATTTTCTAGCTCTACTGAAAACTGATATTTTAGTTTTGCTTGATTGTTGTAAAGTTAAATCACATGTTGGCTAAATCACTGAAGAATATGGTGGCAAGTAAGAATAAGCTCAGGTTCAATATGAACTTGGCTACATGTGGTTCATGATGTCATGAGATCTGCGAGACGAGGAATGCCCTAGCTGTAGTTGATTGGGCAGGGGTAACAGCTTCCTGCCAGGTTTGGTCCAAACCAAAATTCAGACCAAACCCAAGCTCAACCTTGGCAAGGTGTTCCAGGCAGGAGTCTAATTGTTTTCCCCCCACAGCTGTTGCCATTGTAAAGACAAATCGTTTGTCTTTTTCATAAGAAAAGTGACAATTTTTACAGCCTTTTTCAGAGGCAGTGTAGACACTAGCCTCTGCGGTAATGTAACTTGGCACTCTCTGTGAGATATGATGACCTGGCAACTTATTTAAACCACCATTTCCAACCCAAAAACGTAATACCAGTTTTTGTGGTATTCACTTTTTAACAGTATGTTGACAAATGCAGTTATATTACTTCATTATACATCTAAACTGAATATAAATTCAATGATTTCAACTTCACCTTACTGCTGAGTATTTACTTTGTTCATATCTTCACAGCCTATGTTCAATTACGTTTATAATTTCTTTGAAGCTATTGTTTCCGGAGTTAATCAGTTTGGTCCAGTCTTTTTAATGCAGCTATCTGGATCATAAAGTGGGAATTGAATTTTAGGTTTGGCTAAACCCTGCAATCCAATAATCTAGAAACTTTCATTTGCACAACGAAATTCATAGTTTGCTTTTAAGTGGCCATTGCTAGTCCAATAAATTAAAAATACCTTGTTACATGTAATTGCTTTCTAAGCAGGCGTACTTTTAAACCATATTCATATAGCTACTTAGCATCTGTGATTTTTTAACTCACACAAAGTTTAAAAGCAGGAAATAGCAGAACCATAATACAAACACCATCAATAGAACAATATAAAATCCGTGTTGCACCCTCCAGTCCAGTAACATTATTTAAATCATGCAGGGACACTCATGCATTTTACACATACCAGTACTTACCCAAAGTAATTATGTTTTGAGCTCTAAGAGTGGTATTGTGTACTAATGATGATTTATACCACAATCTCTTCAAACTATACAAACTTATCAGCAATATTAAATGTAAAAGATATGCAGAAAATGAAATGAAATTATTTATGATGGTATACGTCCTTTAATGTTTTGTTAATATTGAATACAACCTCTATAATTCACTGAAGTCATCATTTAGTGCTTTATTAAAGATCTAATAGAGGTCACAGATTTTTAGCTTGCAGGAATAGTCACTCAGTCAAAAAACTCATAGAACTCTATGTGTCCGGGGCACCCACATGGGGATTAGGGGCTGGGCGCATAGAGATTAGGGGGAGAGGTGCCCCTGCACCCCTTATGGACAGGCCACCGCTGCTCTCCGCCATACCCACCCTGAGGAGGGGATATTTGTTGCAAAAATATATACAATACCACAATAACTAGAGAAATGGAAATGGCAATAACCCCTCAAACAAATATGTAAACCAGTTGCAAAATAGAGTATACAGTTGGTAATACGCAAACTGACCAGCAAATGAACCCTTAACCCTATACTCATGTCTAAGGGCAACACTAAGATAAAGCTTGACAGTCTTTTTCAAACCATTTCCCTGCTGACTAGTATGTTGGAGCGTTCAGATAAAGTTTCTCTGAACCCAGGTATAGGTGTCTGCACTGTGTCCCAAGTGGACAATACTGGTTTTCTTTAATAGGGTTTGGCTAGCAGCCTCTTGCCAACTCTTGGGGTGACAACTTGTCTCCTTCTGTTCTCCTTTGGCAGCTCAAAAAAGGAGGCGACACCAGTCAATAAAAGTGTTGTTCTCCCCAGCGATCAGGCAGCAATGCCATTTGGCAATGCTAGCTTTCTCACCAAAGATCAGGTGGCAACACCATTAAGCAACAGTGCAGTACTCACGTACCAGGAGATGTTCAGTGATAAAACATTCTGATAGCAGCCTGACACACAGTCATTCCCCCAAAACATCCTCACCACATCTGTCCCAAGCTATGGAACAGGCCTTCCTTTTTTCGCCTCTCCAAACTTAGTTATCCTGGGATACAATATGTAGTTCAAATGACATTCTGAAACATTGGCTGGGTACTATATTCCCAGCAAGTCTCAGTTATTCACAACAGACTCTTGTCACTCCCAGAATGCACAGCTGTCCACACCCCCTTCCTCTGTGTTCCCTTGGTGGTGGGCTACATGCTGTACACAGCCATGTACCATCAGGGTCTCATTTCTCTTTTCTCTACTCTTTTCCACAGCCATTCCTGTGCTTGACAGCAAAAGAGGAGGAAAGGAAGTGCAGTGCCACAGTAGTGATAATAGCCCAGTCCCTGCTGCCAGACATATCAGTACTGTGGATTAAAGGTGACACAACATTTTTGGTTTTAAGTTTAGGTAGTCTATGGTTGCAGGAAATACATTTGCACCATGTATGACCTGCTTAATGGACACAAACGAGTTTATTAACCACCTGTCATCCGCTCTATGGCCGAATGATGGCCACAGCGCGGATGTGAATTTCCAGGAGGCTTCCTGCGCGCACTGTGATCACCGAGTCACTGAGACTCAGGTGATCACCGATCTGAGTCCCGACCCCTTACCATGTGATCAGTTGTCAGCCAATGACAGCTAATCACATGATCAAAACAAAAGCTCTGGGGATCGCTTTTTTTTTTCTCCTCACGCTGACAGCGGAGGAGAAAAAAAAGCCACTCACCTTAAAGGGACATCGGTCCCGAAATGGAAGAGGCAATTATGCCTCATAATTGCAACTTGAAAGTGCCCACAAGTGCCACCTATCTATGCCCACAAGTGCCACCTATCAATGCCCACCAGTAGTGCCAATCAGTGCCACCTAGAAGTGCTGCCTATCAGTGTAACCAATCAGTGCCCATCACTGCCGCCCATCACTGCCACCTATCGGTGCCCATCACTGCCGCCTCATCAGCATACATCAATG
This sequence comes from Lithobates pipiens, assembly GCF_037356315.1. Taxonomy (NCBI): domain Eukaryota; kingdom Metazoa; phylum Chordata; class Amphibia; order Anura; family Ranidae; genus Lithobates; species Lithobates pipiens. The sequence goes on along the minus strand of NW_027507718.1, from coordinate 326,730,762 downwards.
ACGGACAAAAATTACCGGTTTAAAATTTTATAACAAAATAAAAAATATATATTTTTTTTTTTATTCGGTCTTTTTTACATTTTTTTTAACAAAAAATAAAAATTGCACAGGTGATCAAATACCCCCAAAAGAAATCTCTATTTGGGGTAAAATAATTATAAAAATTTCATTTGGGTAGAGTGTTGTATGACCGCACAATCGTCATTCAAATTGCATCAGTGCTGAAAGCTGAAAATTGGTCTGGATAGGAGCGGGGTTTAAGTGCCCAGTAAGCAAGTGGTTAAAGCAGAGTTCCATCCAAAAGTGGAACTTCCGCTCATTTGTCTCCTCCTCCCCCCCTCCGGTACCACATTTTGGGGGTGAAGGTGGGAACGGAGACAGAGCCACGGCGCATTACGTCAGCAGCTCATCCTCTCTCCTCCCTCCCCGGCCAGGCCAGTAGAAGGGCGCAGCGGTGCCTTGCACATGCGCTTCAGGGACCTGGCATGAAGCCATAATGCTGCACTGCCGGGTTCCCTTATCGCCAATGGCAGTGGCAGCACTCGACAGCTGATGGAAACATCAGCTGTGGTGCTGACATTGCTGGACGCCAGGACAGATAAGTGTCATAATATTAAAAGTCAGCAGCTGCAGTATGTGTAGCTGCTGGCTTTTAATTTTTGCAGTGGTGGCTGGACCTCCGCCTTAAGCAACATGACAATACCCTGTGGTGCACAGTAAAGCATTCACTTTGCTTTGTTGCACTGTGCAAAAGTATTCTGCAAAGTCTGGCCCATGGAGCAGGGCCATTGACTGGTATTGCCCCCTGCTGGTGGGCCTCTATCCTGAGAAGACATTTGGAATGCCATCCAAAGTCATGTGTGAAGATCCAAGAACATGTGAGCCAGCATGATATACCCGATCAGTATATATACTGTAAATGTACAGTATAATAACCTAAGGATCATATCAATTCCAGATAGAAAATAATAAATGTTTCAGATTTGTATTATGTACTGTAATTTAAACTACAATTAAAATCTGTGAAATTAAACCCGTTGAAAATGTGTTTTTATGTTACCTTTATTAGGATTCTATTGCAGACAGAACATTATCTCATTATGTATGTCTACCACTTTCCTTAATGTGTCCTGCTTTATATCAATAAAACAGTTCCTGTTCATTAGACTACTACTTACTGGAAACTAGGATTAAATTATGTTCTGTAATTTGCTCACTTTGTAGAGCTTCTCATTGATGTATTAAGCAAAGTAATGTACTTTTAGTGTAATATTACATTTCACTCAATGGATCACTAAACCAGTAATACAGGTATAAACAATAAACTCTAGATATATTATACTTGATGATAGCTGTGCAGCAAGTGTGAAATCTGAAATATAAATTATTAAAATAATCTTTTAATTCAACATAAAATAAGTAATCTATTTAAGAATACTATTTTAATAGAGAACTGAAAAACCTGGGCAGTTCAATATTTAAGATTTGTTTTGTTCAAATATAGGTGATTACTGTGCTAATTTATGCAGGATAAATCTCACATCATATTAAATAAATTCCATGGATCACAGATTGTTCTATTTTCATGTGTCAGAAACCATGAAATCAGACCGAGACAGAAGTACAGTTAAATCACACATGTTTAATAATAAAACTAAAAAGAACAAATGTAGCCAACCTAGCCAAAGTTCAGTAACCGGAACGGATAGTCAGCCAAGCCAAAAGTCAGGGATAAACATAATGAAAGCAGGATCTGTAGCCAGAAGGGATGTCAGCAAAGCAGGTCTTTAAAAAGGACAGCAGGAGCTCTTCTCTGTGATGTTGACCAAGGCGAAGGCAGAGCTCCTCTGGACTGGATGGCTTAAGTAGGCAGGACTAACGAGCAGGATATCATCAACAGCTGAGTAATTGTGGAGAGAGATGGGAGCTGACAATTAGCAGACAGCTGAGCAGCCAGCTCAGAGAAGAAAGGGCTGAGCCCAGCCTTGACATCATGTAACTTTGGCCTCAGCTTTTAGCAGGTCAGACACATAGTATTATCTCCGGTGGGTTTTTGATAACTTTCCACAAATGTAGTAGGTTCCACCTGGGATATGCAATATAGATGAACCTGCTTGGAGTCATTTCTGTGAAGGGTTCTATATAATTCTAAGAAAAGTATGTGTGTGTGTTTTGACACATGTGGCTTTACTGATTTTATTTCCTGAACATGGCCCATAATTTGACAAAATAGTCAGAGCATTTTGGCTTACAGGTGTGGTGCTACCCCTATAGGAGCCAGTGGTTAGGATGGATTCTCTGTTTGTTTGTTTTTTTTTTTCCTTGATTTTTCCAAGAACTTCAGCACCAGGTCAAGTGTGCAAACATACAATAACACAGGAAATCACTGAAAGTAATACTTTGTATCCAGTAGTTGTGCTTTATCAAAGAAAAACCAAACCAGGTAGTAAAGGCAAACTTACTATATTGCCACCCAATATGGTTGGTAACTAGACAAGCATATTACAATAGTAATACTAAAAGTTGGCATGCAAAGTGATTATTAGTAAAGATTAGGTGTAAGATGACATTTGGACATCCAAATCAGCTTAGCAAAGCTACTTTTGTGTTGGCAGTTTTCAGTTTTCTGAGTGTCCTGCATAGGGCAGCCTTTTCACTTCAATGGGCTATTCTATGTAGGTTTGTCACTCAAAAAAAAGCTTCTGCTCCTACTGCTGGGTTATTGTCATAAATAATGTTTAGGGACCCAGATCCTGCCCCAGGGGACATGTATCAATGCAGAACGTTTTTTTGGGAGCAGTGATTTTTTTTTTAATGAGTAAAGTGAAACATTAAATATTCCTTTAAATATCGTGCCGGGGGGGGGGGGGGGGGGTGTCTATAGTATGCCCCCAAAGTGGCGCATTTTTCCTGCGTTTAGAACAGTACCACAGCAAAATTACATTTCTAAAGGAGAAAATGTCATTTAAAACTGATAGCGGCTGTAATGAATTGTCGGGTCTCGGCAATATAGATAAAACTCAGGCTTTCCCATGGCATCAGAGGGGGGCGGGTCACTCATTTACATCACCGGATGGCCCCGCCCTCAGCTATATAAGAACTGTCACAGAGAAGAAGCGTCAGTCAACGTGAGCCATGGAGGAGGAACGGTTGCAGCCTTTTTTTCGGTCCATTGAGCGGTGTGAATTTATGATAGGCACGATATTTAAAGGAATATTTAATTTTATTGTTTCACTTTAAGCATTAACAAATATCAATGCTTCCGAAAAATGGCCGTTTAAAAAAAAAAATTGCATTGATACATGTCCCCTGGGGCAGGACCCAGGTCCCCAAACACTTTTTATGACAATAACTTGCATATAAGCCATTAAAATTAGCACTTTTGATTTTTCATGTTCGTGTTCCATAGACTTTAATGGTGTTCGCGTGTTCTTCAGAATTTTTTGCCTGTTCGCATGTTCTGGTGCAAACCTAACGGGAAGGGTGGGGGTGTTTGGCTCATCCCTAATTTGCTGCGAACACTGAATATTGTTGGCTGTTTGGCGAACCCCGATGTTCGAGTCCAACATTGTGCTTATCCCTAGTCATCAGCTATTAAGACGCTGGCAGGTGTCAGCTTCTAACAGCCAATGCACAAAACGGATGCAAAAATGGACCGTATGTCCATTTACATCTGTTTTAGTTTTGCTTCCATAAAAACGGGCCGGCTTCCGTTTCAAAAAACAGATGTTAACTAAGACGGATGTCAATAGATGATCATCCACTTGCCCATAGAAATATATTGGTGCCCATTTTTCCTCCATCTACGGATGGAGGAAAAAAGACATACAGAACACCCATGTGAAAGGGACCTAAAGATAAGTTGATCCAATCTGTTTTAAATGTTGATGATTATATAACTATTTCCACTTTCTTTTCGGAGTCCTTCTTTTCCCTAAGTGCCTCTTTCTTTTCTTTCCTCTTAAGGCAAACAAAAAAAACAAAAATAAAACAAATGCACCGTACACTTTTCAATTGGGAAACTCCTTCTAGTAGTTAATCTATGAAACTTTAAATTTAATTCAATATTACAAATATTAAATGTGCAAAAATGTAAAAGCCATATAAAAAATTAAGCCCACTTTACAGAAAATACTTTTTTTTATTTTTTATTAGGGCTGGTTCACATAGACTGCCACTCCTTTGAAAATCGATCCATGCTGAAATTGCTTTGCAGAGGGTGATTGAAAGGCAGTGAGTAGATGATATATTTCCCCTTCAATGCCAGATTTAACCCTTTAAGTGGCACACTACAGTGCTGCAATTTTGTGCATTGCACACAGTTGTGAAATGGCCTTATTGAAGTTTTGCCTAGCTTTGCACAGCATCTTGACCATGACATGGGTACAGCCATGAGCAGCTGTATGTTTGGGGTTCAGGTGGTCGTCTGGGTGGCTGCCTACGGCCACACATGTAAGCGTACCCTATAAGTGTCCAGTGTGCCATGTGTTCTAGTGATGATAGAAATCTGATTATCAGCCTTTTTCAACCATTTTAACATTGAAATAACCTTCAGGTCTCAGAGAACTCCTGCTAATAATTATTATATCTACAGGTCATAGGACATTGGTGTTAACCATAAGCTGTGGAAATAATAAAAACACGAAAATGGAATGTGGAGTACTTGTTGTATGGACAAGTAGTGCTGTTCTATGCAACACAATATTTTTCAGTTATAATAAAACAAATAATAGTAATGACCAGAAAATAAATGCGTACTAAAATCGTAATGCAGGATGCCTGTGGCCAATTATAGCTCAGGGGGTTTAGTACACGCCCCACACTATATAAGGCCACCAGCGTGGCGGCCTTGTGTAGTGTGTTCTGGCGTGCAGGGAAAGAGCTAGATAGGCAGGGACAGTGTGTTCTTTTCTCAGGCATCTGCAGGAGTTAAAGTGGGTGTTGTGTGCATCCAGCACAGCATACACCTGTATCTACCCTTTTATGCTGGTGTTCTCTAATACAGGCATCTGCAGGAGTTAGTGGGTGTTGTGTGCCTCCAGCACAGCACAGTATACACCTGTAGGCTTGTGCAATTAGTTTCGTAACGAATCGAAATTCGGCCGAATTTTGCATCTTTCGGACATTTGGATGCATCCGAATGTCCGAATAAAAAAAATAACGAATAACAACAAATACGAAAGAAATATAACAAATGAATTCGAATGAATTCGGGTATTCTTTAAAGATCTAATAAAACAAAAGGTCAGCTCAAAGTAAATCTTATAGTCAGCTAATTCATTTTGTGCCGGAGGATGGATTACTGGCAAAGTGCATTCCTGAGAACTGAGTTAGAAGGGTGTTGTATTGTATTTGAGCCGAGGAGAAGAGACGTTGTCATTGTGTTTGTTAAAAGATTCAATAAATAAATGACTTTCCAAACTACGAATCATTATCACGAATGTCCATACATACATAAATAGCGAATTTCAACGAATACGAACGAATGAATTCGACACTACGAATAAGAACGAATTATCCCGAAAACGTAGTAATGTAACATAACGAATATAACAGAACGAAATTATGTATTTTACGAATGACAACGAACCGAAGCTAAACGAAATTTTCCATTGTGCACAAGTCTATACACCTGTATCTACCCTTTTTTGCTGGTGTTCTCTAATACAGGCATCTGCAGGAGTTAGTGGGTGTTGTGTGCCTCCAGCACAGCATACACCTGTATCTATCCTTTTTTGCTGGTGTTCTCTAATACAGGCATCTGCAGGAGTTAGTGGGTGTTGTGTGCCTCCAGCACAGTATACACCTGTATCTACCCTTTAATGCTGGTGTTCTCTAATACAGGCATCTGCAGGAGTTAGTGGGTGTTGTGTGCCTCCAGCACAGTATACACCTGTATCTACCCTTTTATGCTGGTGTTCCCTAATATAGGCATCTGCAGGAGTTAGTGGGTGTTGTGTGCCTCCAGCACAGCACAGTATACACCTGTATCTACCCTTTATTGCTGGTGTTCTCTAATACAAACATCTGCAGTAGTTAGTGGGTGTTGTGTGCCTCCAGCGCAGCACAGTATACACCTGTATCTACCCTTTATTGCTGGTGTTCTCTAAGACAGGCATCTGCAGGAGTTAAAGTGGGTGTTGTGTGCCTCCAGCACAGTATACACCTGAAGATACCCCTTATTGCTGGTGTTGTCTGTTGCATATCTTCCATATTAGCCTTTAAAATTAGCACTTTTGATTTTGAACGTTCGAGTCCCATAGACTTTAATAGGGTTCTAAAGTTCATACGAATTTTTGGTCCGTTCGAAGGTTCTGGTGCGAACCAAACTGGGGGGTGTTCGGCTCATCCCTATACATTACATTAGTGGTAACTGAAGTGCATTGTTACATTGGGGGCCAGTGAAGAATTGATTGGCCGCAGGAAAAGGACACCCTTACTTTGAAGGTCATTGGAGATGAGCTCCATTGGGCATTGAGAAGCATGTTCTTTGTACTGTAAATGATGGTCAGTGAGAAGAATGTCTTTACATTGGTGTCCGGTAGGAATATAGCATATAACCGAAAATAGTTTGCGGTAACATATCTGAGAGGAAGAAATTGCTCATTGCTTAAGGAATCCCTAGCAGCCTATGAAGGAACCCTAGAGTTCCATGAAACCAAGGTTGAGAGAGGATCTGTGTTATCCAATCTCATTTATTTTTAGAATGTTGGATGGATATTTGCTGATGATATTCTATTGAAAGGTTGACCTGTATTTTTAACTTGTTTTATAGAAAATGTTCTCTAAAAAACAGCTCAGCCTGTATTGCAGCAAATATATTATAAGGTTATTTCTGTAAAACCTTGACAATTCACTGCAAAGTGTGTGGAAACATTCTGGTAATGTAGGATGCCTGAGTTTTTTGATATGTCTGACTGTGTTCAGTGGTAATTAGATATGAACTAACTTAGGGCATGACTTTTTCCTGAAAGACTGGTAGATTTATAAAGAGCTAAATTCTTCTCCAATTTCTACTGTAGGAAGAATATTAAGCATTTCTAATGTTTAATATTTAATTTTAATTTAATTCATGTAATGTAATATTTGTTTTACTACTTAATATACCCATGCCATAAAAATAAAATTCTTGTCACTCAACCCATAAAAATTCAACAGCTTTGGACAACAAAACCTGAACTGTAGTCCAAGAAAACAGCACTAATTACTTGTTTAATTTCCTAGTGTAAATCGGTCACAAATAAAAATTATAGTAAAAATATTGATTACTGCTGTCTTATGAATATAGACATTTGTTGGAAAACATGCACGGTACATAGGGTGTGTTAAGTGCTGCCTCATCCAACCAAACTCCAGTTTGACAATTTGTAAGCCTATTTTTGACAGGTGCTCTTAACAAAATATGATAAAATATTTCCTGTGTGCCTCAGCTATCCAACACTTCTGGGTTGTGTATGATAGCTTGTCTCCCACTGAGCAATTTGGTTCTTCCCTCTGACTCTACATTACTACAGAACACAGTAGTGATTTTGGAGAGATGGAAGGAACTACAACACAGGGGACACACTCAGGGGCGTATCTACCGTGAGGCAAACAAGGCGTTTTCCTTGAGTGGCGTTGTTTAGGAGGGCAGCAGGCGTCTGTTCAACCACCTTTTAGTGGTTGTACCAGGATGATGCCTGCAGCTGCAGGCACCACCCTGGCAATAATTTTTCTAGAGTCGGTGGTCGTTGTAATAGCAATTGGAGTGGCTTACTAGCCACTTGATTGCTATTACAAGAGGCAGGAGGGGACGCACCACTTTCCTGCTGCATTCTGCGGCTCTCTCGTCCTATCGGGAGACCCAAGCTTTGCGTCATTATTTCCTAACCTGTCTATTTTTCTGTAAATGTTTCCTGTAAAAGAAGAGTAAAAATACTTAACAATCCCCCAATCTTTGATTCTGATCTTCACTGTCTTACAGAGCCGACCAAACAATAAAAATGGTAAGTACTACTCTTCTTTTACAGGCTGGCTATTTTGTAACAATTTTTTTTTCCTGGGACAGGGTTAAAAATTATAATAGGCTTTATCTTGACAAACCTACTTTTTTAGAAAGTAAAAGGTGCCTTGCCTAAAACTGAATTAATTTAAAATACCCTTTCGCTCAAACAAGAACATTTTCCTGAGGATGCTGGGACTGTGACATCATAATGGGCGGGGACATCATCCGGTGATGTTCCTATTTATGTGGCCGCGCGCTGCGTCCCTGCCATTGTGACTGGAGGCAGCGACGAGGCAACATCTCCAGAAGAGAAGAACAGAAGAAGAAAAGAACAGAACACGGCAACAGCGGCGACAGAAGACCGGGCCACCGCTTGTAAAAGAGCTAGAAGAAGGCGCGGTGGCCCGGCAAGAAGAACCGAAGAGGGGGACAAGACCCCCGAAGTTGGAAGAAGAGGGCGGCGGCGAAGAAGAAAGCCGGGCTCCTCCGCTAGTAAAAGAGCTAGCAGAAGATAGCGGAGGAGTCCAGCGAGAAGACCCCCGAAGACAGAAGAAGACCCCCGGAGCTGTGCAATAAACTATTTTAACCCTTGTGTGTTGTGTTTTTTTTTTACTTTTTTTCACAGGTGAATGGGTAGGGGTACATTGTACCCCATACTCATTCACATAGGGTGGGGGGCCGGGATCTGGGGCCCCCTTATTAAAGGGGGCTCACGGATTCCGATAAGCCCGCAGACCCCGACAACCAACGGCCAGGGTTTTCGGGAAGAGGCCCTTGTCCTCATCAACATGGGGACAAGGTGCTTTGGGGTGGGGTGGGGATGAGCGGACTTTTCTCCGGGCGGGAAAAGTCAGTTCATTTCAAAAGTACGGCGGACTGGCACACACACGGCTGGATTGTCCGCCGAAATGCGAGTCTGGCGGACAGATTGGAGTGCAAAAATACTTTCTTAGTCCGCCGGACTTTTGGGTGAAAAAAGTCCACCAGAGCAAATAAACACGGAGGGATCCGCCGGACTTTTCCACCGGATTGTTTGATCGTGTGTACAAGGCATTATATGAACTTATCAAACCAAAGAGTACTTGTAAATCAGTCCTCGCTCTAGCCAAACACCTCACCTGACATGGGTGGGGACCCCTGAGTACTTGGCAATGTCTCCAAAACTGTACCCCTTAAAGGGACCACAACAGAAATTGGGGAAATGTACCTTCTGGTGTCCTGTATACCCTCCTAACTTATATTTATAAATTAAACGCAAATTGCCTAAGTCCAAAGATCAGTAGGAAGTATTTAGTATAAACATGTATCCTGTGTAGCAGTCTCAGCGGTGAGATCACACACATCCTGCTTTGTGTTCCATCCTTTTCCATCTTTCATTTATTCTTGTTCTCTGGGTATATTATTATGTCATCATAGCCTTTGGCTCTCTTTACTACTAATGTCTGCATATCAGGTCTGTGTTTTATTTTTCTGTACAAAACACAGCTAGTCTCCTTCTTTATCTCTTGGTCTATCTCAGTCTGCTGCATGCAAATAATTTATGCTCCAAGCCAATCCTGCATTTTGCCAGGCTGAACAAGAATACCATTGTTTTAATAACCTTGTTATGGCAGTCCTTTTTATTTAATTTGATAAAGCATAATACATTTTCTTAGCTGGCTCATTTTGTGTTACTTATTTTTAATGCGCAGCTTACACAACTGAAATCAGTTCATATTTTTCTTTCCATAAAGTACTGTTTATACTTTTTTCTTTATTGTACCCAAGGCTGGGTTCACACACATGCAAATTGGATGTGGTTTTCCTTGCATCCAATTCACATGACATGCGAGTGTGACTGGCTCTCAATGGAGCTGGTTCAAGCATGTCCGCCCTGGACATGCGTGAACCAGCTCCATTGAGAGCCAGTCACACTCGCATGTCATGTGAATTGGATGCAAGGAAAACCACATCCAATTTGCATGTGTGTGAACCCAGCCTTGGGTACAATAAAGAAAAAAGTATAAACAGTACTTTATGGAAAGAAAAATATGAACTGATTTCAGTTGTGTAAGCTGCGCATTAAAAATAAGTAACACAAAATGAGCCAGCTAAGAAAATGTATTATGCTTTATCAAATTGCAATCCAGATTTAAAAAGGGTCTGATGCATGTACGGGTCCTAATCAGGTGCGAATTAAGGCAAAAATTAGGGACCTGAATCGCATCTGAACCAGTGAACAGACACTGGTTGGACCCTATGTACGAACCCGAGAAAGCACATATGTGAACCCGGCCTTAGTGCTGCTGATCACTGCCGGTTTCTTTGTAGCCACTATCTGTCTACATGTATTTACCCCAGCACGGGCTGCATGCCATCACTTAGGAGCAATTTACTAATAGTCAAAATCAAACTAAAACCTTAATCACTGCAAATATATAAAGTGTATAAATCCCAATAACATTTCAAAATAAATATTGAAGTTGCTGCCAAACACTGTAAGGCTTCATGTACACGTAATGTTTTTACAACCTCTCCTGAATGATTTAACTTGACAGATAGTAACCCACGTTTAAAACGTCAGTTTGGCACATTTACATGCCGCGTTTAGCTGCGTTTTGACGTGTTTGTGTTTAGAAGTGTTTATATATATATTTTATATGGGCAAAAAGAAAAACGCCTATAAACGAAATGCGGGTTACCGCGTCTAGTCACGTTTAGACGCATTTAGATGCGTTTGGCATCTGAAACGTCGGAAACTTCGATTCTTCGAAGTCTGAACTTTTGCCTTAAAAAAAAAGCCTATAAACGCAACTGCCTAAAAACAGTAAACTAACCTGTGCATGGGTACATGGGAAAGATGAGCTACTTTACAAGCATATTTAGAACCCCCCCCGGCACAATATTTAAAGGAATATTAAATTTTTATGGTTTCACTTCAAGCATTATTAAAATCACTGCTCCCGAAAAAACTGCATTTTTTAAAACTTTTTTTTGCATTGATACACGTCCCCTGGGGCAGGACTCAGGTCCCCAAACACTTTTTAGGGCAATAACTTGCATATAAGCCTTTAAAATTAGCACTTTTGGGTTTTTTCACGTTTGCCTCCCACAGACTTTAACGGTGTTTGCACATATTTTTTGTTCTACTGCAAACCGAACGGGGGGGGGGGGGAGGGGGGGGGATTGGTTTGGCTCGTCCCTATTGATGAGCACATTTATTTTTGCAAACACGGAGGTGGAAGATTACAAACTACTATTAAAATTAACTTTGGAGCTAATTATTTTGGTTGATCTTTACTACTTATTTGATTGTAGTAAATGTATTTTGCTTATAGCACACATTGATACACATATGTATCTTTTTGAATGTTTTGATACATTGTTGCTAGTTGTGCTGCACTAAATTATTCTAGTTATGTTGTTGAAGTTAGAGTGAACACTTACAGTGCCTTGCGAAAGTATTCGGCCCCCTTGAACTTTTCAACCTTTTGCCACATTTCAGGCTTCAAACATAAAGATATAAAATTTTAATTTTTTGTGAAGAATCACCAACAAGTGGGACACAATTGTGAAGTGGAACGAAATCTATTGGATTTTTGAAACTTTTTTAACTAATAAAAAAATGAAAAGTGGGGCGTGCAAAATTATTCGGCCCCCTTGCGTTAATACTTTGTAGAGCCACCTTTTGCTGCGATTACAGCTGCAAGTCGCTTGGGGTATGTCTCTATCAGTTTTGCACATCGAGAGACTGAAATTCTTGCTCATTCTTCCTTGCAAAACAGCTCGAGCTCAGTGAGGTTGGATGGGGAGAGCGTTTGTGAACAGCAGTTTTCAGCTCTTTCCACAGATTCTCGATTGGATTCCGGTCTGGACTTTGACTTGGCCATTCTAACACCTGGATACGTTTATTTGTGAGCCATTCCTTTGTAGATTTTGCTGTATGTTTGGGATCATTGTCTTGTTGGAAGATAAATCTCCGTCCCAGTTTTAGGTCTTTTGCAGACTCCAAAAGGTTTTCATCCAGAATGGTCCTGTATTTGGCTGCATCCATCTTCCCCTCAATTTTACCCATCTTCCCTGTCCCTGCTGAAGAAAAGCAGGCCCAAACCATGATGCTGCCACCACCACCATGTTTGACAGTGGGGATGGTGTGTTGAGGGTGATGAGCTGTGTTGCTTTTACGCCAAACATATCGTTTTGCATTGTGGGCAAAAAGTTCGATTTTGGTTTCATCTGACCAGAGCACCTTCTTCCACATGTTTGGTGTGTCTCCCAGGTGGCTTGTGGCAAACTTTAGACGAGACTTTTTATGGATATCTTTGAGAAATGGCTTTCTTCTTGCCACTCTTCCATAAAGGACAGATTTGTGCAGTGTACGACTGATTGTTGTCCTATGGAAAGACTCTCCCACCTCAGCTGTAGTTCTCTGCAGTTCATCCAGAGTGATCATGGGCCTCTTGGCTGCATCTCTGATCAGTCTTCTCCTTGTCTAAGCTGAAAGTTTAGAGGGACGGCCAGGTCTTGGTAGATTTGCAGTGGTCTGATACTCCTTCCATTTCAAAATGATCGCTTGCACAGTGCTCCTTGGGATGTTTAAAGCTTGGGAAATCTTTTTGTATCCAAATCCGGCTTTAAACTTCTCCACAAAAGTATTACGGACCTGTCTGGTGTGTTCCTTGGTCTTCATGATGCTCTCTGCGCTTTCAACAGAACCCTGAGACTATCACAGAGCAGGTGCATTTATACAGAGACTTGATTACACACAGGTGGATTCTATTTATCACCATCAGTCATTTAGGACAACATTGGATCATTCAGAGATCCTCGCTGAACTTCTGGAGTGAGTTTGCTGCACTGAAAGTAAAGGGGCCGAATAATTTTGCACGCACCACTTTTCAGTTTTTTATTTCCTAAAAAAGTTTAAATTATCCAATAGATTTCGTTCCACTTCACAATTGTGTCCCACTTGTTGGTGATTCTTCACAAAAAAATTCAATTTTATATCTTTATGTTTGAAGCCTGAAATGTGGCAAAAGGTTGAAAAGTTCAAGGGGGTTGAATACTTTCGCAAGGCACTGTATATACCGTATTTTTCGCTCCATAAGACGCACCTGACCATAAGACGCACCTAGGTTTTAGAGGTAGAAAACAAGAAAAAAAATATTCTGAACCAAATGGTGTACTAAAATATTTTCCAGTGCCCATGAAATGCAGAGTGACTATAGAAAGTATTGGCAGGGTATGGCAGAGTATTGGCAGAGTATTGAAGAGTATTGGCATGGCAGGGTATGGCAGAGTATTGGCAGGGTATGGCAGAGTATTAGCAGGGTATGGCAGAGTATTGGCAGAGTATGGGCAGAGTATTGGCAGAGTATGGGCAGAGTATGGGCAGAGTATGGGCAGAGTATTTGCAGAGTATGGGCAGGGTATTTGCAGAGTATGGGCAGGGTATTGGCAGAGTATGGGCAGGGTATTGGCAGAGTATGGGCAGGGTATTGGCAGAGTATGGGCAGGGTATTGCAGAGTATTGGCAGGATATTGCAGAGTATTGGCAAGGTATTGCAGAGCATTGGCAGGGTATGGCAGACTATGGAGAGATGACTGTGACTGCACTTTTCACAGAGCAGCGCTGTGGGCACTACAGATGCAGCCCACAGCGCTGCTGCCATCTGATCTCTCCCCTCCACTGTACAGATCTGTACACAGAGGGGAGAGAGGAACCGGCGTCATCATGATGCCGGTTTGTTTACAAGTGATCGCTCCATCATTTGATGGAGCGATCACATTGCAAACGGCGGGTGCACCAAGATGGCCACTGCTCCAGAGCTAGGCCGAAGCCGCGGCCTTTCCTAAGGCCGAGGCCGTGGAACGCTCCGGAGCGCGGCGGGGGGGCGGTGCCAAGCATATATTCGCACCATAAGACGCAGGCACATTTTCCCCCATATTTCTGGGGGGAAAAATTGCGTCTTAAAGTCCAAAAAAATACGATTCATAAAAAATAAAAAAAATTATATATATATATATATATATATATATATATATATTACACTGCCTGAAGTGTATTAGAAATATATATATACACACACAGTATCTCACAAAAGTGAGTACACCTCTCACATTTCTGTAAATACTTTATTCTATCTTTTCATGTGACAACACTGAAGAAATTACACTTTGCTACAATGTAAATTTGTGAATGTACAGGTTGTATAACAGTGTGTCTTGCCTACAGTCAATCATGGTGGTGGGAGTGTCATGGTCTGGGGCAACATAAGTGTTGCTGGCACTGGGGAGCTACCATTCATTGAGGGAAGCATGAAAGCCAACATGTACTGTGACATACTGAAGCCGAGCATGATTCTCTCCCTTTCAGAGACTGGGCTTCAGGGCAGTATTCCAACATGATAAAGACCCCAAACACACCTCCAAGATGACCACTGCCTTACTAAAGAAGCTGAGGGTAAAGGTGATGGATCGGCCAAGCATGTCACCAGACCTAAACCCTATTGAGCATCTGTGGGGCATCCTCAAACAGAAGGCGGAGGACTGCAAGGTATCTAACATCCACCAGCTCCGTGGTGTCGTCATGGAGGAGTGGAAGAGGACTCCAGTGGCAATCTGTGAAGCTCTAGTGAGCTCCATGCCCAAGAGGGTTAAGGTAGTGCTGAAAAATAATGGTGGCCACACAAAATATTGACAATTTGGGCCCAATTTGGACATTTTCACTTATGGCACTCACCGAAAATTTGAGCGCCGCAGAGCGCCCCATAATACACTGTGAGATCGCTCAAATTTTCCGCAAAAGCCCCATCATGTTCGGCAAAAGGGTGCACACCCGATGTTTGGGTCGAACACATCAAGCTCATCCCTACTCATCAATAGTAATCCTTCACCAGTGTATGGATGGCCGCTCACCTTATATTTAGACCCCTGTTTCACCAGCGGGTTCAAGCAAGCAGTCCCCTATAGGGGATAATCTCAGATGACTGCTCCTGGTCTGCACTTCAGTCTCCAACACCCCCTGTCAGTACTGCACATTGTCAATTAGCGGTATATGAAAATCAAACAGAAGAAAATCTGGTGATCTCTGTCAGAGTATTTATTTTTGAATAAAATCAAGATGGCACACTCACATAAAAGGCACAAAGCCGTGCCAGTGTATTAAACAGATAATCCGCTCCCAAAGTGCTTCAGCATAGATAGTGGTGACCACGGGATGAAAACCGAGGGTCTGGCGTCTATTCTCAGACACGTATTGTCCTGGGTGTGGACTTCATCAGTGGGTCTGTTGCTAGTTGCGCTGCACTAAATTATTCTAATTTACTAATAATGACCGCGGTGGACCATGTCTGTGGAACGTGCATCAGCACAGCTGCTTTTAGCCTTCACCAAGGGCACATGTGACTGGGTGACAACACAGAGGCACAGTTTTTAGAAAAATAGCCTTGTGGCTAGCTAATCAAGGACTTCATAGCAGACTGAAAACCTCTTTTGAAATTAAACTTGCCCATTAAAACTAATATGAGATTTAATAATTCATATTCATACTATACAAAGTCAGTTTATATTGTATATAATATAGAACAGACAGATTTCAGAGAACTTTTACATGGGAATGGGAGAGTCTACCACCTGAAACTGCATTTTACAACTATTTAGCATATCTTCACTATGGTCTAGCACTTTAGCTTAGTGGTAAGCACTTCTGTCTTGCAGTACTGGGGGTCCTCTGTTCAAATCCCAGCCAGGACACTATCTGCTCCCTGCTTGCATGTATTAGCTCTGGGTACTTTGATTTCCTCCCACACCCCAAAGACACACTGGTACGTTAATTGGCTTCTGTCTAAATTAACCCTAGTATGATTGTGCATGTAGGCATGCATGTGAGAAAGAGACTTCAGGTTTTAATCTCATTGAAGGCAGGGACTGATGTGAATGAACAGTATGTAAAATGCTGTGTGAATTGTTAGTGCTACATAAATACCTGTAATGAATTTCTTGGGGGGTTTGAATTCTTAGTTTAGCTGTGAGGATTTATTTCCCTAGGTTTGGATTCTTGAGGCTTTCTGTATGTAAGAGACAAGAAGAAGCCTTGGGTTTTGTTGTATGTAAAGGGGATTAAAGGCAGGCTTTTAAAAAACAAAACAAGAAAACACATGTTATGCGTACCTGCTCTGTGTAGTGGTTTTCCACAGAGCAGCTCAGATTCTCCTCTTCCCTCTTCTCCTGTCCTCTCCCTCCTGCTGAGTACCTCCCGAGCAAGCAGTTTACTATGGGGGAACCCAAGCAGGCTCACTCCTGAGCTGCTGCTCTTTGTGTCCATTCACACACACACAGACTCCTCGTTGGTTCATTGGCTGTGATTGACACTGGCTTCCACTGTTGTCTCAGCCAATGAGGAGGGAGAGTCCGAGCCTCTCGTGTACATTGCTGGTCATCATCATCATGATGGGATTCAGGTTAGTATTAGAGGGGCTGGGGGGGGGGGGCGGGCCTGCTGCACATTGAAGGTATTTTACCTACAACTAGTTTAACTTGCAATTTTTAAATACATTTTAAAATGTTGTGTGTGTATATATATATATATATATATATATATATATATATATATATATATATATATATATATAATTTTAGTTTTTCAGCCTGACATTAAAACAAGGATTCCTAGAGCACTAGTGTTAGCTAAAGAGACAATACAACAGAAGCCGAATGCCCTGAGGCTCCCTTTGACTGCAAGTCCTGACTAATATTCTGATAATGTATCAGTTACTACAGTGCAACATTCTTTTGTGTAAACTACACCTTAAAAAATAACTAAAAGCAAAACTTTTTTAGTTTTGGATGGAGGGAAGAGGGATTAGAATACCTGCTATATTTTTTATTGTCTGTCTCTCCATTAGAACAGTCCAGGGGACAGTTCTCAGTGAGCATGAAAGTAAAAGAAAATCCCAAGTTTTGAGTTGCTCTAGTGACCCTGGTGGTAACCTGGAATTTTCCTCACTTTGGATGGATTCCCTCTCACTTTCTGTTGTGGCTATAGTGCAGAAAGTGAAGGGAAGTATCCCCAATTAACAATCCCCCCAGATAACTGACATGGATTATAACCCTCTTACTATTTCCAAAAAAAAAAAAAAAAAAGGTTTGACTTTAGTTCTACTTGAGTTCTGTAAACAGGCTTTTAAAGTGGTTGTAAACCCTTTACCCACTACCAACTTCAATTAGACTGTGGCGTTACCGGCGGCTCCGGCCAATCATAGCGTCGGAGCCCTCAATACCTGGAAGTAACTCTGGGATCAATGTTGGCCAGCGGAGCGGGGTATGAGGATGGCTGCCGGGTCTTCGATCTCGGGTAAGTAATCATAATGAGCTAGTATGCTATGCATACTAGCTCATTATGCCTTTGTCTTGCAGGGTTTTTTTTTTTTTTTCTAGGGTTTACAACCACTTTAAAGTAAAATAAGCAAAGTATCACTGTATCTGTTGTAATTCTTTAATTAGATCACATAAAAGTTGACTTTAGCTTTCAAAGGTATTTATGTTCTTTTGGAAAATGTTTTTGGGGTTGTGTAAGGCGGCGTACACACGCGGGGACTGTCTGCCGAAACTAAGTTCGTCAAACAGTCCGCTCAAACTTTTGAATGAACGAACTTTTTGAGCGGACAAATACGGCAAACTTTGTTCGTCATACTAAGTCCGCGCAACTTTTGAAATGAGCGGACTCGCCCACACACGAGGCAACAGTCCGCTCATTTCGAGCGCGTGTCAAGGTAGGCGGGGCCCGCGACGGAGACGTCGCGGGCTCCGCCGCCTGGAATGGACTTAAAGGGGAACCCCAACGCCGAAAAAAAATCGGCGTGGGGGTCCCCCCAAAGTCCACAACAGACCCTTGTCCGAGCACGCTACCCGGCCGGCCAGGAAAGGGGGGCGAGCGAGCGCGCCCCCCCTCCCGAGCCGTACCAGGTCGCGTGCCCTCAACATGGGGGGTGCCTTGGGGAAGGGGGGGCCGCGCGCCCCCCCCCCCACCCCAAAGCACCTTGTCCCCATGTTGATGAGGACAAGGGCCTCTTCCCGACAACCCTGGCCGTTGGTTGTCGGGGTCTGCGGGCGGGGGGCTTATCGGAATCCGGGAGCCCCCTTTAATAAGGGGGCCCCCGGATAACGGCCCCCCACCCTATGTGAATGAGTATGGGGTACAATGTACCCCTACCCATTCACCTGTAAAATAAAAGTACCCAAAAAAAAAACACAACACACGAGATAAAATATTTTATTGCACAGCTCCGGGGGTCTTCCGTCTTCGGGGGTCTTGTCCCCCTCTTCGGTTCTTCTGCCGGGCCACCGCGCCTTCTTATAGCTCTTTTGCAGGCGGTGGCCCGGTCTTCTGTCGCCGCCTTCCGTTCTTCTGTCGCCGCCTTCCGTTCTTCTGCCGGGCCACCACGCCTTCTTATAGCTCTTTTAGAGGCGGTGGCCCGGTCTTCTGTCGCCGCTGTCGCCGCCGCCTTCCGTTCTTGTTCTTCTTCTTGTTCTTCTTGTTCTTCTCCAGGAGATGTTGACACGACCAACCCATGTGACATATACCATGTGACACCGCCCCATTGTCACTATATAAGTGGCCGCACAGCGCGGCTCTGGCATTCCGGCCGGAGAGAGCGACGTGTCAACATCTCCTGGAGAAGAACAAGAAGAAGAACAAGAACGGAAGGCGACGGCGACAGCGGAGACAGAAGACCGGGCCACCGCCTGCAAAAGAGCTATAAGAAGGCGCGGTGGCCCGGCAGAAGAACCGAAGAGGGGGACAAGACCCCCGAAGTCGGGAGAAGAGGCCGGCGGCGGGGAGGAAGAAAGCCGGACTCCTCCGCTAGCAAAAGAGCTACAAGAAGATAGCGGAGGAGTCCGGCGAGAAGACCCCCGAAGACGGAAGACCCCCGGAGCTGTGCAATAAAATATTTTATCTCGTGTGTTGTGTTTTTTTTTGGGTACTTTTATTTTACAGGTGAATGGGTAGGGGTACATTGTACCCCATACTCATTCACATAGGGTGGGGGGCCGGTATCCGGGGGCCCCCTTATTAAAGGGGGCTCCCGGATTCCGATAAGCCCCCCGCCCGCAGACCCCGACAACCAACGGCCAGGGTTGTCGGGAAGAGGCCCTTCTCCTCATCAACATGGGGACAAGGTGCTTTGGGGTGGGGGGGCCGCGCGGCCCCCCCTTCCCCAAGGCACCCCCCATGTTGAGGGCACGCGGCCTGGTACGGCTCAGGAGGGGGGGCGCGCTCGCTCGCCCCCCTTTCCTGGCCGGCCGGGTAGCGTGCTCGGACAAGGGTCTGTTGTGGACTTTGGGGGGACCCCCACGCCGATTTTTTTCGGCGTTGGGGTTCCCCTTTAAGTCCATTCCAGGCGGCGGAGCCCGCGACGTGTACGTCGCGGGCCCCGCCTACCTGCACACGCGCTCGAAATGAGCAGACTTCCCTCCGAGCGGGAACAGTTTGCTCATTTCGAAAGTAGCCTACACACGGGCGGACTGTTCGCTCAAACCAAGTTTCAGCGGACAGTTTTTCGGAATTTCCGAAAAACTTTGTTCGTCAAACTGTCCGCTGAAACTGTCCGCTGAAGCCCCACACACGAGCGGACTGTCCGCTGAAACACTGTTCAGCGGACAAAGTTGAGCCAACAGTCCGCCCCTGTGTACGCGGCCTAAGAGTGTACAGATGGTGCATTCTGAAGGAGTAATTGGAACAAGCTATATGTTCGAGCTATGAACTTACATGGTTATATATAAAACCACCATGCTTTGCTTTTTAACCCTTTGTTTACAATGTTAACCAGCCACTTTGCATTTCAGATTGCCAGAATTTTTGCCAATATTTTTAGCAGCATTTGCTAAAAAATCAGGTTGCCTCGTGTTTGAATATGTATAAGCAAAGTGAAGGCAAAGTCTTAATAAAGCAAGCCCAATTTGTTTTAGCACTTTCATTGTCAAGATGTGAATTCCCTACTGGATACATGGTGTAGGGTACATTCAAGATGTATAGAGTGTGTTGTTGGCAGTCATGGATGAAGCACCTCTTTTTCTCAAGAAAGGATTACTCTTGTTGTTATTTTTATCATAGAGTAATTAGAGTTCACCTTATGTTATAACGTATGCAGTCATATGGCTTGGTACCTCCTGCACAGAAGAAGACAAAGACAATGGTCACGATTCAGTCAATTTGCAACATTTTTCTGCTCGCATTAAAAAATCCTGCACCTAATTCATGAAAGTCTTGCCAAGTTTCAACTTGTGCAACAGATTCAGGTAGCTATTTTGTACAACACTCTTACAATGTTTCGCCGTGTCTGCTGCCATTTCAAAAATAAGGAAGCTGGAGGTAATTGGGACCAACTCTATGTTGCCCACAGAACTCCAACAGGTCAGTGGCACCGCGATTGTGTGTGTCCACCCCAGACCCTGGCTGCTGCTGCAGTGTTTTTGGGGAAATAAAGTAGAAATGTTTGATCCTCCCATGATATGTACATGACTGGAGAGGGGGGCTCTGTGTTGCAATGATTCTGTTGGCTGGTTGATTGGCATGGCCGTTTGAAGCAACATCTCTTACTTTCCACTACTTGCTAAAAGATTGGCACGTCTTTGCCACAAGTTCATGTACATATTTTTGACAGGTATATAAATCTTTAATCTTTTGCACGCACCCTCATTTATCATGTGGACATGAGACATACTTCTAAAGAGTGCCTGCACCACTCTATATGAATTCCAGGTAAAATCTTCTGTTTATATAATGCCAGTTAGAAGTAGAGATGGGCCAAACACCCCCTATTTGGTTTGCAGCAGAAATTCCCTACAGGAGAAAAGTTCTAACATGAACGCCGAACCCCATTGAAGCTGAACATAAAAAGTTAAGTGCCTATTTTATAGGCTTATATGGCAGTAATTGGCCATTAAAGGGGTATGGGGGTCTAGGTACCGCCCTGTGGGACATGTTTTAATGCAAAATGTTTTTTTTTAAAACAATGCTTTTTTCCGGCGCAGTGGGGCAAACACCCTGCAAATTCGGGTGTTCCCCCGAATGGTGCGAACAGCCAATGTTCAGCCCGAACTTCATGCTCGGCCTGAACCATTTGCCCAGTGCTAATTAGAAGGCATGGCTCGCAAATAATTTAAGCAGTGGAGGGGTGACAAAAGTGTGTGTGTTTTGTGTACTGGGATCAGAAGGCTGGGAGAATCAGAGGATGGATTTGCAGATAAAACTTGGGAGATATTCATGAGATTTGGCTGCACATGAGCAGAGCTAAGTGTGTAAGCTTTAATGCTGTAGTTCTGAACCAGCTGCGCTATGGGTAACCATATTCCTCTTGATGTGCATTCCTCCTGACGAATTCAACATCCAGAAGAAAATAGTTTGATATTGTCCATACAAGCTTTATTAGATTTGTGTAGAGAGGAGGCTTCCCATTATCCCTGTATTGGTATCAACGCAGTAAATTTGTTATAGCAAAACTGTGTGCTAGCCTATTACAGCGTACCCGCAGGCTCATATAACACCTCCAATTAGTTCAAATATGTATTCCTCTCAAGTGCTTATCCCAGAGTTGTAATAAAGGAGATAAAGGTTCCCAAAATGCTTTAGGTTTCTAGGCGCTTCTATAAATAAAATAATCCTATACATTCAGAATTGTAACAGTGACTCCTTTCAATTGCTCACAATTGTAGTTTCAAAACCCAATAAAAGTGTAAAGTTACACAAAAAAGGGAGACAATATACTGTACAGAAGGTGGACAACATATATAACAAGTCATCTGCTCAAGGTGCAGCTCCTTCACAAAGGTGTTATAAGAATTTCTCTCTGCAAAGAGTTTTTCTTTTTTTCTTTGTTGACCCTGGTTCAATTCAAGCTGGGCATTAACACAAAGCAAGCTTCATGCACACTACCCCACATTTGGCAGCAACATCGTAGTGGCTCCTGCTCTCATGGCTTACCAGAACTGAAAATTAATTGAGATCCTTTATTTAAAAAAAAAAAATTAGTAAAAATTTTACTTTCAAATGGCAGAGGGGTTTTACAATACCAAAATATTTCTTAAACTAAGCATAAACATTAGAAAGCAAATTACATTTTCTAAATATGCCCTCTATAAACGTACACGTTGAACCACCGGCTCTGGTCATTAAGGCTCAATTCTGGGATAAACAATAGCTAGGCTGAAAACTGTCCAATCGTTCTTGCAGGAGCTAGCTACACTTTAGGATGGATAGACCTAAAGATCACCTCCTGAGTATGTTTTCCCTTCCAGAATATAAGATAAGTGAGTCTCTATCCCTAAAATCTGTATTATTCAGATATATTCTGGAATTCGTCCCTATGCTGTTTGCTGTCTCAATAACAGAAGAGCCAGCAAAACTTGGATTCGATTCTCTTGCTTTCTCATATCGGCATACAAGCAGAACGAGACAAAAACTGTTGTTTTCTTCTTGTGCATAGCATCCCTTTTTTATGTCATTTATAATATAGGTTGCCTATTGTGAGCAGCGAACTGCACATATGTAAATATCTGTTTACTGCAGCCTCTAGGCAAAGCGTCAAATCAGGATTTGTCTTCAGGCTCCTGCTCTCCTGGCCACAATTCAGATCTACATAACAGAGATATATCTCACACTATTTTTGTGGGTAGGAGGTGGTAATGACATTATTCAGTTCTCTTGTGTACCTTGTTTCTCTGTTTTGTGTCCTATTTAGAGTTTTTTTTTTTTTTTTTGTCTAAGCTTTAAAATCTTTTTTGACCTTCAATTTTAATTGTTAATGAGATTTTTCACAGGAACTGGAAAAACGCAAACTAAATTGATGAAGGTTATCTCCATGATTGGGAAGAAGTAAATAAAATGTTTTATATTAATCCAACTAGACCAGAAGCCACTACCCATTGGCCAATGACCACTGCTTGGTATTTTTTTTTTTTTTTTTTTAGTTCAGTTTTGATTCTTTAACCACTTGAGCTCCGGAAGATTTTCCCCCTTTCCTAACCAGGCCATTTTTTTTTACGGTACTGGGTTACTTTAACAATTTTACAGATGTGCAACGCTGTACCCAAATCTTTTTTTTTTCCCCACAAATTGAGCTTTCGTTTAGTTGTATTTGATCACTTCTGCAGTTTTTATTTTTTGCGCTATCTAATTTCTTCAGCAATTTAGGCCACTGTGTATTCTGCTACATATTTTTGCTAAAAATAAAAAAATCAATAAGCGTATATTGATTGTGTTTTTTTATTTATTTCATTTTTTTCATATTTTTTTTTATACTAGTAATGGTGGCAATCAGTGATTTACAGCGGGACTGCGATATTGCGGTGGACAAATCCGATACTTAACTGACACTTTTTGGGGACCAGTGACACTAATACAGTGATCAGTGCTAAAAAAATATGCACGGTCACTGTACTAATGACACTGGCAGGGAAGGGGTTAACAGGGGCGATAAGAGGGTTAAATGTATGCCTAGGTTGTGCTTACTCACTGTGGGGGAGGTGCTTTGACCAGGGGGAGGCAAGGATCCGTGTTCCTGCTTTGCAGAAACACAGTATCAAAGCTTTCCCCACTGACGGAATGACAATCTGCCTTGTTTACGTAGGTAGACTGCAGTTCTACTTGTGTCCCAAATGATCGGTGGGTTCTGGCGGACATCGAGTCGGCTGGACAGGCTGATTGGCTCTCGCTGTGTCCAATCACAGTGGGTGCGGGTCACCAGTGGCGCTCACCCCAGACCCAAAAGTGTCAGATCATGTACTAGGTATGTGATCTAGTGCAGAGTGGCCACCCTGATGCAGTAAATGTACACTGAGCGGTCGCTAAGTGGTTCTATTTTCTACTGTCTAGACATACTATATAAGTAATGCTTGGAGACTGCTAGTGATTTTTCATGCACATGTAGTGCTACCCCATCCCCCCCCCCGAAGGAGCTAATTGGTAATTTGAGTTCTCTGTAATGCACCTCAACTCCAAGAACAACCTCAGCCCCTTTGGCACACCTGGTTGAATAAAAGTCAATGCAAGCATAGGTATAGATAGTTAGATACCTATTAAATTGGCTGTGAATTAGTACCAGGAAACAGACAAAAGACTGTTTAGTGATAAATTAACTGTATTGGTAGGGGTTAGAATGAATGTGTCAGGAATAGGGATGAGCCCGACATTCGGGAACATCGGGTGTTCACCCGTTCGCTGAATACTGATTATGGGGAGTTTGTGGGAAATTTGAGTGCCTGAGGAATGCGCCATAATGAACGGCAAGACCGTCAATGCACTGCAAGATCACAGTGCATTGACGGCTGCTGATAGGCCAAATCATGCACTTGACCTGCATGCTTTGACCAATCACAGTGCGCTCTACTGTAAGAGCCATGATTGGCCAAAGGCAGGGTGCTTTTGGCCAATCATGGCTCAGGGGGCTGAGTCCACGCCCCACACTATATAAGGCTGCTTATACTGCAGCCATACATAGTTTTATTAATGAGAGCAGCAAAATTACATTTGTAAAGGAAAAAATATCATTTAAAACTGCTTGCGGCTGTAATGTATTGCCGGATCCCGTCAATATAGATAAAAATCCCTGAAAAGAACTGCATGGGTCCCCCCCCCCCCAAGTCCATTACCAGGCCCTTTGGGTCTGGTATGGATATTAAGGGGAACCTTGTGCTAAAATGTAAAAAAAAATAGCTTGGGATCCCCCCTAAAAACCATACCAGGCCCTTCAGGTCTGGTATCGATATTAAGGGGAACTCTGCTCCAAAATAAAAAAAAAATGGTGTAGGGGTCTCCCCCAATCCATATTAGGAAATTCAGGTCTGGTATAGATTTTAAGGGGAACCCTGAGCCGATTTTTTTAAAAAAATGTCGTAAGGGTCCCCCCAAAATCCATACCATACCCTTATCTGATTACGCAACCTGGCAGGCCGCAGGAAAAGGGGGAGTGTGTGAGCGCCCCCCCCCGAACCGAAACAGGCCACATGCCCTCAACATGGGGAGGGTGCTTAGGGGTCCCCCAAAACACTGTCCCCATGTTGATGGGGACAAGGGCATCATCCCCACAACCCTTGCCCAGTGGTTGTGGGGGGTCTGCGGAATCTGGAAACCCCCTTTAACAAGGGGACCCCCAGATCCCGCCCACCATGTGAATGGGTATCAGGTACATTGTACCCCTACACATTCACCAAAAAAAGTGTCAAAATCGTAAAAATGAGAGGAGACAGTTTGGGACAAGTCCTTTATTAAAAAAAAGAAAAAAAAGTGTCCCGCAATGTCCATTCATCTTCGATCACAGCGTCCGATGACCCGAGAAAAAAAAGGAAAAACGCCGCCTCCATGGGAGGCTCCGGCTGACTGCAGGCTTTCTGCATTGACACCTGTTATATAGCTAAGGGCGGAGCCACCCGGTGACGTAAACGGGTGACGCTGCCCCTGCTGTCAATGCAAAAAGCCTGCAATCAGTGGGAGCCTCCCATGGAGGCGGAGTTGTTTCAGTTTTTTCTTTTTTACAATTTTTACACTTTTTTGGTGAATGTGTAGGGGTACAATGTACTTGATAGCAATAAACATAGGGGGGAATTGGGATCTGGGGGTCCCCTTGTTAAAGGGGCTTCCAGAATCCAATAAGCCCCCCACCCGCAGACCCCCACAACTACTGGGCAAGGGTTATGGGGATTAGGCCTTTGCCCCCATCAACATTTTATTTTTAAATTTTGGCTCTGGGTTCCCCTTAAAATTCATACCAGACCTGAAGGGCCTGGTATGGATTTTGGGGGGTCCCCCATGCAATTTTTTAATTTTGGTGCGGGGTTTCTTTTAATACCCATACCAGACCCAAAGGGCCTGGTAATGGACTGGGGGGGGGGGGGGCCCATGCTCTTTTTCTTTCAATGAGTTTTACCTATATTGCCGGGATCCATCATTTCATTATAGCTGCGAGCAGTTTTAAATTACATTCTTGCCTTTAGAAATATCATTTTTCTGTGGTGCTGATCTAAACACGGGTAAGATGCACTACTTTACAGGCATACTAAGGTCACACCACCACCCCCCCCCCCCACCCCCGACTCCTAAAAAAAAAGTCTGTTTCTAAAAGTTTGCATTGATACATGTCCCCTGGGGCAGAACTTGGGTCCGCAAAGACTTTTTATGGCAATAACTTGCATATAAGCCTTTCAAATTAGCACTTTTGATTTTTCATGTTCGTGTCCCATAGATTTTAATGGTGTTTGCAGTAAAACCTTTTAATATAATGGTAAAACGTTACAGATAAGAAATGGTGGTCAAAACATGTCAAAACATGTGGTCAAAACATGTAGCCAGGGTTTGGTAGCCAAAACGGCTAGTCAGAACAAGGCAATAAATCAGGAAGCCAGAGATTAGAGTAATCAGAGGCAGCAGACAGGATCAGGAACCAGAAGGGACGTCAGACAGGCAAGTCTACAAAAGTAACACAGCAGAAAGTCTCCAGATATGTTTGACCAAGGTGAAGGCATGGAATGAATGAACCAGGCAGTTTGAATAGCCAGAAGGGGCTGGCTGTAGGCTGGACTGATGAACAGGAAATGATCACCGATTGAGCCACTGTGGAATGATAAGTGCTGGCAATTAACCAACAGCTAAGCAACCTGAGCACTGAGAAGGGAGGGCTGAGAGCCAAGCCCTGACAGAATGGTGGTTTGAGCATAAATGAGTAAAGAGATGAAAAGTTCAGACGCAATCTACTAAACAATATAATCACTATACCAAAGTAACTTAGAATAGTGTTCTGTACCACTAGACTGGAATCAACACATAAATCAGTGAAGTCATCAATAAACAGTGCATATTAGGTATTAACTACAATGTGAATAAGAATAATATAACTGGTCTAAAGTGCGCTCTCTAGGAGAATGGCTATAACATGGTGCAATGTCCCAGCAGAGGTATCCCTTAGCATAAACAATAAGTAAAGGCCTCAGTGTAGCTGCTGTAATGGGGCAGTCTTTAACCCAACTCTTCAGCCAGCTAGTGTCGGGGGCCCATTTGTACCATTGACAACCATGACAATAATCCCACTCAAGCCTGCAGGCAGCAAAAGGACTACTATGTGTATGGCATGGTATGGTATGGTATGGTATGGAGCTCTATGTTCAGTTCCTATAGGGCTTAGTCTCTCAAGCAGCTGTTAATTTCCCATAGTCCCAGTGATATTGCAGCTCACCACCAGTCCACATACAGTGATCTGTCCACTCTCTGCACTTCATCCAGTTGATTCTGGCTGTCTGCACTCCAAAACTCAACACTCCAGATCCTACTCAGGCCACCACTATGCAGCAATGATGGTGCACACTGGACAGTGATGTGCACTCTCCAGTCTCCCTCATGGCAAGAGGAAGCTGTGTCCTGTACAGTCTAAGAAAGCAATATCTTCCCAGCAATCTCTTCTCTGGGGAATGTAGTTCAAAAACTATTGATTACACAGTAGAGCCTCCTCAGAACTACACTCCCCACAGTGCTTTTGCTCCTTTTGCTGAATAAATGGTTAACCAGTTCAGCAACGCAGGGCAGCAGCTACACGCATATCCAAGCAGTGGCAATCAAGTCAAGAGTAAATCACACATTTTTTAATTGCCCAAATTTTCGACCTGCAAATGTGTTTGATTTGTATAGGGTGGATATACTGTATTCTAATATATTAGGATATAAAAGTATATAGAATTTGACAGAGCGTCTAATCGAATGGGGTCCAATGATACAGAAGATGAAATCCTGTAAAACCTATTTGAGTCTAAGGGACTATACAGAAGATAATACAGCTTACAATCTATTAGGATATAAGGTTGAAATATACAGTATCTCTCAAAAGTGAGTACACCCCTCACATTTTGTAAATATTTTGTTATATATTTTCATGTGACAACACTGAAGAAATGACACTTTGCTACAATGTAAAGTAGTGAGTGTACAGCTTGTTTGTTAAAACATTATTTTTGTCTTTGAAAGCTGAGCTCTAGTTCGATATAAAGGACACAAATGAACGCAGCTCTGTGATCAGTCAAATACAACTAAAGGCAAAACCTTTCTTCAGGATAGAGTGGAGAGGGATTAGAACACATCTGTTTTTTTTGCTGTATGTGTCTTTATTAGGGAGATTCACCTTCTCCATATGTCCTATTTATCATCATCATTGAAAGTGAAAATCCCAAATGTTGGGTTGTCCCCAGAAAAGTAATAGAGGGGAAATCTTCCAATGAAAACAATAGTTCAATTAACCTGGGATTCCCTTAATTAGCAGGGATTTCCTCTTGCTTCCTGTTTTGGCTAGGGACAAGAAGCGAAGGGAAAACACCCCAATGGGACATAGATGGCAAAAAATAAAATGACAGCGGTCGTGACCTTCCCTTACTCTATGCAACATGAAAAAAATGTTTTACCTATACTTCTGCTTCTTTCTGACCATGCTTTTTCTGGAAACTTTTTGTTTAAATTAGATTTTTATGCTAGAAAATAACTTAGAACCCCCAAACATTCTTTTTTTTTTTTAGCAGAGACACTAGAGAATAACATGGCGGTTGTTGCAATATTTTATGTCACACTGTATGTGCGCAGTGGTCTTTCAAACGCATTTTTTGGGGAAAAAGTACACTTTAATAAATAAAAATAAAAAACTAGTGTTAGCCCATTTTTTTTTTTTGTATAGTGTGAAAGATGATGTTACACTGAGTAAATAGATACCTAACATGTCATGCTTTAAATGTGCACATGCACGTGGAATGGCGACCAACTACGGTACTTAAAAATCTCCATAGGCAATGCTTTAAAAATTTTTACAAGTTACCTGTTTAGAGTCACAAAGGAAGTCTAGTGCTAGAATTATTGCTCTTGCTCTAACGATCGCGGCGATATCTCACATGTGGTTTGAAAATTGTTTACATATGTGGGCACGACTTAAGTATGCGTTCGCTTCTGCGCGCAAGCACAGAGGGATGGGGCACTTTATTTTTTTTTTCTTATTTTACTTTTTATTTCTTATTTTTGCACTGTCTCTTTATATTCTTTTTTTTGATCACTTTTATTCCTATTACAAGGAATGTAAACATCCATTGTAATAGAAATAAACATTACAGGTCCTCTTTTTTGAGAGATCTGGGGTCAAAAAGCCGCCAGATTATATTACCCTTAAAAAAAAGAAAGAAAAAACAAATAATCTCTTTAAAGTGATTTTTAAGGCAGAAGGCTTTATTACCTTAATGCATGTGTAGCAGCCCCCCTCAGCCCCTCTAAGATTTACCTGAGGTCTCTCTAGGTCCAGCGATGTTGCAGGAATGTCTCCCCTCCTCATTGGCTGAAACAGCAGCGTGATGGCATTGCATCACACTCCTGTCAATCAAAGTCAGTCAGCCAATGAGAAGAGAAAGGGGGCTAGGCCAAGCTGCGGCACCGTGTCTGAATGGATAGAGGGAGCTGTAGCTCGGGTGACCTCATAGCAAGCTGCTTGCTGTGGGGGCACTCAGCATTAGAGAGGGGACAGGACAGGAGAGTTACCCCAGAAACAGAGGATCGGGGCTGTTCTTTGCAAATCCACTGCACAGGCAAGTATGGACATGTTTGTTATTTTTAACAAAAAAATTAAAACTTTACAATCACTTTAAGCCCACGAACCAGAAGTGATGTCAGAGGTCGTTCCAGTCCTCCAAGGGCATAGAGCCAAATGAGCGCAATCTAGCCCTAACTTGACTTCCTGTGTAGTCATCGGCCGCATCGGATCGGTTCCTACCAGGAAGCGGTGGGAGGGCACCTCTCCTGCTGCCTCTAAAAGTAATCATGCAGCGAATCTGCCACTGGGACCACTTTTCACAGATGCCGAATCCCCCACAGAACAAAATGATACTGGGGTTATAGCAGCTAGTCATGGCCTAAATGTACTGTGGACGGTCAACAAGTGGTTAATACATCATTATATGTTTTTGGTGCAAGTATTTAACTTTGTACAGGCCTCTTGAGGTCATTGTACAGCAGGGCTGGAGTACGAGAGTAAGAAGGAACACAAAGAGGCAATCAACTCATGTGCAGAGAAGGAGTTTGCTGATTGCAGGAGAGAACAGAGTGACAGAGAAGTGAGCTCACGACTGTACTCCTATTCTTTCACAGTCTAATCACAGGCTGGGTCAGGTTTATAAAAATCAGTGTTTAGAGGAAGTGAGTTGGATGATGCTAGCTTTTAGACTGAGGACATCTATTGATGGAAAATCAGTACCACAGGGGTGGGGAGCAGCAGCTCTAGAATGAAGGTATTATGAATACTGCAGAAAAAGTTATTCTTTATATGTAATTCTGCAACAAAAGTTGATATTGCGTTTATTTCATCTTTCAATGGGCTAGTAATTATTATTTTTTTGGCTAGAGTTCTGCTTTAAAATCTTAGTGGGCACTCACTGGTGATGAATTGCATCTACACTTGCTAAGTAGACTTTGCTCTAGAAATGGCAGGCTTCTTTCAACTCAGTGATTCATCAGAGTTACAGAAATGGGTCCCTGTGCATACCATTGTCCCTTTCAATGCCCATCCGCATCTAAGTAGCAGCTTCATTTAAAAAGCAATGTGCACCGCAATGCCTTTCTAGCTGCACAGGATGCTCCCTGTTCATCTAAACTAGCCCTTAGGCAAAAGACATGCCCTTTTTATACTTCGGGTCATATTTTCACCATTTTAGAATTAAAAAGAACTCAGGTCAATCTTTAATGCTTCATGCACTTACTGACATCTACAACTGTAAAAAAAACTGCAACAAGCAATGTTAATAAGAATCCAAAAAGCTTGAGCACTGTGGATATTATTATGTGACACTTTGTTTTCCATAGCAACTAAATCCTTTCATACGTCTAGGTAGATAAAAAAAAAAAAAAAAAGGATTATATTGCCTATAGGGTTTCCTTTATATCGGTATATTAGTGCTTGAAATACAGGTCAATAAGATGGGGCAGCTCTAAAAAAATAAGGGGAAAAAAAGCTTGAAAAGAGAAAACTAATGCAACCACCACACAAGGTATACAGTGTTTGTGTGTGTGTATATATATATATAATGTGTGTGTGCAAATTTGCAATTATGTGCCACTTTGTGTTGGTCTAACATATAAAATCCCAATAAAATACATTTACTTTTTTGGTTGTAACATGACAAAATTTGGAAAATTTAAAGGGGATGAATACTTTTTCAAGGCACTGAATATCTAAAGGTGCTATTGACATTACATTTTCACCACATGTCGGTAACAACCCATGAAATCTATACATACAAAATAACCAAAACAAATGAAGTTATATGTAATAAAATGGAATGACACAGGGAAAAAAGTATTGAACACGCTAACTGAAATGTACTTAATACTTGTACAAAATCCTTTGTTGGTAATGACAGTTTCAAGATGCCTCCTGTATGGAGAAATGAGTCGCATGCATTGCTCAGGTGTGATTTTGGCCCATTCTTCCAAATGTAGCACCCTCTACCAATAGGTAGGTGCTAGTAATAGGATTTTTACTAAATAGAATGTCAGCACCGGTAAATTTAGGCAGGCCTATGCTGCAAGCCAGGCCTGTCAGTTTTGATCTGGGGACTGGGGGTGGTTAGTGTAGCAGTGGCTGTGACCACCTATACTCTAGTTCTGAGGTGCCTCCCCTGCTTCCAGGGAGAATATTCTGCAAGAGGGGCCGGGCCTGGGACTGGAGTATCAAGCAGCTCATGTGGGAGCCCTGACCAATCCCCAACTGGTATTGGTAGAGGACAGGCTTCCTATATAAGCTCAGGTAACATGCCACTGCAGGGAATTGTCAGCTGAGTGAAGTGGAAAATGGAATACTAGACAGCAGCAGGAAGGTACCCCTATCTGGGGGGGGGTGCGCCGATCGCAGGAGGAGGCCCATGGAGAACTGTGAAGGGAGAGGTGCTGCGGGCCTCTGGCCTAGTAGCATCGAGCAACTAGAGCCAGCTTGAGGAATTATTCAAAGTGGGTCCTTCTTGCTTACAGGAGAAGATGTGACATACTTTACACTGACATCCATAGGATAAGTTTGTGCAAGAGGAGAGGGTTTCTGGGAACATCACCCGTACACGGTCAAGAGTTATGTCCTCATCCTTATACAGTAATGGGTGAGGAAATTCTGGAAGCAATAATCTGTGGGAGTTAAGCAGAGGAGGAGCAATAGTCTGCATGGTGATGCAGGCAAAAAGACTGTGATTGTTAAACATGCGCATCTTTTCTTCAGGCTCAAATGAAGTGCTGATCTACAAAACTCTTTAAAATATGATGGCAAAGATAATCTGTTCTATGGGCATCCCATATACCCCTTTCCCCAACCAAGTTGTACGCCCCGATAAGCAAAAACAAAACACAGCAAATTACTTTTCATTGTCTCTGCAAGTGATGTATGGAGTCTGGCAGCGGGGGGGGGGATATGGTGGATGTTTGTTACTAGTGGCAACTACACCGCTACAAACACAAACATAAATCCTCCGTGGGCTTCTTCTACGAACTCTGATCTTTAGGTCTCTCTATAGATTTTCTATTGGATTCAAGTCAGGTGATTGGCAGGGCCATTATAGCAGCTTTATTTTTTTTTCTTTGAAGCCAATTGAGAGTTTCCTTGACTTTGTGCTCTGATCTTTAGTTCTTTCGATAGATTTTCTATTGGATACAAGCCATTCTCACAGCTTTATTTTCTTTCTTTGAAACTAATTGAGAGTTTCCTTGGCTTTGTGTTTGGGATCATTGTCTTGCTGAAATGTCCACCCTCGTTTCACCATCATCCTGGTAGATGGCAGCAGATTTTTTTTTTTCAAGAATGTCTTGGTACATTTTTCCGTTGATCCTTCCTTCAATGATATGAAGTTTGCCAGTACTGTATGCTGAAAAACAGTTCCACACCATGATGTTCCCACCTCCAAACTTCACTGTTGGCATTGGGGCGTTTTTGGGCTGATGTACAGTGCCCTTTGACCTCCAAATATGATGTGTATTATGGCATCCAAAGAGTTTAATTTTGGTCTCATCTGACCAGACTATATTCTCCCAGTATTTATCAGGCCTGTCTAAATGTTGCGCAGCAAACTTTAAACAAGCTTCAACAACTTTTTCTTCAGCAATGCTTGGTGAACGTGAATACAGACCATGGCGGTTGAGTGCATTACTTATTGTTTTAGTTGAAACAATTGTACCTGCTAATTCTAGGCCCTTCTGAAGCTCTCCACAAGTGGTCCTTGGCTCTTGGACAACTCTTCTGGTAATTATTTTTACTCCTCTGTCAGAAATCTTGCAAGGAGCACCTGGTCATGGCCAGTTTATGGTGAAATGATGTTCTTTCACTTCTGGATTATGGCCTCAACAGTGCTCACTGGAACATTCAGAAGTATAGAAATCGTTCTGTAGCCAATGCCATTTTTTGTATACAACAATAATGTATCAAAGGTCTTGAGAGAGCTCTTTGCTTTTACCCATCATGAGAGGTTTCTTGTGCGACACCTTGGTAATGAGACCGCTTTTTATAGGCCATCAGTTGAGATTGAACCAGCTGATATTAATTTGCACTGACAAGGGGCAGGATTACTTTCTAATTACTGATAGATTCAGCTTGGCTTCCCATGCCTTTTGCACTCCCCTTTCTTCAAGCAATACTGCAATACTTTTTTCCTGTGTCGTTCCATTTTTTTTATACATAACTTAATTGCTGAACTTGTTTGTTTTGGTGTCTTTGTATGTACTATATGGGTTGCATGGGTTGTTAACGACTTATGGTGAAAATTTTATGTCAATAGCACCTTTTAAACCCAAAACTACTTGAGCGCAAATAGGAATATATATCTAGGAAAAAGCCGCAAACACTCTAACGTGGTCAGTCACCGGAATAGAAATAGTAATAAATAATAATGATGTGCTATAATCCAAACTCCACTACAAATATTAAAGTGCCATATGCAAATATATATATATAGACTAAAAAACAGTATAGTGACCTGCGGGGGAGAAAGACACAACCGCCTCACCCTGCCAATGAAAAACTATAAATGCCCAATATAACAACCAATCCTGCAAAACCACAAAATATATGAATAATTATAGATCAAATAAAATAAATACTAACCCGTAACAACACGGGATAAAGTTCATAGTGCTAATTGTGCTACTTAATACAAAGGGGTATATACATATAAAAAAAAAAGCCCCTACCATTACAGTGCATACTGGTGCTGGATAAGTAATCAAAAATGTATAAGATTAAAACAGTGTAAAAAGAAAACAATACGAGTAAATATGTGAATAATATAAAACCCTGGTGATAAGCGAAAATATTGCCCTAAAAATCAGTGAGGTATAATTAAAGTATTGCACAAAACATGCAATGGGTATTGATAATGATACGAATAAGTCAGCCCAAAAATAAATCCTGAATAATATGAACACCGGTAAAACACAGAATGTTACACTAATGCCGTGTACACATGATCGGAATTCTCGCCGGAAAAATCTATGATGGTTTTCCCGACCGAATTCCGACGGAATTTGGCTCAAGCTGTCTTGCATACACACGGTCACATCAAATTCCAATCGTTAATAAAGCGGTGACGTACAACACGTACGACGGGACTAGAAAAGGGAAGTTCAATAGCCAGTAGCCAATAGCTTCTGTCTCGTAGTTGAATGCGTGATTTTTGGCATGTCGGAATGGCATACTCACGATCGGAATTACCGAAAGAATGTTTTTCCGTCGGGAAAATTGAGAACATGCTATCAATTTTTGGCTGGCGGAAATTCGGACAGCTAAATTCCAATGGAGCATACACGCATTTTCTGATGAAAAGCTCTCATCGGTCTTTTTCTGGCCGGAATTCCGATCGTGTGTACGCGGCATAAGAATCAATGAGGTAGGGTTATAATAATGTGCAAAACATGCAATGGGTGTTGATAATGTTACAAATAAATGACCCCACAATTTGCTCCTGGATAAAATCAGGTGTGAATAATCAAATGTAAAGAAACAGCCAGTTCCGAGCTGTAAGATTGTGAGTATAGTGGATATTAGTTTATACCAAGCAAACACTCTTCAGCCGTATACATAATCCAGGTGAATACTAGGTCAGATAATTGCTGGAGCCAGGATCATGAAGACAAAAGTGCTTGTAGAAAACAAACAAAGAGAATGCATCATTGCGCAGAATTCACTAATGTAGAACGATAGAGATGACAATTGTAACCACTCACATATTCAAAGATACAAGATTTTTCAGATTCAAAAGAAGATGGTCAGACACCGCGGCTGCTCATGCAGTAGAACCTTCGCTGACACTCCCGTGCGTCTGTAGCAGGTTCCGCCTCCCTACGTGTTACGTCACTGTCACATGACTTTATCAAGGGCCGTTTCTTTACATTTGATTATTCACACCTGATTTTATCCAGGAGCAAATTGTGGGGTCATTTATTTGTAACATTATCAACACCCATTGCACGTTTTGCACATGGAGGGCTTTCACACTGGAGCAGTGCACTGGCAGGACGCCAAAAAAAGTCCAAAGCTGAAGCCGAATCTTTGCAGCGCTGTAGGAGCAGTTTATGCAGCACTGTAGGAGCAGTGTATACACCACTCCTAAAGAGCCCCTGCCCATTGAAATCAATGGCCAAGCACAATTGTTCCCCTTCTCCATTGACCTATGCTTACAATGCCAGGCCCAAACACACTTGCATCATCTGCCATAGACAAAAGTGATCACAGTGGAGCAGTGCGCTGGCAGGACACCAAAAAAAGTCCAAAGCTAAAGCCGAATCTTTGCAGCGCTGTAGGAGCGGTGTATGCAGCGCTGTAGGAGCAGTGTATACACCGCTCCTTAAGAGCCCCTGCCCATTGAAATCAATGGGCACACTTTGCCGAACCGCCGGCATAGCGGCGCTTTGCGAGCGGTTTTGGGCCCTTTTTTCGCCCGCTAGCGGGGTTTAAAAGCACCCCACTAGCGGCCAAAAGCCTCCACAAAAGCGACGCCCCCAATGCCCCAGTGTGAAAGTAGCCTTATTCTAGCCACTAGAATGCATTTACACATACTATGCACATTTATACGCGTTTACAGGCACTCATAAAAACTGCAAATTCTCTTCTCCAATGAGAGTTTGGGGCATTTTTTTAAAGCTCCTGAATGCTGTGTTCAAATATGTGCATAAATGCCTCCAGGTGCATAAGCACATTAGCTAACACATAGCTGTGTTCAGAGGCGTAAAAAAGAAATAAAAAAATACCTCTCAAAGTAGCATTTTTAACACTCATGTGCACGAGGTCTAAACCATACATCGGAATGATCAGTAGCAAAGATACAAAGTCACCAGGACTCCAAATTGATGTGTTGTAAAGTTGAGTCAAATAAGGCACATGCTATGTTATGTGTGTTCCCTGCCCTATGGGCGTTTCAGGGGCTGGCAGGTAGAGCTGTCGTTGCCTAGCAAAGACCGGAAAGGAATTCTTTTACTTTATCTGCTTTCTCCTGGCAGATTACCTCTGCTTTGCAACATTCAGGACACATTTTTTGAAGGAGGTATTTAGCACACTTTATGGCACTACCTTTTCACTAGTGTTTGCAATGCTTGTCTCTGATCTTTGCTGGTTATTTTTGGCAGGTTTTTTATGTCATTATGACAAAATAGGGAATACTGCACAGTTTGCTGTGAGTTGCACTAAGATATGCAGTATAGGTGTGTTAGGTATATGCTTATTGTTACCATGTTGCCTTGTAAAAGGGACCCTGCATGGCCCCGAAACAGTCGTTTTTGTGTTATTCCTTATGTGACGCTGGTTTAAAAAAAAAAAAAAAAAAACATGAAATGATTGTGAATTTTTTTTTTCAACTCTGTATATACTTTTTTATGCTTTGTCCACTGCAGCCAACATCCTTGGCATTATGCAAATTCTTCCGCCACATACTCACATTCCTAAGACCCTCAATAAGAAACTATCCTATCTATGCATTGCTTACAATTGTAATATTAATGTGATACCTATATAAGCATGCTTATATAAAAAAAAAAACAAAAAAAACAAAAAAAAACTTGAATGCACTGCCACTCAATAAATAGAATGGTTATTTAGGAGGATTCTGGATGGTGGATGGTTATTTAGGACTCCCGGATTCCGATAAGCCCCCTGCTCGCAGACCCCGACAACCAACTACCAGGGTTGTCGGGAAGAGGCCCTTGCTTTCATCAACATGGGGACAATGTGCTTTGGGGTGGGGAAGCCACAGGGCACCCCACTTCCTCCAAAGCACCCACCCCCCATGTTGAGGGCACGCGGCCTGGTATGGCTCAAGGGGGGGGGGGGGGGGCGCTCGCCCGTCCCCACCCCCTTTCCTGACCGGCCGGGCTGAGTGCTTGGATAGGGGTCTGGTATGGATTTTGGGGGGACCCCACGCCGTTTTTTTCAGCGTAGGGGATTCCCCTTAAAAACCCTACCGGACCTAAGGGCCTGGTATGCCCCCAAAGGCATGCAGGTTTCATTAGTGAGGCGACATTATCGTCGATCTCTCTCGCTCGCTACTATAGGAAAATTACATTTTTCCTATTGCAGCCAGCGCTAGAAGCAGCGCAACGGGATCACGCTGGTTAGAGAAGCCTGTCACCGGGAACCAGCGCGACAGGATCGCGCTGGAAACACAATATCGGCGGCACCTACTGTACATGGTTTTGGTAAATCTGAAGACAAAAATCTGCAGAAAGTCTAATAGTGTTTATGGGGTCTTAGCAATCACAGATGTGTACCATGCCCAATTTTAATGGAACCTCTTAACCTCCCTGGCGGTGATCCCGAGTCTGGCTCGGGCTGGCATTTCAGTACCATAAGCGGTAACCCCGAGCCAGACTTGTGATCGCATCGCATCGCTGGATACAGGGAGAGGTTACTTACCTTGTCCCCTGGATCCAGCGATGTGCTCTGCGCTGTGTGATCGAGCTGTCCTCCGCTCGATTCACACAGTGCCCGAGTACCACCGAGCTCCGTTCCCTGCGACGTTACGGCGCACGGGAACGTAGATCGGCGCCAAATTCAAAAAAGTAAAAATACACAAAACACACACAGTACTGCAATCTTACAGATTACAGTACTGTATAAAAAAATTACACACACCCTTTGTCCCTAGTGGTCTGTGCAGTGCTCTGCATGTAGTTTTATATTATAAATACTATTTTTTCTGCCTGGAATTTGGAGATTGTCCATTTCAACCAAAAAGTGTCCCTTTATGTCAAAAGTGATTTTAGACCAACTAGAAATCAGCGATAATAAATTATAATCACTTGCAGAATTGAGCGATAGCGATTTGTGGGGAAATTCGTCATCAAACACTAAATCTAATGACAGCGACAATTCTGCAAATGAGCAAATTTCAGTGTTTTTGGATTTGATTACATTATTGAATCATTTTTATTATTATTTATTGTATTATAAACTTTATCATACCCGAGATGTCTGCTAGACTCTGGTTTGAACAGATTTAAGTGAGTTATTCCTAAGAATTGCAGGCCTACAATATAAAACGCCAAATTTTCATGCAAAATAATTGTACCGCTTTCAGCACCTAAAATCAGAACTAATCATACCGCCAGGGAGGTTAAAGTGGCCCAGGGTATCGTACGCTTGAACCATTCCAAAGCACAGGAGGGATCACAATAGTCAAAAAAATGAAATTTGGGGCTCAAACGTACTGGAAAATGGTACCAATTGCCTAGTGTGATTTGTCCTCTGACTGTTCATCATATTAAAGCCCAGATGGGAGGTAGAAGGAGGGTCGAAGATTACCTTTGACTGTGTGAGCTGAAATTTTCATATGCACCATATTGGGACACCTGCATTTACACGCATGGAACTGGCATCCCAGTCTTAGTCTGTAGGGTTCAAATTTGAGTTGGCCCACCCTTTGCAGCTATAATAGCTTAGACTCCTCTGGGAAAGCTGTCCACAAGGTTTAGAAGTGTGTCTATGGGAATGTTCGACCATTCTTCCAGAAGCACATTTTTGTGGTCGGCAC
This sequence comes from Lithobates pipiens, assembly GCF_037356315.1. Classification (NCBI taxonomy): domain Eukaryota; kingdom Metazoa; phylum Chordata; class Amphibia; order Anura; family Ranidae; genus Lithobates; species Lithobates pipiens. Next base: position 326,691,743 of record NW_027507718.1, on the reverse strand, counting down.
TGATGTGGGCGAGAAGGCCTGGCCTTCAGTCTCTAATTCATCCCAAATATGTTCTGTCTGGTTGAGGTCTGGACTCTGTATAGACCAGTCAAGTTCCTCCACCACAAACTCGCTCATCTTTTTGGCCAGGCCTTTTCATCCAACATCAGTGCCTGACCTTACAAATGCACTTCTGGAAGAATTGTCAAATATTCCCATAGAAACACTCCTAAACCTTGTGCACAGCCTTCCCAGAAGAGTTGAAGCTGTTATAGCTCCAAAGGGTGGGCCAACTCTATATTGAACCCTACGGACTAAGACTGGGATGTCATTAAAGTTGATGTGCGTGTAAATGCAGATGATCCAATACTTTTGGTAATATAGTGTAACTTCAATAGTTTGTGTCTCTGGTTTTACAAATTATATTGACTCTTATTTAAATAAGTAGGGCATATTCACGTTCAGGTCAATTTTCATATATCTTAGTGAATAGGCTATAGTTATGTAAACAGTCATTGTGCAAAGTATACCCAATTGTGTGGAAGGGCGAATAAAAAAAGATGTACTTTTGCATGCAATTTGATATTTGAAGTCACTTCATTCACCAAAGCTAGATAAAAATTCTATTGCAAAAAAAAAAAATTGCATTAAGGGGCACATTCAGTCCAGTGTGTTTTTGTTCTGCATCAAAAGCTCATGGAAAGTAGATTATGTGGTTTCCAATGGCATAGTTCACACCAGTGCAGTCAGTTCCAGGGCTTTTCAATTCCAGAAAAAAATAGAACATGCTTCATTTTTCCTGTACTGGAATGCAGTAAAACGTATCAAAAAAAACACTGGACCCTAGTATAGTAAGAAAAAAAAAAAAACACAGAAAAAAAAGAAGAAAAAAAAGCATCTGGAATGCATCTGAAAACACATCAAAGGGCCAGTTCACACCAGATGCAGTTCTGTGCACTTTTTTCTGTACAGTGTTTTCCATGTATTCCATTGACTCTAGTTCACACCATGCAGTCAGTTCCAGTCAGTTTCCGGTCAGTTTCTGTACCGGAAACTGACTGCATGGTGTGAACTGGAGCCATTGGAATACATGGAAAACACTGTGCATGCATTTTTAGGGCGGGTTTACACCACAAAATGCACCCCGGATACGTTCTGGATCAGTTTTTGCTTACAGTTCACACCTCACACAGTTCCAGTGCATTTGTGTTACAATTTGCTAGGTTCCAGTACAGTTCTCTGCAGAAAAAATGCCGCATGTTCTACTTTTTTTTCTTCACTGGAAACTGACTGCTCTGGTGTGAACTAGAGCCATTTTTGAATACACGGAAAACACTGTATGCATTTTTAATGCAGAAAAAAAGCGCATGGAACTGCATCTGGTGTGAACTAGCACTAATGAGTCAGGTAAATTTTTTCGGTTTTCACTCATCCAATCACATACAAGAAAAAAACTCCACTTTCATGGGGAAGAAAATAGCAAATAAAGAAAAAATAATATAGCGTCCAAAATTGTGTCACAACTCATATTGCAATTGAATGTTATTAAAAATGACCTTTTCTTTTCAATCTTCAGCAGTTGTTATTTTCTAAAAAGGCAATGCCATATGGCTACCTGGTGTTGTTCTGTACACAGTGTGTACTGGCCACTCCCCAGAAACATCATTTCCTGCTTGTGTGATTGGCTGACCAATTTTCCCAGAAGTCTGCCTAAGATGCAAGTCAGATTTCTGGCATCCCCTGCAACAAACATTTTATTTTTCTGTGAGATACTTCCAGTAGGAAGGGATGCAGGCCCGCAGATTTCCTCATTAGAGCCCTGCAGCTACACAGCTGACAGATAATTAGGAAACCACTCCCATTAGACCCACTCAGAACAGAGGCACAGGGGAACAAACATTCTTCAGAATTCTTCTTCAGAATAACAGTAGGAAGAAGCAATAAATATAAATATAAAGAAGGAATCTGCAACAGAGTTTGTTATAATCCTTGCAATGTACATCGATCACCCAGAGGGGAATGTTTTTTTCTCAACAAAAGTGGAGTTATGCTTTAAATATATATAATCCTTGAACATGATTGGCTGTTTCTGCAGTGTAAATTTTCCCTTTGTTTCACCCAGTGTTCATTTTGACATCAAATTTCAATTTAGTTTTAGTTATAGTCTTTTGTTTGGTGGTTGTCGCTTCTAGGTTTGCCACATCCCTAAATCTAAAGAAACACAGAATGAACCCCTGGGGTGAGACTTTTAAGGCACTCAAACCATATATATTCCATAAAAATAGAACAATTTATTGAAGAACAATATTAAAAAACCGTATCATAAGTAGAAAACCATGGAATTGACAGAGTAGTATTATAAAATATTTTTTACTTTTTGCTATAGTAAATATCCGAAAAAAACTAATTTATTCATCCATTTAGGCAAATATGTATTCTGCCACATATTTTTGGTAAAAGAATTGCAATAAGCGTATATTGATTGGTTTGCGCAAAAGTTATAGTGTCTACAAAATACGGGATATATTTATGGTATTTTTATTACTTATTTTTTTTTTTTTACTAGTAATGGCTGTGAACTGCAAGATTGCGGCGGACAGATCGGACACTTTTTTTGGGACCATTGACATTTATACTGCGATCAGAGCTAAAAATAGCCACTGATTACTGTATAAATGTCACTGGCACAGAATGGGTTAACACTAGGGGGAAATCAAGGGGTTACGTGTTCCCTAGGGAGGCGTTTCTAACTGTGGGGGCAGTGTACTGACTGGAGGAGGAGAGAGATCGCTGTTCCTGATCACTAGGAACAGCGGATCTCTCACTACTCCCTTGACAGAACGGGGATCGATTTGTTTACATTGACAGATTCCCGTTCTGTCTCTCTGAGGAGCGATCGTGGGTGGCCGGCGGACATCGCTCCCTATAGCTTCTTAAAGCGGCCGACGTACAATGGCGGTGATTCGTGCAGCTGTGCCAACCTGCCACAGTACAACTGTGGCGGCTGGTCGGCAAGTAGTTAATGGTGGCCGGCGGCCATCGCTTCCTGTAGCTTCTTAAAGCTGCCGACGTACAATGACGATGATTCGCTCAGACATTCCAACCTACCACAGTACAACTGCAGCGGCTGGTCAGCAAGTAGTTAATGGTGGCCGGCGGCCATCGCTTCCTATAGCTTCTTAAAGCTGCCGATGTACAATGACGATGATTCGCTCAGACATGCCAACCTACCACAGTACAACTGCGGTGGCTGGTCGACAAGTAGTTAATGTTTTAAACATGCAATTCAGACACAGATTTAGCCGTTGTGATATAAATTCAATTTAGTTTTAGTCTTAGTCTTTTAACTAAAATGTAGTCATATTTTAGTCATCTGAATTGTTTCAGTCATATTTTAGTCGACTAAAATAGTATTGATTTAGTAGACGAAAACATTTTAGTTGATGAAATTAACACTGGTTTCACCTCATTCACTAAAGTAGGTCAAAATGCAATTTGAAGGAGAATATACGCTACTTCCTTAGTAAATCAACGCCACTGTTTTTTCTCAAAACTTTTTTTTTTTTTTTTTTTGTATACTTTGGGTGATCTGCACAGAATCATAACAGAATAACTGTCCAAGCATAGAAACCATATCACTATTAATGAAGATAAAAAGAATGGAACTTGGAGGTTGGGTTTAAAAAAAGTGTTATATCTTTGTTACTAGGGTCAAGTAAAGTGAATTATAATTTATAATTTGTAGAGGATATTGTTCATGCAAGCGTTACAAATCAATGTCCATAAATCTGGGATTGCGGTCACGTTTACCATGGAAGGGTTAAATAAAGAAAGCCTCAGACTTGCTAAAGAATACAAATAGTGTCCTTTTATAAACTCACACTCTTCCTGTGGAAACGGGGATCTGCAATCTACACTACAGTCTTCCTGCTACAGGCATTCTATTGGAGATAATCCAAATATAGGCATTAATTACTGTAAATGTTTGAGATCCCATAAAAACCGGGAATATTTTTATACCAGAACGGTACCAGACATTATATGACCTGATTCTGCCAGAGTTACGAAAACTTTACCTCAGTTTTAAACCTGAACGTAATGCAGATTGAAAAATGCAATTCAGTGTAGTTAGAGTCTTATAAAAATATTTACATTTAAATCCAACAAGTCAAAAAATTTTAATCTGTCTTAATAAACCACTTAAGGAGTGGAAGGATTTGCCCCCTTAATGACCAGGCCATATTTTGCGATACGGCACTGTGTCGACAACTGACAATTGCACGGTCATGCGGTAATGTACCCAAACAAAATCGGTCTCCTTTTTTTTCCCCACAATGGAGCTTTCTTTTGGGGGTAGTTTATTGCCTTTTTTTTTTTTTTTTTGCACTATAAACAAAAAAAGGCTCACAATTAAAAAAAAAAAAATCTTTCTATAGTTTAGGCCAATATATACTACATATTTTTGGTAAAAAAAAATCGCAAGAAGCGTATATTGGTTATAGCGTCTATAAAAGAGGGAATATATTTATGGCATTTTTATTATTATTATTATTTTTTTTTACTGGTAATGGATTTTTAGCTGGACTGCGACATTGTGGCGGACAAATCTGACCCCAAGTGACACTTTTTTGGAACCAGTGACATTTATACAGTGATCAGTGCTATAAAAATGCACTGATCCCTGTATAAATGACCCTAGCAGGGAAGGGGTTAACACTAGGGGTTGATCAAAGGGTTAAATCTGTTCCCTGGGAGGTGTTTCTAACTGGGGACGGGGGGGGGGGGGGGGACTGACTGGGAGCAGAAAGTGATCACTGTTCCTAATCACTAGGAACAGACTATCCCTCTCTACTTCCCCGACAGAACGGGCATCTGTTTGTTTACATTTACAGATCCCCATTCTGGCTCTCTGTGGAGCGATCTCAGGTGACCAGAGGAAATTGCGGCCACTAGCCACACTAATCGGCTCCAGCCACGTGCCGCACGCACGTCCACTGTATCTATTGCATGAATCGATGTACACCTATGGTGATTCAGGCAATAGAGCCTATCTGCCGCAGTATAACGATGGCAGCTGGTCAGCAAGTGGTTGAATCTCTTGTAACTCCTCGTATGACAACACTAAGAGACTAGGAGCTGGCGGGCCGACAAACATTAAGAACCAATACATGCACGTCACGTACCAGGCTGGAGGCTCAGGTTGAGAGGGCTCCCCTTGCAGATGAGTGCAGCGTGCCCCTGGAGTTGGAGACAGAGGGTGCTATGCCCAGAAATGCACAGGTTGCCTGCCGGTGAAGCTGTCTGATAGTTCCAGAAGCGGACACCAGGAGCAGAGAAGGTGGTCACAGCCAATGATTCCCTGGAGGTAATGACGGACCTTAACAGGTGGAAAAGCAGAGATTTCGTCAGAAGCCATGCCGGGGGTCAAACACAGGAAGTCAGTCAGAAGCAGAGGCAGGAGGTGTAGTTTAGATCAAGCTGGGGTCAAAGACAGGAAGTCAATCTGGAACAGGCAAAAGCAGGTCGGTGAAACAAGCCGGGTTCAGAGCCAGGAGAGAAGCCAGAGCAGGTCAGGGTAAGCCGAGTCGGTAACAGGTAATCAAACAGGAGCAAGGAACACAGGAACACAGGATGCAGCGCTGCGATTTATGAGAGCAATTGGAGTCCTTATAGGCCAACAAAACACTGGTAATTAGCACGTTAGCTAGCATACAGTCGCTGTTGTGCACCAATTGCTAATGCGCATGCGCGGATTCACGCAGCCATAATTGATATTGGCATATCTGCCAGTTCTTCTCCAGTTTCTTCCCTGACAATGCACTTGTGTTGACAGTTGGGGAGAAGTGACTTAAATTTTTACTGCTGCTCCTTCATTCTTAGCCCTTGTACACACGGTCGGACATTCCGACAACAAAATCCGTTGGATTTTGTCCGAAACTTGTGTTGCATACACACGGTCGGACAAAGTTGTCAGAAAATCCAATCGTACGTAATGTGACGACGTTATTTCATTACGACGGGACTACATTCAGGCTAGTAGCCAATAGCTTTGGTCTAGGAATTTGATCTGAGCATGCGTGGCACTTTGTCCGATCGGAATTCTCTACCCCCAATCAGACAAAGTCCGATCGGATCATGTTGTCGGAAAGTTTTATAGCCCAGCTCTAAAACTTTGTCCATCGGATAGTCCGACGGAAACAGTCCGATGGAGCCCATACACAGTCGGATTATCGGACAACACGGTCCGATCGGACATTTTCCTTCGGAATGTCCGACCGTGTGTACAAGGGCTAAGACTAGACAAAACTCAAACTCCTTTAGGAGGTAAAAAAAAAAACTCTCCCATATATTGGAACATACACAAGTCTGGAATATTGCTGCACTGCTTGATGACTTTATTGAAGCATTTAAATCATATCATGGGTACGACCGGAACAATGAAAGGTAACGCATTTTGCGTAGGATTTAGTGCTTACTCAAGCCTGCTCCTGTGTGTGTATTTCTGATGTGCGTTTAGCTGCTGTTGTGGGGTTCTGCTTTAAGCTTCCCATAAAAAGATGACAGTCCAGCTGTTCGGACTAAAATGCAATCTAATGTCTATGGGGTCTGATCATTGTTGAAATATAAATGGTCACATAAAACAACTTCTCACATTACAGACCCCCCCAGGGCCAGCATGTCTGTGCTTTATCTGTTAAAGCAGAACTCTAGCCAAAAATAGCAAGATAATAAAATGAATAGCCCGTTTAAACATTTAAAAAAAATAACTAAACCCGATAATTCTCCTGCAGTACTTTTTTCTGCCCATTAGATGTCCTCATTTAAATGGCCAGCATCATTCAAACCACTTCCTCTGAGCCCAGAACATCCTGGGCATGCTGAGAGGCCGAGCCAGCTGCTGGTCCCAACATCTGTGTGGACTGTGAAGTCGGGATCTTTCCTGAGTTTTGACCGACGAGTAACTTCAACCAATAGTGGGCTTTAGCAGATTCACTTTATGTATCCAAGCATGTGAAAAGAAAATCCACATTTTCTTATTTTACCTGCACACGATTAGATAATTGAAGTGAATATTCACACAATGTATTGTAACAATTCTCAAATAACTTAGTACCTGATCTTTATTGGCTTCTTGGGCTGCTTCTTCCTCTCCTTCTGCCATACCATACAATGACTGCAAGAGGTTCATAATGAATACTTTTTTTGGAAAAAATTAACTCTTTTGAATAAAAAATAAGACAACAGTAAAATTAGCCCAATTTTTTTTTTTATATTGTGAAAGATAATGTTACGCCGAGTAAATTGATACTCATCATTTCACGCTTCAAAATTGTGCCTGCTCGTGGAATGGTGTCAAACATTTACCCTCAAAAATCTCCATAAGCGACATTTAAAAAATTCTACAGGTTGGATGTTTTGTGTTACAGAGGAGGTCTAGGACTAGAATTATTGCTCTCGCTCTACCGATCGCGGCGATACCTCACATGTGTGGTTTGACTACCGTTTTCATATGCGGGTGCTACTCACATATGCGTTCGCTTCTGCGCGCAAGCTCGTTGGAACAGGGTGTTTTAAAAAAGAATAATTTTTTTCTTATTTATTTTACTTGGTTTTATTTATTTTTACACTGTTTAAAAAAAATAATAATAATTGGATCACCTTTATTCCTATTACAAGGAATGTAAACATCCCTTGTAATAGAAGAAAGCATGACAGGTCCTCTTAAATATGAGATCTGGGGTGAAAAAGTCCTCAGATCTCATATTTGGACTTAAATGCAATAAAAAAATAAAAATAAATGTCATTTGAAAAAATGTGCCTTTAAGAGGTATGGGCGGAAGTGATATTTTGACGTCGCTTCTGCTCTGCTATGGTATAGAGACGGGTGGGGGCCATCTTCCCCTCACTCATCTCCATATCACAGAGAAGACAGGTTCCGGATCGCCTTCCGCCTCTACTGACAGCTCTGGTAAGCGGCGGAGGGCGCAGGGTGGCACCTCTCCCGCCGCCGATAATGGTGATCTCGCGGCGAACCCGCCGCAGTGACCACCATTATTGTACACACGACCGGTGCCTGAAGAGATGGATATCTCGGTTGTGGCAGCAGCTGCTGCCGTTACCGAGATATCCCTCTTCAAAAAATGGACGTACATCGTCGTGCGCCGGTCGTGTTAATGTGGTTAATTTTGCTGCATGCATTAGTATGGTGATTATATTATTATTATTATTATGCATTTGTATGTGTATATTTACAGTATATAGGTTACAATTCTTGTAAGAGTCTACGCTATATTTCCTATAGCAGTATGAAACATATTTGTTCATTTTCATTCTCCAGGAACAAATTAAAACTTGAATGCTATGGGGAAATATTTTCAGTTTTCAAGTGAGCAAGTGGGCATTTGAAATGTAATTTAGTGTAGTTGTTTCAGCTGTACAACCTTAGCTCTCGTGGTTATTTTTTATTTATTTATTTTTTCATTATTATTTACTTGTATTCTCTCCCTGTCAGAGCAGAAGTGCCTAGTTGTCATGCTGTTTTTCTCTTGCTCTAGCTCAGTGCTGATTACAGACACTCAAAATATAAAGGGTCTGTCAACATTTCTTGAAGGAGAACTGAACTGAATTTGTTCATTGACAGTTTTATCCTCCTTCAGTAGCCTAGACAGGGTGTCCGTTATCATCCATGAACTAGAAAATAGACACAGCAGTTTCAATGAAAGACTAAAGGCCCGTACACGCGATCGGATTTTCTGACAACAAAACCGTGAATTTTTTTCCGGACATTGTTGGCTCAAACTTGTATTGCATACACGCAGTCACACAAATGTTGGGCCAAAATTCCAAACGTGGGAGCGCGGTGACGTAAAAGATGTACGACGGACCGAGAAAAAGTTCAATAGCCAGGGCTGCTCCTTCTGCTTGATTCAGAGCATGCATGAACTTTTGTGACGGACTTGTGTATGCACAATCGGAAATTCCGGCAACAAGTTTTGTTGGCGGAAAATTTGAGAACCTGCTCTTAAACATTTATGGGCGGAACTTCCGACAGCAAATGTTCGATGGAGCATACACACAATTGGACTTTCCGACAACAAGCTCACATCGAACATTTGTTGTTGGAAAGTCCAATCGTGTGTACGGGGCATTAGACTGATACTGGACAAAGAGTTCTGCTGTGATAGAGAGAGAAGGTAAGTGGATATACAGTACAGGAACACTTATCCTTAAGCCCTTGTACACACGGTCGGAGATTTCGACAACCAAATCCACCGGAGTAATTCCGACAGATTAATTCCGGAAGAGGTCCGGAAGTGATGTTGCATACGCACGGTCGGACAAAGTTGTCGGAAAATCCAATTGTACATAACGTGATGACGTTATTTCGTTAGGACGGGACTATGTTCAGGCTAGTAGCCAATAGCTTTGGTCTAGGAATTTGATTGTGAGCATGCGTGGCACTTTGTCCGTCGGAGTAGGCTACACATGATCGGAGTATGTCCGATCGGAGCATTTTGTCGGAAAATTTTACCGGCAAGTTGGAAAAGTTGGTCCGTCGGATATTCTGACGGAAACAGTCCGATGGAGACCACACACGGTCAGATAGGACACATTCAGTCGGAATCTCCGACCGTGTGTACAAGGGCTAAGAGGTTAGGCTACACTATTATAGCAACCTCAGAGTGAATGTTCAGATTTTTACAATTACCTATTCCTAAATGTTTTTCATAGTTTCATGTCAGTGTGTGGTATACCTTTTTATTTGCTGTCATTAAGATGCCTGTACATGCAAGAAAACAGTACATAAAGCACAGATTGTCTCTCTTGTTACAGTTAAGGTGCTCACTTTGCTTTGAATGTTGAGGAGCATGATTAACATTAATATACATTTTGACCCCTTTCACACCAGGGCGTTTTGCAGGCGCTATAGTGTTAGAAATAGCGCATGCAAAACGCCCTAAAGAAGCTACACCATTGTGTGTAGTGTGAAAGCCCCGAGGGCTTTTACACTATAGGGGTGCGCTGGCAGGACGTCAGAAAAAAGTCCTGCCAGCAGCTTCTTTGGAGCGGTGAAGTAGCGGTGTGTTTACCGCTCCTCCCCATTGAAATCAATGGGGCAGCACTGTAATACTGCCGGCAAAACGCCGCTATTGCGGCATATTGCCGGCGGTTTTAACCCTTTTGCGACCGCTAGCGGGGGTAAAAGCGCTCTGCTAGTGGCCGAAATGCGCCGCAAATCCGGCGGTAAAACGCCGCTATAAATAGCAGCGTTTTACCGCCCGCGCTATCAGCGGTGTGGTGTGAAAGGGATCTATGCAGGATGTATTTTTTTAAATTCAAAATTTATGTATGAGACATGAGAGTAGACATTTTTGTGGTTTTCATAATTCTGCTTATGATTATGAGATAAATATTCACCTCAAGAGATTGGAGATGCATGTTTTTATTTTATAAACATTTGGTGCCGCTCAGTAATGCTGCGTACACACGATCGGACATTTCAACAACAAAATCCATGTTTTTTTTTTTCGAAAGGATGTTGGCTCAAACTTGTCTTGCATACACACAGTCACACAAAGTTGGTCGGAAATTCCGAACGTCAAGAATGTGGTGACGTACAACGCGTACGACGAGCCGAGAAAAATGAAGTTCAATAGCCAGTACTGCTCTTTTGCTTGATTCCAAGCATGCATGGCACTTTGTGCGTCCGAATTGTGTATACACAATCGGAATTTGTGCAAACAGATTTTGTTGTTGGAAAATTTGAGAACCAGATCTCAAATTTTGTGCGACGGAAATTCTGATGGAAACTGTCCGATGGAGCCTACACCTGGTCGGAATTTTCACGGTGTGAAGTGCCTGCAAAGCGCTGTTGGCAGCGGCGCTTTGTGGGCACTTTTAACCCTTTATTTGGCCACTAGTGTGGGTTAAAAGTGCCCCGCTAGCGCTCAAAAAACGCTGGTAAAGCGCTGCTAGTTTAATCGGCGCTTTACCAGCGTTTTTCGGCCCTGGCAATGTGAAAGGGCTCTTAAAGCGGGACTGTACTGTGGAAAAAAATATTAAAAGCCAGCAGCTACAAATACTACAGCTGCTGACTTTTAATAAATGGACACTCACCTGTCCCGGGGTCCAGCGATGCCGGCAGCCGAGGCCGATCGATCGCTCGGCTCTCGGCTGCTGCCGCCACCATTCTAGGTGAGGGAATCAGGAAGTGAAGCAAATCGGCTTCACTTCCCGGTTCCCTACTGCGCATGCGCGAGTCGCTCAGCGCAATAGGAATTGTCCGCGCTGTCTCTGGGACCCGTGTGTGTCCCAGCAGACAGCGCGGCAGGACAGGAAATGGCATAGAGTGTAAATACCTGTCTTTGACAGATATCTGCACCCCCTCCCCCCTGAAAGGTGCCAATTGTGACACCGGAGAGGGGGAGGGTTCCGATCAGCGGAAGTTCCAATTTAGGGTGGAACCCCGCTTTAAAGTACTTGGGCTTTTACATTGGGATTGCAGATGAGGCTTCTTTCAAGCGCTTTACAGGTGCTTTTTTAACGCCAAAGCGCCTGAAAAACGCCTGAAAAACACCCCAGTGTGAAAGGGGACTAATTGTTACTCATTATCGTGAACCCTGACCTTTGTACAATGCACACAATCACCTTGATGAAACTAAATTCACATCAGAAGCCCCCCCCCCCCCCTTCACATCAGAGGTTCCACCATCACTTTAAAGGCCTCTCATCATATCAGAGGTACCCCATTGTAGGAGATGCCCCCCCCCCCAATTGTGTCAGAGGTCTCCCCATCACATCAAAGTCCCCCTTCACATCAGAGCCACCCCTTCATGTCAGAAGCCATCCCGTACATGAGTCTCCCCATCACATCATAGCCTCCTCATCGCACAATCCCCACTTCACATAAGAGCCAAATCGTTTGGCTTCAGCAACATGGCAGAAGGTGGAAGGTAGAGGTCTGTACTTCCATCTTCTGAATGCTGGGGGTGGCCCTACATACCTCCTGCCCTAGATCAGTGTTATGCTTTGCCATTTTGGTTGGTGAGCTGACCACAATCACCATAGAAAAGAATGACACAATGTGTCCTGACCCTAGAGCAGGGGTAGGCAACCTCGGCCGTCAGCTGTTTTGAAACTACAAGTCCCATGAGACATTGCAAGACCCTGGCAATTACAGCCATAACTCCTAGCGGCAGAGGCATGATGAGATTTGTAGTTTCACCACAGCTGGAGGGCCAAGGTTGTCTACCCCTCCCCTAGAGTGTCATTGGTTGTTATGGTGCTGGGGGCTGACCTGCCTGCACCATGGAAGCTTGTGATGCTTATCCAAGGCAGACTGGGTTCCATGCTTGCCGCACCTTGGGGGGACCCAAAAGGCACCCTGGTTGAGAAACACTGAACTAGGTGATATGCAGTGTAGCAGCTGAAGATCTGACCACCTAAATGTTCTCCTGATTGGGACAATTCTGCTCACTTCCTGTAAAGACCGAAAAGGACAGGAAATCTCTCCAGTTAGAACATAAGCTGCAATAACACACTTTTCTTTAGTAAAATAGGAAAGAATGTATGGTTATAATTAGTATATTGTCTTCCTGTCTCAGTGACCCTCGTTTGTTGTCCTGCTGTGACAGGAACTGAAAGTGAGGTGAAATCTCCCCAACAGGGTCATGGACAGCAATAAATGAAAACACAACTATTAACTGTCAAATGTCAATCCAAAAGCATATAGGCCATATATACATTTTGGCAGAGTTGTGCTTAAACTCATGTTCGGACTTGTCCTTATATAATATATATACGGTATGTATGCATGTCTGCATAAATTGTTAGATAGATTTTATATATATATATATATATATATATATATATATATATATATATATATACACACACACACACACACACACACACACACACACACACACATATTAGAGAGAGAGATAGAGTTATGTGTATATATATATATATATATATATATATATATATATATATATATATATATATATATATATATATATACACACACACACATACACACACATATCTCTATTCAAATTTTTTTTTTTTTATTGTACATTAAAGTAGAACTATAGGCAAAAAAAATAAAACATATTTTCATTTTGGATAAAGTAAGGGAGGAAGTTTTTCACTTCACTTCCTGTTCCATAGCCAAAACAGGAAGTGACAGGAAATCCCTGCAAATGAAGGGAATCCTTTAGGGACCCCCAGGTCACCAAAACTAGTGACCCCATTGGAAGATTTCCCCGCCCAAAATGTGTGATTTTCTTTTTACTTTCACTTTCACTAATAATGGTAAACAACACAACTAGAGAAGGATCAATCTCCCTAATGGGGACAGACTCTGTCCAAAGCTATCAAAAAATAAATAAAAACTAGTTTTGCCTTTAGTTGTATCAGGGGTGCAATGCTTTTCATTTGTAATATGTATTTTACATTTTTTTCCCCAAAAGGTGAACTTATCCTTTAACTTAAAGCGGTGTTAAACCCAAAACGCAAATATTTATTATATTGCAGCTTACCAATTCTTCGATGTGGTGACTCTATTAGTTTCCTTTTTAGGCTTTCTTTCCTTGATTTTTATCTGATGATCCGACCAGTAAGTCTGGTGTTTTGCAACAGACCAACCTGTCCTGCAGACGAACCAATGACAGGGGTGCTTGCAATGATAAGTTTTCACTCATTCATGTAAAACCTCTATCATGAAAGTAAATACAGCTTGCTGTACATGTTTAAAAAATGTGTTAGCTGGAGTTTGGCTGCAATTTTTTTATTGTTTCTAAATCTGCTAGTACATCTAATACTCTCCTCCCCTCATACTGACAATGCTGCTGTCCAAAGGTGTCCCTGTTGCTCCTTCATCCAGAGTGGGGGCCGCTCTAATGCAGGAGGGTGCATTTTTCTGCCCAGATCACCAAGTGAAAACGGGGGAAAAAGCCTAAAAAAGAAAACGAATGCAGCCACCACATCTGTGGTTTTTCATTTTAATATAGCTTTTTAGTTTGGCTATAAAGTCAGAAGGTTTTTTTTTTATCTTAATGTATTCTGTGCATTAAAGTGATTGTAAAGGTTTGTTTTAAAAAAACAAAAACAAAAAAAAAAAAAAACATGTCATACATACCGCTTCTGTGCAAGGGTTTTGCACAGAGCAGCCCAGATCCTTCTTTTTTAGGGTCCCCAACGGCGCTCCTAGCTCCGCATTTTATGGGGGCACTCATGCGGGCACGCTTCCGGGCTCTGCTGCTGCGTCCATTGACACAGACAGCAGGACCCGGCGCCCCCCCTCCCCCTAGCTCACTGGATTTGATGGACAGCAGCGGGAACCAATTGCTCCTGCTGCTCAAAATCTATCCAATGAGGACCCGAGACAGCAGCTGGAGCTGCTCTTATCATCTCTTTTGCTGGAACGATCGGGTTCAGGTAAGAAAAAAGGGGGGCTCTAGAGGGTAGCTGCACCACAGAAGGTGTTTCACCTTAATGCATAGAATGTATTAAGGTGAAAAACCTTGAGACTTTACAACTCCTTTTAAGATAAAAAAAACCTTCTGTGTGCAGCAGCCCCTCTCAGTCCCCTTAAAACTTACCTGAGCTCCATCTCGATCCAGCAATGTTGCACTAGAGACTTGGCTGTACTGGGACTCTCCCTCCTCATTGGCTGAGATAGCAGAGAAGCACCATTGGCTCCTGCTGCTGTCAATCTAAGTCAGTGAGCCAATGAGGAGAGAGAAAAGGTGGGGTAAGATCTGAATGGACACAGGAATCTGTAACTCAGCCCGGGTGTCCCCATAGCAAGCTGCTTGCTGCGGGGGCAATCAACAGGAGGGAGGGGCCAGGAGCATTGAAAAGGGACCCCAGAAGAGGAGGATCCAGGATGCTCTGTGTAAAAGCAACGGCATAGAGCAGGTAGGTATAAAAGGTTTGTTGTTTTTAACTAAAAAAAACAAGACTTTAGTATCACTTTAACCACTTGCCGACCAGTGCACGACGTATCGCTGTCATGTCAGTGGTAAACCCCCCCCACAGAAATAACTTCTCCCTCGGACACACTTAACCGACTGATCGCCCCCTAGTGGTTGACCCCTTCCCTGCCAGTGCCATTTACACAGTAATAAGTGCATTTTTATATCGCTGATCGCTGTATAAATGACAATGATCCCAAAATAGTGTCAAAAGTGTCCGGTGTGTCTGCCATAATGTCGAAGTCACAATAAAAATAGGAGATTGCTGCCATTACTAATAAAAATAAAAAATAAAAAAAATGCCATAAATCTATCCACTATTTTGTAGTCGTGACAACTTTTGCGCAAACCAATCAATATACGCTTATTGCCATGTTTTTTTTTTTTTACCACAAATATGTAGAATACATATCGGCCCAAAATGAGAAAAGAAATTTGTTTTTTATATATTTGTTGGGGATATTTATTATAGCAAAAAGTAAAAAATATTGCTTTTTTTTTTAAAAAATTGTCGCTCTATTTTTTGTTTATAGTGCAAAAAATAAAAACCGCAGATCAAATACCACCAAAAGAAACCTCTATTTGTGGGGAAAAAAAGGGCATCAATTTTGTTTGGGTGCAACATCGTACGACTGCACAATTGTCAGTTAAAGCGGCGCAGTGCCCTATCGCAAAAAGTCAGGAACTGGGTAAAATGTTTCCAGGGCTGAAGTGGTTACGTTTATTGTAGCTAAACTCAAATTAACAGTGTAAGGCTGACCATACACCTATAGATTATCTGCAGATTTTCTATGGTTTGATGGAAAAAGTGGGAGATTCCCCCATCCACACAGTTTATCAAACATGGAAAAATCTGTTGCACTTTTTCCATCTAACCATAGAAAATCTACAGATAATCTATAGGTGTATAGCCAGATTAACACTGTTGACTTGAATGTTGCTACAATAAACTTCTTCAATTTAAGTTATTGTATTAGGCAACATGTGTATATGGAGATTGTGTGTGTGTGTGTGTGTGTGTGTGTGTGTGTGTGTGTGTGTGTGTGTGTGAAATAATAATAAAAAATAAATATATATATTATATATATATATATATATCTATATAGATATATATACATATATATATATATATATATATTACATACCTTTTTAAGATGGGAATGAGGGACACCTATTAGCAAAAGTATGCAGGCATAGGAGGACACACTCCTTGCCACGCCCCCTTAAAGGAGAATTGTACAGATTGGTTAAACCCACCAGTGCTTTTTTTACCACTACTATTCCTTTATATTGTCTTTTGGAATTTGCAAATACAACGATTTAGAAATCAGATGAAAGGGTTAGCGCTATAAAAAAACTTTTTGATAGATAAATAGCACATTTTATATAGATCTATATAGAGCAGACTAAAATGAGGGACAGATGAGGGGGGAAGAGGGACAGAGGGACATTGCTCCAAATCAGGGATAATCCCTCGAAATCAGGGGCAGTTGGGAGCTATGTATGCGTCTGTGTGTGTGTGTGTATCGGTGTCTATGTGCATACACACATATATGTGTGTGTGTGTAATATATGTGTACAGATGTCTATGTGCATACACTTTACTGTCATGTAAAGGGGACTGCTCTGTAAGGGGGACACTGTGTGTGTGTATGTATATATATATATATATATATATATATATATATATATATATATACATATGTATGTGTGTGTGTGTGTGTGTGTGTAAATATATATATATATATATATATATATATATATATATATATAATATGTGTGTGTGTGTGTGTATATGTATATATATATATATATATATATATATATATATATATATATATATATATATATATATATATATATATATATAATATGTATATGTCTTTGTGTGTATATATATATATATATATATATATATATATATATATATATATATGTGAAACCTAGCCAAGTACAACACATGTCAGCAATAACACAACTAGTTAATAAGTAGCCAGCTTATTAAACAATTCCTCCGGTGCTTTATGGGAAAAGGCTAAGTGACGTGCATCAGGTTTAAGGTCACATCTGACGCGGTTTATTCTCTTAAATTTGCTGGTGTGTTTGTGTATGGGACTCGGCGGGGATTAGCCTGCGATTGTACCAATGCTGGGCTTCTGGCTGGGAAGTCTGCTTCCAGGAGCTGCTTGTGGAAATGAATTCTCAGCTGTAACATGTGACTTCCTATGTCTGCGAAGGTAACTCCAAGGGACTTCCTCTGCTAAATCAGCTGCGTCTCCAGAGATGTGCTCCAGAGCTGATTCTAAGCCTGAGCCGTCCTGTGCCTCATGAACTGTTTTGCCTTTTATTGACACTTCTTTTTCTTTGCTTTGCAGCATGCAAGGATCTGCTGACTGCTGCCCGTGATGGAAAGCTGAACACGTTCGTACAGATCTCGGTGGCACATCCTACAGAACAGACTTTAACCAGATATGCCAACACAGAAATAGTGGAGGTGAGCGTGCTTCTTTTTTTTTTTTTTTCCTTCAGTCGCTTAAGTTGCTCACGCAAGTTTCAACACCTTTTTGAGCAATGTGATTTTGTTCTAGAAGTGTTTTTTTTTTTTTTTTCCGGGGCTCCTTGCCAAATAAAAAAACGTGTCGTTTCATGTAAAACATATTTCTAAGCAGCTAACACCTCATTCCAGCAACGACTGTGGGAATAGCACATCCTGGGAATCGGCGGTGGAATTATTGCATATACTTTATTTTTTTTATTGTTTAAAGCTCCTTGGATTGACAATGTGTTTTCGGATGAAGAAAAGGGTATGTATGTGCCTGGAGTGGGATATTAGACGTTGTGGAGAGGGGAGGAGGGGAGTACAAGGGAAAGGCTAGTGGCAGCCAGGAAGGGGATTGTTTACATTGGTCATGGCACCTCTTGTAGACGTAGGAGTGAGGAACGTGGTGTGTCAATGGACGTGTTGTGCTGTAGAATCACTTCTAAAAAGGGGAACATTTGCAATTCCTAAGGCGTGCAGAGGCTGGGATGAATGGGTACAGCATGCTTCTTGCAGACACAGATTTCCAGATGACTGCTAATCTGGTTGGCAACATCTGAACCTTTAGCTATTCTACAGGCTGCTAGAGATCTCCGCTCTTTAGCTTCCACTGTCTGGAGCGTTCCAGTAGACATAAGTACAATTTAGAGCTCCATTTTCTGCTTCAAGAATGACCCAGTTTTTATTCCCCCCCCCCCCCCTTTTCACTAGCGATCGCATTTGTACACCGCAGTGATTTTATAACCCGTTTGAGCATCCCGAGAAGATTGTTGCAATGCACTTGACACGGCAGATCTCCTCCTAAGCTATGTTTATTTATACTGTCCTTACTCTTCTGACTCGGTATAACGTGAGGCATGGTGAGACGGCTTGTTTGTTAAGAGATCTTATCTACCAGGAGGGAAGTACGTGGTCTTTTCTGCAGCAGGTCTCGCTTGTCTGTGTAGCGGGTTGGTTTCGGAAGCGATTATTCGAACCGCTGCCTCCACCCGAGCCTAGAAAAGCCATATTCCAAAGCATATAGTTTACGGAGAAAGCTATGAAAGCTGCGTGAAGTCTACCGTGCCACTCAAGCGAAAAATCACATCCTGACTTAAAACCAGCGAGATTCACAAATAAGCAGTGGGAGTTGACAGGTCTGCTAAACCAGGCTAATGGCTGTGCTCAGGATGCTTCCCATCACTCCAGTGGCATTAGCAGTAATGTAGCAGAACAATCCCGGTTATAAAGACTTTCTTGTTCTACTCCATTTCCTGTCTGCCTGCCCTGTGGATGGCAAAGCTTACAACAGTATTGGAAAAAAAAAAAAAAACACAGCTGTGTTAAACGTTATGAACTGCTTTCTTACCATATTGTTATTGGTACTGTGGGACTGTCCTGTTTTTAAAGTGTACCTGTACTTTTTCCATACAGGGTATATAATAAACATGGTAAGCAGGGGTGTTACGGATCATGAGGCCCCATCGTAAAATATTGATTAGGTCTGTAGCAGCTGACATGGTCCACTGTGACAATACTGTCTTCCAGGAGAGCTGTTGACATAGTCAATACGCTGCTAGGGATCAGTGCTGTGGATTGAATTCTAAATCTAGTAGCAATAATAATATTATTCACAGTGATATATTTAAATTACAAAATGATTATTGCTTCTAATGCACACAGTTACTCTAGAACCCTAAAGCAAACCCTTCTGAATTCTAGCTTCTTTAAACTTCTCTGTAGAGATCTCTGCTGTCCTTTAAGGCAGCAATCCCCAACCTTTTTTGGCACCAGGGACCATTTCACACAGCCCCCCTTTTATATCAGTGTACTCAGTTCCCCTTCACATCACATCCCATCACAGCCCCCCTTTTATATCAGTGTACTCAGTTCCCCTTCACATCACATCCCATCACAGTGCCCCTTTACATTAATGTAAGGGGACTGCTCTGTAAGGGGGGCACTGTAATGTAAGGGGACTGCTCTGTAAGGGGGGGCACTATAATGTAAAGGGATTGCTCTGTAAGGGGGGCACTGTAATGTAAGGGGACGGCACTGTAATATAAAGGGGACTGCTCTGCAAGGGGGGCACTGTCATGTAAAGGGGACTGCTCTGTAAGGGGGGCACTGTCATATAAAGGGGACTGCTCTGTAAGGGGGGCACTGTCATATAAAGGGGACTGCTCTGCAAGGGGGGCACTGTCATATAAAGGGGACTGCTCTGCAAGGGGGGCACTGTCATGTAAAGGGGACTGCTCTGTAAGGGGGGCACTGTCATATAAAGGGGACTGCTCTGTAAGGGGGGCACTGTCATATAAAGGGGACTGCTCTGCAAGGGGGGCACTGTCATATAAAGCGGACTGCTCTGTAAGAGGGGCACTGTCATGTAAAGGGGACTGCTCTGTAAGGGGGGCACTGTCATATAAAGGGGACTGCTCTGTAAGGGGGGCACTGTCATATAAAGGGGACTGCTCTGCAAGGGGGGCACTGTCATATAAGGGGGACTGCTCTGTAAGGGGGGCACTGTCATGTAAAGGGGACTGCTGTGTAAGGGGGGCACTGTCATGTAAAGGGGACTGCTCTGTAAGGGGGACACTGTCATATAAAAGGGACTGCTCTGTAAGGGGGGCACTGTAATGTAAGGGGACAACACTGTAAGGAGGTCACTGTAATGTAAAGGGGACTGCTCTGTAAGGGGGCACTGTAATTTAAAGGGACTGCTCTGTAAGGGGGGCACTGTAATGTAAGGGGACTGCTCTGTAAGGGGGCACTGTAATGTAAAGGGGACTGCTCTGTAAGGGGGGGGGCACTGTAATGTAAGGGGGGCATTGTAATGTAATTGGGGCACTGTAATGCTCTGTTACTGCTCTGTAAGGGGGGCACTGTAATGTAAAGTGGACTGCCTTGTAAGGGGGGGGCACTGTATTGTAATGGGGGCATTGTAATGCTCTGGTACTGCTCTGTAAGGGGGGCACTGTAATGTAAAGTGGACTGCTCTGTAAGGGGGGCACTGTAATGTAAAGTGGACTGCTCTGTAAGGGGGACACTGTAATGTAAAGGGGGTTGTGCTGTAAAGGGGACTGCACTGTAAAGGGGGCACTGTGATATAAAGGAAGCTGCACTATAGTGCCCCGTTTACGGTGCAGTCCCCTTTATATTGCAGTTCCCTTAGCAATCAACCTCCTCCCTCACAGTGCCCCTGCAGTGGTTAAAGTAGTATTAAAGTAGTATTAAACTCTCAGTGTTTTTTAGCCTAACACATTAAAATAAACAATCCCCAGTAAAATATTTGTTAAAATTCTTACCTCAGCACTTGCAGTTTACAATATTCAATGCTGCCAGCTCCTGCTTTTTCAGTGCTACTTCCCTGAACTTCTGGCATTCACAGAAAAGGGTTAATAGTTGGCATCTCCAGTCAGTCAGCCTGTTAGTTTGGAGATCAGAGAGGGAGGAGCCACCCTTAAACAGGAAACCTGATACAGTGGCCATAGCACCAGCTTCAACTGGAACATAGGCAAGGATCAAAAGATAAAGATGCTGCATAACCAGATAAGTTCAACTTTAGAATGGGGGTGGGAGTAGATTTAAGCTTTGTTAGGTTTTGAGTTGCCTTACACTTTAGGTTGGGCTCACATTATGCGTATTCCGGTACGTCCTGGTTCACAGTTTCAGGTCCGATTTCATCCCAAATTTTTGGCTGAATTGTACCTGAAATGCACCAAAAGATGCACAGGGCTCCTGTGCAAACTTGCACCAGAGCCGCAGCGGAGATGTGTGAACCAACTCCATCGAGAGCTGGTCAAAATCTCCTGCTCTTGTGAATTGGATGCGGAAACCGATCCATCCAATTCGCAATGATGTGAACCCAGCCTAAGGGTTTGTGTTGCTGGACTTGGTTTGATTTTCATTTAAAGCGGAGTTCTGCCTGAAAAAAAAATCAAGTCAGCACCTACAACTACTGCAGCTGCTGTCTTTTAAAATAAGGACACTTACCTGTCCAGGGTGCCCACGATGTCCTCACACAAAGCCGAGCCCATCCCTCGGGTCCGGGTAGAGGTGCCGGTGTTCTGTCAAAAAATGTTAACCCAACGAATACTGTCCGCCCCGTACTGCGCAGGTGCATGCTTGCACAGTACGGAGCACAAGGAGATTCAGAAAATCTCCGAAGATGAACGGCGCATGCGCTGTGAGTCCAGGTGCAAGCCTCACCATCCAAGTGGACATAGGGCTGCACATAGTTAGAGGGCCCCTCGTGGGCTCGCTTCGCTCGCCACGCTTCAGGCACGGCCTCGCTTCGCTCGGCTCTTATATTCTAACTCTATGTCCACTTGGATAGTGGGGCTTGAACTTGGACTCACGGCGCAGGCGCAGTTCAGGGGACACTATCCGACAGGGCACAGTATTTGACAGGACACCAGCATCTTCAGTAAGGGAATCGGGAAGTGCAACCTTGCGGCTTCACAGCCTGGTTCCCTACTACTCATGTGTGAGTCGCGCTGCACATTCTGAGTGGTCCCTGCTGTCTTCTGGGACCTGTGTGTCTCCCAGAAGGCAGCGGGGGGGGGGGGGGGGGGGGGTTTGGATGGAGGAGGGGCCGGACATGGCGTAGATTGCTGCAGATACTGCGGCGTTCTTTCACTGGAAGTGGGATACTAAGGACACTTATTATCTCACTTCTGGGATACACACAGGTCCCAGAAGATAGCAGAGACCACTCAGAATGCGCAGTGCGACTCATGCATGCGCAGTAGGGAACCAGGCTGTGAAGCCACAAGGCTTCACTTCCTGATTCTCTTACTGAAGATACCGGCACATGCATCCGACCTGAGGGATTGGTTTGACTTTGGGGGAGGACATTGCGGACACCCTGGACAGGTAAGTATCCTTAGATTATTAGACAGGTATCTGCACCCCCTCCCCCTAAGTGACCCCGGAGGGGGGGGAGGAACCAGATCAGCGGAAGTTCCATTTCTGGTTGGAACTCCGCTTTAAGACTCTTCAGTGATAATTCAGAATTCATTTAAAGGTGCATTTGACCTGCAGTTGACTTCCTTCTGACCTGTTTTTGATCTCTTTAAAGTGGGTCTTGCATTCCTAGACTCGGACCTTAGACTGACCCGATGTATGGCAACTCCTTATCCTAAAGCCATGTACTGCTTTAGACTTTTACACATACAGTTTGGTGGTATTTTATACGGGTAGGCTGCAAGAGCCTAACATTTTTCAGTATAGTAATTCCAAAGGTGACTGGATAAACCAAATCACACGTGACAGTTGTAAACATGGGACAACTTCTACTGACAGCAAGTGTAAGTGTCTGCAATAGGTTCTTTTTGTTGTTGTTGTTGTTTAACCTTAACTGCGAGCTGCAATTGCTTATTTCCTTAAAAATGCTAATTTCCTGTCTCTGCACTTTCTGAGTAATTTCCTTTGTACAAGTACTGATGCTGAGGTTAGTATGGCAGAAGATAACTAGCTTGGAGGAAAGGACAGCATTGTCACCCTTCATATTTCTCTCAGCATTGATTTCCTGTAAAGGCTGCTCATATTTACACTCAATTTGTAAAATGATCTTCTAATACAGGGATCTCCAAACTTTTAAAACAAAGGGCCAGTTTATAGTCCTTCAGACTTTATGGGGCTGGATTGTGGCCAGTGGTGGCAGAAAATGCCCCGGGTCCAGCATCAGTGAGAATAAACACGGCATCAGTGTTGGTGGTCAGTAGGAGGGGGGAGTAGTGCCCCATCATTGGTATCAGTGCAAGAAATAGTGCCCCATTGTTGTTGTCAGTGGGAGGAATAGTACCTCATATCATTGGGAGCAATAGTGCCCAAAGGGCCGGGTGAAGGCTAGCAAAGGGCCGCAGTTTGGATACCCCTGTTCTAATAAAAATGTTTGTAAACAAAAAAAGGCTGCCTATATTGTGAGAAATATAAAAGCTACCACTAATGACCCAATCTGAGTTGGGAAAATATGAAGGTTGCCATTGCTGACCCATCCTTCCGAAAATACTAATTCTCTGGCTGTCAAGATCAAGAAAATAGGCAAGGCTGATCAAGAGTTCTGAATTCACTTGACTGACTTGCTTGTTTAGAGTCTTGGACAGAAGCCCAAGCTGACCAGGCAACTAGCTTTTTCAGAAGGAAGTCAGTAATGGCAGCCTCCATATCCCGGTCAGTACTGGTTTCCATTGAGGCTTAGGCCAGCCACTTGGTGCAAATTTCTTTCTTGCAACCAAGGGTTACAGGGAAAGAAGTTTGCACAATTCCCCCATCAACCCAGGCGGTGTTGACAGGGGAATGAGCAATTGTCTTCTCCCGGCTGGGGTGGCTTCCCCTGCCCCGCTCGGAGAAGACAGTAATTGTCCCCAATCGATACTCACAAGAGAATCTGGTAGGCTGGTTGTACCCAAGTTGATCGATCAACTTGGTGCATTCAGCCTGCCCATTAGCGATTTGAATCTCAGCCAGTTGAGATTCAAACCATGTATGGCTGCCCTTAACTTAAGGCAGTAATAAACAAATGAAATATTTCACCACCCTCTCAGCTGATAAAGAATCCAATGCAAACTTTTCTAGATGACCAGATAAGACTAATTATTAAACCCCGCCATTATTGCAACCAGGCTACCCCCCCAACCCTTCCCCCCCCAAGCATCACATACAGTGGCAGGTCCAGCACAAATATCCTATCCTGAAGAGGTGGTTGTGTAAGGCACTAAGGGAGATTTACTAAAACTGGCACACTTAGACCCCTTTCACACCAGGGCGTTTTGCAGGCGCTATAGCGTTAGAAATAGCGCCTGCATTCTGCCCTAAAGAAGCTGCACCATTGTGTGTAGTGTGAAAGCCCGAGGGCTTTCACACTACAGCGGTGCGCTGGCAGGACGTCAGGGAAAAGTCCTGCCAGCAGCTTCTTTGGAGTGGTGAAGGAGTGGTGTGTTTACCGCTCCTCCACCGCTGCTCCCCATTGAAATCAATGGGGCAGAGCTGTAATACCGGTGGCAAAACGCCGCTATTGCGGCGTATTGCCGGCGGTTTTAACCCTTTCTCGGCCGCTAGCGGGGGGTAAAAGTGCCCCGCTAGCGGCCGAAATGCGCCGCAAATCCGGCGGTAAAAGGCCGCTAAAAATAGCTGCGTTTTACCGCCGACGCAATGGGCGGTGTGGTGTGAAAGGGGTCTTAGAATCTGGAGCAGCTGTGCATAGCAACCAATAAGCTACTTACTTCAAGGATAAGTTCACCTTTGGGAACATGTTACACATTCCACCCATTTTTTAGGGTGGAACATGTAACATGTTTTTCACTCCTGCAGCCTCTCACCGATTTAACCCCCCCCCAATGCCCCCCCCCCCAATGAGACAGCGGCCCGGGGATCTTCTCCACGCACCCACTGTCACAATTTGAAAATAATGTAGCCATTTGGGGCTCCACCCACACGGCCACGTCATTCATTCACAGAGATCAGTAAATGAATGAACTACAAGTACCATGCATCTGTCGGCTTGCAAGTCTCAATGAACTAACCTAGGGCGCTAGTGAGTGCTTTAGGTAGTTTATTGAGTCTTCCTATCATATTGTAACTGCCTGCTGTACAAGGTACGAGCAGACAGATACACTGAGGCCGCGTACACACGGGCGGACTGTTCGCCCAACCTTGTCCGCTGAACAGTGTTTGGGCGGACAGTCCGCCCGTGTGTGGGCTTTCAGCGGACAGTTTCAGCGGACAGTTGGACGGACAAAGTCTTTCGGAAATTCCGAAAAACTGTCCGCTGAAACTGTGTTTGAGCGAACAGTCCGCCCGTGTGTGGGCCTGTCCGCTGTACTTTCGAAATGAGTGGACTGTTCCCGCTCGGAAAGTCCGCCCATTTCGAGCGCGTGTACAGGTAGGCGGGGCCCGCGAAGGAGACGTCGCGGGCTCCGCAGCCTGGAATGGGCTTAAAGGGGAACCCCAACGCCGAAAAAAATCGGCGTGGGGGTTCCCCCAAAGTCCACACCAGACCCTTGTCCGAGCACGCTACCCGGCCGGCCAGGAAAGGGGGGCGAGCGAGCGCGCCCCCCCTCCTGAGCCGTACCAGGCCGCGTGCCCTCAACATGGGGGGGTGCCTTGGGGAAGGGGGGGCCGCGCGGCCCCCCCACCCCAAAGCACCTTGTCCCCATGTTGATGAGGACAAGGGCCTCTTCCCGACAACCCTGGCCGTTGGTTGTCGGGGTCTGCGGGCGGGGGGCTTATCGGAATCCGGGAGCCCCCTTTAAGAAGGGGGCCCCCGGATACCGGCCCCCCACCCTATGTGAATGAGTATGGGGTACAATGTACCCCTACCCATTCACCTGTGAAATAAAGTACAAAAAAAAACACAACACAGGGAAAAAATATTTTATTGCACAGCTCCGGGGGTCTTCCGTCTTCGGGGGTCTTCTCGCCGGACTCCTCCGCTATCTGTGTGTAGCTCTTTTACTAGCGGAGGAGTCCGGCTTTCTTCCTCCCCGCCGCCGGCCTCTTCTCCCGACTTCGGGGGTCTTGTCCCCCTCTTCGGTTCTTCTGCCGGGCCACCGCGCCTTCTTGTAGCTCTTTTGCAGGCGGTGGCCCGGTCTTCTGTCGCCGCTGCCTTCCGTTCTTCTGTCGCCGCCTTCGGTTCTTCTGCCGGGCCACCGCGCCTTCTTGTAGCTCTTTTACAGGCGGTGGCCCGGTCTTCTGTCGCCGCTGTCGTCGCCGCCGCCGCCGCCTTCCGTTCTTGTTCTTCTTCTTGTTCTTCTTCTTCTCCTGGAGATGTTGACTCGACGATCTCTCCGGCCGGAATGCCAGAGCCGCGCTGTGCGGTCACTTATATAGTGACAATGGGGCGGTGTCACATGGTATATGTCACATGGGTTGGTCACATGGGTTGATGTCACATGGGGACTATGACATCGTAAGGGGGCGGGGTCACCATGTGACCAACCCATGTGACATATACCATGTGACACCGCCCCATTGTCACTATATAAGTGACCACACAGCGCGGCTCTGGCATTCCGGCCGGAGAGCTCGTCGAGTCAACATCTCCAGGAGAAGAAGAAGAAGAACAAGAAGAAGAACAAGAACGGAAGGCGGCGGCGGCGGCGACGACAGCGGCGACAGAAGACCGGGCCACCGCCTGTAAAAGAGCTACAAGAAGGCGCGGTGGCCCAGCAGAAGAACCGAAGGCGGCGACAGAAGAACGTAAGGCAGCGGCGACAGAAGACCGGGCCACCGCCTGCAAAAGAGCTACAAGAAGGCGCGGTGGCCCGGCAGAAGAACCGAAGAGGGGGACAAGACCCCCGAAGTCGGGAGAAGAGGCCGGCGGCAGGGAGGAAGAAAGCCGGACTCCTCCGCTAGTAAAAGAGCTACACACAGATAGCGGAGGAGTCCGGCGAGAAGACCCCCGAAGACGGAAGACCCCCGGAGCTGTGCAATAAAATATTTTTTCCCTGTGTTGTGTTTTTTTTTGTACTTTATTTCACAGGTGAATGGGTAGGGGTACATTGTACCCCATACTCATTCACATAGGGTGGGGGGCCGGTATCCGGGGGCCCCCTTCTTAAAGGGGGCTCCCGGATTCCGATAAGCCCCCCGCCCGCAGACCCCGACAACCAACGGCCAGGGTTGTCGGGAAGAGGCCCTTGTCCTCATCAACATGGGGACAAGGTGCTTTGGGGTGGGGGGGCCGCGCGGCCCCCCCTTCCCCAAGGCACCCCCCCATGTTGAGGGCACGCGGCCTGGTACGGCTCAGTAGGGGGGGCGCGCTCGCTCGCCCCCCTTTCCTGGCCGGCCGGGTAGCGTGCTCGGACAAGGGTCTGGTGTGGACTTTGGGGGAACCCCCACGCCGATTTTTTTCGGCGTTGGGGTTCCCCTTTAAGCCCATTCCAGGCGGCGGAGCCCGCGACGTCTCCTTCGTGGGCCCCGCCTACCTGTACACGCGCTCGAAATGGGCGGATTTGCCTCCTCCTTACGTGGGCGAGTCCGTTCATTTCAAAAGTTGAGCGAACTGTTTGGCAAACAGTTCGCTGAAACAGTCCGCTCGTGTGTGGGCAAGTCCGCTCATGCAAATTTGGAGCGGACTGTTTGCCGAAACTGTTTGACGAACAAGGTTGGGCAAACAGTCCGCGCGTGTGTACGCGGCCTGACAGTCTACAGGGGTTTGAGATTGCACCCGTGATCTGCTGATCTGCTCTTTACCTGCAAAAAATTGTGCATTTTATTTATTTATTTTTTTATAAAGATGAACTTCCATCCATTCAGCTTGTTCAATTAAAGGGGTTGTAAACCCTTTGCATTTTTCACCTCAATGCATAAAATGTATAAAACCTTCTTTTAGTAAGCAGCGCCCCTGAGTCCCCCTTTTACTTACCTGAGCCCCGTAACTGCCACGACAGGAACGAGCACACCAGCTCCAGGCGGTGTCTCATGGCCTGATTGGATAGATTGATAGCAGCGCATCCATTGGCTCCTGCTGCTGTCAATCAAATCCAATGACGCAGGCACCGGGGAGGGGGGGGGGGGGGTAGTCCTGCTGTCTGTGTCATCAGATGCAGCAGCAGCAGGACATGGGAGGGCGCCTGCACGGGTGTCCCTTAGGAGAGCGCTTCTCCTACAAGACACTTGAGAAGAGGAGGAACCAGGAGAGCTGCAGAGGGACCCCAGAAAAGGAGGATCGGGTCACTCTGTGCATAACCAAGTGCACAGCGGAGGTGAGTATGACATGTATGTTTTAAAAAAAAAAAAACCTGAACCTTTACAACCTCTTTAGGCCCCTTTCACACGGGCGGATCGTTCAGGTCAGTTTTTTAGGCGGACCTGAACAGACGCTCCGTAGACCTCTATGGAGCGACGGATGTCAGCGGTGACATGTCTGCTGACATCCGACCTGCTCCGATCCACTGAAGTGTGATGGAGGAAAACCCTATTTTTTTCATCTGTCATCGGATCGGATGAAAACGGACTCTATGGTCCGTCTTCATCCGATCCCCATTGCTGGAGAGAAGAGGACCAGCTCACCGAATTTTGTAGACTCTCAGGTTAAGGTAATTCATACGCTGTCTTATAGCATCCAGAAGAAAAATGAGCATTAGATCCTTAATCAGCTAAAAGGGGCATCATTGATGATTTTTTGTTACTGCCTAGAGTTCAGCAAAGCTTCAGCTAAGTTATTTTGTCCAACTGGTTCTTGATCTTTCAGACCTTGTCTACAAAGTATACAAGGAGCATCAGGATTTTTTATTTATGTAACATGACTATACCCATATAACGTGTCAGCTCCATCTCAAGTATCCAGTCTAATTTTATGTATGATGTTACATCCTGTTCCTATCAGTCCTAAGAGCTCTTTACTGGCTGTTTACTACCAACCCTATTGTGGCATTTTAACCGCTTCAGCACCGGAAGATTTTACCCCCTTCCTGACCAGAGCACTTTTTGTGATTCGGCACTGCGTCATTTTAACTGACAATTGCGCGGTCATGCCGAGTGGCTCCCAAACAAAATTAATATCCTTTTTTTCCCACAAATAGAGCTTTCTTTTGGTGGTATTTGATCACCCCTGCGGTTTTTATTTTTTGCGCTATAAACAAGAAGAAAAAAGAGCGACAATTTTGCTATAATAAATATCCCCCCAAAAATATATAAAAAAAACGTTTTTTCCCTCAGTTTAGGCCAATACATATTCTTCTAAATATTTTTGGTAAAAAAAAAATTGCAAAAAGCATTTATTAATTGACTTGCACAAAAGATATAGCGCTTACAAATAGGGGATAGTTTTATGGCATTTTTATTATATTTTATTACTAATAATGGCGGTGATCTGCGATTTTTATTGTGACTGCGACATTATGGCGGACACATCGGACATTTTTGATACATTTTTGGGACCATTGTCATTTATACAGCAATCACTGCTATACAAATGCGCTGATTCCTGTGTAAATGACACTGGCGGTGAAGGGGTTAACCACTAGGGGGCATTTTAGGGGTTAAGTGTGTCCTGGGGCGTGTTTCTAACTGTGGGGGGCATGGCTTCATGTGACACGTCACTGATCTCTGCTCCCAATCACAGGGAGCAGAGATCAGTGACACGGTCACTAGGCAGAACAGGGAGATGCTTGTTACATTAGCATCTCCCCGTTTTTCCTCCCCGTGAGACGATTGTGGGTATCCCAGTGCCGATTGAGTCCACGGGACCCACAATCCGACTCACGGAAGGCCCGGCTGGTGCACGCCACTGGCGGCGCGCATACGATGGCATGGCGGCAAAATTAAAGGGACGTACCTGTACGCCCATTTGCCTGTCCGTGCCATTCTGCCGACGTACATCGGCGTGCGCCGGTCAGGAACCGATTAAATTCCATTTTCAAGTACAGTTTTCTGTTCAGAGGTAGCGTTCCCTAAAACGGTGGTCATCAACCCTGTCCTCAGGGCCCACTAACAGGCCTGGTTTGCAAGATAACTGAAACACATCACAGGTAATCTCATTTGCTGCTTAGTGATTGCAGTATTCTAGTCCGCACCTCCCCAAGGTAATACATAAAACCTGGCCTGTTTGTGGGCCCTGAGGACAGGGTTGATGACCACTGCCCTAAATGGCAGAAACAAGGTGGTGGTAACCAATAGCAGCCTCATACCAGAACTGACCATCACCAAATCAGTTAAAGATGGATTCTGATTGGATGCTCCGGGCTTTGCATGTGCTTCATTTGATGGCCCTTGGATTTATTTATTTAATAAACATGATTTTGTTCCCTATTATTCTAAAACATTTTCACATTTTTAAATTGTGCTTATAAATGAACATAATGTAAAAAGGCTCAGCTAACAATGAAGTCCTTTAAAAATCTAGTCTAGCATTAAGAAGAGATGGAAAATAAATATTCAGTTTATTATGAAAAAGCATGGATCAACATTTTCAGGGAAAACCTTTTTATACTGTTCCTGTAATTACTTGGATGGTAACAATGAGAGTTCTTACTGCAGTGTTTAAATGACAATCTATGATGAAGCCTCAGCGTTGTGTTCGGATGCCTCTGAAAATACAAATGAATGCAGTCTTGGGAAGCTATAGCTATAAATTGTTGCTCAGCATCAACTGTTCTTGTACAGGATTTATTTTTCTAGAACAGACTTAACTAATATGTCCATCAGTCTTAAGGATTATTGTGGCAAAACATCTGTCACCACCTCTAAGTGTCTATAAAGTTTATAATGGCGCGCTGTGTAGTTTACTTTGTAGATAAGGATGGTGTTCGTGTATGTTTAATTATTACAAAGGGGTATTACATTGGGGTAGATTTACTTAAGGCAAATAGACTGTGCACTTTGCAAGTGCAGTAGCTACAGAGCCTAATAAATGAGGTAAAGCTTCACCTTATTAGGATTACCCAATCGCATGCATGAAACAAAACAAAAAAACAAAACAAAAAAACAGCATTTTTCTTGCACGTGATTGGATGATGGAAGTCATCAGTGTTCCCCCTCATTTACTAAGCTCTGGAGCAACGGTACTTGCAGAGTACAACTGCACTTTGCAAAAGTGCACAATCTATTTGCCTTTAGTAATCAACCCCATTGCTGCCTATTGTAACAATGTAATTGGTACATCTTAAATATACTCCTATGCATCACATTACATACTGTATAGCAGGGATATGCAATTAGCGGACCCCCAGCTGTTGCAAAACTACAAGTCCCATCATGCCTCCGCCTCTGCGTGTCATGCTTGTGGCTGTCAGAGTCTTGCTATGCCTCATGGGAATTGTAGTTTTGCAACAGCTGGAGGTCCACTAATTGCATATCCCTGCTGTATATGATAAGTTTATTTCCTTAACCACTTAAGCCCCGGATCATTTTGCTGGCCAAAGACCAGAGCACTTTTTGCGATTCGGCAATGCGTCGCTTTAACTGACAATTGCGCGGTTGTGCGCTCCCAAATAAAATTCATGTCTTTTTTTTCCCCACAAATAGAGCTTTCTTTTGGTGGTATTTGATCACGCCTGCGGTATTTATTTTTTGCACTATAAACAAAAAAAGTGCGTCAATTTTTAAAAAAAAAACACATTATTTTTTACATTTTGCAATAATAAATATCCCTCAAAAATATAAAAAAAAAAATGTTTTCCTCATTTTAGGCCAATACGTATTTTTCTACATATTTTTGGTAAAAAAAAATCGCAATAAGCGTGCATTGATTGGTTTGCGCAAAAGTTATAGCGTTTACAAAATAGGGGATAGTTTTATGCCATTTTATTTTTTACTAGTAATGGTGGCGATCAGCGATTTTTAGCGTGACTGCGACATCATGGTGGACACATCAGACATTTTTTACATATATTTAGGACCATTGTCATTTATACAGCAATCAGTGCTATACAAATGCACTGATTCCTGTGTAAATGACACTGGCAGTGAAGGGGTTAACCACTAGGGGACAGGGTAAGGGTTAAGTATGTCCTGGGGAGTGATTATAACTGTGAGGGTCGTGGCTGCATGTGACACATCACTGATTTCTGCTCCCAATCATAGGGAGCTATGATCAGTGACACTGTCACTAGGCAGAACGAGGAAATGCTTGTTTACATTAGCATCTCCCCGTTCTTCCTCTCCACAAGACGATCGTGGGTATCCCCGTGGACATCGAGTCTGCGGGACCCGTGACCCGACTCACAGAGCTTGCCACGCGTGCCTGCAGGCCGCCTCTTGAAAGGCAATGTACATGTACGTTAGTTTGCCTGTACGAGCCCTTCTGCCAACGTATATCGGCTTGAGGTGGTCGGCAAGCGGTTAAAGTGAGTGTAAAGTCTTGGTTTTTTTTTTTTGTTTGTTTTTTTTCTATAAAAATAACTTACCTGCCCTGTGCAGTGGATTTGCACAGAGCAGCCCAGATCTTCCTCTTCTGGGGGCCCTTTTCGGTGCTCCTGGTCCCTCTCTCCTGTCCAGTGCCCCCACAGCATGCAGCTTGCTATGGGGTGCACCCGAGCCGAGTCACAGCTTTGTGTATTCATTTGGACACAGATCCATGGCCCGCCCCCCCTCCTGATTGGCTGACTGACTTTGATTGACAGCAGCGGGAGCCAATGGCACTGCTGCTGTGTCTCAATCAGGAGGGAGAGTCTCAGGCAGCCGAGACACTCGTGGTCATCGTTGGACATAGATAAGGCTCAGGTAAGTAGTAGGGGAGCTGAGGGGGGCTGCTGCACACAAAAGGCTTTTTATCCTAATGCATAGAATACACTAACTAAATAGATGAAAAACCTTCTGACTTTACAACTCATTTAACCACTTGCCCTCCAGAAGAGTTTACCCCCCTTCATGACCAGGCCATTTTTTACTATTTGGCACTGCGCTATTTTAACTGGCAATTGCATGGGCATGCAATGCTGTACCCAAACAAAATTGACATCATGTCTTTCACACAAATAGAGCTTTCTTTTGGTGGTATTTGATCACCAACATATTTAAATGTTACTGTCTGCTACAAAACATCCAATAATAAAAAAAAAGTATTGTGCTACATGTCTTTGGTAAAAAAAAAAAATCCTAGAGTATATTGATTGGTTTGTGTGACAGTTATAGCATCTACAAACTATGGGATATATACTGGATTTTTTTAATACTACTAATGGCGATTATCAGTGACTTATAATGGGGCTTTGAGTGGGGTGAGCAATCTGACACTAACTGACACTGGGGGGGGGGGGGGGGGACTGACTAAGTGCCACTGAGCTCACCAGTGACATTTATACAGTGATCGGTGCTAATTATATGCACTGCGACTATACTAATGACGCTGGGTAGGACATCTAGTATGATCAAAGGGTTAAATATGTGTTTAACTATGTGTAATGTGTGCGATGTGTGCTGCTTTTACAAAGGATCTTGTTTTTTTTTCCATGCTTAGCAGGGAATAAAAAAACAGCAAGTTTACCTGTCAGTGAACAGTGCTCTGTATTGCCTGCAATCACAGAGATCTGTTCCGTGAACCACTGAGCCAATCAGCAGCCAATCATTGGCAAGACACACTGATCGGCTTGTGCTGTAAAGAATCACAGCACAATTGGGCCGGCACTCGCGGATCACACGAGGTACGTGATACAGCGCAGGGAGGCAGCTTTGCTGCTGTACATGTCCATTAGGCAGTTAGCAAGCGGTTGTAAACCCAGTGAAGAGACTGGCCTCCTACTTAAATTGTACCAGTTTATCTGCTGCCTTTTCTTCTCTACACTTGCTCAAAGGGCTGAATTTTAAAGCTCGTCTGAGAGATAAGAAAAAAGGGGGTGGAAAGCTGAATTTTCAGTAAGGAGAGTTCTAAAGGCTGATTGGAGGGAAGGGACACACACCCCTTCACACAGCACATGGGAACAGAACTGCTGGGGGTTCCTCCCCTGTCACCATTTTTCTTTTGGTGTCAGGAAAACTGATCAGAAGTAATTCATGCTGATAACAGAGGAATGAAGCAGTAGACAAAAGTGATAGTTGGTGTTTTTAATTGAGACAAATACACACTATAGAGGGATATGCTTTGTTTTTTGTTTTGTTTTTTGATTTACAACCACTTTAAAGCTGAATTCAAGGCAGAAATTACTTTTGCATGTCTATAAGGTGTTTTTCTTACCTTTTAACAAATTTGTTTTGATTTCCATACTAGCATATACTAGCAGTTAGTAACCCATCATTTCTTATATGTACAGACCTACATCACCGTTATACATCTATTCCCCCAGCCAACAGTGCTGTCAGATTATGCTGTAGTTCTCTTTTGATTAAGTTGGGAAATAGAGTAATTACGTCCTTGATCCCTGTTGTAGGTGGAGCAGATCAGGGAGCCTAAATGTTACTGCGATGTATCCACCTCCAGTTCCATCAATTCCTGTTGCATGATGGGAAATGTTGTTTCTCGTAGCAGTGCCGCATTGTGAGCAGATATGACGTATCTGCCATCATTATATCTCTTTTGATTACCTTGACAAAGCTTCTTTTTGAGTGATGAAATCACACATTGGGGGAGATTTACTAAAACTGGTGATGTCAGAGTCTGGTGCAGCTGTGTATGGTAGCCAATCATCTTCTAAGTTCAGCTTCTTCAATTAAACGTTGGCAATAAAACCTGGAAGCTGATTGGTTTCTATGCAGAGTTGCACCAGATTTTGCACCCTTCAGTCTTCGTAGATAACCCCCATTGTTCATCAAAATGATCAGCTAAAAAGTTGTTTATTCATGCATGTGACGCAACCAACCCTTTAACTTGAATCCCAAAGTTCAGCTTGGCTACGCTGGTGACCTTTACCCAAGTGTACTGGGTAAACTCAATTTTTGTTCTGATTAGGAAACTCAATTTTTGTTCTGCGTTTTCTGAAAACCAGATCACTATTTTTTACTAAGAACCAAAGTTATTTATCAGCCTGCTACTGACTGGGGCCATGTTGTATAAAAACAACAAAAATTGTTTTGATGATTACATAACTGGATCAAATTGTGTTCTTTTTATATCAGTTTGGAATTAAAGAGGAAGTACGGTAAACCCTGACATGTTTTACTTCCTTCCTTTTCCCCTGCAAAGTAAAAGAATAATGTGCTAGTATGCATCGCATACTAGCACATTATGTGACACCTGCAAACGAAGCCAGCGCCCTCCCTGCTGTAGGCCGCAGCCATGTTCGCCCTTCTCACTTTCCGGGGGCCACCAATCACAGCACTAGCTTGTGAAGAAACGGCATGGAGGGCCGTTTATTCACAGCACATTCGCCAATGACATTGGCGCAAAATCCAGTAAATATCTCCTAAACGGCGCACGTTTTAGGAGATATTTACAGCACCTATAGGTAAGCCTAGAATAAGGCTTACCTATAGGTACAACTTCCACAGAGAGGTTTACAACCTCTTTAAGGCTTTTATTTTTATTTTCGAAGATAAAGGTGAACTGGACAAATGCAGAAACAGACAGCAATAGGGCTGCACTGATCTGTAGCAAAAACACATATATGTTTTTGCTTCAATTTTACTGCATTTGCAGTGTTTTTTTCACAGGTGAAACGGCATCAAAAATGAAACGTAGGTGCGTTTTTGATGTGTTTTCAATGGGGAGGTGCTTTTTTTTTTATTTATTTTTTTAACTGACCAAATAGGCCCCAAAAATACGGCAAGAGGGATTTTTTTACACCGCAACTTGCACTTACACTTTTTTTAAAATGCAAAAGCAGTTCATAAACTGCTCACTTTGAAAGCAGCCTAAAAACTGACAGGTGCCCTAATCCCACTCCATTCTATCCAAAGCTATAAAAAAAATGTTTTGCCTTATACTGTATGCTGAATGGGCTTCATGAAGAAATGCAGATATGTATAGTACTCTTAAAGTGGAACTACACTGAGCACCACAAACCAAACATGCTATTTAATTCATTTTTAATACTCAAAGCAAACTCACCAAACCTTTTATGTATCCCTGCTTTATTTTGTTGCAAAATCACTCTTAAAAAAAAAACATCCCCTACCATTTCTGGCTGTGGTCTTCTTGAGTAAGGGCAGATGAATCATGTAGAATTTACTTCCTAGAATCTTTCATCCCTTAGCTCAGGCAGGCATGCATGCAGGAGGGTGTGCTTAGCTAAGAAAACCCTCCACCCCTCCTCATTTGCCTAGGCATGGTAAGCAGAAAGTAACTTAAGAAATTTGAAAAAAAAGTTTAAAGCTTGGTTCACACTTCTGCCCGTGGCTGCGGGAATCACAGCGATTCCCGCAACCACCTGCAGTGAAAACGCACTGCTCCTTGAAAACATGCAGGACTTTCATTCATCTGGAATGGCACCCCCATGCATTTAAAATCGCATGTGTGATCAAAATGTGTGAGCAATCAAAATGTGTGTGAACCGCAGGAAAATCGCATGGTCTTTTTGACCACGTTTCTGAAAAGGTGCATGCACTTTTTTTTTTTCAGAAATGCAGGGACGACAGTCCATTCATTTGAATGGGCTGATGTGCCTATGCAAACGCGGCCCGCAAAAATGCATAGGTGTGAACCTAGGATAAAAAAATATATAAGCAAATATGACATACAGGACCCTCCTATTTCTTTACTAATGCTAACAGCATAAGGATTAAAATTAGTCAATGTTGATTGAGAGAGTCACGTTCCGCTTTAAGCACCTACATTGCCCGCTTTGAGAAATCAATAATATAGCTATTATTATTATAAAGGATTTATCTAGCGCCAACAGTTTGCACAACACTTTTACAATATAAAGGGAGACAATACAGCAACAATACAAGTCAGTAACTGGGGGTTGGGAGGGCCCTGCTCCTGCCAGCTCACAATATAATATGGAGGGGCTGGTGAAACAAAAGGTAGTAACTGTGAGGGATGAACTGATGAGGGAAGTAGACGATTTGGTTGTTAGCTGAAGCCAGGATAGACCTGCCTGAAGACATACGTTTTCAGGGATTACCTAAAGGTAAGCAGAGTAGGAGATAACCGGATAGATTGGGTTAGGGAGTTCCAGGGGATGGGAGAGGCTCTGGAGAAGTCCTGGAGATGAGCATTGGAGGAGGAGATAAGGAAGTTAGAGCAGGAGGTCCTGGGAGGAGCGAAGAGGACAGTTTGGGTAACATTTGGAGATAATATTGGTGATGTAGCTCGGGCAGAGTTGTAAATGGCTTTGTAAGTTATTGTTAGTGTTTTGAATTGTATTCATTGGGCAATGGGAAGCCAGTGGAGGGATTGGCAGAGAGGGGTGGCAGACACTGAACGGTTGGTAAGGTGGATGAGACTGACAAGGGGATAGCTTGCGGAGAGGTAGGCCAATGAAGAGGGAGTTACAATAGTTAAACTACCACTCAACAGAAGTATATCTAGGTAAGTACATATTGCTCATCATTTTCTCACCTATAAATAAAATCCTATATATAGTCAATGTAGAGAGAGAATCTTTATGTTGACCACAGTACAGTTAGTGACCTGAGCACATCCACATTGCTGCTTGCACTGCCTTATCAATTAATAGCAAGATGTACAGTTGTATCTGAGACTGCATGGAGGATGGGGAGGAGAAACACAATGCAAGCAAGCAGGAAAAGCTGCCTGACACTTCTCTTAGCAAAGTCATGGACTCCAGATCTTCCTGGGAAATTCCAGGCCAACCAAGAGGTATAATTCCAAAAAGTGTTCAGTGGAACAACTCCTTTCCCAGTTGGAAAGTGCCTGGTAATGATGCCAAAACCACCTTCATTTACATTGGATCATTTATAGATGCACAAGGCTTGCTTCCCTTGATAAGTTAAGGTGCATGGAGGTCTAGATGTGTGTTGGAGAAGAGACACCACTCCTCTGAGTCCAACAGTTTGTACACATTTGTAAGCAGATACCCCTCTTGGAGCTTTACCTAGTATGTCCAACTGGGAGAGGGTATTTTTTTTTCACCCCAACAGGGACACAGATAGCAATAAAAACACAAAATAGACTATAACCTTCCCCTGCTGTATATAAAATAATGTTTTTTAGAGAGAAAATTGCCCCAATAGAGACAAAAACTGGAAAAAAAACTGTGTTATATTTTGGCTTTTTCCAATTATATCCAAAAGTAAAACCAAAATTTGTGGCAGGGATAGATTTAAAAATAAAAATAAAGGTTCACTTGAGATGAAAAACACCTTAAAAATATCAAAATGTCGTTATAATCTGTGCAGCACTCAAATTTCAATAAATAAAAAGTCCTTAATAAAGTTCCACACTATTAGTACATATAATAATTAGCGCTCTTCAAAAAATATACTGTATATATCCCTTCGATTAAAGTCGGTAATGTTGTGTCATCTTGCTTACATGAAGACACTATTGGAGATGTGCTCACCCTTTAAAATAGACCTCTGGATCATGTGAGTTTGGATATGACTATTCACCAGTCTCTGCAGCAGGCTTTCTCCTGTGAATCTCTCCACACACTCATATGATGTCACCAAGGGCTGTACTCTGCTTTACGTGTTATGCCCGATCTGGGCTTCATCAGAGGGACCCTCTGACTTATTAAAGGGGTTGTAAACCCTCATGTTTTTTCACCTTAATGCATCCTATGTATTAAGGTGAAAAAACTTCTGTCACTGACCAGCCCCCTAGCCCCCCCCCCCCGTTTTACTCACCTGAGCCTGTTCGTTCCCTCGGCCGAGATGCGCTCTACCTCTCTGCCCAGGGTTCTCGGCTCTTGATTGGATAGATTGATAGCAGTGCAGCCATTAGCTCCTGCTGCTGTCAATCAAATCCAATGATGCGGGGGGCAGGGCCGAGTCCGGCATATGGACACACATGCTGGACACCCGCAAGGTAACCCCAGGGAGAGCGCTTCTCCTAGGGTTTTTTTTACTGATGCAAGGAGGGGCCACGAGGGCCATTGGGGGACCCCAGAAGACAATCGGGCCACACTGTACAAAATGAACTGCGCAATGGAGGTATGTATATATATATATATATATATATATATATATATATATATATATATATATTTTTTTTAATGAGGGTTTACAGCCCCTTTAAGGAGAACAATGTTCATTCTCCATGGTCCCACCATATGTAGGGATGTAGCCACCCCCTCTTGCTTGATCCCAAGGTGGACCATGGACTATAAGATAAGTGTGTGTAAAGCAGTAAACATGAATGCAACTGACATTCCCTGCCCCTTCCAAACTAATGGAAGTAAAGGGAAGAGGAGAGTATCAGGAGATCAGAGGACAGTACACAGAGGCAGAAAATAACAGTATTTCATGAAAAGCAGGTTACAGGGCCATTACACAGTGGCTGTATATGGATTATTTTTGGGGAAACAAAAGGATAATGTTGTTTAGTGTCACGTCATAACTTTGTGTGTTTATGTACTAAGCAAATATGGCTGCCACTTTGTACGTACATTTGATAGAGTAAATGAATGTGAATGATGGTGTCTGCTCACCTCCCTTATAAATTACACACATCAACCCTTTTTATCATTCACACACACTGAACTTACTATACAGTGATTCTTTAAGGTTCCCTTTTATTTTAATGCACCTCTTTAAGGACAGAATTTATATGCGACATCATCAACTTTACCACTTCAAATTGACCGCGGTAGTGTAAAAAAATAGATAAATGGATCCACACAGGTACATACTAATGGGCAACTCACTGTGCAGAGATATTCAATAAGTGCGCAAAAATATTACCCTACCAATCTACAAAGAAAACCTGTCTAATTGTTTTTTTAGTTTTAAAACCTAGGTCTTAGTCACATACATATGCAAACATGATGTAGCTACATGGCAGTCCAGTAATATGAAGTCCTACTCTTTGACAATGATAAAACACCAACCATGAAATAAGCATTATTTAACCGTCATTAAGCTTATGGGAGATTTTCCTAAAAACTCTTATATGCTCATATATGCTCATAAAAGCATGACATAGCAAAAACACAATACAAGACTGTGGAAAATGGGGAGTGTAGTTCTCCAGAAACTTATATAGGTGGACCTTAAAGTGGGCCTGAACCCCCCATGCTAGTACCTATTTCCATCACTACCCATTGTTCTGTTTACCAGCAAGACACCTGGAAAGAACCTAATACTTCCTAATAGGGGGAATACGTGACATTTTCCCTTGCCAGTCCTGTGTGTTGTCACATGGAGCACGAGGGTCCTTCATTCCGTGTAAGCTTTGACCCAAAAGTTCCATAGCAATTTTATGGTCGATCCATTCTGGAAATGGGGTTGGTGGGGTAGTGTTTAGGTAAATGGTCTCAAACTAGCGGCCCTTCAGCTGTTGCGAAACTACAAATACCATGATGCCTCTGCCAGTGGGAGTCGTGCTTGTAACTGTCATCCTTGCAATGTCTCATGGGACTTGTAGTTTTGCAACAGCTGGAGGACCGTCAGTTTGAGTCCCCTGGTCTAGGTGGTAAGTACAGGCTTCGAAGGGTATGTACTGTTTTTCTTGCTACTTTACCACTTGCAAAAACCCATCACTTTAAATGAATCAGTACAGGTTTGCTTTCAAGTGACAACACTAACATAGGTACAAGTCTGAGTATCAATATGTGAGATCTTGTCATTAGAGAAAATTATGGCAGTTTAGCCTCACAGTTAAAAAAAAAAAAAAAAAAAACATCAGACAAATTTCTTGTCAAGGCTAAAAATACCGCCGGTGTTTAGGTGAATTTAGTATCCTGACGAAGAGAAAGGCATTATTAGCAGTATTTTAAAACAGATGTTCTCGTATGATATTTAGGTCAACTGGGTGTTATAAAATTGAGTGAATGGATAAAAGGCAACTGTCAAGAACAAAGTCTAAATCTGTGTGTGAACCTGACAGCAAACAGGGTTTGTAGAAATAGATATCATTGTCAGCTGGATGCTTCACTTTGTGAATTAAATCCCCAAATGCTGCCCTCATTACAGCTGCCTTGGTTGGGGTGGTTAATTCAGAATAGTTTCTGGCTGTTAGTACAAATTACAGCACACGTCCCCTCAAAAGAGACACAAAGCACTGTGACAGCTGGCCCTAAGGAAACACAACAGACCGGCCTAGGAAATAAACAGTTTATAGCGGCACACTACGACCACTACTGATAGATGATGACAGATCGTTTTTTTTTTTTTTTTACTGATCGATGCCGGACTGTTGTGTTTTCCAGATTCATTTCTTTCAGCATGCTGGAATGATACTCCAAAAGAGGCTGGTGGCGACATCAGACTCTGGATGGAACTGAAAGTATTCTTTGAAATCGATATCTTTTTCTTTTTTACTCTTGTCTGCCTGCTTGTCTGTCAGTTGCTTTCTCTGCTGCCAGCAGCTGCCACCTCATTGAGCTCAGACTGTCTGCTTGTGCTATACAGGGAACAAGAGATCCACTGTTTCTGACTGGTGTGACGTTTCCCTCGGAGTATCCCATCTACGAAGAGACTAAAATTAAGCTATCGGTGTATGATGTCAAGGATAAGTCTCAAGAAACCGTGAGTATCCCTGCGGCATGTTTTTTTTCTTTTCTTCACTACCTTGCCTGCCTCCCTGCACTTCAGAGCTCTCTAGAATGACATTAAAGCTAGCTATGGACAGGGTAAGTGCTCTGGATGTGCAATTTTCTATTTGGTCAGCTCCTTAATTACACACTAAAGTGATAAGTGGCTGTTTTCAAGCTGGGTAAATGCTGTTTTGGTCTCAGCTCAGAGGCCACAACGGCCAAGCAGCTGCTCTTTAAAATTGTATGCTCTGCATACATTTTTTATAAACGGAGCCCTTTTTTGCTTTTGGCTTGACTTGAGGTATGCATTTCAGGAGTTGCTTTGGCAGGAGAGGGGTTAACTGTCGCCCGTCTTTAAAGCTCTGGAGCGAATCTTGTGATTTCTTCAGCACCAGAATGAAAACAGATGGATTAAATGAAACACTACAAATAACCTTACAAAAAAAATATGTCTTGTACAAATGGGCCCCTTCGCAACAATCTGGTAACCTGTTCTATCAATGTTATCGAAACGTTGGCGAAGATCCCAGCACTCGAAAAATGAATCTTTGGCTAGCAGTCTGGAAAGTTTTGTCTGGTACATTTCTTCCAATATCTATGCACTGATCATATGGTTTTGTTTTTAATGCGCAAAATCAGAAACAGGAATTCTTCACTATTTCTTCCAATATCTATGCCCTGATTTATCAATGGTTTGGTTTTAATGAGCAAAATCAATAACAGGAATGCTTTACTGGTATATAATATTTCCCTGACTGATTTGCATTCTGTGCCGTCACTATGTAAAGTGGCTGCTTTAAACCCTATGTTTTTGCTAGTTTGTTTTATTTTTCTTATATACCTTTTATGTTTCGTCCTATGAGAAAATGAAAATATGCATATTAACACATAGTTCTTGTAAGGCGTTTGAAATTTCAAAGGCTCTGTGTGAACATGCTGAGCGGGTAATTTGTGAGTGCATTAGGATGCTGTTTAGTTGGGTTTAATGTACTGATTAAAAGTGACTTTTCAATGAGACACCAAACAGGACTTGTTGACGGAACTTTTATGAGAGGAGTAGAGGAATGAAATTTGGAGTTAACTGTGTGCCAGTCGTATAATAATGGCCATTTATATTCTTCAATCATTTTACCTCCTGCCCAAGTTTGTGCTCTGAATTCCGAAATGTCTTTGTGTGTCTTTGATTTGAGTTTTTAAGCAGTATATTAGGCAAACGCCATTATGAACTCTATTTTATCAATCTTTTAATCATTTCTTTTCATTAACCTGACTTTGATCTCTTAAGTCTTCAAAGTCTTGGCAAATACATTCATTTTTTGACTATCAAAAGAAATAAGATAAGTAGAAGTGTGCTGTAGTAGGCACAGGTAGTTAGACTTTTATTGTTTGTCCACTAAATCCACAGCAGTCTGCATTCTTCGAGGAACTGGACATTGCAGAGTGAAGAGTAAAATAAGTCCTAGTGGTCCACCAGACTGTAGAGAAGAATAGGTCATGTGTACCTGCACATTGTCCATTGCCTTCTGTTGGGGGATTGACTGTATGTCCAAAGAAAACCTGTTCAACTAAAGCAAATTTTCACCTTTCTTATAAAACTAATTTGGTTAGACATGGCATTCAAGGAACCTATTAAAACCTAACACAACGAGACAGGTAGTTAGCACTGTTTGCTTCCTAAAAGTTAATCTATCTCTTTGAGTCTGTCCTGTAGGCACAACGGAAAGTGTGTGTAAATTTCACCAAAGTGAGCAGATTCCCATCTTAAATAGTTGTCACTGGAACAAGTGTACCCACTGGAAGATTTGCCCTAGATTTCTGTTTTGGTGACAGCTATATTTTGCATATTCCCTCATGTTCAGTCCTTGGTTACTAGGACAAATAGGGCAAATCTATGAGACAGAAATTCAGAACTTCAGAGCTTCTAACCCATACTACTAAATAAAAGATGTTTTGGATTTAGATACGCTTTTAATGATCACATTGATCAAAAAGGGTTTTCGAGCTAAACAGGGATTGGAATTGATGTAATCTTTCCTAAAACCAACAAGGGAACATTTTTTTGACACCAGTTGTAAAGTAAGGACCTTTCTGAGGGTAGATTGTAGTTCCTAGTCATGACTTTACTTTGATGGATGTGGAGCATATATTTCATATGTTAAAGACTCAACAGAACTGCTCAACCAGAGTTGGATGGACTCCAGGGGCTCCTCAAACATGTTTAAGCGGTTCAGCACACTTAGAACTGTTCATCGTTGGTGTATAAAATAAATTGCTGAGAAGTAAAAATGAAAAAGGCAATTATAGGATATTTTAGTGCATAGTCAGGTGAATGATTTTTACAGACAAATCTCTGTACACGTGCCAACGTTTCAGGCAGTATTTGCTAACTATTCCTTATTGTCTTAGATAGAAATGAGCAGATGTCAGAAGAATGTTGAGATGCTTCAGTG
The DNA here is from genome assembly GCF_037356315.1 of Lithobates pipiens. NCBI lineage: Eukaryota > Metazoa > Chordata > Amphibia > Anura > Ranidae > Lithobates > Lithobates pipiens. The sequence goes on along the minus strand of NW_027507718.1, from coordinate 326,647,834 downwards.
AAGAGCCTAGTCTTGTTTTCCTGTTTACAGACCAGTTTGTCATGAGCCAAGCAGTGATGAGTATAAGCCTACACATTAGTGTAAGTTGGTATGAGAAGTGCATGCCAGGTCAATCACTCTTGCACTCTTGGAATGTGATCAGTAGAGACGGCTTTCCAAGTGAATCAGCACACAGATCTCAGCTCTGTCAACATGCGTGAAAGTACTTGCAAGCTAGCGGGGTATAAATCTTTTTGTTCATGTGGGTTAAGATTAGTATATTTATCGTTAGTTAACTAGACTGGAACTGTTATACACTGAATATTATCAAAACTTTGATGCAATCTTGGAATCTATTTTTATATTTAGCAGTTATATTGAGTGTTTCTGCTGTGTTCTGCAAAGTTGGCTGGTAAAAGGCTGTTTAATAATGTGTTCATGTTCTCTGTTGGAGACCTTGACTTTGTACGTGTGGGACAGAAGAGACTTTTATAGTTAGAAAATAAAAGATAACTGGTGAGTAACTGTACACTGTTAATAAGAATTTAAGTAGGCTGAATATGAATATAGTCACACACACATAAATAAATAAATAAATATATATATATATATATATATATATATATATATATATATATGTATATATATATATATATATGTATGTATATATATATATATATATATAGTGGATATGAAAAAATGTACGCACCCGTATTAAAATGTCAGGTTTCTGTGATTTAAAAAAATTAGACTATGATAAATAATTTCAGAACTTTTTCCACCTTTTAATGTGACCTACAAACTGCACAACTCAGTTGAACAACAAACTGAAATCTTTTAGGTGGGGGCAAGTAAAAATAAGATGAAAATAATATAGTTGCATAAGTGTGCACACCCTTAAACTTTTGTTGAAACGCCTTCTGATGTTATTACAGCACTCAGTCTTTTGGGTATGAGTCTATCAGCATGGCACATCTTGACTTGGCAATATTTCCCCACTCTTCTTTGCAAAAACACTCAAAATCTGTCAGATTGTGAGGGCATCTCCTCTGCACAGCCCTCTTCAGATCACCCCACAGATTTTCAATTTGATTCAAGTCTGGACTCTGACTGGGCCATTCCAAAACTTTAATCTTCTTCTGGTAAAGCCATTCCTTTGTTGATTTGGATGTATGCTTTGGGTCGTTGTCATGCTGAAAGATGAATTTCCTCTTCATGTTCAGCTTTCTAGCAGAAGCATGAAGGTTTTGTGTCAATATTGACTGGTATTTGGAACTGTTCATAATTTCCTCTACCTCAACTAAGGCCCCTGTTCCAGCTGAAAAAAAAAACAATTCCAAAGCATGCTGCTGCCACCACCATGTGTCACAGTGGGTATGGTGTTCTTTTGGTGATGTGCAGTGTTGTTTTTGCCCCAAAAATATCTTTTGGAATTATGGCCAAAAAGTTCAACCTTGGTTTCATCAGACTATAACACATTTTCCCACATGCGTTTGGGAGACTTTACATGTGTGTTTGCAAAATGTATATGGGCTTTGGTGTTTTTCTTCGTAAGAAAACGATTCCTTCCATCTTGCCACTTTACCCCATAGCCCAGACATATGAAGAATACAGGAGATTGTTGTCACATGTACCACACCGCCAGTACTTGCCAGATATTCCTGCACCTTTAAATTTGCTGTAGGCCTCTTGGTAGCCTCCCTGACCAGTTTTCTTCTTGTCTTTTTATCAATTTTGGAGGAACGTTCAGTTCTTGTGCCATGTTTTCTCCACTTGATGATGACTGTCTTCACTGTGTTCCATGGTATATCTAATGCCTTGGAAATTCTTTTGTACCCTTCTCCTAACTGATACCTTTTAACAATGAGATCCATCCGATGCTTTCAAAACTCTCTGCGGACCATGGCTTTTGCTGTAGGATGCGACTAAGAAAATGTCAGGAAAGACCTACTAGAACAGCTGAACCCTTATTTGGGGTTAATCAGAGGCACTTTAAATGATGGCATGTGTGTACTGACTCCTATATAAGATGAGCTTGAATGTGATTGATTCATTCGGAACACAGTTATACTCCAACCCCCCCACACACCCCAGAAGATTTCAGTCTGTTTTCCAATTGAGTTGTACAGTTTATAGGTCACGTTAAAGATGGAAAAAGTTCTGAAATTATTTATCTCTGTCTCATTTGTTTTACATCACAGAAACCTGACATTTTAACAGGGGTGTGTAGGCTTTTTATATCTATTGTATATGTATATACATTTCAATAGTCTAGTCCACTGGCATGATTCTATTGTGTTGCCAAATAAAAAAAAGCTTTTAATGTTGGGCCCCTGTTATTTTTTGGTCAAGTGGATAAGCTTTGAACCTCTGTCACTGTTCCCTTTGGTGACAGTAGTAACGTAAGTAACAGAGAATCCCTGCAATAGGCAGATAAACAGCAATAAACACCTAAGCAAGGTTCAAACTTTTCTTTTTTGAATCATGGCTTGAAGTCTTTTGTCCAGCCTAAGCTTTTTTCCATTAGAGAGATTTCGCCTCACTCACCTCACCTTATGAAAGAGTAAAAACATGACAGGGTTTTAATCCTTTCCTTTGGCATAAAAAAAATCTGGACTTTCGCTTTAATCACTTGACCTCTGGAAGATTTACCCCCCTTCCTGACCAGGCCATTTTTTACAATACAGCAATGCTTTAATTTAACTGAAAATTGATCAGTTTTGTGAGGCTGTACCCAAATAAAATGTGTGCCCTTTTTCCCCACAAATAGAGCTTTCTCTTGGTGGTATTTGATCACCTCTGCGGTTTATAGATTTTGCACTGCAAACAAAAAGTAAACATGTGCGATTCGTTTCTTACGGATCGAAAACTCGTACGAATTTCCGGAAATTTGTACATTCGTACGAATCCGGAATACAAATTTTTATGCATCCAAATTCTGTACGAAATCCGAAATTTCGCGTACAAATTTCGGATCCAAATTCATAACGAAAATTCGTAATTGTTACGAAAAGTTAACAAACCTAAAAGTTAAAAACCCAGGAAGTCAGCACAGCACAGGGATGGTGGGAACCCCGCATTATGATAAATTCATCATAATAATAATTTCCTTATTTTAAAAGTTTACGAATCTAACAAATTCGTATTTCGTACGAATACGAATTGAATTTCAGACACAAATTCCGAAATACTATTTTTTTTTAATACAGAACAAAACTAAACAATTTTTTTGACGGTGCCCATGTCTAACAAAAAGACATATTTTTGAAAAGAAAAAAAAAACAATATTTTTTACTTTCTGCTATAAAAGATATCTAATAATAATAATAATAATAATAATAATAATAATAAAAAAATCTAATTTCTTCATAAATTTAGATCAGTATGTATTCTGCTACATATTTTTGGTAAAAAAAAATCCCAATAAGCGTATATTGATTGGTTTGCATAAAAGTTATAGTGTCTACAAACTATTGGATATTTGTATTTATTTATTTAATACTAGTAATTTCAGCGAACAGCGACTTATAGCAGGACTGCGATATTGCGGAGGACATTCTAAAACGAATTGACACTTTTTGTCTGCAGGATGATCTGCAGGTGCAGGCAGACATTGGGGGTTATTTACAAAGGGAAAATCCACTTTGGAGGGGTAGATCTGAAATGAGTGGAAGCTCTGCTGATTTTATCATCCAATCATGTGCAAGCTAAAATGCTGTTTTTTATTTTCCTTGCATGTCACCCTCGGATCTACAGCGACTTTTCTTCCAAGTGCACTTGCAGTGCAAATAGGATTTTCCTTTAGTAAATAATGCCCATTGAGTCTGCGATACCTGCTGCTGGGCCCCCGCTGTGTGTGTGTGATCACAGCGTATTTACTACCCAGAAGTGCTGGATCACATATACATATATACTGTATATATATATATCTATATCTATATATATATATATATATATATATATATATATATATATAGATATATATAATATACAGACGTGATAAGGTGCACAGCTGCTGCCCTGTAGCAGTAAATTTGCTATATGGAGGACAGTAAGTAGTTAAGCAAAAAAAGTGGCTTTTTACTTTCTACTACTCTAAGGCATATGAATAAGGCTCTTTACATAAAGTACAGAAGAAAATGCAAATTATAAGAAGTAATAAGAATAGAGAGCCATAATCTTTTACTTTTCTGAATGTGCTACTTCTCTTTTACAAAGTTGTCACTTACCCGTTTTCTTTTTTTCTTAAATGTAAATGGTAGAGAAAGCCTAAAGTAGATCTGCTGTCTAGCTGAAGAATTTAGCATATGGCTGGCTCAGAGGGTCATTTGGTAGCCTAATATGCTTTTAAACTGCAAGTACTGCTCTTTCTATCCTGACTGCATTATCCATTTACTGGATAATGGAATCTCCTGGTATGTGCTCCTGAAGGCATTACTTAAAATGTGTTCTTTGGTACATGTTAACTGTGTATTTTAACTATCTCTGACGTAAGCTTCATGTTAAAATATACATTTTTATATTTAATATTAGCAATGGCCTACAAATGTAGGAAATATTTATTCAATAAAACTAATATAATAGAGAAACCTTTTAGGCTTCATGTGCACTGCTGCAGGTAAACGGATGTTTAGGAGCAGTTGGGCATTTTTTTCAGCTGCTCCCGAACTTTCCTCTGTTATCTTATCAGTACACGTACACAGAGTTATTTATAGTCGTTTCTAGGCAGTTGCGTTTAGAGGCTTTTTTTGGAACCCAAAAAAATGCATTCAGAAGTTGTGTTTATAGGCATTTCAAACGTCGAACGTGGCCAAATGCATCTAAACGCGGTAACTCACGTTTAGCCACATTTCGTTTACAGGCATTTTTCATTTTTGTCTATTTTGGAAAAAATAATAATTTTTTTTTTCAAATGCTTCTAGATGCAAACGCGGCATGTAAACACAGCTAAACGGCCATTTTTATACGTCAAAGTTAAACTGTTCAGGAAAGGTTGAACAACGTCCCGTGTACATGAAGCCTTGGGCCTCATATACACTGCTGCTGGTAAACGGATGTTTTCGGAGCAGTTGGGAGTTTTTTTCAACTGCTCCTGAACTCTCCTCTATGTTATCTTATCCGTACATGTACACAGGGTCGTTTATAGTCGTTTCTAGGCAGTTGAGTTTAGAGGCATTTTGTGGAATGTAAAAAAATGGGTTCAGAAGCACCAAACGCTTCTAAACGTGCTAACTCATATTTTGCCGCGTTTTCGTTTACAGACATTTTTCATTTTTGGCTATTTTGAAAAAAAATAAAACATTTTTTCAAACCCCTCTAAACACAAACGCGGCAAAACTCAGCTGAACGTGACATGTAAATGCGGCAAAACGGATGGTCATTCAGAAGAGGCTGTAAAAACGTCCCATGTACATGAAGCCTTAGTATTTAATACTGAACAGTGGTCGTAGACCAGAGGACTGTAGGACCATTCATATACTAATATGATGCTCCTCCAGCCCACCTCTTCTCATTGACATTTTTATAAGGCTGTCAACATCCTTCGATAGAGCCAAGCAGTATCACAGACAGCATAGTTATGCCCTTGTCTTCGTTGGAAAATGGTTGTCATAAAGTAAAATTCATGATGAAGAGCAAATCTGACTTTGCCAATTAAAAGCCATGCAAAAAGGTAAAATCTGTCTACTGGTCAATTAACTCTGACTATTGCATAAAACAGAATTTCATTAACTGTAGCTCTTCTGTGCTCAGCAAGACCGCTGCTGATGTTTTACTTGTGACAGCAATGCAAGTGGGCTTTATTATTCCTAATATATTTCAGGCACATATCTGTCTGCTGTCTTTATACTACATAATATAACTATCAGCTTGTCAAGCTGGTCATGTGTTATACCTGGGTAAATGATGGATTGGATAGGCTGATTTGCAGGATGAGCTGTGGTTAGTGGTTTAAAGGAAACCGGTCATGGGAAAATATGGAGGCTTCCTGTCCTCCATGTTCCAACACAGACAAGGCCACATTGTCTGCGAAATTTCTTAAAATTCAATTAGCCTGGCTGTCATGCTGACTCTGTTTAGAATATGGAGTCTCTGACCCAGCACGGGTACACAGTTAATGACTTTTAGCTTTTCTCTGCTTTTCTGATCTGGTAGTGATTCAGAAAACACTGGACTAAGAAAAAGTGTGCTTGGAGTCAGGCTTCAAGGGAGCTGCCTGCTTTATGCCTTCTATTTTGTTGGCTTGCAAATGACAGAATATATGCCAATATAAAAATGATTTTCCTGTAGCATCTTGAGTCCATGTGCTTTTTTGTATATTTTTATTTTGGTGGCCTTTGGACATACATAGTATGTCCAAAGGCCACCAAAGTATGTCCATACATAGTATGTCCAAAGGCCACCAAAGTATGTCCATACATAGTATGTCCAAAGGCCACCAAAGTATGTCCATACATAGTATGTCCAAAGGCCACCAAAATATGTCCATACATACTTATGTCCAAGGCCACCAAAGTATGTCCATACATAGTATGTCCAAAGGCCACCAAAGTATGTCCATGCATAGTATGTCCAAAGGCCACCAAAGTATGTCCATACATAGTATGTCCAAAGGCCACCAAAGTATGTCCATACATAGTATGTCCAAAGGCCACCAAAATATGTCCATACATACTTATGTCCAAGGCCACCAAAGTATGTCCATACATAGTATGTCCAAAGGCCACCAAAGTATGTCCATACATAGTATGTCCAAAGGCCACCAAAGTATGTCCATGCATAGTATGTCCAAAGGCCACCAAAGTATGTCCATACATAGTATGTCCAAAGGCCACCAAAGTATGTCCATACATAGCATGTCCAAAGGCCACCAAAGTATGTCCATACATAGTATGTCCATACATAGTATGTCCAAAGGTCACCAAAAAAAAAAAAAAAAAAAAAAAATATATATATATATATATATATATATATATATATATATATATATATATATATATATATATGGATTGCCTTGCATTACAGCATGGTATCCACTTAGTGGATACCTTTATTGAAATAAAAATTCCCCTCTGTGTAATCAAAGTACATTGCAGGGATTTTAACTAACCTATCTTTTGCCGTTCTAAATAAATAACCATTTGTTTCACCATATCCTTTACACCAGTGGTTCTCAACCCTGTCCTCAAGTACCCACAACAGGCTATGTTTGGGAATCTCTCTTATAAAATAGCTGTCCAATATACCAAGCCATTGACTCTGATTTAAAGCAGCTGTGCAAGATGAATGAAAACCTGCAAACATGGCCTGTTGGGGGTACTTGAGGACAGGGTTGAAAACCACTGCTTTACACCAATGTTTCCCAACGCCAGTCCTCAAGTACCTCCAACAATGTATATGTAAAGCGCTTCGTAACTTGACGGCGCTATATAAGTACCTGAAATAAATAATAAATAAATAAACAGGCCATGTTTTCAGGATTTCCCCCTGTGGTAATTACTAAGGCAGTGAAACTGATCAAATCATCTGTTCAAAATAATGGAGAGCCTGAAAACATGACCTGCTGGGGATACTTGAGGACTGGAGTTGAGAAACATTGCTTTACACACTAGATATGATAGGGAGGGTCTGGATCATTATAATCAGCCAGTGGGGTCTCAGTGTTCTTATAAAAAAAAAAAAAAGTTGCAGGCTCTGCATCACTTTAAAAGTATTTAACCCTTGGGGAGTAAGGCACAGTTCACACTGATGAAGTGCTGGGACCACAGCGATTCCTGTGCAATTCTCACACTGTGCTCTGCGAACTGCTGTGGGTGTCAGTATAAAGATAATGACACCCCTATATCGCTTTGCAGAATGCAGTACGAACTGTGGAATTGGATCGCATGGGTCTGAGCACCCATGCAATCCGATTCCAGTGGGGACAAAAAAAAGGTTTTTGGTGCAGATCCAGTGTGAATTGAGCCATACATACATAATGTATGGCTCAATTTCCACTGCAATGAGTTTGCATGTCATTTGTACAGGAATCCGGTGCGGTTCCTGTACAAATGACATATGCTGTGGCAAACCGGATCAGTGTGAACCCAGCCCAACTCACCAGAATTTCAATTCCTATTGCAAGGAAGGATACAAATATGTCTTGTATCTTAGTACAGACTTCTGGGAAAATCAATGAGACAATCACACAAGCAGAAAATGACATTTCTGGGTACATTCTGTACACAATCTGTATACAGAACGCCTCCAGGTTGCCATATTGCAATTTACAGAAAGTTGCACTGGCTGCAGATTGAAAAGGAAAGGTGATTTCCGGTCCAGGCACCTGGGTGGTGGACCATATGGCTGTGATCTTTCCTCAGACTGACTCTGATGTCAGCCAACAGCAGGCCTCAGCCCATCTGCTGAAAACGGATCACAGGAGTGCAGAGAGAACGACACTCTTGAGATCCACGAGCTTTGGCTGTACTTCTCCTTTAAGCTTTCATCCAGATTTCTGGCGATAAAACAAAGATTAATTTGTGGACAACACAAAGGATACATCACGTATTCTCCAAAAGCATTGTCCACATAGGGCAGTATTGGAGTATTACCTATAGCAGTGATGGCAATCCTTGGCACCCCAGATGTTTAGCAACTACATTCCCATGATGCTTAACTGCACTGTAGAGTGCATGAGCATCATGGGAAATGTAGTTCCAAAACATCTGGGGTGCCGAGGTTGGCCATCACTGACCTATAGCATACCCAACTGACCCTGATTTTGAGGGACTGTCCCTGACTTGCAACAAAGTCCCTCTGTCCCTCTTTCCTCCTCATTTGTCCCTTGTTTTGGTCTAATCAATATAGTTGTATATAAAATGCACTATTTGTCTTTCAAAAAGTGTTTCCCAGTGCTAAACCTTTCATCCAATTCCTAAATTGCTGCATTTGTAAATTTCAAAAGCCAGTATATAGGAATAGTTGTGGTGAAAGGGCACTTGTGAGTTTAACTATGCCTACATACTTTTGCTTATTCCCATTGCTTGTTCCTTATTCCCATTTCAGAATGTTGGGAGGTATGCCTGTAGCCATTATATTCTATAGTGTTTTGAAAATAATGGTCATTTATATCCCGAAGCCTATGACTCTTATCTACAAGAATATTTTTTGCTAAAATTGAAAAATCCTGACATTTAGCAGCTGTTGGGATTTGTTCATTGCCACTGTGTTATACTATTTATTATATGTAACTAGTAATAACAGTAACATTGCAGAAATGATGGCATTGTTATGGGATGCCATTTTTGAACAAAGTATACGGAATGTGCAACAAAATTCAGCTACATTTTCTTTCCTGGCAAATGTAATGATAAAAGATAATTCAACGTGTACGATCTTATGCAAGGAATCACACATTTAGATGTTTGCTTCCATTCCTTAGTTTTCAGAGTGCCCATGAAAACTTTTCCTGGCACATTAGCAAAGACAAAATCATGCAGTGTGACTTCTCAATATGTTTCTATAGTAAGGAACATAAGCCCCAATTTTCTTTTACAAATCATGAACGTTTGCCAAATGTTCAGAGGTGCTAAATAAGCCTTTGCTACCTAATGATAAACTGCTATAGATATCATATTAACAAGTAGACATTATGAAAGCACACACCACAAGAATAAGCTTTAAATGAATGAATGAATGAATGACTTGTATAGCGCTGCAACTGCGAACTGGATCGCCTCAAGGTGCTTGATCTGACCTGCGTTGACTTTCTTCTTAAAAGAGGTGGGTCTTGAGTTTTTTCCCGATGGTTTTCTTCCAAGCGGATTAAAGGCTAAATTCACCATTTACAGAAAATAGCCTATGCAGTCAAGTAGGGGTGCAACGGATCAAAAAACTCACGGATCGGATTCTTCCTTGGATCAGAGTCACGGATCAGATCATTTTTCGGATCAGCAAATAATAATTGAATTTGCAAAAACCTGTGAAAATTTCACCACCATATAGTTCCCACTGTAATATCCTCCATCTCCCCACTGTAATATACACCTCCCCACTGTAATATACACGTCATCTCCCCCACTGTAATATTGGCTGAGTATGGCTGAGTATGGCTGGGTATTGCCAAGTATTGCAGAGTATGGCTGGGTATGGCAGAGTATGGCTGAGTATTGGCAGGGTATGGCATAATGGCAGAGTATTGGCAGGGTATGGCAGAGTATTGGCAGGGTATGGCAGAGTATTGGCAGGGTATGGCAGAGTATTGGCAGGGTATGGCAGAGTATTGGCAGGGTATGGCAGAGTATTGGCAGGGTATGGCAGAGTATTAGCAGGGTATGGCAGAGTATTTCAGATTGGCAGGGTATGGCAGAGTATTAGGGTATGGCAGAGTATTGGCAGGGTATGGCAGAGTATTGCAGATTGGCAGGGTATTGCAGATTGGCAGGGTATGGCAGAGTATTGGCAGGGTATTGCAGATTGGCAGGGTATGGCAGAGTATTGGCAGGGTATTACAGATTGGCAGGGTATTACAGTTTGGTAGGGTATGGCAGAGTATTGGCAGGGTATGTCAGTGTATTGGCAGAGTATTGGCAGGGTATGGCAGGGTATTGGCAGGGTATTGGCAGGGTATTGGCAGGGTATTGGCAGGGTATTGCAGATTGGCAGGGTATTGCAGATTGGCAGGGTATGGCAGAGTATTGGCAGGGTATTGCAGATTGGCAGGGTATGGCAGAGTATTGGCAGGGTATTACAGATTGGCAGGGTATTACAGTTTGGTAGGGTATGGCAGAGTATTGGCAGAGTATTGGCAGAGTATTGGCAGGGTATGGCAGAGTATTGGCAGAATATTGGCAGGGTATGGCAGGGTATTGGCAGGGTATTGGCAGGATATTGCAGATTGGCAGGGTATGGCAGAGTATTGGCAGGGTATGACAGATTGGCAGGGTATTATAGATTGGTAGGGTTTGGCAGAGTATTGGCAGGGTATGGCAGAGTATTGGCAGAGTAGGGCAGGGTATTGGCAGGGTATTGCAGAGTATTGGCAGGGTATGGCAGTGTATTGGCAGATTATGGAGGGATGGCTGTGACTGCAATTGTCACAGAGCAGCGCTATGGGCACTACAGATCCAGCCCACAGCGCTGCTTCCATCCGATCTCTCCCCTCCACTGTACAGTTCTGTACACAGAGGGGAGAGGGGAACTGGCGTCATCATGCAGGTTGTGATCGCTCCGTCATTTGTAAAAGGCCGCCGGGTGTACCAAGATGGCCAACGCTCCAGAGCTAGGCCGAGGCCGTGGAGCACTCCGCGGACCGTGGTGTGTGCCGATCCAAACAGGGTGACCCGTTCGCCTGGTAAACCGATCGTTAAGAGAAGTATGGGGTTAAAAAAATAAAATGTATATTCTCCAAGTTGGATGCATCATCGATCCAATCAAACAACGCTGATCGCTCAGTTCTCCCCTCTGGTCTGAACAGAGTGCTGGGACTGTCAATCACCGCTCTCTGCTCTGCCCCTCCAGTGCTCATTTGAGCACTGGGCTGTGGAGTGGATGGGAGTGGTTGGCTCAGTCTCCGTAAGAGGCTGAGGCAGCTGCCGGTCCAGGAATCTGAGTGGATTCCAACTATAAAGTAGAGATCTTTCCCCAGCCTGGACTGGCTAAGTGACATCAGCTGACAGCAGGCTTTAGCCCACTGTTGGCTTAAAATGGGTCACATTAGTGTAGAACCAACTGCACTCTTGTGATCCATAGGAGAAGTGGGGCCAAAAGAGCTTTGGGCATACTTCTCCGTTAATTTGTTTGGTTTTACCTGTAGGCCATTTGGGTCCCCTAAAAAGCCTGGCTAAAAAACTCCAAGCCCCATGTCCTGATTTGTTGCTAGGATGTGAAAACTATTGGATGATAACTCACAACTTTGTAGGAATGAAAACAGTTTTTGTGCCCTAACAAGGAAGGGTATGGGGGTTGCTACAGTAACTTGGAGTTTTTAGCCAGGCTTCTGATGGGATCTAAATGGCCTACAGGTAAAACAATAAAATGAATGATAATTTTATAACATGCACACATTTTTAATATCTGCTGGGACTTCTTGACTACATAGGCTCTTTTCTGGAAAAAGTGAGCTTAGTCTTTAAAGATAACTTGTCAGAATTGTGCTAATGCTGGAAATCAAATTCATTTTTTAAATGATCAGAATTGTACAGGCTTACTAGGGATAGTTTCATGTGTGTCCTCTTATCAGGGGCAGACTGACAACTCATGGGGCCCCCGGGCAATAGGAGATTATGGTGCCCCCAGGCAATCAGAGATTATGGGGCCACACAGTATACACACACACAGTATACAATCACACAGTATACACAGACATGTTTCTTTTGGCCGAGAAGATACTGGAGAGGTGGGGCAGCTATAATCTCAGAATTTTTAGACCAAAAGGATGTCGGTAAGGGAGACAGATGTAAAAAAAACAGATTTTTACATAGTGTTCCTGGTTTTACTGAGGCTGGCAACCTTGATGGGGCCCCCTAGTGGCCTGGGGCCCTCGGGCAGTGCCCGAGTGGACGAATGGTCAGTCCGCCCCTGCCTCTTATCTAGCTTTAGGACAACACTAAAGGTGGCCACAGACTGCTTGATTTTCTCCTGTTCAGTCTGCAGGCTGAACAAAAAGAATGTACTCTATTCCCCCATCCATTCTTACCACGCAGATGGAGAAATCTACACTGCCAGCTATTTTCAGGAGGCCATGAAACCAGATAACATGAGTAACAACTTAAAGGGGTTGTAAAGCCAGAAGTTTTTTTTATCTTCATGCATTCAATGCATGAAGATCAAAAGCCTTCTGTGCGCAGCAGCCCCTTCAGCCCCTCTAATACTTACCTGAGCCCTCTCTCTATCCAGCCATGTCCATGAATGCCTCAGCCATCTGGGACGCTTTCCTATTTGGCTGAGACACAGCAGTGGCACCATTGGCTCCCACTTCTGTCAATCAACCAACCAATCAAAGTTAGCCAATCATGGGAGAGAGATGGCAAGGCTGAACCGCAGCTTTGTGTCTGAATGGATACACAAAGCTGCAGCTCGGCTTGGGTTCCCCCATAGCAAGCTGCTTGCTGTGGTTGCACTCATAAGGAGGGAGGGGAGGGGCCAAGAGCTCCAGCCACGGACCCAAGCAGAGGAGGATCTGGGCTGCCCTGTGCAAAACCTAGCAGATAAGTATAACATGTTTGTTATTTTAATAGAAAAAAAGCAAGACTTTACAATCACTTTAACCACTTCAGATCCGCGCTATTGCCAAATGATGGCATTAGCGCGGACCTACATTTCCGGGACTACGTCTATTGACGTCGTCCCGGTTACGAGCGGCCTGCGTGCCCCCTGAGGGGCGCGCGCGGTGCGCTCTGTGATCGGCGAGTCTATGAGACTCGCCTGATCACCGATCCGTGCAAGGGGTCGATCCCGACCCCTTATCACGTGATCAGCTGTCAGCCAATGACAGCTGATCATGTGATAGAACGGAGCCGGTAATCGGCTATTATTCCTCCTCGCGCTGACAGCGCGAGGAGAGGAAAAAAAAGCCGATCACCGGCGGCCGTGATCGGGACATCAGTCCCGATCACGGCCATCAATACAAGGGACCACCTGCCACCTGCCTGTGCCCACCTGCCTCCCGCAGTGCCATCCTGAAGTAAAATAAAAGCAAAAGTAAGTGCCCCCCGTCAGTGCCCCCCGTCAGTGCCCATAGTGCCCACAGTGCCACCCACAGTGCCACCCACAGTGCCACCCAATCTGCCTCAAAGGTGCTGCACCCCAGTGCCGCCCATCAGTGCCCAGCAGTGCCGCCCATCAGTGCCCAGCAGTGCCGCCCATCAGTGCCCATCAGTGCCGCCCATCAGTGCCCAGCAGTGCCACCTATCAGAGCCACCTATCAGTGCCACCTATCAGTGCCCATCAGTCCCATCTATCTGTGGTACCTATCAGTGCCCATCCGTGCCACCCATCCGTGCCACTTATCCGTGCCACCCATCCGTGCCATCTTATCTGTGCCCATCTTTGCCCATCAGTGCCGCCTTATCTGTGCCCATCGGTGCCGCCTTATCTGTGCCTATTAGTGCCGCCTTAACTATGCCTATCAGTGCCCACCAGTGCAGCCTATCAGTGCCCACCAATGCAGCCCATCAGTGCCCACCAATGCAGCCCATCAGTGCCCACCAATGCAGCCTATCAGTGCCGCCTAATCAGCGCACTTCAATGAAGGAGAAAAATGACCCGTTTGCAAAATTTTATAACAAACTATTAAAACATGATTTTTTTTTTTTTTTTTTTTTTTGCATCTTTTTTTGTTTGTTTAGTAAAAAATAAAACTCCGAGCTGTAACTAAATACCACCAAAAGAAAGCTCTATTTGTGGGAAAAAAATGATAAAAATTTCATTTGGGTACAGTGTTGTATGCCCGCGCAATTGTCATTCAAAGTGCATCAGCGCTGAAAGCTGAAAATTGGTCTGGGCCTGAGGGGGGTTTAAGTGCCCAGTAAGCAAGTGGTTAAGCTGTTCATAACAATTCAAAAAATTGGTTTAAAACAAGTCACCATTGACCAATGTAGCTGCAGCTGCTGTTGAATAATGCATCTTCAAAATTCATAGCAGAATTTTTTTGAGACAGCTCTCTCAGCAGCTCAGTTCACTCTGCACCCCTTCCTTTGACTGTTGAGAGGGGGATCTGCATTACCTAAATGACTTGAGCAACTTTGATGCCTGTGCTGTAAAATTTAAGGATGCATTTTTCTACGGTGGCTGCTGCTAAAGAGGTAAGTTGGGGCTTATTTTAATTCCATTTTTTATTTTGCTAGGACACATTATGTAAATAAATGAATGTCTATAGCCAAGCTTGCATAGGGTGAACATAAAATCCTCCCTTAAAGGGTATGTAAACCCTAACAAATAACATTTCCTTTGTTTCCTTTTGGTCTGTTCAATAGACTATAGAATGTATTTTGGATAATTGGAGATTAACATTTATAGGTAATATAAGGTTGTTGATCCAAGGAATATCTGATTGCTTTGGAGGCTCAGTAAGGATCTTTCCCCAGCTGGAGCGAGTTGGACCATGCTCTATAGGGGTTTTTATTGTGTTCCTCTGGATCAACGCTATTTATAGTCTTTTTTTTTCATTATTGGTTGAACTAGATTGGCTTGTGTCTTTTTTACAATCTGGCTCTTTAAAGTGATTGTAAGGGTTTGTTTTGTTTTTTGTTTTTTAAATGACAAACATATCATACTTACCTCCACTGTGCAACTTGTTTTGCACAGAGTGGCACCAAACATCACCTTCTGGGGTCCCTGGCAGCTCTCGCAGCTCCTCCCCGCATCAGATAACCCCCTAGGAGAAGAGCTCTCCTGAGGGGGTTACCTTGTGAATGCTCTCCGGAGTCCAGCGTCCATAGCCACCAAATGTATGAGTCGGCCCCGCCCCCAGTGCCCGCATCGTTGGATTTGATTGACAACAGCGGGAGCCAATGGCTGTGCTGCTATCAATCTATCCAATCAAGAGCTGAGAACCCAGGAAAGAGAGACAGCGCGTCCCCGGTAGGTCAAGTTCTAGGGCTCAGCTAAGTAAAACGGGGGGGGGGGGGGGCTGGGGGGGGGCGGTCACTGCCAGTTGTTTTTTGACCTTAATGCATAGGATGCATTAAGGTGAAAAAACACGTAGGTTTACAACCCCTTTAATCTGTGCATTGATGTGTACAATAAATACCTACAGAAATTGTATCAGTTAATATTTTATGTGCTCTCTGCCTGTGCTGCATTCTTATCAATATTATGTATTTTTTTGTTTTTTTATTTAAATACATTTTAAATCATACCTGTGTTGGGCAAACAAGTGATAATAAACATTAAGTGTTCCTGATTGTATTTCATTGCTGATGTATTGCCCTCCATGTTTTTGAAGCTCCCTATCGAACGCCTTTTAAATGTTGACATTTGGAAATTCAGTTGACCCCATAGGCATGGCGATAGTTTACTCAGGCAACAATTACTGTAATGTGGTAGTGTCTCTGTGAAAAAAATTTCTGGGACCTTCGGTGGTCCTTTTGGTTGGCTCATTGGGGCAAGGAAGGTGTGATCCTGAATCTTATAATTAGGGGTGCACTGAATGGGTTTTTTGGTGCCGAAACCGAAAATGAAAAATACACTAGGCCGAAAACTGAAACCCATACCGAGAATGACTGATACCGAAACTTATTTAAAAAAAATATATTTTTATACAGGAGATGGTGAGCGACTGGGGACATGGTACAGGAGATAGTAAGAGCAAGAAGGGGGGGTAAGGCCGCGCTATGGAGCTATTAGGTATAGTTCTGGTAAGAGCGGCCTCTATTTAAATTTCCACCCAATGTGGGTGAAACAATGGACGGGGCTATACCTCTGGTGAGAGCAATTACATAAGTGGTAACGGAGCACCGGGAGCAACAGTTGAAGTCACCCCCTCCTCCCCCCCTCCCCTTCCCCCCCACTTATAGAAGAATATTCACCATTTTTTCCACTATTTTTTTTCACCATTTTTTCACTGTTTTGTTCACTATTTTTATCATCAATTTTATAATCAATTTTTTTATCACATTTCTTCCATTTTAATATTAATTATTAATTTTTATATCTTCCCTGCTTTATTTATATTTTTATTCCATCCATTCACGGACTTTTTCATCACAGAATATTTAATATGTGCACAAATGGACATATGATATGCAAAACAGATAATTGATTGGTTATTTATTTTATTTTGTTTTCTTGCAATTGAATTCTGTGCATTCTAACACTGGCACAAGTTTGTTCACTGGCACTTGCACTTTAATATTGTAATTTAGGAATTGCACGTTCCATTAGTTTTTCTATGGCTCATTGATTTTTATGGTTTATTGATTTTTATGGTTTATTGATATCTATTGATAAGCATACATATATAAAAATAATTACTACAGATTACTATTAGGCATTACACAGAGAGTTTCTCACTATTATTCGTTTACTTTTAATTACTAATTTTTTATTACTTACCAGCATGCTGGAAAATTTATGCAAATTGTAATTATTTATTTACTTTGAGTCTAAAATGGTATAGCGCCAAGTCTATTTTCTCCTCTCATTTCTTTTCATGGTACAGGAGATGATCAGAGACTGCAGAGATGGTACAGGAGATGGTCAGAGACTGGAGAAATGGTACAGGAGATGGTCAGAGACTGAGGACATGGTATAGGAGATGGTCAGAGACTGGGGACATGGTACAGGAGATGGTCAGAGACTGAGGACATGGTATAGGAGATGGTCAGAGACTGGGGACATGGTACAGGAGATGATCAGAGACTGGGGACATGGTACACGAGATGGTCAGAGACTGGGGATATGATACAAGAGATCAATGCAGCCTCACCAGTGCCCATCAGATGCAGCCAGCCAGTATCTCCAGTGCAGCCAGTGTCCCCAGTAGTGCAGCCAGTGTCCCCAGTAGTGCAGCCAGTGTCCCCAGTAGTGCAGCCTGTGTCCCCAGTAGTGCAGCCAGTGTCCCCAATAGTGCAGACTGTGTCCCCATTGCAGCCAGCCAGTGTCACCATTGCAGCCAGCCAGTGTCCCCGGTAGTGCAGCCAGTGTCCCCAGTAGTGGAGCCTCTGTCCCCTTTGCAGCCAGTGTCCCCAGTAGTGCAGCCTGTGTCCCCATTGCAGCCAGCCAGTGTCCCCGGTAGTGCAGCCAGTGTCCTCAGTAGGCAGCCCGTATCCCCATTGCAGCCTGTGTCCCCATTGCAGCCAGCCAGTGTCCCCGGTAGTGCAGCCAGTGTCCCCAGTAATGCAGCCTATGTCCCCATTGCAGCCAGTGCCCCCGGTAGTGCAGCCAGTGTCCTCAGTAGGCAGCCCGTATCCCCATTGCAGCCTGTGTCCCCATTGCAGCCAGCCAGTGTCCCCAGTAGTGCAGCCAGTGTCCCCAGTAATGCAGCCTATGTCCCCATTGCAGCCAGTGTCCCCGGTAGTGCAGCCAGTGTCCCCAGTAGGCAGCCTGTGTCCCCATTGCAGCCAGTGAAGGAAATGGAGAGCTGCCGCTGTCTGTTTGGTTAGAACGACGGGAACACCACAGCTTTAATTTCAATAGCTGTGTGTTCCCCACTGCACGCTGTCATATACAGCCCCTCCCCCTTGTCCAGGCCCTTTGATAGACAGATCACCCGTCCAATCCTGGGATGGGTGATCTGTCTATCAAAGTTCTCCAGAAAAGGGGGAGGGGCCGTATGTGATGGCGCACAGCGGGGAACACACAGCTATTGAAATGAAAGCTGTGATGTTCCCTGCGCTCTAATCAATCAGGCGGCGGCTCTCCTCTCTTCTACGCTATAGGCAGCTCCCCTGATAGGTGGCACCAGGGGCAGGGTGCCCAGGCCCCGCCCAATTTTCGGCTCCATTATCGGCCGTTTCTTTCTTTAGGTGGCTGAAATTTCGGTGCATCCCTACTTATAATACCTACTGAATATTTTTTTTTTTTACCCATTTTTGGTTTTGTATTTAGTGAGAAAACAAATGCACACATTATTTTTCTTACAAGAGTGATGCATATCTTTTTCTCTCTAAATCATGAAAAAACAGCTAGCTTGGCAATTTGTTTTTCCTCAGTGGGAATAGATCATATCATGAAGATATTATATTTTTCTTAATATTAAAAGTCAGCAGCACCTGAGTGTGCAGGGTTTTGTCGTAAATCAGTGTGTCACAGTGACTGATAGTTCAGCTTGTGTACGATGTCTAATAAATTGCCACACTACTATGAGGTGACTTAATTGTGTCAGGAGACAGGTCCCATGTATCAGGACTGAAGGAAGGAACCTACTTCTTCTGTTACTCCTACTCTCTTTTACGCTTTGAAACATATGTTGAAAATCTGCTCTGTACAATACAGAGAGCTACTTAACATACTGGTCTATATTGAATACAAATATTCGTGCATATCATACACATAGTATTGTTGTTTTCCTGCACTTTATAAAAAGAACGTTTGTTTTCCCCAACTATGATGCTGAGCAGTACACTATCCCCTTTTGGGTTACCAGTACATATAAATATAAAAGGATGGGTGCAGCGCTATAAACGAAGTGCCTGAAAATACAGTTCAATACCCTAAGCACCATTGCATATCAAGCGCCCAGGGGCGGACTGACCATTCGCCCAGGCACTGCCCGCGGGCCCCCGGGCCACTAGGGGGCCCCATCAGGGTTTCCAGCCTCAGTAAAACCAGGGACAGTATGTAAAAATCTGTGTTTTTTTTTTTTTTTTTTTTTTTACATCTGTTTCTGAAATGTCCCTTACGGACATCCTTTTGGTCTAAAAATCCTGAGATTATAGCTGCCCCACCCCTCCAGTACCTTTTCAGCCAATAGAAACATGTCTGTGTATACTGTGTGTACATGTATGTGTATACTTTGTGATTGTATGTGTGGCCCCATAATCTCTGATTGCCTGGGGGCCCCATAATCTCCTATTGCCTGGGGGCCCCATGAGTTGTCAGTCTGGCACCCTGCAAGCAACTATACCATGCCCCGTCCGTGAGCTCACTTCCACCGAATGGAACACGGGGCCAACGTCTAATAGGAAGTAGGGCATTGAGGAGCTTTCCTAGCTGTACAGTGAGCTGATTCACTCAGTACCAGTATTAAGCACTTTTATTTTTTGCATAATTTTTGCATCAAGTTTTTATTGAGTTTTAAAAGTATGACAAAGAATACAGAGTAAAAGGGACACAAGAGCAGCAAATACGCTACAATCCATCCATGTAAAGTATAGTATACAACAAACTAATAATGACGATGGGCAACCAAATGGGTGAAATAAAACTGTACATCCTTCATAGTAGGAGTTTCAGTACATAAAGGCGGATATGTCGAGATTAAATAAAATGGTAATAAGGCAAAGGTAGCTGCAAATTATAACATATAAAATATATTTTGTACAGTATTATGAGAGTGCATTTGTATCCATGGATTCCACAACTGTTTGAATTTGGAAAGGGAACATGTTCTAAGGCTAGAGCTGAACCAGGGATGGAGGGACAGACTGCTTCATTTAAAGTCCCAAACGTCCCCCCTATTATTCTAAGGGCTAGAGCGTTTTCATAATCCGAGGTAAGGTTTAGCAATGAGCTCGGAGACATTGGGTGCCAGGTCGGTAATGAGCACTTTTTCATGTAAGTGCGTACTTGTGCCTTGTATGCTTTTTTGATTCTAATAAAACGCACTGCATGATTTATGGTTTCAGTTTGTTTTATTCCTTGGTGGTGGAGCTGGAGGAGAAAGACTGGAGGGTTTACTAGGCAAGAAATTGTACAACCAAAGTGGCGTTCCGCGGATAGGCTTGCTGGCTGTGACACCTTAAAAAAAAAAGAAGGAAAAAAATGGCTATTCGAGATCCACTTATTGAAATAGTTCTAAAGGTAGAACATGTTTACCTCACTGTAGGCAATGTCCCATTATTTATATCACCCCAGCCCCCTTAGACCTACCTGAGTCCTTTCTCAATCCAGCACTGTGCCCCAGAGCAGCATCACCGGTTGCTCTTTCTCCTCACAGGGGACAGAGGCAGCAGCAGAAGCCAAAAAAGGAGAAACAAGCAGTGCCAACCTAAGTGCAGTAATATAACACACGTCTTATTGATCGTAGTCAAAATGCACTCACTCTGTGTTAATTAAAAACAGGCACATCTTAATGGTGGAGTCCGGGTGGGCAATGTAGTGGGCGATCTGTCTTCAAAGATGGTGATCCTTTAGCGCTGTGCAGTCCCGTCTGGCGGCGCTGGTGGATTCCAGTGTCCCAGGCTAAGGTCGGCAATAAACAGCGGAGGTCGTCAGTCTGTAGGGGCCCAGATGGATGGCCCGTTGTGATGGTGCTAATAGCGCGTGCGCCTTCGGAGCATGCATGCTCCTTCGTCAGGCATAACATCCTCCATCTTGAAAGTGGTAAAAAAGTTAAAAAAGCAGATGGGCAGGCCAATGAAATCAAGGCACTCCCCTATCAGTATTCTATTCTATACTATACTATAGTGATAGGGGAGTGCCTTGATTTCATTTGCTCGCTCGTCCACTTTTTTCCCTTTTTTACCACTTTATAGCCAGTTTAATGTAAAGGGTTGATTAATCCGGTGAGTACATCACACAGAGGAGATTTTGGGAGCACACAAGGAAGAAGGAGGTGTAATGTAGTGCTACTACGTGTTTGTGTTTGGTGGAGAGAGCATGCTTCTATTGATAGATGTTGCAGCACAGGGGCTTGACCGACCTCAATTTTTTGTCAATCCTTATTACACTTGACTGTTTTTTTTTTTATTTCTCAAATATTCTGTCCAATCCAGCTTCTGTCCACATCAATCATTGACCCACTATGCTTATCCTCTGCCCATTGTGGCTCTGGCTTTGTCCTGTAAGCAATCCGTCATAGAGGCATGTTGAATTTAATTTTATGGTCCCTTATAAAGTTTTCCTAATACATGGGGACCTAATCTTTCTGTATGACATAACACTAGTCCACCTCCTTCAAAACTATTAAAGCAAACTGTTTTGGATAGCAAAGCTTCACAGTGGGATGGCTGCAAGTTTTTTTTTTGCTTGCTATCAGTCATAAGGAGTGTGTATGGTGGGGCCATGGCTTGAATGGTGTATTATCAAAAAACAAATAAAAATTCCCAGCTCACTTACCAGCCAGCCTGCAACAAACTGAATTGACCCCAACAATTCATATTAAAGCCAAGGGGTTTCATTTTCACACATTTGCAAATGCATGCATAAGGCCAGGTCACAGCATCACAGTGTACTGCAGACCTAACTATATCATTTGAAATTGTCCAGAGTTGGAGCAGATATATAATAATGTATAGATTAAGGGCATGTATGCCTGGAGGGAGCTCACCCCTCCTTATAAGTACAGGGATGCACTGGACACCCAGCAATAGTATAATGGCAGCAATAGTATCCGGAGCGCGTTGTTGAATGGTGTATTGCTCAGAGATTCTTAGCTGTATGTTCCTGAACTGACGTGGAGAAAACCTTTAAGGGAAACAACAATAAAGCTAGATTGCCATTGTAAGGTTCCTGCGAGACAGAAATCAGGCTTTGTACTATAATGCTGTTTTTGTCATTTTCTGCGTATTCTGTAGCTGTTAAACGAAAGGTTGTTTTTTTTGAGTGTTTTTCTTTTTCACAGTCCCAATCCTTATCTAAAACATGGCACAAATTATCCAACCTATATTTGCTCATCAATTTGTTGACACCGTTTTCTTTTTATGATGTATCTGTAAAATGTTCCATTGTGTGTATGCTTAGTTTTGGAAACTGTTGAAATAGAAAGCTTTTTGAAGTTAATTGCTTGAAAAATCACTCCTACAAGTAGCAGTCTCCTTTCCTAAACGCACCGCCTTATGCTCCCTTCGTTTTTAGCTTTTTTTTTTATTTTATCCACTCTTCTATAATTTGTCATCATGGCATTGTCAGAAAACAACATTTGGTATTGCTGCTTTTATACTAAGAAAAGACAAAAATAAGATAACATTGTTACTTTTTTTTATACGCAGTAGCCAAGTTTTGGAAGGATGAAGCGCTTTTTTTTCCGGAACTTTGTACAAAAGTGGAACTAAAATTTAATTAAAGTGTCCTAAACCCAGGACCCTGCATTCGCTATATCTGGACTCCGACAGTAATCAGAACATGGAAATGCAATTATTTTAGTAAATATAAACGGCTAAATACCTTTTGTAATCAGCAATATATAGCAGTCTATCAGTGTCTGGTTATAGCTTGTAGGATAAGTTTTCATTCTACTCTAATTGTCCTATGATGCTGCAGGACCCCTGACCTTCTGTCTGGACAGTGCTGATTGCCTGTGTGCCGATCCCAAGAAAGAAAATACTCTCTAGCAATACACACCAAACTGAGCATATGTGCAGCTTGCCCCAAAGACTCTGTTCTAATAGGAGATGGTTTGGGGATTGTGAAAGAAGGGGAGGATAAGAGACAGGATCAAACAGCCTTTAGGTTACCTTTCATGAATAACCTACAGTGTCAATAAAACCAAATCATTAAAAACTGTCAGACAATGCTGTAGTATGTTGTACATGCTGCTCATACTCACTATGAGATTAATTTTCTGTATTCTGCTGTTCACTGTTCCTCCCTCCTTGTTTGCGTGCCCTCTGCAGCCAGAGATTGTGTAGACAAGACATTACCATGTCTACTGAGCATTCTCCAGTTTCAATTTTGCTTCTAAGCTGCTCATTTCATCCTTTCTAATCTGTGCAGCCCATGTGACTGTAGAGTCACACATGTGGGTGTATACACACTGATAAATGATAGTCCACTCCCTCCAACATGCCCACTCCCTCCCTCCCTCCTCCATGCCCACTCCCTCCCTCCCTCCTCCATGCCCACTAAACAGCTCTACACTATGGGGGCAGGATATTACATGTTGATTGATGGGGACTTCACCTCCCTGTAATAATCACATACAAACAATAGAAACAGGTTGAAGGGGTGTTAGACGAGCTGTGATTGGCAGAACCACCCTCTAGATCAGTGTTTCTCAACCTTTTTCCAGAGAGGGCGCCCTTTTAAAGTATTTCCAGTCTCTGGCTCAGTTCACTTTACTGCATGTTTGGAATGCGCTCAAAATTACGCACTTTACTGTCCTGCAGACAAATCACTGCTCTTTAGCAGACGCATGGGGGTTACATTAATTCTTAATGGGACCCCCATGCATTTGCAAATGCGGTGTGTTGATAAGAAGATAAAAAAACATTAGTGTGCAGCAGCCCCCCTCAGCTCACCCAATACTTACCTGAGCCACCTCTCGATCCAATGATGTTGCACAAGAGCCTTGGCTGTCCGGGACTCTTCCTCCTCATTAGCTGCTGTCAAAGTCAATGAGCCAATGAGGAGAGAGAAGGGGCATAGCCGAGCCGCGACTCCATGACTGAATGGACACACAGAGCAGCCACTCAGCTCAGGTGACCCTGTATCAAGCTGCTTGCTATAGGGGCACTCAGCAGGAGGGAGGGGCCAGGAGCGCCAGCGAAGGGACCCGAGCCGAGGAGGATCTGGGCTGCTTTGTACAAAACCACTGCACAGAGCAGGTAAGTATAGCATGTTTGTTATTTTTAAACAACAACAAAAAAAAACAAGACTTTAATATAACTTTAAGAAAAGACTAATGTAAATTAAACAGTGTACATTTAGTATCACTTTAATTGACAGTAGAGTAGCAGACTAGCATCACAGCATAACTTCCGTACCATCAACATTATGAAGAAATTGGATATGGAGTGCACTGATAATACTACTTGACATAGAATTCTATATGCTTCAAGTATCTATAACGTCTGACATTGTGTGTCAAAATATTACATCCGCTTCTACATTAGATAAGAGAAACTGCAAAGTAGGCTGATGGCTGAGCACTTGGTATTGCATCATTGGTATCCTGGGTTAGACCACAACCATGTCTATGCTATATATATATCTAATATGAAGAAAAAGAGAGGTTGAATGTCTGCTGCAAATTAGGCCACATCACTAATAGTTTGAGAGAAAGGAACTCCCCTAATGTGGGACTTTTATGGCTCAGAAGGAATGTGAGAATGGCAAAAATTATACAAACAAAAAATATTTATTAATATCACAAATGATTAAAAGTAGTGATAGGTTTAAAAGATTGTTACATACAATACATGAATAGTTTGTTAAATCATCGCAAGCCACAAGCAAAGGATAAATGTACTATAATAATAATAATGCAGATTGATGCAAAAATGTTTTATGACCAACGCGTTTCGGAGACTTTAGAGCTCCTTCATCAGGGAGGGTTTTAGCAATCTTAGTAGATACAATCTATAAAACAGAGTACATGTTCTAACAAAACAACGCTAATCATTGATAACAAGATGAAAACACAGAAGGGGGGTAAAGGGAGGGAGAGACAGGGCACAACAGCAGCTAGTTACAATGCCTGCGCAAAGATGCGGAATGCATAGCCAGTAAAATGTAAAGAGTAAAAACAGTATATATACTGAATCCAGGTAAACCAGATGTATGAAGAGGTAGAAAAAGAGGGTCCTCTTGGTTCACGAGCATACCACGTGGGGCATACAGGGATCACCTAATAGATGGAAGGGAGGAGGAGGGTCTGTATAAGTATATAGGGTAATTTGTATTAACGAGTAATGAAAATATGTTGGAAAAGCCACATACATGCACCTTATTGTGGGGGAGAATTCCCCATAAGAAGCGTAGAGGAGCCTTAAATCGAAAAGTGGCCATTAGAATCCCTGCAACTCCACTATACAGTACGTGTCCCAGGCAAAAAGGAGGCTTGAATAGTATAGTGCAGCATCCAGGAGGGAAGTATCCAGTCACCAATGGTTCACTGAAGAGCACTAAATGGAAAATATATCTTATAATGCAGTGTAAATAGAATACAAGAGTGATGTAGCGGCGAAGAAAGGAGGAAAGTGCAAAACATCCTTCCCCCTGGACTCCAACACTTTAAGCATTAGCATCATACCTGCTCAAGATTGTCCACACCATATGACACAGCCTGCACCTGCACCTGCAAAGCCCTATTCTGGACTGCCAGGAGGAAATTGCCTGTTTTATATGGACATCAGATGGACAATAAGGGCTACTAATTGTGGAGGGGCGGGGGAGGATCATCATCCAATAGACTCAACCTTCGCCTAGTGGCCCAATACAGGCGCCCAAATGGTTGGTCCCCCGGGAACGGAGCGCACGCTGTTGCCCTGCAACGTCCCCAGATGGGGAGCCATGGTTTACGTAGTGACGTCGTGTGCTGTGACTCACCATCACAGAAGCCATCCCTATCCCTGGGCATGGCTGCCAAGGCCGTGCAAGTGGCTGGGGGCCAGGAGGAAGGGACGTCCAGGGGTCATGGGATCGTCCTGACACGTGACCCAGAAATGGGTGGCATGATATGGCCGATGTAATGCAAGTGAGGGCAACACCAGGGGACATGCCCACCTTCTTCAGACATCATCTAAATCCAACTGGCTCGAGCGCGACGGGTCTGCCATACAAACCGGTAGCCCTGAACCACATAGGAGACCCGGAAAATGTAGAAAAAATTAGATGAAAATGGGAGAAAAATCATAATAAAATGAATGAAAATTGGGGAAAAAAAAATCAAAAATGCAGTAAAAAAAAAAAAAAAAAAAAAAAAGAGAGAGGGAAATGGTGGTTTTTGTAGAAAAGAAGAGGGGTTAAGATGGTAATTATACTGTAAATAGGTATCTGAAAAATGGTGTATATCTGTGTGGTAGAGGGTAATATTTATCACATCGTTAATAATAATAGAACTGAACCATAGGCTGGCATACATCTCATCACAATACCACACGTGAGGTCACCGCAGGAAGGATGAGAGAAAGAAAGAGGAAAAGAGAAGGGGATGGATTAGTTCTCCATACCTCCTGATACAAAACCTTCCAGAAAAGGTTTATAATTGACAGCCTCGTTGAGGCCAGGATGTGTGGAGGCCTTAAGCAAATGGATCCACCTCAGCTCCCTCTGAAGGAGGCTCTTGTTCCAATCACCCCCTCGAGGGCTGGGGTGGATCCGATCCAGCGCCCAAAATCTGACCCTGGGAAAAATACCCTCATGCATGACTTGGACGTGTTTGCCCAAAGGTAATTCAGGGTCAGGTTTTTGCATAGTGAGTATGTGTCTGTAAATTCTCTTACATAGTTCATTTTTGGTCTTGCCAACATAAAAAGAACCAGAGTAGAAGATATACTACTGCACATGTCCTGCAGTTTTACAAAATGTTTAGCCTTAAGCTTCTATCCCTTGGGTAGCGTGATGGATGAACCAGTGTGTATATATGTATATCTACACTGATTGCATCCACCACATGTATAGGAGCCTTTGTACTTGCATGGTTCCTTTCTTTTTTTCCCCTTTATATTCACTCTGAGTAAAAGAGTCTCTCAGTGACGTGGATCATCTATAGGTGATCTGAGGGGCCTGCAATACAAATCTCCCTGTATTGGAGTCTAAAGACAGAAGATGCCACTATATATGTAAGCTCTGTCTATGTCTGGATTTCCTTTTAGATGCTCCATTTTCATCTAAACTCAAAATAAAATTGTATCGTAGGTAAGTGGATTTTTCCCATTGTAGCCCCATACTTTACTGTATATCTGAAGTGGGAAAATTAAATCATGTTTCTCTTGTGTGGCAATATCCCACATTAAATCATATGTTCTTTGGGTATAGAGACTGATGTGAATGCTTTAAAGGGGTTGTAAAGGTACGTGTTTTTTCATCTTAATTCATCCTGTCACCTGCCCCTTAGCCCCTCATTTTAAGTTACCTGAGCGCCTTCATTCAGTCGGCGGGGACGCGCTGGCTCATTCTCCACGGGCTCCCGGCTCTTGATTGGATAGATTGATAGAAGCGCAGCCATTGGCTCCTGCTGCTGTCAATCAAATCCAATGACTTGTGCATCGGGGGACACGGCCAAGTCCACCATTCTGTGTCTAAGTACACAAATGCTGGACTCGGGAGCGCACCTGCAAGGTAACCCTCTTGGGGAAGCGCTCCTCTGAGGGGGTTATCAGATGTGGGGAGGAGCCACGAGAGCTGTCGAGGGACCCCAGAAGAGGATGTTCAGGGCACTCTGTACAAAACAAGCTGCACAGTGGAGGTATAAAAAAAAAAAAATAATTAAAATTAACCTTACAATCACTTTAAGTGTTGACTCAATGTAATATGAGTTCACAGAGCTCGTGTCCACACTTTTCCTCTGTCATTCATGTAAAGTACATATTTAAAGAATGTGATATTCTGCTGTGCAAGTGTTTTTAAGAATGTGTCTACATTTGTTTTTGAATTTGGGTTGCACTTTACAGCAGCTGACATTCCTTTGGCGAGGGAAAGTTCCTATTGTTGTCACGGTGCATTTTACAGCCTTAATCCAGCTGTTCACACATAACAGACAAGGGCTAGGCTTCAGCGTGGAACCATTTGCCTTCTAATATTGGTCATATTTACTGTGTGATCACACTGCTGAAAAACAAAATACATTTAATTTTACATTTAAATCAGTCAGGAGAGCTGTTAATTCACAAAAATTTGCAACCAGATCTGTCTGGAGAATCATAACCAAGCAATCATAATACATAAATGGTCGAAATGCCTGCAGAACGCGATTGAGGAGAATCGGAATATTTGCTGATTCAGCTGATTTGCAGTTTCATTGTCTTCCATTACCAATCATATTTGAGTGTGTCAAGGTGTGTTTCTCAATGAAGCGCATTTACAACACGGTTATGACACAGTAACTGCAATTTTTTTTTCTTTTTGAGCCGCATCTATCAGCTACACTTGGACCAGACAGATGGATTTTATACATTTATCAACTCCAAGCAAAAAACAAATCAAAAGGAGATCAGAAATCACTGTCTAAAAACTGCAACGATGGTACGGTCACAAAGTCTACTTCCCTTCATTTTTAACCATTTCTCTGCTAGAGTATTTTTTGCACACATGTTAAAATCTGCATTTTTAGCTAGAAAAATCCCTTCAACTCCCAAACAATTATATATTTTTTGGAAGGCAGAGGAACTGTAAAATAAAATGGTAAACAGTTACAGGTTTATATCTCGAACAATATTTGCATAACTGTTTTTCAAATATATTAAAGTTTTTTTTGTTAAATTAACAAACATGTTATACCTACCTACCCGGTGTAATGGTTTTTGAAGTTCTCCTCTTATTGGGTCCCTCACTGGCCCTCCTGGCTCCACCCTCCTGCCAAGTGTCCCCATAGCAAACCTCTTGCTGGGGGAGGGCACCCGAGCAGGCTTGCACCCAAGCCACTGCTCTGCGTGTCCATTCACAGAGCCATAGCTCGGCCCCACCCCCTCTTTTCTAATTGGCTCACTGACTGTGATTGACAGCAGTGGGAGCCATTGGCTGTCTCAGCCAGTGAGGAGGGAGTGTCCTTGGATAGCAGAGACTCTCGTGCACATCGCTGGATCGAGCTGGGGTCAGGTAAGTATTGGGGGAGGGGGGGCAGGCTGCACACAGAAGGTAAAAAACCTTGAGCCTTTACACCCACTTTAATGCACACAAACACAATATACTATCCAATCCCTGTATAAAATATAAAGGGGTGCAGTTGCATTGAGTAAATAGATACCAAACATGTCAGGCCTTAAAAATGCATGTGCCCTTGAAATGACAAAAAAAGATGCTATTCAAAGTTGTCCAAAAGTAATGGTTTAAATGCCTTTACAGGTCATCTGTTTAGAGTTTACAGAGACTGATGAACCTAAAATTATTGCTTTCACTCCAGCATTTTAATTATTCAATATCGGGGGCCAATAGGCCCCCTGTGCGATAGCATTGGCAGGTTTCCTTCGTATGGAGACATCAGGGGTCTATAAAACCCCCAATGTCTCCCCAGCCCTTTGCCTCAGGTGATCAAGCCCAAGACTTCACCTTCTATAGCCACCTGGATCCCTTTTACATAAAAGCCAGGACCAAAGCCCTTGAGTGCAGAGACATTCACAAACATACTGTGGCAGTCAAATGAATAATCCTATAATTTAGATCAGTGATCTCCAAACTGTGGCCTTAGGGTCAGATGCAGCCCTTTGCTTGCCTTTATCTGGCCATGGGGCATAATTCCTATCGCTGACACCAAAAATGGGGCACTATTCCTCCCCTGCTATTAAAGATGGGTCACCATTTACTCCCACTGACGCCAGGACAATTTTGTCCCCTGTTGGCCACAGTCCGGCCCCCCTGAAGCCTAAAGGACAGTAAACTGTCTCTTTGTTTAGAAAGTTTGGAGACCTCTGATTTAGATAATCTGAAAGGCAGATTTTTCAAGCTTCATACACAGCTTTTAGATAGGCCTACAGCAGTTTCACATTTATTTTATGCAGCAACACCCCTCCATTTTCCGGTGGCTGCGGCTGAAGCTTCAGAGAGAACAGAAACAGGATGGTTCTGCAGGATCCGATCTAGGGCCATTTAGAAGATGAGAATACCTGCAGCTAGGAATAGTATTACAGTCAGGTCCAAAAGATTAAAGTTTGTGTTTATTCAGCACTGCAAGTAGGTTATTTCACCTAAACCCATTTTCAGAATGTTCTTGCTTGCTTCAAATGTGCCAAAAATGCACTTAAATGTGTAGCTAGTAACTGCAAAGTAACTAAATAGTAAAGGTATGTACATACCTCACAACTTTCTGAGATGGGAATGAGGGACAGGTATTAGCAAAAGTATGTAGCCATAGGACACACCCCCTGCCACGCCTCCCTTAAAGGAGAACTGTACAAAAAAAGATTGTTTAAACCCACAAGTGCTTTTTTTACTACTGCTATTCCTTTTAAATTGGCTTTTGGAATTTAGAAATGCATTGATTTAGAAATTGGATGAAAGGTTTAGCACTGTAAAACATTTTTTGCCGGATAAGTAGTGCATTTTAATTTACAACTATATAGATCAGACCCAAAGGAGGGACAAATGAGGAAGAAACATGGGGGACAAGGGACTTTGTTCCAAATGAGGGACAGTCCCTCGAAATGAGGGATAGTTGGGAGCTATGGTATGTAATAAACAGTTTACTGTATTTACCAGCCTTTTCCAACCTTTTTAACAGGAGCAACCTTTTGTGACAGACCTAGCCAGGACAGAATCTTTTGGAGAGAACTGAATGCTAGCCTCTTGCCTTTGCGATTATGGGCACTGGCATTTGGGGGAACGGTGCTCTTTGTGAGCTGTATGCCTGGGGACCCTTGAGGTGGTGTTACTTTGGATTCAGGTCCATGTCCCCCCAAGACACACAGACTCTGGGAACCCTGTATATACCATATTAGAAATAATGACTGATTCATAATGTTGGGACACATAATGTTAGGAGATGCTGATGTCAACTCCAGTCACCTCTCTGCCGTCTGCTATAATGTAAATGAGTCTAGTATGGCTTGTCACAGCTTCTAAGAGTCTTTGAAACGTTGTTTGTGCTAATTAACCCTGCAATTGTATTAAGGAGTTCTGTGTTGAGCTGTATGATGATGTGTAATGTAGTTAGGGAGTCACATTGGCTGCTTTAAGGGATTAGTCAATTAGCTCATGTTAATTTATGTTTCTGGTTACAGGTGTGTTGTTAAAGTAATATGAGCAGGAGGTAGGAACCTCCTCTTTAACTGTATATAAAACTGTATTCTTCATATAAACTTATTTTTTACCCTACACTGAGCTACGACTAGTGAATGGGAAAGCTAAGGAGTCTTGGATTGTGTGGTACTGGACAGACGAGCAACCCGGCAGACAGACTCATCTTGAATACGGGGGTCCGTCACACCTTTGAAATAAGTTTCAGATTTTGGGGAACCCCTGCTAATATTTACTATATCCAAAGCCCACGGTGCATTAGCATGATGGTGACTGGTAAGAACGCTTCTTACATTGGGAAGCTTCCCGCGCCTTACAGGCTGCTTACGATAAGTGTTGTCATTGATTACTTATCTAAGAAGGCAGCAAATGCTCATTTAAGGAACCCCTAGCTACCCCTGGAAGAACCTGGTTAAGAGAGGTTGGTATATATTACAGTGATGTAAAGCGGAGAGCTGGTACACACTTGCATTTGTGTATTTAATGTATGCTTATTGTAAGCCAGCCTCAGAACTGTAATACCAGGAAAGAATAAGTAATTCTGCAAGTGGTGAATTGGATAGAAGCTTACAGGTGGCAGAGAATTTTATGTCTGTATATCTCTCCACAATACCTAATATCATATGCATGAGTAACTAGTACAAGGCTCAGTGCTTTTATGTAATGAATGTACTGTTCACATTTGCTTTATTTAATTGATTCATTACCTTTTCTATGATTACAATAACATTCAGAGAGACTTTTGTCTTCTCCAGCATTCCGATTCAGCATCTGATCCCAGATGAATTAGCAGCATAACATCTACATTTATGTAGAATTGAATTACCCTTAGGCTGTGTGTACTTGTCATATGACATTTGTACACAACAGAACAGAGAAATGTGCTTCTTGTCAAGGCCTGATCTATTAAATACCCCATGATGCCGTGGCTTGCCTCAGTCTTGAGCCAAGGCACTCATAATGTTCCTAACCACACACTGGCCCTTAAAGAGGAAGTAAATCCTGATGGGTTTACTTCCTCTTTGTCTCCCTGCAAAGGTAAAGCATAATGGACTACTATGCATCGCATAGTAGTCCATTATGTGTCACTTACCTGACACAGGAGCCAGTGAAGTCACCGCTGTCCCCTGTAGTTCCGAGTGTCCATCTTCTTGGTGGGTCTCGCTGCTCTGGCGCTGTGATTTGCCGGAGCAGCGATTATGTCACTCCCGCGCATGCGCATGGGAGCCGACACGATGGCTGTCTTCAGGTAAATATCTCCTAAACTGTGTAGGTTTAGGAGATATTTCTTGGACCTACAGGTAAGCCTTAATCTAGGCTTACCTGAAGGTCAAAGTGGTTTGTAAGGGTTTACAACCACTTTAATATTGTATGGCATTTATATTTTAGCCCTTATATTAATGTTACACAGTAGATACATGTATGTACATTTTCTTAATTGGATACTGCAGCCAATCCAAAAAAAACACGTCAAAGAAACCAGGTCACTAGCAGGTCACTAATACCCAGGTTTACATATCATCAGAATCTCCACATTCTATTGCTGGAAAATCCCCCTGATAAAGAAGGACCACCCTTTGAAACATGGTGGAGAATAGGACTGTTGGAGATCTACAGTGGCTACATAAGGGATCTCAACTTAGTAGATTCCTTTTAGGCTGGCGACCTCATGTGGTTGTTCACTACTGGGCAGCTGTCCTTGTAAATATCATTACAACTTATGTTTGAGAGTAGTTTGTATATACTTGAATAAAGGTATTGTTTTTTTATTGCACAAGAAAAAGCACAATTTTTCTTTTCTGAAAATATGGTAGAACCCACAGCATTGGAATTTTACTGAGCACACCAGGAAACCAGGATTACAGCTGTAATTGCAGGTTTGACAACGGGTACTGCATTCTATAATCTCTACAAGAATTGTATGTTGGATTGCTCTTTGAAAATTGTTGCAACTCTTGTGGAGACTGGTGCAACAACGGTTTCTTGGCATTAGGGCGGAACATTGGGGTGATGACGGAATGCCTTCTCACATTACTGGGGGTGGCTTGTTCTTTGCTGCTGTGGTTATATTCCTTGTTTGTGAGTATTTCAGCCTGTTTTGTAATGAACTAAGTTTAAAAATGCTACACAATGTTGATTCTCCTCCTTCCTGCTTTTGAGACCATCTTGTATACTCATCTGTGTGCAATTATTGATAACACAGGGGTGAGAGCCATCTGTCCATATGAGAGCAGTTCAAGCTAAAAGTTGATGGCTTCTGATGTATATGAGAGTTGCTTCTAGTGTGTGTGTGTGAACGGTTATGAGGCGCAGAAGAGCCATCCATCCATAGGCAGCATAAAGCTATATTAGACCTCCTATGCTTTGGGATCCAATGTTCTGGTAAGGCGATTAGTGTGGTGGTGGCCATGAGCACTGGAATGATGGAGGTGGTGTAAAGGATACACTTTACAGTGGATTTTTTTTATCTTATATATTTCTCATTCGTTCATTGACAGATGCCTTCTTTATTCAGAACCATAGGGTTATATCGCCTCTGTAGGAGTAGGACTAGGCAGAACAAAAACAAAACATCAAGCTATGGCCATGGGCTGTCCTCAGTCAGTATATAACCCCCCCCCCCCCCCCCCCGCGCTCTAGGTATTCCGTTTTTTTCTGCCTAGTCAGGAGTAAGGATCTAGTTCCTTGCTGGGATCTGTAATCCTGGGAATTTTTGTTGTTGTGTTATTTTCTCAGGGGCTGACATGGGCTGGCTCTGTGAATTAAACGTCTTGCAGGTTCACATACAACCGGGTTTTGGCCTGTGTCACATCGTTCCTTATGGCTGACAGCCCCCCCCCCCCTCCACTTCGGTGGCAAGGAGGATCTGTCCGGGAGCGTTACTAGCACATTTTGCTGGATAGGTAATTAAGGGGATCCCTCCTCTCCTTCCCTGGAGTGGTGTGGGGCGCGAGCACTCCCTGGGGTGGTCGGTTCCGCCGGGGTTTTCCCCGGTCTATGCCCCCTGTGAGGGGCCCCGTCTCTGAAAAACCGGCTCAGGTGAGAACGACAACACTGGATTCTTGGACAGGTAAGTGCCCTAATATTTTTAGCTGTATTTGTAGCTGCTTTTTTGGGGGGGGGGGGGGGGGAATCACAGTAGAATAACCAGTGGGAAGCAGATACACCTCCTTCTCACTTGCAGTGTACACCAGTATTTTTTTTTGTAGCACAATATAGCCCTCATACAGCAGAATGTATTTATATGTCTCATCCCATCACATATCCCAAAAATAAAAGGCTTGCCAGATGCACATCCAGAACTGCTGGATGTGCAACTGGAATATTATAGTCTCATTTATTCCAAACTTCAACATCTGTTTCTGGCAATTTGCCCTTCATCTGTGCAGTGTATTGAAACCCTGGCTTTTATGGGGCAGGACTTAGGATCCAATGGGGCATATTAAATGATGTGAAGGGGCTAAAGCAATCAACAAGCGCACATTTTAATCAGTTTGTAGCACAGTAAAACCTACTTCAAACAGAAGGTATTTCATCTGTCTCCTTCCAGCACATATCCCCAAAATAACCTCCTTTTTAACAGCAGTACATGTTAGTTCAAGTAGCAAAAAGTACAAGGTATCCAAAATACAAGAGATACAGCTTTGTGAACATGGAAGGTAGTCAAGCGAAAGACTGTCACCAGTACTCTTCAGGGCATTGTGGAACAGTGTTCTTCTACCGAAATGTTTTAATTTATGCTTTAAATTTTACATGACAGATTTGCATTAAAAATACTCTGTTCATGCCCATTGTCTCTCCCCTATGTTGTATAGTTTTTGCAGTTATACTGATACTTTTGTGCTAAAGCCCACTGCAATATTTTTGTTTGCCTGCTTTAAGATCGGTAGTATTTTCATTTCTTTTGGCAATGCTCTTAATAACAGTGCTTTATTTACATTGTCTTTTTAATACGACGTAATTGAGTTACTGTCCAAAATAATTTTTAGTGAGTTAGAAGAATTGAGTGAGCATATGGTGAGTGTTCATATACAAGGGATTACAATTGTTACCAATGGCTTTTTTTGTATCAGGCAGGAGTATGTTTACTTTTGTTCCCTTGTGACCTACAGTCAGCTGATAGCGGGCTGTTTCTGCTATCAGCTGACGTGGAAGAGCCATGCCAGGTTCTGGAAGGAGGATCCCAAGAATATTGCCGGGATCCACCTCAGTGCCTGATTAACAGCTGGCTTCACCAGCATGTGGATGAGAGCTGGAGACAGTCACACCCATCAACTCCCTAGCCTGGCTCTCCAATGAGCACTGTAGATACAGAGTGGTGACTGACAGTCACTTCTTTTTGCTCAGAGCAAACTAAAAACAGAGTTATGGTAGTCATGTGAACCTAATCTTCAAGTTCTTGATCTTCGAGCTGTAGCACACCGCATGTTTTAGCTGCTGATGAACAAGGACCCCCCACTCCTGCACAGCCAGGCCCACCAAATTACACAGGCACCCAAAAGTCAGAAAACAGTCCATAGCTTTGTTTTTGATGTTTATAAGGGGGTTAACAACTTGGATGGGGATAGGGGTGTTATGGGATTCCCACTTGACTGTAACGAGAACTTCAGGGACAAGCTTCCTACGTACAGCTTCTTCAACTTCTTCCTCCTGCACACACTTGCTCTACTTTACACAGCTTCTGCTGGTTCACTCCCAAGGGAACTCTACAGGCTCCTTAGTCAGTTCAGTAAGTGCCCATTACAGGCAGGAATTCACAGTCCCTTAACAACAGCACACATGGAGTGAAACAGCATGTGATCTTTCCTTCTGTCTCCCCTTGTGGCCGCCGGTCCCAGCTCCACTTCTTCAGGCAATGCCAGCCCATCTGGCTACCACTGCCTCTCTACACCAGTCTGCCTGACTGACTCTTCACCAGCCCACCCAGCTGACTCTCTGGAGATCTCTCAGGAAAAAAAAGCAGAAGACTTAAGCCCACCACTGTCTTCAAGGAAGACTGGCTACATGTGGCAGTCTCCCCCCTTTGTTAGTTCCCACCAGTGTTGCACTACTCAACCTGTCCTCTTTGCTCCCATGCCTCCTTTGACAGGATCATTGGTCCTAAGGGTACCCCTTAGGACCAAAGATAACCTCCTCAACACTTCATTGCCATCTTCCACCCAACTACCCTTCTAGCATGGCCCATGTCTATTTATGGGGTAGTATCAGCCCCCCTGCCAGCCCACTTCTGGGGATTGGCTGAGGCCCCACAAATATCCACAGAAGCCCCTTCTAGCCCCCACCTTCTAGCTCTAGAAGGCTCTGAAGACTTCCAGACAACAGGGGAAGGCACCAGAGAGCTGCCAAAATGAGTCCTACAGCCCTGGCCTCTAGTAACCCTGAACCAATTTAGTGACTCAGGTTATTCCTTGCCAGAATATAGTTTACCTACTCTACCAATACTAGTAGAACACACTAGAGCATGATACAGAACCAATATGGGGCACATGCATATCAACACTGATGTTAAAGCATAGAGGGGTGTATGAAGGATGTTTTTTTCATATCCCATACTACTTAAGCTTTGTGCAGAGGCTGACCATTTTAACCATGCAAGTGTTCCGCCAACTGCTATCAGATTTCTCATTGTAAAGTAAACCTGGCTCAATAATAATACATGAGGGCGGCACAGTGGTGTAGTGGGTAGCACTCTCACCTAGCAGTAAAAAGGGTTGCTGGTTAAAATCCCAACCATGACCCTACCTACCTGGAGTTTGCATGTTCTCCCTGTGCCTGTGTGGGTTTCCTCCGGGTACTCTGGTTTTCTCCCACACTCCAAAGAAATGCTGGTAGGTTAATTGGCATCTGTCTAAATTGGCCCTAGTATATGAATGTGAGTTAGGGACCATGGATTGTAAGCTCCTTAAGGGTAGGGACTGTATATGTAAAGCGTTGCGTAAATTGGACGGCACTATATAAGTACTTTAAATAATAATCATTTTCTATTGCTGACTTTCTTCTGAAAATTCTACTTGCCTGGCAGTCATGCTTGTGTGCAACAGATATGCTTTGAGTAAGTAGCCTAGAAAAAGTATTGCGAATTAGGAAAATCAGAAGTCCTTACCTCCAACATTTTTCAGATCATTAATGAAAGTACTGAAGCAGCAGGGTCATTAGGCAACTAGGTTTTTTCAGAATGTGAGGTCAGCAATGGCAGACTTCAATTTATACTCATAAGAGGTTTCTTCAAAAACGGTATGGTTCTCTCAAGGTTTTTTAAATCTTACATTTTCTTTCATGCTGCAGTTGCATTGACAAGTAAAAATCTTGTTTAACATAAAACCACTGTGGCTAGAAGTATTGACATGAGAATAATAGATTTTTTTCATTGTCTTATATAATGCTCGCATTTTTATATGTCACATCATATTGTTATAGTATTTGAACCCCACAGCGGTATAATTTTGATTGTAAAAGTCAGCTAATTTAATTTGCTTTTAGAACAGTGTCAAAATTTATAGCAACCCAATTATTTTACCTTGGGGATGAGGGACTCCGTCTATTGTCACACTGCATTAGCATCCTTTATTTCTAGGCTTTGTCATGCAGTAAACCATATTAACAAACCTGACATTCAAAATCAGCCGTAGACTTCATTAATGTAACAATATACCATAATATTATGTCTGTAGTCCAGTGCTCTTTTTTTGAAAAATGTTACTTCTACTTCAAGTATTTTCTTTTCATGTTTCTATATAACAATTATCATAGGAATACTATGCATAATCTGTAAGCGTGTGTAATTTAGTGTTAAAGGAAAACTCTGGTTTGTGCAGTAATCTGTATACCGACTCTGCTAAAGAAGTTGTTATAATCACTAATTATAAGTCTGCTTCAGTTCTTTTTTTGGCTTGGTTCTTGGAGAGCTGATAAAATGCAAATGAGCTGTTTTCTGAGCGATCAGGGGCTCGATTCCCTAAATTCTGGTAAGATGAACTGTAGCACTACAGTAATTATCACTCAACATTGTATACTAATTAACATTTGATTTATTAACAGTTGGGAAAGGAATACTCAAATGCAGTGATTACAAACGTTACTGGTACGTCAGCCACAATAATTACCATTCATTTTAAGTGATTACCAGACTTCAAGTCAACAACAAGTGCCAGTATTCCAGGAGCTGTCTAATGCTGGAGTTATGATGATCGATACACACACACACACACACACACACACACACACACACACACACATACCGTACACTAATTATCATGTGACAATGCGACTAGAGGATGATCAGCCTATTAGCCTCCAATATATAGAAGTCCAAAGTAGATGATTGCAGCACACGTCTGTTTTCTATTACTCCCAAGGTAGGGAGATGGATGGCTTTAATGGCAAGTAAGAAGTCAGCCCATGACCCTAATGAACTGGTGAAAGATATCTTCTTCCTCTTTACCTGCTCACAGAAGTGAAATTGAGCAGCCTTAAAAAGGAACCAAATTTTGGAAGCTTTGGACGTTTGTCCGGGCAGTCAAGGTTTATTTGTCTAGATCTGCGGAGATCTAAGCATCCACAGCTCACCTCTGTACCAGGTTACACAACCTGCACCTCTACACAACTCTTACCTCTTTTCAAAAATTCACGCCCTTCCCTGTACTACACCTCCAACCTCATTAAAGCTGATACTCTGCACCTTCTCTCCACCGTTCTTTCTCACTTGTTTGCAGAAGCTATCAGACCTGTAGCACACAGCCAGAACACTTTACTCGGCTGTGTGCTACACAAGTCTGTCAGGCAGGGGCGGGAGCGGGAGGAACATGGAGCGCCACTCTGCTTCATTCCCTGTGACTCCGATCCTGCAGATCCTGACAGAGGGAGAAGCGGGGCAAGCGGGCTCTAGCACATGCAGTTTACAGCTGTGCCACTCTCCTGGTATGATGTGGCTGCTTGGGCAAGGGGGGGTTGGCTGCACCTGCTAGTTCCGGAAAACTGCGGGCATCACAGAACTTGAGGGGCAGCTGCTTTGGGCCCCAAAACAATGACAGGACCTAGGGCAACTGCCCATTTTACACCTCATTAAAGGTAGCCCTTAGGAATTGGGACAACCCTAGAGGATGTTACAAGGATCCCTGCTTTAAACATCATCTTTTTTGCTCTATGATTATGAGTTGTGCAACCTCCCTTATTCTCCACGATATATTGTTAAGACTGTAGTACATGCAAAGAGGATGATTATGAACTCTAACAACACTATTTTATGATTTACAAAAAGAGGATCTTCTAGAGGAAATTCAACCAATGCTATTCCAGCACTTAAATAAAGCAGAAAAGTGGAACTTCCTCCCCCAACCCCCCCCAAACCCCCTCCCCCCCCGGTGCCACACTTGGCACCTTTCGGGGGGGGAGTGGATAACTGTCTTTGACAGGTATCCTGTCCCCACTTACGGGAGTCTGGGCTGCTGCAAATTACATCACAGCTTGGCTCCCTCCTCCTTCCCCTGCCTCCGGGCCGGTAGGAGAGTGCAGCGGTGCCTCTCGCATGTGCAGTAGGGACCTGGCGTGCAGCCGCAATGCTACACTGCCGGGTTCCCTTACCCGTGATGGCGGCGGCAGCACCTGACAACTGTTGGAAACAGCTGTGGTGCCGACATCACTGGACTCCAGGAAAGATAAGTGTCTTATTATTAAAAATCAGCAGCTGCAGTATGTGTAGCTGCTGGCTTTTAATTTTTGCAGTGGTGGGCGGACCTCTTCTTTGACATGACTGTTTCTTAAAGTGTCACTAAACCCACATCATAAAAAACTCCCAATGAATATATATTACATGCTGTTCATACTCACTCAGTCACTATGAGATTCCTTTTTTGTATTCTGAAAAAAATCTGGTTGATCCTGCTGTTCTCTATTTCCCACTTCTGTCCATGTCCCCAATTCAGCTAGGGATTTTGCTGAGCAATGTTGGCAGTGTTTCTATGTTGATTGTTTCCTCCCAATCACATCCGAGCAGCCCGTGTGATTATAAAGTCACACTTGGATGCATATGCAGTGGTAAATTACAGCCCACTCCCTCCCTCCCTCCTCCTCCATGCCCATTAGGCAGCTAAACACAATAGGATGGGATATTCTATCTAGATTGATGGAGGCTTCACTTTCCTCTTATTCCAAGACAAAGGCTGTAGGGGAATAACATGGCCCATGACTGGCAAAAATCCCACAGCATGTTATTGCTGAAAAATAATAAATATTTGATTTCAAATATATATTTGTATGACAATTTAAAACAGTTTATTGATATTAATTATTTTTACTATGTATTCCAAAGGTTTTTTTTTTTTTTCCGAATATGTGACCAGCAGCAGAGGACTAGGAGCTCCTCCTGCTTATGTTTAAGTGCAGACAGGCTGAGAAAGAGCGGGGTTATGTGGCAGCTGTATATCAATTAGTTAGTTAAAGTTATTAAAATAATTACAGTAGCATCATCCCCATTCTAGAAATAGAAGGGTAAACAATGTAAATTAAACAGTGTGCGTTTTGTATCGCTTTAAGAAGTATCCTAATCCACCCAAATAGATACAGCCCACAACACAGTAATTTGCAAACTTGTTTATAGCAGCAATACATTTTGGATCTTTCAATGTGCATCTGCTGACATATTAGACAGTACTTGAAAAAAATTCCTTAGGCAGCAACATATTACCACTGTATATCTCTTGTTTGATGTTTGAAAAATATGATAAACACTGTATGTAGGTGCTTAATTTTATTCCTGCTAAGAAAAAAAAAAATTGGGAATTTATTTTAGTTTGACATTACATTAATGCAGTTGCAGTTCTAATGAACATTAAAATAAACAGATATTTATGCCCTAAAGGGGAATATTAAGCGTGTGCCAGTTTCTAAATCTCTTCTACTCCCATGCTACTTAATCATTTGTATTAGATATATACTTTCACAGCCTGACCTCGACTTGTAACACCTCCTGAATCACTGGAAAGGAAAGCATCTGTATCTTGACTTATTAGTGTACATAGATTATGTGCCTATGTTCTGTATACATTC
Organism: Lithobates pipiens; assembly: GCF_037356315.1. Taxonomy (NCBI): domain Eukaryota; kingdom Metazoa; phylum Chordata; class Amphibia; order Anura; family Ranidae; genus Lithobates; species Lithobates pipiens. Next base: position 326,606,620 of record NW_027507718.1, on the reverse strand, counting down.
CATTGCAAATACATCTCTTGATCTTGACATCTGTACAAGCTGTGCTATGTATTTATTTATGAGATCTGGGGTCTTATTCTGTGAAAGAACATGATGTATCATACGCATGTATATGTATTTATATATACACACACACACACATACACATACTATTTATCGGCGTATAACACGCACATTCGTTTTAAGTGGAAAGTTTCAGGGAAAAACTTAAATTTTATATAAGGAACTTTGAAGCAAAGTAAGGGTCAGTGCCCAGCTGCAGCCTCACCATTGCCATCAATGCAGCCTAATCAATGCCCATCTGGAGCCTCACAAGTGCCATCAATGCAGCCTCACCATTGCCATCAATGCAGCAGCCTTGCCATTGCCATCAATGCAGCAGCCTTGCCATTGCCATCAAAGCAGCAGCCTTGCCATTGCCTTCAATGCAGCAGCCTCGCCATTGCCTTCAATGCAGCAATCTCGCCATTGCCATCAATGCAGCAGCCTCGCCATTGCCATCAACGCAGCAGCCTCACCATTGCCATCAATGCAGCAGCCTCGCCATTGCCATCAATGCAGCAGCCTCACCATTGTCTTCAATGCAGCAGCCTCACCATTGCCATCAGTGCAGCCTGATCGATACCCATCTGAAGCCTAGAGGGGACAGGGAGGGGGGCAGGATGAGTGCCAACAGATTGCATACTACAGTGAGAATCTCCTATGATAGACAGAACACTGGTCCAATGGTGGCCCAGGAGACAGGACTCCCTATTACAGAGGTCGAGTAAACAGGAGATTCTCACTGTATGTAATCTGACAGCGCTCGTCCCACCCCCCTCCCTGTCCCCTCTGAGGAAGCTAAAATTGAAGTATTAGCATATAACACGCACACGCTATTTGCACCCGGTTTTTAATGGTGAAAAAGTGAGCGTTATATGCCAATAAATACAGAAATACAGTGTGGGTCTGTGTGTGTGTGTGTGTATATATATATATATATGTATATATGTATATGTATATATGTGTGAACATCTGAAGTCCTTCCCGCTACCCAGCAGTCTTCTGGTGCTGTGGGGGTTAATACCAGCACTGGATCAGTGATGGGGACTCAAGAGTGTGGACTATGCCTGTCCTTTTCACCCACCTCCTCATATAAGCTGTACTATAACTTTCATGAGTGAAAAGCGATCTATGAATGGAGGAGGTGGACATTTTATTCATCCCCACACCCACAGAGGACTTCAAAATTCAGCCTGCACCAGCACAAGGGACATATAACATCCATTGAGCTGTTTTTTTTTTTTTTTTTTTACTTTTTAACATTTTTTCCTAAATGTAGCCTTTAATGCATAATTTAATACACTTTTATGCAGTATGTCTAGTTTACATAAGATTTATACCTCAATTTCTAATTATAAACCACTTCTGTGGAAAATGTGTATAGGGCTTACTTACACTGCAAGTTTCTTTCTTAAAATGCTTATTAGTCTCAAATAAAAGTGTTATGTACAGTATCCACAAAGATACACATGAAAATGTACCCATACCAGTTGGGTATGGTAATTTAGATATTTCACCAGTGTAATTTTATTTGCTTTCTGTTGGGTTTTGTGGAATCTTAACAAATGTATTAGTGTCTTCCGTTTAAGGCCATCATTTATATGACCAGTTTATAAGTAACATAGTACATTATAGGCCATCTTAACCACTTGCAGACCGGACCATTTTGCTGGTCAAAGACCAGACCACTTTTTGCGATTCGGCACTGCGTCGCTTTAACTGACAATTGCGCGGTCGTGCGACGTGGCTCCCAAACAAAATTGACGTCCTTTTTTTCCCACAAATAGAGCTTTCTTTTGGTGGTATTTGATCACCCCTGCGGTTTTTATTTTTTGCGCTATAAACAAAAATAGAGCGACAATTTTGAAAAAAACTCATTATTTTTTACTTTTTGTTATAATAAATATCCCCCAAAAATATATAAAAAAACATTTTTTTCCCTCAGTTTAGGCCGATACGTATTCTTCTACATATTTTTGGTAAAAAAAAAATCGCAATAAGCGATTATTGATTGGTTTGCGCAAAAGTTATAGCGTTTACAAAATAGGGATAGTTTTATAGCATTTTTATTAATAATTTTTTATTATTTTTTTTTTTTTTACTAGTAATGGCGGCGATTAGCGATTTTTATTGTGACTGCGACATTGTGAGGGACCCATCGGACATTTTTGACACATTTTTGGGACCATTGTCATTTATACAGTAATCACTGCTATATAAATGCAGTGATTCCTGTGTAAATGACACTGGCAGTGAAGGGGTTAACCAGTGGGTGGCAGTGTAGGGGTTAAGTGTTCCTAGGGGTGTGTTACTAACTGTGGGGGGGTTGGGCTTTCATTTGGTGAACACTGATCTCTGCTCCAATCACATGGAGCAGAGATCAGCGTCACTAGTTGCTAGGCAGAATGGAGAAATGCTGTTTACTCTGCATTTCCTCCATTCGGCCGCTCCGTGAGACGATCGCCGATGGCAGGGCGGCATTGAATATTGGACGTACCTGTACGCCAATATGCCTGCCCGTGCCATTCTGTTGATGTACATCGTTGTGCGCTGGTCGGGAAGTGGTTAAGGTAAAACTCTAATTTTGTTTTTGTTTGTTTTTTAAATAGCATTACACATAGCATTTTGTAATTTAAAGCTGAACACTATATTACAAATTAAACTCCCCTTGACTGTGAGATTTAATTAATTAATTTATTTTTTAATAGAATTGGGAAAGATTGGACCCCTGAAAGAGTTTTTCATTGCTGTATCTGCTGCCATTGTTGACATTCACCCCCTTGTTTGTACTGATGACCATTGTTACCAAGAAAGAAAATGAAAATTCAAAATGTTAGAGTTGTCTTTAAAGCAAGAAGAGAGGTGACATCTTCCAATGGGGACACTCTTTCTGGAGAGTAAAGTTGGCCAGGTCAAATGTTGGCTGGTTCAGCAGGACACTGTCTGTGTTGATGGGGGAACCAAGCTAATTTCTTTCAGAAGGAATTTGCTCTGTCTTCGGCCAGCTAAAGAAGAGAAACCTCTAATTTTCTGTTGGGTTTCTGGGAGTGTAGGAAAATGTGTCCAATGGTACACAGACAAAAAATAGTCTGCGAGAAGTTTTACTCCATTTAAAATGAAAAAACAAAAATGTGGCTTTATTTACACTATAGTTGTGTGCCTTTGGACTATATCCAAAATGTGTATATCCTTACAGTGTGGTGGCCAAAATTATTATTAAATGTGTCAAGGATTTATTTTCTGGGGGGCACCGGTAGGCAGGATTGCTGATGGTGTGTATGTGTCACCTAATTTTCTTACCTACACATAGTGAGAAGCTCTAGGGTTTATGGCTGTTCTCTACAATTTTAAACTCTGTTATGGGTTCTGGAGCCTGAAAGCTTTGTAGAACTTGACGTGGGAAAAAGTCTAATCCTTGGTCTACATCTTACCTGGCAGCCAGACCTCATTAGGAAGGAAGGAAAAATCCTGGGTGGCCACACACCGCTGAAGGCATCTTTATTGAAAGATTAAAATCCAAAAACAGTTATATCTGAAGCATAGAAAACTAGACATGTGCACACTGAAATATTTTGTTTCGGAATTTAGTTTTCGTCCAAAAAATACATTTATTTAGTTACTCCCGAAGTTCGTTTTTATTTATTTTGTTTCGTTAAAAAATGCATTTGTCTGAAATAATTAAGGTTGAATCTGTCATTGAAGGCTCATGGTGCCTATCGAATGTTCTAAGAAGATTCGACGGAGCAGCTAAATTGTACAACGCTGCAATCGTACATTTCCGGTCGAATATTCCGCCTACAAGCTATAGTAGAATTCTAATGTTGTATGACACTAGTAATAATTATATTTATTAATTATTATTACTAGTCAACCAACAGAATTCTTCTATAGCCTATGGGCAGAGCATTTGACCATAAATGTCCACTCGCGGCGACTGCTTCGTCGAATCTTCATGAAGAATCTTTTCTCTCTATGTCAAATAATCTTGGACTAATAGAGTTAGGTACATTCTACCTTTTTTGCTATTGTCTCTATAATGTTGAATCTTTTCTCTCTATGTCGAATCTTTTCTCTCTATGTAGAATAATCTTGGACTAATAGAGTTAAGGTTAGGCACATTCGACCACAGGTTCGATGGACACAGATTGCTATTGTCAGCATCATGTTGAACCTCCTATGTATATCGAACTGTTGTCACAACGAAAATGAAAATAAAGCATTTGTTTATGTCAGATCTTTTGGTTTTTAGATTCTGCACGTTCTTTTAACAAATGATAATGAAAATACCCGAAATTCGGATGAAAATGCATTCGGACGAAAACTAATGCACATGTCTATAGAAAACAGGGAAGAACAGCTAACGTGTTTTCACATCACAAACAGATGCTTAGTCATAGCTATGACAGCTCTACTGTCCATAAATGTTAAACATGTAAGCTGACTGAAACTCGTTGCTTTCTCGTTCCCTCTCGGCCATTAGTCTTCTGCTGAGTAAAAGATAGAATACAAGAAAAGGCCTGTCTGCTTGTTTTTGGAAACCCATTAAGGGTACCTTGTTAGTCAAGAACAGACCTAAGTTTAGTTAGTGGCTCAGATGAGCAGATGATTTGTGTTGGTGTTATGCTATGTTATGCAAAGCCCTCCTGCATTCGGAAGCTTGTTTGTTGCCTTGCTCAATAAAAGTGCTTGGACTGTTCCTGCTTGTCCCTGTCTCATTCATATATTTTGCCATTACCAGTTGGTTCAGTCCCCCTTATTATACACAAATGGGAATAGTATCTTCGTTTTACATATTCGTATCCCCTTTTATTGCATATATTATTTACACTTGCAGCGGCCCCATGGCAGTGGTACAGCTAAGCGTATTGTTTACAGGGTTTCCAAGTGCCTCAGCAGCTCTGTTTTCACCATGCAAAATCTTCTTCGTGTACAGGAGACAATGCTTTTACCATGTACCTTATGTTTTTTAACATTTATATTTAATCTGTTTTTAACTGCATACAGTATATTGTAATTTTCTTTCCATATATTCTTCATAATTTTGTGTAGTTAGCAAAAACGTCATCTTTATTTTCAGTTTAATCAGCCAGTTCTTTATATATAGACATAGACAGAAAAAAAATGGGCCTAACACCAATCCATGTGGTACACCAATGCTACTTTAGCCCAAGGTTGCATTTTTTTTTTTATAACAAACATGCTATACTTACCTGCTCCGTACAATGATATTGTACAGAGCAGAGCTGCACCTCCTCTTCTGGCTCCTCCTTTTCTCTGTGCATAACCATAGGACGTCGCTGCCTATGTGGACGCACATGCGGGCTTGCTCCCGAGCCAGGCGGTGTATGTCCATAGACAGGGCTTGGCCCTTTGGCCCGTCCCCTCCGCTCTCTAACACAGGATTGACTGACAGCAGCAGGAGCCAATAGCTCCCGCTGCAGCTTCTCTGTCCTGTGAATGCAGGGATAGAGGAAAGAGTCACTACAGATGGACACATCTCTGGATCTGGCTCAGGTGAGTATTAGGCCCCTTTCACATGGACACCTTTGTGAAGCCATATCCTCTTGCTCAATAGGGGATCTCTCCCCTCATCCCCACTGAGCAGGCACGTGACAGGTCTGGACACAGCCCACTGTACACTATGGGGCAATTGGATAGAAAAGGACTGCCTGTCCCTTTCCATCTGATACCATCCAATCCGCCAAGCGGATGGACACGATCGGATGGTGGCAGACATGCGTCAGCTGTCATTCTCTGCTCCATAGAAGAGACTGGAGGGTCTGATCAGGTCCGCCTTAAAAACTGACCTGATCGGATCATGAAAGGGGCCTTAGGGGGGCTGAGAGGGGAAGCTGCACACTGAAGGTTTTTTTACCATGCATAGAATGAGAACCATTTTAAAGGGGAGTCCCAGGCTTTTTATGTTTATTAAAAGTCAGCAGCTACAAAAAGTGTAGTTGCTGACTTTTAATAAACAGACACCTGTTCCACAGTCCAGTGATGCGGCTGAACTGGGTGACGCTCCTCTCCTCCTCCTCTCTGCTGGCACCTCCATTGCCACTCTCAGCACCCGGCCGGGACAGCTTTTGGCTTTGCGGCTGGGCACGCACGGCTCATGCGCGAGTTGCGCTGTGCTTCCGGAGTGGACAGGCAATCTCCTGGGACCTGTCACGTGTCTCAGGAGATTGGGGGCCGCCTAAGCCGAAAGGAGAAGTCGCCTTGGTGGTCCCCTCCTAATGAAGCCCCCACTCCCCCCGCCAAAAAAATGACATGCCAAATGTGACATGTAAGGGGTTGAGGAGTGCTTAAAGCCGAAGTTCCATTTTACAACCACAGGGCTTATCAACTACAATGTCAAATCATGTATCCCAAATAACTGGTGATAAAAACGTAATATCCCATTACCAAGCATAAATACATTTACACTTTAAAAGCTGAACACAAAGCATTTGCCAAAAGACATACTTCAAGACCTAACAATCGAAAGTATTACCACTCAATACTGCTTAAGTTTAGTGTTCTCATACAACTTGAAAGGTCAAACACTGCTAGTAATATCAATCTTCACTAGAACTCTCCCAGGCTCAAAAAATGATGTTCTTCTACACGGTAGATTCCAAACTGCAATATGTGAACTCAGCAATTCATTTCCCTTAATCCAGAGATAGCTGCTCGACGCTCACAGGGCTCCAAGAATTTCTCCTGGATGTTGTATAACACTGCCATGTGGTTTGTGCTTTTAAGTCATCTAATGTAGGTTAGTAATGCCTAAAAATAAACTCCTGTCACATACACTTGATAATAAAGCAATAGACTGACTTTTCAATTGAGTGTGTGTATTCTGGTGGAAAATGTTAGCCCATCACTGTAGGGGTTGAAATAACTTCCAACATATTTGCTGTAATTGTAGTGTGCAAACACTCTTTCTCTTAGCTCTTTTCTAAATTGAAGTGCTGATTCTAAGACATTTTGTCCTCAAGACAAAAGGAGAAAACTAGAAGTATAAATATTTTTTGAGTCCTGCATAATGGCTCGTACACACGATCCAAAAATCGGACAAAAGATCGTCCACTTTTATTTTTATTTTTTTGCATGCTAGTCACATATCAAATTTGCAGAGTTTATGAAAATTCTCATACGACAGAATAAAACATCGGAAGTGATGTCATATGTTGTAGTGTATTTTTATTGTGTTTTCGGGTGACGACTATACTGATTTACCAAAAATCATATGAGCTGGTATCATACTAGGAAAAATTTTGTGCTTGTCCCATCGGATAATATGGGATGAACTGTCGTGATCGGCTATCAAAAGCTCTGTACTAACGATCCAATTATCATATGATCGTGCCAAAGGCGGTATTTTTCGTCAGATTATGTGTAGGGGCCATAAAGCTCCAAAAAGTTAGAAACCGGCAACAATAAAACATTGGTATGATATACACCGTTTTCACTCCCATATCGTACGTATACACATTCCTCTTCTACTTCCATCCGCACAGCGTTCATACTGTATATAAAATTATCCTCCTGCCACAGCAGCCATGAAAACCCAACCTCCCTCCCCCCCCACCATAAACTGCATATGTATACAACCTCCCAACAGCTATGTATACATTGCCCCCACCCCCATCACATACCTCATACCTGGCTCCAGAGGACATCTCTATTTTTTAATAATTGCTGCCATGCAGGGCTTTCTTTTTCTTCTCAGGGAATAGGTGTAGGTACTATCTCCTTTTGAGTCACCCCTTGTCTCCGCCCCTACCCACCTCCGAGCACTGTCCCTTGGTTCCTCCCCCTACCCATCTTCCAGTACAATCCCTTTTAGATTATACAGAACCAAGTAATTTGTTTGGAATTTGATACTAATAAGAAAAGCAATAAAATACCCAGAGATCAAGCAATTGTGCAGCAAGTTTAAAAATGACTTATTAAGCAATTGCTAGACTTGCCAGGCTTTACAAGTTTAATGCACAATTACAGCAAATCCGCATTGCTTGACTCCAGATCAATTTTTATTTGCAAATATTCTGCAAGTCTGCTGTAAATTCTGGTTTATTTATGTTGTGCAATAGTCCTCCCATCACAGGGGTCACTGTGGATGAATTTTCATGCTGTAAGCTTGCAGAGCTTTTGCTGTAGACTCACCACTGCAACTTTGCTCTTGTTAGAGACTTGTCATGCAAATTTGTTTGAAAAAGGGTCAACTAGAACTTGTACTTCAAGTGCTCTGCAAGTGTACAACTTAACCCCCCTAGAGGTAATCCTGAGTCTGGCTCGGGTTGGGATTTCACTCACAGGAGCGGTAACCCCGATCCAGACTCGGGATCGCATCGCTGGATGCAGGGGAGGACACAGGGAGAGTTACTTACCTTGTCCCCTGGATCCAGAGTCCTCTGGGCTGTGTGATCGAGCTGTCCTCCGCTCGATTCACAGTGCCGAATGCCGCCAAGCTCTGTTCCCTGCGGCGTTACGGCGCATGGGAGCGGAGAACGGCAGCAAATTCAAAAAAGTAAAAACACACAAAACACACACAGCACTGTAATCTTACAGATTACAGTACTGTATTAAAAAATACACACCCCCTTTGTCCCTAGTGGTCTGTGCAATGCCCTGCATGCACTTTTATATTATAAATATTGTTTTTTTCTGCCTGGAATTTGGAGATTGTCCATAGCAACCAAAAAGTGTCCCCTTTTCAGTGTTTTAGGATTTGATTACATTATTGAATAATTTTTATTATTCTTTATTATATTATAAACGTTATCATACCCGGGATGTCTGCTAAACTCTGGTTTGAACAGATTTAAGAGAGTTATTCCTAAGAATTACAGGACTACAATATAAAACGCCAAATTTCCATGCAAAATAATTGTACCGCTTTCAGCACCTAAATCCAGACTGAATCATACCGCCAGGGAGGTTAAGTGATCAGTGACAGTGGTAGGGGGTGCTAGTGAATTAGTTTAGTCAACAATCAATATTGATTATAACATAAGCAACTATATAAACATAATAAAGTGCTTCATGCTAAATCATTTGGATTTTACATTTCATATACAACAATATTGAAAACATAAATAATTTCTTCTGTGACATATTTCCAAAACTCAACATCATCACTATAAGCAGATAATTTTGCAGTTGCACACGATGTGTGTGGTTACATTTCCTACTCGCCATAAGAACAAAAAAGAAGGTCGGAATGAGCTTTGTTTGTGGGTCTTTAAACTTGCTTGAGTAATAACTGGAGATGAACCAGTGTAGCCTTCCAAAAAACAACCTCCTCTCCACCAAGGTTTCATTTAAAAGTGCCTTCTCCTGGCACTGAGAACACTTGCATGTAGTACTTTGGCAGGGATAGTCAGCCGCCCTGCACTCATGGGCTGGCGTGCGTTCCACTGCCGTAGTACAGTAAAACGGAAGTTCGGGACCCGGAAGTTAAGTGACTGTAATGTGCCTCGAAGTATGTTTCGTCTTACGACGTCAGCAGGAAAAGATCAGGAAGAAAATGATTGGGTGCAACTGCAACGTTATCTACTTATGGTGATGGTGTTGAGTTTTCAAAATATATCACAGAAGAACATATGGACTTTCAAATGTATTTATTTATTTGTTTTCAAAATTGTTGTATATGAAATGTAAAATCCAAATTATTTAGCACGGTGCACTTTATTATGTTTATATGGTTGCTTATGTTATAATCAATATTTGATTGTTAGCTGACTAAACAAATTCACTAGCGCCCCCTACCACTGTCCCTGATCACGTAAGTTAGCTTTGTCTACACTTTGAGGGGCGCAGCTTCCTTTTTTTTTTCACTCAAATATTTATTTATTATAAAGTTCACGTATTCTTAGCGAGAAGTTCACCTTATACAAGTGTACAACTTGCCAGTGAAAATGTGCAGCAAGTAATCCTTAGTAATCTAGGTAGATCCCCTGCAGCCAACAATAATAGACCCCCAGCAACAATAGATCTGCCCAGCAATGATAGATATCCCCAGCAACAGTAGAGCCGCCACAAAAAATGCTCTCCACCCAGCAACAATAGACCTCTCCATCAACAGTAGATCCCTCCCAGCAACAATAGATCCTCCACCAGCAACAATAAACCTCCCCAGCATCCCCAGACCCTCCCCCCACAACAATAGATCCCTCAGCGACCATAGATCCCCATAGCAGCCAGCATCAATAGACCCCCCAGCACACTCTAGTACACCTTGCCATTCCATACATTCTAGGCTGGAGGTGCTGGAAGGGCGTTTCCACTGAAAAAAAAACCCTGCTGCCATGCCTTACAGCCACTAGACATAGATATACTTATTAATCACAACATTGTCATGTGACTTATTGCAGGAGAGATAGGCTCCTCACAGGTATACCTGCATCAGGAAACTTTACCACTAAAAAGTACCACTATGTCCGACCACTAAAAGGGATATAGGTGATTACCAAACACTATACCACAAACAAATGTCAGTGTTGCTGGCAGGGGACCTAGTGCCTACCTAGGTCTATCAATGCACATGACCATATTCATGGGATCTTGATAGCAACTCTGGTCATCTCTATAGCTTTCTTAATCTAATTATTTTGCTTTGTAGTTGTTATTATTTGATATCTTCATATGGAGTCAGTCTTGCATGCAGGTCCATAGTCGAGTTTGCAAGTCACCTTGATTTATGGTAAGAATAGTTTTGTAGGTTAGTAATAAATTAAAATTGTTAGTAGTTAAATCGGAACTTCAGTAATGTTTTCAAATTTCCATCTATTAAATCTTCTGCCCTGGTTGTTTTAACTTTGGATAGTATAACATTTTTTTTTTCTGCCAGTAAATACCTTATACAGCCCACTTCCTATTTCTTGTCTGGTAATTAGCCTGGGCCTATTGACATCATGCACAGCTCTCTCTCTCACTCTGGTGAGAGTTTGCCAGGAAGGGAGTGGGGATGAGTAATACGAGAGCCAATGAGAGCTTCATAGCTGGATGTTTGCCTCTGTGTAAATCCTGGAAGTGAACAGGCAGCAGCTTCAGCTGCCCACAGTTAAAATGGATGCAGCCAGACTCTGTGGACAGAGATTTCTGCAGCATACAGAATCATACTATATATAAAATAATATGTAAAATGGCTGGAGAGAAGCTTCATAATGGCAAAGATGTTTTTATTACAAATTATGTTAGCAGACTGCAGTTCTTTTTTAAGTAATAAATTATGTAAGAAAAGTGCTCCATATTGCTTATTTTACCTATTGATATTTCGTAACATGGAGGCTACCAGGTTTAATCTCTTCTCTGAAATATGCCCATTTTCTGGTTGCTAAGTACACAGATAAGCGCTGTGCAAACTGTTGGCACTATGTAAATCCTTTATAATAATAATAATAATAATAATGACTGACTTTTCAATGACTTTCCAGATCTGCATACTTTGTTCTGGATCATTGATTCAAATGGGTTGATTTACTAAAGGCAAATAGACTTTGTGCAGGTGCTAAAAAATTTCCTTGAATGTGATTGGGTATTTCTTGCAAAATGAAGCTTCACCTCATTTACTAAGCT